>NW_024037074.1:27319100-27963445 GCF_015706575.1 Patiria miniata
ACCTTGTCTTGATTTGAAATGTAAAGGTTAGTTTGAGTTGGGAAAATACAATATAGGAGTTTCTCCATGAGCCTTGCCTAATCAACATGGTTTTATAAGCACAATCGGCTGATAGCTCTGAGGAGTAAGTTTGAATTTCCGAAAACATCCACAAACTGCGTAAAAAATGTCGGGGTCTTGGACTTTGTTACACATTCGAAGCTAGGAACAGCGACCACATTGATGCCTGTTGTAGTCTTGTGAATACTACATATTGGACTGTACATGTTCATCCGTAGGTCATGAGTTGGAATCCCACTGGGTATTTTTGGCTGTTTTGGCAACTTGCCGAAACAGCCCGATTGGGATGAAACTTGATTTGTACCTAGACCGGGAGGTGTTAAAGATGTAAATTGAAGTGATGTCATGATGACGTTATCACATGACATGTGGCCTACATTAATGGTGCATTTTTCTAAGGCCTATCAAAAGAACTATAGGTCCGATTTTGCAGTAGCTTGGTATGTACCTACATTGGGATGTGCAATAACTATCAGTGTATAACATGACTTGAACATGCATTAACAAAATGCCGAAACATAACAAAAAAGTCCGAGAGCCTTACTTGCAACTCAAAGTGCTTCGATATATGTTGAGTATGTTGTTATTAATAGGCCTAAATGATATGATTTTATTCGATCACAAGTGATCATAGGCAAATATTAAAGATTTAGTTCCAGTATGCTCTTTTAATAGCTGGTTGTCTTATACTGTGTAGTAGGCAAATAGTTTGTTTCGCATGCCTGTTTTACAGTAGCCAAAAAAAAAAAATCAAAATGAAGACTTGGTGGTGGCTACAATTTGTATTAATCTGTTCATTACTTTACGCGTGAGGGCCACTCCTTGGTATCTACTACCGTACTGCATATCATCCCTATAACTGCTTTGCGTATCCTAACAGTAGCGGTTGCCTGTCACTTGTTGATTGCGACTATACTATCAGGGAGTTAATGACGATACGAAGCAGATATTTAGTGTGTGGAGACAGGAAGACAGCGAGAAAGCCTGGAAAGCATACCACGGGTAAGACAAACCTAAGTTGAATCTACTTTCTTTCTTTTTTTATTTGATTAGGTTTGTTGGTGTGTAAGATCTGAGGAGGTTAATAAATAATGGTGCAATTTTTGATATCTTTGTGTCAGTGTTGTATAAAACATGCTAAATGATACACGAGGCCAATTCGCAGGTTATATAAATACACATTTTTTTTTCTCGAAAATTGGCAAATATTTGGAGCTGCAGGTACGACTTGACTCGGGTACGACCTGACTTGGGTGCGACTTGACTGGGGTGTACATTTTGGGGTACGAGTTAATTCGGGAACGAGTTTAATAACTCGAGTACGGGTTGACCCATTTCCCTCCCATTAATGCAATTTATCAGCGTATACAAAAGTCTAATATGATGATAGATTCATTATGTTTTCTCATATCTTACCATTATTGAAATTTTTTACCAATATTGTGTGAATACTCATGGTGGAAAACAGTATAACGATTTAGTTTGTGTTGGAAGAGCAAATATCAACCAAATTTTTCCTCAAATTCAAATTCTTTTCCCAAAAAAATGATACCGTAAGTCTTGTAACAACAACAACAAAGTAAAATTTAAAAAAAACCATGCACCTAGTCCCGAGAAGAACGCTACCAATAGTTGTTTTCACGAACTCTGGTGTAGTATTGCTTCATTTATTCCGATTGGCTACTGTTATAACAAGTACATGTAATGGGTTTGTAATTTGGAACAGGCAGATTTTAATTTTCAACGAACGTCACATGTTTGAATGTAACTTGCAAATACATTATTATGCCCAATCCTCCTGAAAAATAACTGTCCCTTCTCCATATTGCGTATTTTCATTTCCAATGGGACACTTCAGGTTTGGATAGTTACAAGTATTTCACAGTTAGTTTGAACAGGTTCGGATAATACGATCAATTGTTTTATTCTAGTATACCCATTCATAAACAAACTTTGAAATAACTTCCAGTGTTGCAAATGCATCAGACTATTCCGCACTTTGAAACTCAACAAGATGGTTTTTAGACACATCGGCAAATCCAATATTATAATTATATAGAGAAGCAAGTAGTAGCATTGAGCAGATTGCCATCGGAACAAGGATGATAAACAAAGTAGAGGGGATTGTCCTCTAGCTATATTGTCATCAACTAATGAATGAGTCGTAACCACTGAGGCACGAGCAAAAACTGGTAATTAGCTTTATTGTAGGATGGAAAGATATGCGTTATGACCTGCGTGGATTGCCGTAAGGCCAACCATTATAGTCGTTTCTAAAGGCGCATTTCGGCGCACGACATGGCTCGCCCAACGAGACCACTAATCTCTATTATACAGACTGGATAATGCTTCGCCCTATGCGTGCGCACCCTCCCTCAAACAGGCAAAGAAGTGGGGTACTTCCTTTGTTCTCGTGTACTATATTTTGCAATATCGCGCACAAATTTCAAAATGCTCATATTATAAACAGAATTAATTTCGTGGGCTGAAATTCGGACTTTATATCCCGTTCCTAAAACTCTTCCATTTCCGACGAATCAACCCACCTTGGAAATTCCTAGTTTTTGAGTAAAATCATACATCTATTTCGTGAAAAAAACTTGTGGGGTACCAGTTTAGTACCCCACAAGGTCACAAACTGGACTTGTGGGGTACCTCCCATTGTTTAGGTACCCTATAAACGTTCACATAAACCGTGTCGCCCTTGCACATACACGGCGGCCATTTTGAAGCTTCATAAAACGCCCCACACGGCACGGATCCGCATATAATAAGCATGGAATTACAATAGTTTTAGAAGAAATTTTGGATCAACAAACGTGTTTTTATTTATTCATTTTGCCTAAAGTTTTATTTTACTAACGTTCATATTTGTTCAAATATTACATTTATTTAATGTATGTGCATATACTTTTACGTGACCATAGGGAGCGTCAAAATGGCGTCCAGTGACTTCATCCCACACGGCCCAAAGCGTTTCCAGTCAGTATAATAGAGATCAGTGAACGAGATCAATAAACAAAATCTACAAAACAACGCGTATGTTGCTATGGTAACTTTATTACAATCGGCAAGGCTGCAGCAGAAAGGCTTTCATAATTTACTGCAGATCACATGTACATAATAATGCAAACATGGCATTGAACAAATCTTCGCGCCACTTTAGGAGCCAGGCTTGTTTAAGATTGTAATTGAGTAAAATAAAATGATAAGAAATATCTGATTATGCTTTAGCTAATGTCTATCCTAAGGGAACAAGTTCACCAAATTAGGTTTTTTTTTGTGTTTAAAAAAAAAAAACGATTTAAAGTTGGTCATTTTTTGTAGGCTCATTCCATATACTCCCTGTGTTAGAATTCAAGCTGTTTCATCTTTGCTAGTAAATTATAGATTGAACTTTATTGTGTGCAATCCGTGTGCATCTGAGTTGATAAGTTTTTGAGAAATTCAGCTCCAAAGTTATTCGTCACTTCGTGAAACAGATTTTTATCATGTTTATCGTATGTCATACAACGCGCGTAATAGTGGCCGTGAAACGTGAAACGCCAAATTCCAATTTTTCATGTCGACGCTCCTTTGTGACGTCATAGCACTGTGGGAATGAGCGTGTAAAGCGGCGTATCGGGATACGCCACTTCGTGGTGCAGCATTTTTCATTTTTTAGAGATACGCCGCAAGTCTAATTGGCGTGCTTAGTTAATTAGAACTCCGATCGGAATAAAACTTTCTGAGAATGAGCACTTTGATGAAATAATAACGTTTATGACAAAAACTCAATTTGGCAAAATCGAGATACGCCGGTTCGTGGTGCAACCGACGCTTTATTATAAGTTTTTTCTTCCATTTTGGGGATTGGTTTTTAAAAAAAGTACTAGACTATTCATTCAGTATAGCTTAATTAAAATAAATTAGACTAAAGTAAACCGATTTATTTCAATCCAAACGTTCAATACTGGCCTCAACAAAAAATAGTTGTTTCAGATTCTACTAAATCAGTCGAACAATAACAAAAGTTAAATTCAGACACATGAGTCTGTGACTAAACAAGTCAGTGTTTTGTTCCAATACGTCTACATAAAGTGAACTTAAATTGGCGAAACTTGCATGCTCTAAACAGCTTGTCATTTCCTGGTAAAACAATAATTCTGAAAAAGTTGTGATGCATTTGAATGCATGTTATTCCTCGAAGACAATTGGCATCTATATCTCATCTCCTTCAACAGTAAACTACGACTTTTCTCTCTTAGAAATCAATCATTGTTCGTGTTTTACCATTCATCTCAGGCTTCACCATAAGATACTTAACTTAATCTTGTAATTGGTGACCTCCTTAAGACATTTGCTACCCATTCACCTCAAGTATCTCTGCATGCAGCGACTATTCCATGAGGTCAATTGTGGGATTTGAAACAAGGCTGCAACTTCAACACCATACCTTGATTGTTTCGATTTAGGTTTGGAACATCGGGTTGAGTTCTTTTGTATTCATCTGGGTAAATCCTTTATGAATTTGCTGGTGAGGACGAACCATATAGGGAAGATAGAACAGAAAGTATCTATCTAGCTTATTGAGGTTATGGCAAAATACCAGGCATCCGTTGCTGTGCAGCCGAGCGCTAAGCGATGGCGTCGCCAGGGCTTCGATCGATTGCGCTTGACGACTCTGATCAACACGCATATAAAGTGGGTGTATACGGTTGTCATTAAAGACCAATAAGCAAATGCTAAACAATACACCTATATTTCCATGGTCACTTCATCACAATCTGCAAGGCTGAATCGAAAAAGCTTTGATGAGGTTCCATAATTTGTAGGACACCGGCACCAGACGCCAAATTGAAGGATTTGAAACAAAGCTGCAACTTCAACACCATAGCTTGATTGTTTCGATTGAGGTTTGGAACATCGGGTTGAGCATGGGCGTCGCGAGGGGGGGGGGGGGGGGCAAGGGGAGGGGGCACTTGCCCGCCGCCCCTGGAAAAGCAAAAAAAAAAAAAAAGGGGGCGAAGACAAAGTGGTGTAAATTTAATGAGTTGGGGGGGGGGCAAAATGTCCCTGCCCCCATCTAAAACTGATAAATCGAGAATGTGTTGAGAAATACAAGCATTTTTTGGCAAAAACAAATTGTGCCCCCTCTAGAAAAAATCCTGGCGACGCCCATGGGGTTGAGTTCTTTTGTAAGCATCTGGGTAAATCCTTTATGAATTTGCTGGTCAGAACGAACCATATAGGGAAGATAGAACAGAACGTGACTATCTAGCTTATTGATGTTATGGCAAAATACCAGGCATCCGTTGCTGTGCAGCCGAGCGCTAAGCGATGGCGTCGCCAGGGCTTTGATCGATTGCGCTTGACGACTCTGATCAACACGCCTATAAAGTGGGTCTATACGGTTCTCATTAAAGACCAATAAACAAATGCCACACAATACATCTATATTTCCATGGTAACTTCATCACAATCTGCAAGGCTGAGTCGAAAAAAGCTTTGATGAGGTTCCATACTGTGTAGGACACCAGTACCAGACGCCGGCAAATTATGATACCCACACCAAAAAAGTACTCGTTCGAATGAAATATTATTGCAGTAAAAGTTGCAAGGATTACTGTCCGCCAAAATGTCAATTTTAGTAGGTTCTTTTGTTTAGCCAAGCAAATACAACGTATAATGGCGTACCTAAAAGCGGGAGGGAACTCCACCCACCGAAAAAGAGACACTTTTGAGTTACAATTTTTAAATAAATAATTTCAAAAACTAAATAAATGTAACATGCATTAAACATATGTAAACATGAAATATTCCTTTACATAATTATGCAGAAATTCCAGCTTGAATTTTTAAAAACTACATTTGTCTACAGGAACCTACGGTTCATAAACTAACAACTCTGATGTGTGTTACCTTAGTTTGTTCAGTGAATGTGTATTTTTGTAATTTGTTATTAAAATACATTAAAATACACGTATTACTTTTAAATGTCGACTGGGCGATCTTTTATGCAACCTAGAAATGAAACATGTATTTCATTGAAATTGTAATTAAAGCTACATTTTCGGCGCTTTGCGGCGTGGCTCACGCCCCTCCCTCCCCCCCCCCCCCCGCCTGCCCCTCCGGTACAATGAATATCTTGCTAATTATTCTAAAACAAAGTGAGATGCGTCTCATCAGTCATTAATTATTGTTTGATTGTTCATGCAGTTCCATGGCAGCGAAAGATCTGCTTCTCCTGTTTTTCGTAACAGGTAAGATAACTTACTTTAACTATAAGAAACTTCGAAAAGAATACATAAAACAATAAAATATAACGAACATATTAAAGAACAAAACAACTAATATTTTATAACAAAAGTAAGAAGTTAAAAAAACTGTTTTTTTGGGGGGGCTGTTAAGGGTTATTTACTCTAGCTTTCATAAGACAGATATTGTTTTCAATGAAGTGGTTAACAAGCAAAAGTGCGTGCATGGATCGTGTTGATGTTTTACACTTCCGTAATAATGACCTTTGTAAGAGATAAGCCGTCTGCAGTGCCTTTCTATATACAGGGTGAGTAAAACAAAATGTCCGTTTGGATGCGTTCACGTTTAACACAAAAATAGGGGGGGGGGGGTTTCCAAATTGTTCTCTTCGGCCAACATTTTGTCATAGCCTCTTTGTGACTACCCAAACACACTTCCAACACAAATTGTCTCCTAATATTTTAAGGGGAAATTTAAGGTTTTGTTATGGCCAACACACTGCAAGACAGAACACAAATATATACATATCTAAAATAACATTTCAAAGTAGCCGTGGCAAGGCCACAGTTACTGCTTTCCAAATGGCCTTGATGGTCAGTACGTTTTATGAAACAGGAATGGGGTACAAGACACGATAGGTCAATTTGGAGAACACCTTCCGGAGGTACGGCAGCCTATAACGCTCGGACAGCGTGCAGAAAGGTTGTGAAATACGGACAAAATTAAACTAGCAAGAACCCGAACAGGAGAGTGAAATGTGAACTTATCTACAAATTTAGTTTGCTAAAAAAAAGCTAAAAAAATGTAATTCCAGAGAATTGATGCCCTGTTCGGTTATTCCTTTTTATGTCCTTAATTGTCCAGAGGCCCTTTGTTGCCATTTATGTCCTTAATTGTCCAGAGGACCTTTGTTGCCATTGAGTTGATGGCAAAATGCATATCCTGAACATTGTATAGGTAGTGTTTTGGTGTAGTCACAAAGAAAGGCCTGTAATGTTTCACGCATGGATGATTAGCAAAACTTTTACAGACGGTGGTCAATACCCAGACCGAATGTTTTTGTTTTACGCACCCTGTATAGACCAATCCCGGCACGCCATCAATTCTGTCGCGAATGAGGAAGCATTGTACAAGCTTTATAGCGCGCTCAATATGATTTCTCCACTGACTGAGACCGCCCTTTGCATGTACAGTGATCATGTGCCCGGAGTCTTCGGGCAGCATGAAAAAAACGTGAACATCAGTTGTGTAACAGTACTCTTGTTGTATTATGTTAGTTGTCAGCGCATGATTGCATGCTTGTTCATTATTGCATGATTGCATTATATTATGTGAGCACCGTTGCTGTATTATCTGGTATGTCATAATACTCTTTATTTATCACGAATTTTGTCAGGAAGTTTGAATATAAACATTGCCCAGAAGAGTTGCCACAGAAAGAATCATGTGACACAAAGCGAACAGAGATTCAACAATGAAAACCCAAATCACGTTGCTTACTTTGATGCTGTTTAATGCAGGCATCAAATTTGTTTGAAAATATCCTCATTGCTTTACTCATCCATTCGGAAATTGAACAAATCAAACTGGCCGTCCTTAAAAAAAATTGGGTGAGATTTTAATATCAAAATTTGATATTTTCAATGGATGAACATCTACAAACTCTAGCTTCATTTTAGCCCAATACCTTATGACACTTATCATGCTGTAGGCCTTTTTATCCTTGACACATTAAACAAAAAAAGAATTGTGACTCCCAAAAAGCGCCATTTTGAATCGTTCTTGGAAAAATAGAAGCCAGTTTTAGGTAAAATTTGACTAGACACTTTTTACAGTGTACACGAGGTACAATTTAACGTATCTCAAGGATAACATAAAGTTTCTTATGCTTCGGCTTTAGGTTACATTCCTGCAGCATTTGAAGCGGCATGCTCCATCGGGAATCAGCGGGAACCTACAAGCAACGGTCATGGTCCTGCTCGCCTAGCAGCCCTCACACGGGACCAGTGTAACTGCACAGGCTTTCTTCTTGGAGGAGTCAACGTCTTGAAGGCGGGCCAGCAAGTGCCTGGAAGCACCTACATCAAGGAGATGGTCATCGGTAATGACGCCGATGAAATACAGACTTTCTTGAAATGCCCAGGTAGGAAAAATATAATAAAGCTGACTGAAACAGCGTATCTTGCCGATACCCGCTGCAAGAGATACTTCCCGCGAGTCTGCGATCTGCTAAGATTTTAAATCACTATATAAAAGAGTAATCGACAGATACATTGAACCATTCGAAGAAAAAAAAGAGGCAAAATCACACAGCATGTCTGTAATGGGTACCTAAAATATTATAATACACTCACGGCTTGGGACCTTCCTCAATCTTGGGTTGCAGAGCCGTGTCATGTGAAGCCTCTTGGGATTGGGAAAGCCAACGATTGGAACGTGCTCGAGGATTTGAAGGCAACTTCATCTCAAGTCAACGACCGGATAAGGCTTTGCCAATTAAACCTTTGGCTGAACGTTTGGGTAGATCTTGGCAGAGCAGAGCGAGTGGCTGGAGTCTTGCTACAGTTCGAGCCGCGTGAAGACATTCCGGTCTCTTTGCCCCTGGTTGACTACATGCAGCTTCACTACAAAAACCCCAGCGAGGATTTCTTACAGCTTAAAACTGTCCACGTAAGCGAATTACCATGATCACTTTATGGGTATATTCAGGGACTGATAAATCGTCGATATTAATTGTTTGTAGGATGATTCCAAGATTATTCCAAGAGAGTTGCTGCCGTGAATCAGAGTTTATAAAGGAGAGGGAAAGTAGGACTCGCTATATCAGCACCATCAGGGCCGTTCCTCATTTCTTTATATTTCGTGGGATGCAAACAATTACGAGGACGGGAGGCTCGGTGAGCTGATGCATTTTTGAAGACATGTTTTTTCCCCTTCCGACTAGCATGCAGAGAAGAGTTCCGTTAATTTGAGCCTAAGTTCACAGGTGTGTATACCAGTGTATGCACGCAAGTGAGCTGCCCAGAGTGTATGAGTTAAGTTTTTTTTTCTTTTTCAGTATATCATACGAATCTAGGAAGTCGATTAAGGCTCTCCTGCAGGGCTGCGGCAGTGGGTGGGTGAGGCTTGTCAACACGTAACTCGCCCGCGGGCCCATTAGGTTAGAAATTCCCAGAGAGCGGGAATTTCAAAACTCTTCCCTGAACGTTGCTTGCACTGACAGGTTTTCCTTGCTATTTTCTCAGCCATAAAATCACTTCTCAAAGAATTAAAGTCTGTGATTAAAATAATTCATGGTGGCGGCCATACTCCTTTCCATTTAATTTTAGATGTAGTGGCGGCATGTATAATTACACCCCTTCCCAATAAACACGACTGAGTTGAAGATAACTCACAAATCAAGAAATGGATCGTTCTATTAGACAGTTGCAACGCTTTCGACAGAGGAGGTTAGGCCGTGGATTTCATGAAAGAAACGTAACACAGACGAAGACTTTGGATATAGAATAAGAAATAAATACATTAACTTCAAAAAGGGGGGGGGGTAAGGGAGAGACATGGGAGAAGTGTTATCGTTCAGATGCACAGTTCTAAGCTCTTCTATGACAATTTGGTGGCTCTGAAAAGAGCCGTTTGCTTTGTTTCGAGTGAATACAGAACTATTTGATGCCGGAAACAAGCCCTCTTTCTGCCCTGCAGGCTGATTCTATCCACAGGGCAACTCATCATCGCTATCGCTAAGCATCATGAGGTCTTGTTCGGCTTCTGGGTGCAGACCAGTAAATCGGTCCGAAATTGCCTGCGCCGGCCAAATCACGATTTGCTTGCCCTCAAAATCTTCGGTATTTGGGCATGCTGTGGGCCATGAACTTGAGAGTTTGTAAAAAATATGGGTGGAAGCCGTGCACAGGACTGGGAGCTTGCAGTTCTGCGTAATTTTGATGTAATTTGGACCCTAAAAGCGCTCTATTTTGCAATGGAGTGTAGGCATCGTTTTTCAAAATGGCGATGGGCTTCAGGACTATTTTCAGGGGTGATCATCTTCAGATGGAAATTTCTCCTGAAAGTCATCAGTTGACCCCCCGAAAATTGAAAAGAAAATGAAAGATGATGAAATAAGCTTTAATTTGATGTGCGTCTCGAACACCTTGGAGAGTTGTGAGTATTTTTCCCGAATTGTTGAAGTGGGAGCATTTACCATTGGGGTCTATATGGAAGTTTATTTACTGGTCTGCTACCTTCTTGGTTTCTTGAGCCGGGGGTGGGTAGGCCAATGAGTTCTCGGTTCTAAGTTAATTTCTTTCTTTCTTATTCTATATCCAAACTCTGGGCAGCTCAGTTGTGTGCCTACACTGGTATACACACCGGTGAACTCATGGGCGTCGCCAGGATTTTTTTCTAGAGGGGGGCAAAACATATTTTTCCAAAAAAAATCTTGTATTTCTGAACAAATTCTCGATTTGAACAGATTCTCAGTTTTAGACGGGGGCAGGGACATTTTGCCCCCCCCCCCAACTCATTCAATTTACACCACTATGACTTCGCGCCTCTTTTTCTTTTCCTTTTTTTCTTTTTTTCCCCTTCCTTTTTTTGTGTGCTATTCCGGGGGGGGGCGCCCCTTGCCCCCTTCGTGACGCCCATGGGTGAACTAAGTCTCAAATTAACGGAACTCTTCTCTGCATGCTAATCGGAAGGGAAAAAAAATCAAAAAAATGCATCAGCTCACAGAGCCTCACGTCCACCCTAATTGTTTGCATCCCACGAAATGTAAAGAAATGAGGAACGGCCCTGATGGTGCTGATAGTGAGTTCCACTCCTTTATAAACTCTGATTCACGGCAGCAACTCTCTTGGAATAATAATTATCCTACAACAAATTAATATCGACGATTTTTTTCCTGAACGTTGCTTGCACTGACCGGTTTTCCTTGGCCTTGCTATTTTCTCAGCCATAAAATCACTTCTTAAAGAATTAAATTCTGTGCTTAATAAGAATTCCTGGTGGCGGCCATTCTCCTTCCCATTTTATTTTTTTGATTTAGTAGCGGCGTGTTTGATTACGCCCCTTCCCAATAAACCCGTGGCGCTTTTGCTTTTGCTGAGGCGCTTTTGCGCTTGCTGTGGCGCTTTTGCGCTTGCCGTGGCGCTTTTGCGCTTGCCGCAGCGCTTTTTGTTTTGCCGTGGCGCTTTTTGTTTTGCCGCGGCGTTTTTTGTTTTGCCGTGGCGCTTTTTCTTTTGCCGAGGCGCTTTTTGTTTTGCCGTGGCGCTTTTCTTTTGCCGCGGCGCTTTTTGTTTTGCCGCGGCGCTTTTTGTTTTGCCGTGGCGCTTTTGCGCTTGCCGTGGCGCTGTTGCGCTTGCCGCGGCGCTTTTGCTTTTGCCATGACAGTTGTGGGCCACCGTATAGAATAATATGGCATCTTCAATATACAAGTACCTCGACGTAAAAAAAAATCGGTCATTATTGAGAAGAAGAACAGAAACCCGTTAGAGCTATTATTATGTTTAATTACAGAAACCAATAATGCAACTGACAAAGGACAGTCCAGCAGACACTCCTAAAAAATAAACAGGCTCAGCTTAGCAAATATTAGGAAAAATGAATTGTGAAAAAGTGGAATCTCAATTGAACACAAAAATATTAAAGTGTTGAAGAATCCTCTTTAAGGGAAGATACAACATTTGCAAACATCAAAAAACAAAATGATCAAATTATCACGAAATACCTTACTGAATTGTTAGGGATTGACAGTCTAAATCTTGGCTGCTGGTGTGCTGACATTTTCAATAAAAACTGTATTTTTCCAACGCTGGTCGGCCGACCAGTGTGGAAAACACTGGCATTTTCAAAAACTGTTTTCATATTTAGTTATTCCGCATTTTCTTTGCAATAGATTACACACCTGTGAAGGGGTAAAAACCTGCTAGAGTGATTCTTTGACCTTACAATTCCCCAAAGTCTTTACGTTTTTCCGTTTCAACTTAAGTGGGGTCAGGGAACCAGACTATAAGAAAATGATTGGTTTTCTTTGTTTTTCCAGCATAAACAAGCCCAAAACGTGAAACAAGTCAGTTGAACAATATTTGCTATAACATACTAATCCTCCAAATCCATTTATTTCTGAAAATTGCAGCAAAAGCAAATGTTGTACATTCCCTTTATCCTCTTAAGGGTATTTGTTGGTTTATTTGTTATCCAGTTTTCACTAAATGGGACCACATCCCCAAAGGATAACACCTTTGAGATCTTACTTGACGAGGTTATCGTGGCGCGCTATGTGTGGGTGTCCTGGAGGAGTCGCCAGTTCTACTCCGATTGTTTCCTACTTGACCTATTGGGCTGCAACGGTACTCTCTTTCCAAGTTGTTTTGAGCATGTCAATTACATTAGATCCATTAAGCAAATAATTTGGCGCCAAAAGTTGTACCAATATTACTGTTAAGTTGTGTGCCTAGAATATCAAGTAGAATCTAATCTAACTTGTAAAACAATTACGAATGCTACAACAAATTGTTAAAAATCAGTTGCATTCAGCATCAACATTTGAGTTGTACTTTGTTATATCATTTCTTCACCGTTTTCACGAAGAGCCACATATGTAATTGTTTTACTAGCTCGCTTTAAAACATTGTACTTAACCATTGTGACATGTTTCTGTGAGCAAAACATCATAAATTTCCAAGTTACATTAATGATGCAGAGGGCCGAGTTTTCGATAATTGCATTTTTCGATTTCACGAAGGAAGAGCAGCATGCATGTTGTCCCCTTGAACGCATACAAAACCTATTGCATGAAAAGGTGTAAATTAAAAGTAGGTCAACTGAGAGTTTCGTTTTCACACAGAGCCGCATGTCTTTGTTACATTCTCAGCTACGCGCGCGTACACGCGTGCGCCCTTTCCAAATGTAGGAAACTCGAATGTTCGTTTTCACGTAGAGAAATATATGTATTAATGTTCACTAATTAACGTTTGTTTTATTTCTAATTACTGGGTTAACGTAAAATTTCAGCTGTCATTGAATCATGTGAAGGTTTTCTTGCTGCACAAAGTTGTTGCAAAGTAGTATTTTTTTGCAGTTTTACAAAAGGAGAAACTTCTTTAGCGATTATCTCAAAACGCTTTTTCTTTAAAATCCACATACGTTGCTCTTCGTGAAAACGGTGACGATTTAACAATAGGGAGGTTTCGCAAGCAAACGGATACGCTTACACTTACGTTTAGCTGTCCGTATCCGTTTTTTACTTACGTGTAGCGAGCGAGATATGCGTGTCGTCTGCACGTATGTTGTCATACGCCACTCACTATCCGCTAAATGTGCAGACGACACGCATATCTCGCTCGCTACACGTAAGTAAAAAACGGATACGGATAGCTAAGCGTAAGTGTAAGCGTATCCGTTCGCTTGCGAAACCTCCCTAATAACTGCAGGACGTCTACGCATATGTATCACTGTTCATGAATGCAGTTCAAAAGATCTATTTCTTAATAAGTTATTGGTAAATTGGCCATTGAATACTATTTCTGGTCTGGAGGGAGATTCAAGCAAGTGTTAATCAGTCAGTGATGATAGTCAGTCAGTGAGTCAGTCCGCCCCGATGAACTATGAGACATTCTCTTTTGAGGTTTTTCACATCCAATCAGATAGACGATTGCCTTTTTAATACTCTCATGTGTTTGCTTTCTTCAGCACTCTGTCATGATCCATTGGGACTGTCTGATGGTTTTATTCCCGATGCAAACATTTACATCTCAAACAATGTAGTCTTTGACTACGGTCCTGAGCAAGCTAGACCCGTTCCGGTCGGTGCGTACTACGATGGTCACATGTGGTGTGCTGGAGAACAGGGGTAAGAACAGAAATAAAACGAATACTACAAATGTGTATGTGAACAAACACCAGCTGTTTCGGCAGTTTGAAATAATTCTGTGACATGTGATGATGGTATGACGACACCAGTTCAAATTGTATCGATAACACTTGTGACATAGATAACATGTGATGACGACATGACGATGTCACTTAAATTTCATGGAAAACGCATGTGACAATTAACATGACGACGACAGTTAAAATTTCATCGGTAACACATGTGACATGCATGACGTGCTGCCAACATGACGGACGTTACTTCAAATTGTATCAGTACCAAGTACATGACATATGACAAAGACATGACGACGACAGATCAAATCTCATTGATAACACATGTGACGTACATGACATGTGATGAAGACATGACAACAAAAATTCAAATCTTATCCGTAACAATGGGACGAACATGGCATATGATGACGACATGATGATGACAGTTAAAATTCCATCGATAACACGTGACGTTGTATGTTCAATTTTAAAATACAACCAAATCGAACCCATTGTTCTTTAGATGTAGGCCTTACAAAAATGGTCATTTGATATGATGTCACGTGATACGTGAGAAACTCATAATGAAGTGACTTAAATGATCATCTATAACACATTCAGGTATGCGTACATATCAAGTTACAACCAAATCGGACCTACGCTTCCGTTGACATAGGCCTTTGAAATTTGCCCGTTTAATGTTACATCACATGACGAATGTTGACTTCATGATGACGTCACTTCATTTTCTTCCATGTGCATACCAAGTTACAACCCACTCGTACTTCCAAAGTTAAAGTATTTTCAAAATGCTCATATAATTATGACGTCGCGTGACACATGATGACGTCATCGTTACGAAAATCATCGGGAACCATCTTCGGCTGCTGGTCTAAGTGTCTGCCAAGTCTAAAGTCAAGTAAAGTCAATCAGACATAAGAAAATGCCAAAGTGTTTGGTTTGAACATAGATGTGTAAAAAAAACTATGGAAAAAGGTGCACCTTTAATGTGATGTAACTTGACACCTGATGACGTCATCGCGCAGAAAAAAAATATAAATATGTGCCAAGTCTGAATTCGATCGGATTCACCAGATTGCCAAGGTGTCTTGGTAGATGACAAACGTGTACAAAACCTATTGAGAGGAGTCTGAAAAAGAAAAAAAACAATTTTCACGAAAACAAGAGCTGTTTCATAAATTTTCGGAAACAGCTAAAAAACAGTGTTGTGGTCCAGTATTTTTTTTCTAGTACCGAATCCTGCCGAGTACTTAGGTTGCCGAGTACGAGTACGAGTACGAGTACGAGTACTTGTATCTTCAAGTACAAGAACAGGTCTCCGAGTACGAGTACTCGTAAGTACAAGTACGAGTACTGTACTTCCGAGTACGAGTACGAGTACGAGAACTTATATTTCCTAATACAGCCATACAGCAAATGGTTCATTGTGCGTTATCGGCCAAGGCCCAGTCAGACCGATGTATAGACCCACTCTTGGCTAGCTTTTCAATGTGTTTGTCCGGGCGTGCACAGAGGAAAATCGGAAAACTTCGATTTCTCTACAAGCCAATCGACCATTTCAAACTGAAAGTATAAAATAAGAACATTTTCCTCACAGGTACTGCTATTCGAGTACGAAAACTTTACAATTTCGACATGTCGAGTACGAGTACTTTGCCCGAGTACGAGTACCGTCATTTCGAGTACGAGTTCTTTGACATTCGAGTACGAATACGAGTACTCCAAAAAGTACTAAAGTAGTATTTCAGTACGAGTACCTGCTAAATAAATATCTTAACCAAAACAAGAGCTGCGAAGCAGCTAACAAAATCGTTCTCCACATTTCGTGACACTAATGGAATAAAACTGCCGATGGATTAGTGGGTAGTTGGTAGGGGTTCAACATGTATCAATAGTACGTGTTTATGTGCATTTACTAGTGAACGATAGAAGACTGTACTGCCCACGAGTAAGTGAAGGTCTACAGTTGAAATCAACTGCGAAATCAACTTTGAGTAAGAAGTTGAAGAAATTTGACCAAAAAAAAATAGGTCAGTGTGTTTGAAATTGATTAGTGGCTTGGCGTTTTGCTTCAAGTCATGCCTAAAGCCATTGAAATCCCGTCAAAGCAAAATGACTATTTATGTCCACTCATCGGTATCAAAGATTTCTGACCAAAACGATTCGGTACTTTTGTTGTTGTTGTTGCAGGACTGGCGTGGACTGGATCCAGGTGGACCTAGTAAATGCTACTGTTCTATCTGGCGTCAGGGTGGAGAACATGACGGACTGGCCAATCACTGACGGCTTGTATGTGGGCTTCATAGACAACGGCGGCTCATGGCACACAATACACGTAAGCTATGAAAGAATCTGGCATGGCTTTCATGCACACTATGACCTTAAAGAGAAACACTGTTATGTTTTAAATCAAACGACGTTATATGGGTAATACGAGATCGAAGTGATGGTTGGGGATTGTAACGATACGGAACGGGATTCCATTCAGGTCAAGCGCCATCAAAAGCTTGAGTGACCGAATTTGGAATTCATCTGGTGTACCATTCAAAAATAGACAGGATATCTTCTTGTAGGGGCGGCATATCGTCCAGGATCCGTGCTAGGTTCTGATTATCGACTTATCTGCTACCTTTCTGAAAATCGTGACTCGATGGTCCAAGGTACACATAGTCAATATGTGATACTCCTTGGTGATTTCAAAGTTCACCACAGAGAATGGCTTGGTAGTAAGTCGCTGGTCTTGCATCCCAGGGTTTGTTGAAGCCTGTCGTATGGCCGACAAGGCGGTTAGGAAATCATACAGTATCCGGAGCCAAAGCCCATCTCCTGAAATTCAGTATGACATGATCAGAGCAAGATGGGCATACATACAAGTAGAGGAAGAGGCCAGGAAGCAACACTTAAAACGTACAAGAGAAAACAAATGACATCCAAACAACGAAGCCCACAGGTTGGCGGTGGACTTGCAACGGTTGCAAAGAAATGGGGGCCTCTCCAGCATTCCAACTAATTTACAGCACTATGCCAGACGTATTCTACATCTAGTGAGAAGGCTGAGGTCCTCTGCAATCTCTATGCCCAAAAGTGCACATCCACGAATGCTAGTGAGCAGGCCCCTCCAGTTCAGTCCCACACAGGCCCAGCTTTGACCTTTGACCTTTGACCTGTGAAGTTTCGTGCACTTTACATCAGACGCAAGCTTCAAATGTTGGATTTCAACAAAGCCACTGGTCCAGATGGAATTGGAAACACGTGCTGCTGCACTGGCCACACCACTAGCAAAACTCTTCTGCTTTTGCTTCAGTCGTGGACACTTTCCCTCTTTTTGGAAAGTAGCAAACGTAGTTCCAGTTCACAAGACAACACTCACATACTGATCCTGCTAGTTACCGCCCGATTAGCCTCTTGAGCAACATAAACAAGGTCATGAAATCCATTGCCAATAAGCAACTTCAGCACCACCTCTTCTCCAGTGGCCAGGTGAACTCCAACAGGTTCGGTTTCAGACCAAGCCACTCAGCTCAAGACCTGTTGACCTACCTCAGCCATGAGTGGCTAGCCAGATACCTCAGCGACCAGCACATCCAGGTGGTGGTAGGAGGTCAGACATCACAACAGCAAAGCATCCATTCTTCAGTACTCCAGGGTTGCATCTTGGGACCCACACTGTTTCTGGTGTACATTGATGACATGTGTGACAACTTGAGAAATTATATCAGTCAATTTGAAGACGACAGTAGGCCTACACTGTACTGAATAACAGAGGAGAGAGACCCAGTTAAGCTGCAACTCTAAAAGTTGATCTTGCTCAAATCCACCTTTGGGGCCTCATATGGAAGGTCATCTTTGCCCCAGTGAAAAGCAAGGGGATTACCTTTAGCATGGCTAAACCATCAGAGCGACTTGATCTCATTCTATGTGGTGTGACTCTGGAAGAAGTTGACGAGCTCAACATTTCGGGAGTCAAGTTCTCTAAGACTCAAGTTTCACCCTCGTGTCAACTCCATTTCAGATAGGACAGAAAAGAGAGTCCGCGCCCTCCGTTCCTATTTTTCTACTTTTCGAGAAAATTTTAAGGACTTATGTAGTTAACGTGATATTGTATTACGATGTCCCTTCCAAATAAAGACCTTTGTAATTTGACCTTGACGATTTTTTTTCCAGATTCTCTAAATTCATTTTGAGTTTTATTTTCTTTCAATGGTAGAATTTCATTCGTATAGATGACGCCGAGTATTTTCCACAACACGTAGTAGCCAGAAAAGTCAGAATTTACATCGAACGTAATCCCAACAAAGACGTCTGTTTGCGCTTCGAGATACTCGGTTGCAGAGGTACGCATAGCATCACTAAATCACGCGGAAGTTTGGAACAAAATATTATCAGCTTTAAATAATATTTTTTGTTTTAACTTTTTTAAATTGTGCCTACTATAAATGTTGGCTTTAGGCCAAAAAATAAAGTCTCCGGTTTCTGGTATGGCGCGCGCGTCGCACAAGCCATGCGCGTCGGCAAAGTGAAAAAAAGTTGTTTTTTTTCAATAAAAGATGATGTCTCAAAACCGCCAAACTCACCTGTTTGACTGGAATCCTGCTGCTGCACAATTTTAACTTTTTTTTAGATTGGGTTATGATCGAGAATAAGCTTTACATGGCCTCTCTTGACTCCCATATATTTGCACGAAGTTTAGTCGGGTACCATTTGCAGTCATCAGCCAACATTTGAAGCAAAAAACAGGTGTTAAAAAAAAGCCGCGTCGCCGCACCACTTTTTGGGCAAGCTCCATACCAGAAACCGGAGACTTTTTTTTTGGCCTAATGCTGCCATTTTTTGGGCAAGGATACCTTGGCATTAGCCTGCTACCATAGAACAGCGACCTGATTTCTTTCTCAACTCTTCCCAGCACCCTTTTGACCGTCGTGTTGCAGTCCAAATATTCATGAAATTGTCATATTGCTATGTTACATTTAATTTTGGTCAATGACCATTCACTGCAACCAATGAGCCTAAACGGCAACTGTCCAATTCCACTTGACGGCGCGATTCCTTTTGACAAAAGAAGTAGAGGATTTTTGTCGAAATGTTTACAGGGCCAAAAACATAAAAACTATCAATTGCTTTTTTCTAACTTTGTCAGGTTGGTTAACGCCTTCAAAACACGTAACGCGTTTGCGTGCACACTAAGTTTGTCACTGAGAATCTTTGACCTTATACATTTCGGGTTTAAAGTAGCATTAATTCGGTCAAAAATAACACTCTTTTGGATCTTTTACTGGGTCATCTTGAACTGGAAACCTTTGCAAACGCGTATTGACCCAGAAATTTGTCGTTTTGACCCGAGAAATAACGGATTATATAAGATCCGGATTCGGGTCAAATCCGATCTGGGCTTTTTAGAGTGTGTTGCCTAAACTACAAGTTTTATTTTGTTGTAATTGAAATAAAGTCTAAACCGCCCCTGGTCAGATTGAACCAGGAATCCGGGTTCTATTTTGACTGACACTTTCACGGTCAAAATTGACATTTATCTGGCTGGATGAAAATGACACTTTTGTAAAGGTTTGTGAATCAACTTGACCCAGTAAAAGAGAAGTGTCATTTTGACAGTTGAGTGCCAACTGTAACCAGGATTACGGACAATTGGGGTCAATTAACCACAATCAGGTCAAACTAGCCCGGAAAATGAGTTGAAAAAGGGCACATTATGTTAGACCCACTAATAATGTAAATTTTCACGACTCTTCCCCAAATGTTCCCTTTTTTATTTGTTTAATTAATTATGTATTGATGTTTTTATTTATTTATTTATTTTTATTTTTTTTGGGGGGGGGGCACCCATTGGGAGAGGGGATTATTTTATGGCTGTCATGTGCCCCGTCCTCCATCCCCAAGCCCCTCCATAGCTACGCCGCTAAATTTGTATCCAACAAAGTGTGAATTGTGACCGTTACGAGATTTAGAAAATAGAACCCTGATTCTTAGACAATCTGCCCAGTGTAGTACAACAACACCAAGAAAAACATTTCATGGGCATGAAAGTTGTCCGTTTATGGTTGGGTATAAAATCCTGAATATGTTTTAACCAGATTGTCAGGATCAGCTGGGTATGGCCGACGGCTCCATACCACACTCGGCCATCACCGCCTCAACCGTACAAAATGACGATTTTGAACCTCACTTCGGAAGACTTGGCGAACATTTATTGGCAAATGGTGGTGGTTGGTGTGCCAGTAATCGCGACGATTATCCCTGGATCAGCGTTGATTTAGGGCGCACTCTACCCGTGTCTGGTGTAATAACTCAAGGGGCAGTGTGTTGCCAGCATTGGGTACGCACCTTCATGGTGAAGTACGGGGAGGATGTGGACGGAGCTCTGACTTCTTCTGGACAGGTATGTTGGATTATTTTAATTTTAAACACACATATATTTATACACACTGACATTTAACGTTGCATCCAAAGACAAAGTGGGGCAGAAGGAGGCGACCTGGCAGGGGGACAATGGGCACCCATGCCCCCTACCTAAGCCATTACACTACCTGATGTTCCGTAGATAAGGAATTTGAAGAGACTAGATCGGAGGTGCCTCAAAGTGTTACAACAGAAAGAATTTAAGTCTGGCAAACTGTGACGTTAATTAACAAAGTATATTATACTTCACATTGGTTAATAGTAAACGCTTCCTCGAAAAGTCGATTCAAAGGGCTGTTAAAAAAAACGTGGTCCCACCTGGACTTATGCGATCTCAAAGGTTCATGTTGGCAATAGCTTTGGAACAACAGTTATAATTTACATCGACTGACATGGAAGGTGATTTTGTTGCGACTTTGATTTTGTTTCAGTTTTAACTGGATTTCGGACTTTTAGCACAATGGGAAAGATGTTGCTGATCGCGATATATCGAGCAACCTGTGTTGGAAGATTTCAGAAATGATAAATAAAGCCCTGTTGCTTAACAACCTCTGTAGTATTTCAGTTGAGGGCGATGTCATCAGGGTGCTGTTCTTGCTTCTTCTTTTAATTCCTCTGATCTGGGGTCGCTTTGTATGTTTAAGTTCATCAACTTTGTTTTGAAATAGAGAACAATCCTGTTGCGGATTTAATTGTTTCCACTAATTACAATCAATATTTCAGGTGTTTGTAGGGAACACTGATCAACACACGGCAGTTGAGAACATCTTTGATCAGCCGATCGCAGCACGCTACGTGCGTATTGTAGCAATCACATGGCATGAACTGCCTTGTCTTCGTTTCGAACTGCTCGGATGTAAAGGTTAGTGATTGTTTAGTTTCTGATTCAAAGGGGTTCGACCATCGACAATAGTTATGAATAAAAGGAACATCTAGGCCCTGACCCATGGATGGTAAAACGTCTTCGTTATTTTTTGAAAACTGAACTTTGACGAACACGGTTAATCAAGACTAACGAAATAAACTGAAATACTGACCTGTAGTCGCGAGTCCGTCTCATGTCCTGAAAATCCCTTACAATTCCGTCACAAGTCACCAAGTACAGGATATTCAAATGATTTGTGGCAAAGGTATACTGTTGTTATGGTTTAACCCTTTGTTCTTGTGACCGCACTTGTGAATGGTCTTGCCTACAACACTGCTATACGACTGTGTGATCGCTTATTTATCTTTCCGCTCGGGACCAACATGTCAGACTTTTACCATTGTGCAACCGATTTGAATTTCCTCCCTGTCCAGGCTGCAACGACACACTGGGTATGGAGGATCGTACCATTGGCGATGAGGACATCACAGCGTCTAGCAGCAAGATTCACCTGATGAATCCCATCGACGAATTGAGACTGGGCAAGCCTAAGCTTCATATTGCTACGCATTATAACAAGTGGTATTATCGGCCTACTTGGTTCCTTGTGGACCTTGGTAGAAACACGGTCGTCTCGGGCATTACCTTGTATTCCTGGTCATCGAGTAGCTACCGTTGGCGTTTATACCGATTAGAGTACGCAGTCGACCCTTCTCAATTCACTTACTACTTGGACGAACGCAATCAAACTGTGGTGAGTGATTTCAGGTCATTTTTGTGCAACGTTGTTAAAATACCAGCTTACAGTTATAATCAAAGGCGAATGTCAGCGAAAAACTATTGTTGGAAATCTATTATGTTTCACAGATGTAGCACTGACGACATTACTTGAAGTTTGAATTTCGTTGATTTCGCTTTCACTTTAAGGGAAGCGTCTCTGTTCCGCTAGGACAAGCTTCAGGGTGTGTTTTTGGTGGGAAGAAAAGAAAACAGGGACGGATCCAGGATTTTCAAGGGGGGGGATCATGTGATTAAAAGTAACGCGAGCGCGTAGCGCGAAGCATTTACTGCGTGGGGTCCGGGGTCAAATCTAGTTGCTCTGCTCTGTGGTGCGATCTCAGGCAATATCTGACCACTTTAACCAATAGTGTGTAGCAAAAGATCATCATTTTACTCGTACTTCTGACATCACTTTCAACCCATTTTTTTATGATTCCCTTTAGTGTGACTCTTCATTTTTCCACTAATAAACCTAACCCAAAAATGCCCCTAAACCTGTTTTCCAGAGCGGGGGAAAGACTGTGTGGACCTGGGCAAGTCCACACAACGTCGCTGCTCCCTGGTTTATGTGGACCTAAGTCCACACAGTGAATGTAATGCTTGTACATGTACACACACGCAAACTCAATAATACTTGTTTCACATGACTAGTGTGGACTTTCCATTGCTTTCGTGTAGTTAAGAAAAACCAGTGAAAAAACTCATTTTTCTCAAACTGTGAAAACTCTTTCAACCCAATTTTTTTTCTATGATTCCCTTTAGTGTTTCTCTTCATTCTGCTACAGATAAACCTAACCCAAAAATGCCTCTAAACCTGTTTTCCAGAAATGGGGAAACACTGTGTGGACGTGGGGTAAGTCCACACAACGTCGGTGCTACCTACATTATGTGGACGTCTTTTGTTCGGAAGTCCACACTGCGTATGTAAGACAAGCTCACTGACACCCAAGTGTGTATTTGCCTGCAATCGGGGTCCCCTATTCCTCCCTCTTTTGTTTGTACTTTTTAAGAAGACCTTCCATATGCTTTGTACACATCGCAAAACTTGGGACCCTTCGGGAATTGGGGACTCTATTGTCCTATATTGTTCAACGTCCCCTATTAAATGCAGAAACAAACTCTCATACACTTTAAACAGTGGGGGACATGTCCCCCGTCCCTCACCGATTGACGCACATGGTGGATTTTCCTGTAATGTACAGCATATTTTACAGCATAGGTCTCCTCTCGCTTGTCGCAGCCTTTTTAATCTCGTTGCGTGCGCCCTTTCTACATCTCGTCGCGCGCGCCTTCTGTCTTGTCGCGCGCGCTGTCTCGTCGCAGTTCTTTGTCGTCGCTTTTTAATATAGTAGACCCCCAATAGTAATTGTTGTCTTATGTGCAACTGATCCTAGCAGGCTACAGTCTGACGTAAACCGCGCTATTAATTATGTCTTTCCCTCTTTTTTCTTCTCTTTTTGAGTCTTTCTCCCTCTCTCTATTTGTTTTTTTTATGGAAAGGGGGGGGGCGTGGAAAAGAAATCATTCCTTTATTGATATATTTTTTTCTACGATTGTTCCTCTTTTAAACAGTATTTCGAGG
This sequence comes from Patiria miniata, assembly GCF_015706575.1. Lineage (NCBI taxonomy): Eukaryota > Metazoa > Echinodermata > Asteroidea > Valvatida > Asterinidae > Patiria > Patiria miniata. The sequence goes on from NW_024037074.1 coordinate 27,342,920, forward strand.
CGACTTCCGATAAAGCAGAAGTGACCATTTTTAAATCTTCCGTGTATGCTCGGTTTGTCAGAGTGTCTTCAATTATAGCATATTGGTTTGAATACCAGCATACTCAACTTGAGCTGTGGGGATGTAGAGGTAAGCTACCAATGTTTTGATTATACTGTAGATTCAAAGTCCTAGTCAGGTCATTACAAGTTCATCACAGGTCAATCACAATTAAGTAGACCGGCAAAAGTTGAATATTTCGCTCAACATGACATTTTTGGTAAAAGCAAATATGCCTAATTTGCATAAATTGTTAATCCCTGCCATGTAAAATATTTATTCCCATATTTGGGTATATTCTTTATTCGTTTTTCCCCGTTTTTGTTTGCTGGCTAAATATCACCACGTTAATAGGTTAACTGTGCCAGTAAGCAGCTTGGTGAATTTAAAGCTTATCAATAGTAAGTTGTTGCAGACTTCTTGAAGATATCTAGAGACAAGGTAAATACGTGCAACTGTTGGGTATTATAGTAGCTATTTTGGATCGCTACTATGTCCTCATAATTATTCAGTCACTTACATTCTTTAGAAATTTTATCGAAGTAAGGATGTGAAAGTAGAATAACCATTTTTTTTTAAACAAAATATAGGGGGAAATGTAGGTAATAACGGTTTATGCAAATGAGGTATATTAGGGGTCAAAAATAACGATGGCATCCACTCACAAACTGGCGTGAAATTATTTTCTAGAGAACTTTTCCACATTAGGCTGGCCAGCTAACTCATCAAATGTCCATGACACAAGTCATCACAAGTCAGTCAGAAGACATCAAGGGTATTCCTTTGTAAATGTTTTTGATGACTTCTGATTCATTGTGATTGACTCGTCTTTCACTCCTTAGGCCAACCAAATTAATACCTAAATTGTTGTTATCCGTATGATAAGACATGATTTTGAGGCTGATAGATTCATTGGAAACTTCCATTGTTTTAAATCTCTTGACACGCAACGCAACATTTCCTCTTGTTCATAATAGTTGTTAGCATTTAGATATTTAAAGTGGATAGAAAATGCTCACGGTAGCAAATATGCAAGCTATTAATTAAACAAAATAATACATTGCGTCACGTCTAAAATCGGTATCGTGGAACGATGTCCGATATGGGCTAAAGGTTAAACTCATTTTCGGCAAAGACGGGATGAAACCGGTCCAGAGATATGATAGGCAAGAAAAGTATCAAAGAGCCAACTTTACTCTACGTCAGCCTGACTCTATTCGAACTTTCCTCTTCGTCTTGTCACCCAGTCTAAGCAAAAGTCAAAAGGCCTGTTCGGAATACTCTCTACTCAACACGATGCTTGGGTCTCAAATCGTAAGTCACGATTGTCTTGACAAACGGCTACCGTCAACCTAATGTGTATTGTGTGTATCTTGACAGGCCGATGTGAGGATAAGTTGGGTGTTGAAGATGGGACAATCCCTGATGACATGCTGACCACGTCCAGTGCAATTGCTGACTATGGTGCCCACTTAGCCCGAATCAACAACCACAATGCGTGGTCCCCAATGAATACCGACTCCCGCCCATGGATACAGGTCAACTTAGGCTTAGATACGGTCGTTAGCGGAGTGATCACTCAGGGAGGTATGTTGGATTACAAGAACGCTACACAGGTCCGTTGGGTGGAGACCTATAAAGTAGACTACAGCAACGGCTGGTTGGAGTCTACAATGGCCGAATCCATCCGTGAAGTAACTGATGAAAGAGGAGTAACGCAGGTAGTTATAGTCATAAACCGCTTGGAAAATGGTATCGTTGGGACACATTCCCAAGACCTGCATAGTACAAAATAGCCGACCTTTAATAAAACCTAACTCTAAACTAAACTTGACCTACCGTCACCAGCCTTCGTGCATTTGGGTTTTGCCTTACAAGGAATCGATTTAGGCTATTTTGCGACGATACATTCATGGATAAACATTAGAGATGCACGCAAATGTCTTCCTTATCTACCTAATTGTCGCCCTAAGGTACAACATTTTGGCAAAACGCTTCTCCTTAAAGCTATAAAGAGGTACTTTTGAAATATGTTTGCAAGGGAACCAAACAAAACATTAATCACGTTTCTTACGTTTTACAAAAGCGGAAACGTTTAGCCTAGGTCACAGGTTCATTAAAAAAAAATAGCCAATGAGCGGCTGATGCCTAAAAGTTATTCTAAGTGGAAGCTAGATACATTATTGTAGGCTTACTCGGCACCTACGAGAAAGAGCACTTTCTTCTTATCTTCCCTGTCCAGGTCTTCTCTGCAAACTTTGACTGGAAAACACCCGTCACAAACTTGTTCAGACAACCCGTCCTGGCTGGATTGGTGCGCATTGTGCCGCTGTCTTGGCATCATGCCATCTCGATGAGACTAGAACTCCTGGGATGTCTAAGTAAGAACTGCCGCACTGTAGTGACACATGTTCCGATGGCCCATCCCAGAGTATATTCCACCTTGTTGTTAACAAGTAAATGGTGTGGCCTTGTTTGGAGAGTAGACATTGCGCGTGGAGGAAATCGGTAACAATGAATGCACAAAAGGCTCACTCATGCATACTCCATCAAAACAAAGGCATTGTTCCCTAAGATGGCTGCTACGTATAAGGTCTATAAACATTAAGCAAGCCTGAATCAACAAGCCACCTTTTCACTACATTGTTATATGGAATTACACTAGCCATCAACATTCGATATTATGGGACTCCAAGCAACTCCACCTATTTCACGAACCTACACACGATTTACGGAAGCACTATTGGTTAATAATGCATGTGTTTAATTAACACACATGTAATTACCTTCCAATATATTTATGGTACAAAACTTGTGGGATGTCCATGGTTATTTGGAAATCGATTTAAGAACCCTAGTATTCTTAAAAATGCGTATTCTGATAATTGTATGTACAACATAGAAATATGAATTTGTGTCATTCAAAAACACGTTATCTTTGACAAAACACGTCAAAGTCACGTATGTTACTACAATGTATGCTTTACATCCAATACAGCCGCCTTTAGCGCGAAAAGCTACAATCAAACCAGATTGTCAATTTTTTCATTTTTTGAAAATTGTTGGACAGTTTTGGTGTGAAAAAAAAAGTTTGATAACTTTGGTCCTGCTGTTACACTATTACAAGTTCATTGTGTGCTAATTTTGGTTGTTAAACAATCAAATTTAGACACAATTTCATAAAACATGATGATAACGTAGTGATAGTGTCCTCTAGCAATGCCTTTGGTTGTCAAAGGTTGTTTGATTCGATAAACATTGACGCCTCAAGTGTTTGAACCAAATTTAAAAGTATTTGAATGAAAATATAAACATGTAAATATAGTATTTAAAAAATAAACAGTGGCAAATTAAATTGGCCAACAAATAGTAAATCGCCCTTTTGAGGATGATGTCAGAATACCGGTCCTGATAGGGTAAAGAAAACGGTTGAAGTACTGTATGCTGCAACATTTATCAGTCAATGCGAAAACTTGGAAAAGGATTATATTGGTAATTAATCATCAAAACATCGACTTTGTTACACGTGTCATCTGTCTCAGGTGTCTGCCAAGAACGACTCGGTATGGAGAATGGACAGATTTTGGACCATCACTTATCCTCTTCTAGTAGCTGGAACAGCCAGACGCACGGGCCGCAGCGGGCCAGACTGAATCAGAGAGCCGACCCGGAGCTGGGACTAGCCGGAGGATGGCGCGCCGACACGGGTAGCTCAGCAACCGGAGAGACGTGGATACAAGTCGACTTTGCGCAGTGGACCAATCTTACAGGGGTCATTACGCAGGGTCGCGAAGATAAAAGCGAGTGGGTGACCCAATTCAAAGTGTCATATTTCCAGAATGACTGGCTCTTTGTAAGCACACCTGGAGACGGCCAGCCGCAGGTAAACACATTAACTTAGAGCGCAGAAGATAAAGTGTTGTTCCTTAAATCAGCAAACCTAAAGTTCTCTCCGTACTGACTCACTGACCGAGCGTCACTTGTAAGCCAGGCAGTGATATAGTTAAATCTCATATTGTCTCCTAACGCCGTTCAGTAGGCTAAAACCGGCCTATATTGTGTTGACCAGATGTATATAACAATGATGAACACTCTGAATCAATTTAAAAGGCAGTGCAAAGACATTCTGAATCAGTTTGGTATTGTGAATTCTCTGACACCGCCTTGAGAAGGGTTACCCTATCTTGGTTTTGTTGAAAATGAAAACCCATATGATATCAGGTCCTTATGTTTTAGGTCGGTGAAACAAGGCAAATGACATTATATCGCTTTGATAGGCACGAGTCAAGCTGTTCTGCTTCACTGTTAAGTCTACTTCAAAAGAACACTAGCTGAGATACCAGCTGCAACGGATAAAGTCTGCTGTATTTGTATGGTTTAATTGTAATTCCAAAATGCATATGTTTGTCAGGAAGAGCGTGATGTTGAATGACACAAATTCACATTTCCATGTCTAACTTAAAAGTTAAAGCAATATTGGTGTAATTATTGTCTAATAGGAGTTCTTTGGTAACTATGACACCTACCACCCTGTGACAAACCTCTTCCTGCACCAAGTTGTCGCCAAGTCGGTTCGAGTGCATCCCATCACCTGGTACAGGAGACCAAGCATGCGTTTTGAGCTTCTGGGCTGCACAGGTACTCAACATGTGTTTTATTATTTTGATCAATAATGGCGTCTGATCACACAAATGAAATATGTTGAATTAATATAGATGTGTTTTCAATTCCATTGTCAGATGGTGACCTTATTTTGAACGGCTAATGAGATATTCATATTATTTTTTACAATATGGATATCAGCATTCCCAACCGCCTACGGGAGGGTTGTTAAAAGCCAATGGAAGCTGAACATGTTTTACTAGGAAATTGAAAGATGTTTATACTTAATAATTAAAGCGAAATTCTGCTTAAACATACCATTCGAATAAGTTCTCAGTAATTGCATGACATCAAATTAAAATATAAATGAAGTCAATATTCAAAAAAGGAACTAGATTTTCCACATGGAGCATTTATTTTTCTACTCGCTTTAAAGAAATTATTCAGTCATCTTTACGAAACAAAAAAAACACACGGGCAAATAATTGTTTATCAAGACATGCCTCACTGCATTGTTTAATAGAATCATGACAATGTATTACTATCGGGCAAAATGGACAGTATTGATATTGTAAGGTGTTGATTCAAACCAAAGATTTTACATTAATTCCTAATCGATCAGAATGTGTTGGTAAAAATACAAATGATAATATAACCTATGAGATTGTAATTAGCTTAGGTTTTAAAGGAAAAGAGAACACAAATTTATTTCTTAAAATTATTTCTTTATTTCTTTATTACAATTACAGTTAAATATCGCTCGGGCGTCATTAGATCCGGTAACTAGCTCACTGCGAAGGGAAATAGAAAACAAAACGGTTGTTGTTAGGAAACATGTTTTTCTCATTGAAACTGGAACAGTCGGTTAATGTTTGAAAGGTGTGACCACGCATTGTATCATTTTACGATAATGCCAAAAAATTGGACAAGGTTTATGTGTAATCATAAAATTGTACGAACTCTTGTGATTTTGTTTTTTAGTGCATTGCCAGTCTCAGCTTGGGATGGAAGATGGGACAATCCCTGACTCTGCAATCAATGCATCAACAATTCTGTTAACTCAGGGCTTCTGGCCTTATAGTGTCAGGCTTTTGCCTGTAGGCACGCGGCCGTTTGCTATTCAGTGGTTCGGACAATTGGAGCCAGAGATATGGATTCAGGTAATGATTGATAGCGATATACAGGTGCATGGGCGCAAATCGGGGTGAAGGGTAGGATATACCCCCACCCTTTTGACAAAGAGATGGTCGATCAGATCAATCCCCCCCCCGGATTTTGTTGTGAGAAACAAAGAAACGCAGAAGTTTAAGGTTATATTGTACCTTTCTGATATTTCAAATGCATTATAGTTAAAACAACAAACAAAGAGGATTATGGAAGATTTCAATGCAACATTATACGTTAAGGTTAAGGACAAATCCTCGATTTAAACCATAAATACGCTTATCTGCATGCTCGGAAGTCCACACAGTGTATGTGATGCTTGTACACGCATCTTTGTAAACGCCGGCAATCGTGGACCCATATTGTCCCTAATTCTCATTCCTTTGTTTGTACGATTATTAATTGTGGACTATTGGTCAATCGGACGTACTGTTTATGCCCTAACCGTTTTGTCATACACTGCAAAAAATGTGCACCATTGGTATCTATATAGGACCATCTGGAGCTAAATTTTACCTATATAGATACCGAAATGTGTTAAATTAAAGGGAATATACAACATTTGCAAACATCGAAAAACAAAATTACATTGTATTGTATTGTATTGTATTGTTTTATTTCCATTTGTCACAAATTAATATAATGCAAATGCAACAGAATATTTACTACAACAATAACTAAACTTTCTAGAATGATAATACATGTACAACACTTTGATCAATTTAACATAAATGGTGACAGATGGGGGAACCAGGAAAAAAGCCTCAGCTTATACAAAATACCTTACTAGGATGTTAGTATATGCCAGTCTAAAGCATCCTGTAAAATTATGGGACCAGGTGTGTAGTCATTTTCTAAAAAAATTGTATTTTATAAAAATGTCCAACGGTGGTCGGCGACAACCGTTGGAAAAATCTAACCAACTATCAACCACTGCTCCTAATTTACCATTGTTTTTGTCCAAATTTTGTTTGCTATTGGTTACGTGTTCATGAACGGGTGCAGGCTAGTCTTCAGCTAGACTGGTTCTATTACGTTACAAATTTCCGGCATCTAAACATTGATCCATTTCATCTAAATTAGTGGAGTCAGGGAACCAGACTACCTGAGCATTTTTGTTTTTTTCTTGGTTATTCAAGCATTTTCGATCACAAAACTTCAAACGTGTCAGTGTAACAATATTTGATCTATTATACTAACCCTCAATTTACAGGAAAAGCCAATGATGTACATTCCCTTTTAACACTACAGTTTTTGCAGTGTAGGTCCACGATTGCCAATGTTTATATACTCCCATACACACACTTGCCGAGACGCGTTCACGCATCTGATCGGGGGCACCACGTCAAGATCCCATCTTTGAGCAAGCCTGTGCTGATGACATTTTCCGAATTTAAATTATCACTTCTCGTAGGTGGATTTGGGCGAGAGGACGCGAGTTTCTGGTATCATCATACAGAAGCCGTACTATTGGCACGGCTGCATAACCAGTTTCCACCTGGAGTATGCCATATCGGATGACGTGACAAAATGGATACCAATCCTGAACAGTGACAGGACTGAGGTAATTGAAATAAGTGGTTAGAGAGGGCATGAGCTATTATCTGGCCTTCCAAAGTTGTAACATCGTCCGTGTGTAGCTTAAGTATCCATGGGTAAGGTTGTGCATTTATTTCTGTTTCAATTATTGGATCCGTTTATAGACCAATTAGCAAGAAAGAAAAGGGGTAAAATTGTTGACACAAGGGGCCATGAAGTTTGTCAACCATCGGGGCAAATTCATTCAATGCGTTTCATTATATGTATTAAACGCAGGTGTTCCAGGTTAAAGCGTATTTTACTCAGCATCAGAGAGAGAGGCACATCAGCTACTTTTACAGCAGTGTTTTGGCTCGATTCATCCGGTTAAACGAAGGCTTGGATAACTCTCCGTGGCATTGCTTCCTGATGAGATTTGATTTCATCGGCTGTCGGAATCATGTAAGTTGTAAATCGAGTGAAGTTCATTTTTCTTTCGTCCGTTTTTCCGTTGCAAATTTAAGTCTGGAAAAAATACAGGCCTTTACACGAGAACAAAACGAAGACACGTTTATTGTAAAGCCCCTGTCACACTTTCGCGTATCCTAATTCCTTATGAGTTCCTTATCAAAATGTTTCAATACGCAGCCGTACGCTCAAAACGTCGAAACTTTTTGAATACTTTGACTTATGTGCGACGCACATCTAGCGTACAAGTAACAAATTCAGCGCATCCATTGCGTATGAGATGCGTATGAGTTGCGTATGCAGTGCACGACATTATTTTTCGGCCTGCGAAAAGGTCAGTATGCAGTGCACATGCTGAGCGTATTCCAGACGCACCCAACTTATGCCGACCGCATGCCTGACGCAATACGTCGGCATTCGCTATGAGTTCGTTCAGCGTGCATTGTATCTGCGCTGCAAGTACGCTATGTATACGTCCAATTATAGGCGGCTCATATGCTGACGGGGTGCGTGCCGGGAGGTCAGCGTATTACTGCGTATGAACCGCTTATCCCCCACGAACACATAGCGTACTCGTACCGTGATCGACAGATGCGGGAGCTGCGTATTTATAACTTATGACCTGGGTAACAGCGTACGCAGCGTAGTTTTGTGCATGCCCAAAACTATCCGGCGTACTGGGCTGTACCATGCGTATGCCTGCGTACAAAAACTTGCACGAAACGATAGAGATGCATATGAGGTGCGTATTGTGCGTACGACTGCGTATGAAAAAAATGTCAATGCGCAACTCATAAGGAATTGGGATACGCAGAAGTGTGACAGGGCCCTAAGGCGGACTGATGCACGTGAACCATTGGTGAAGCATATTCAATCGTATATTCTTTGCCCGTATATTCTTTGGCCGTACTGTCTCAACAAAACAATTTCTCCGTTTAATTTAACTGTTGTTCCATGATTAATGTGTTTTCGTTGAAATGACTTTTTCTTGTCTTTTAAAAGAAAGTTTATTGCTAGTAATTATTATAAACTAGAGCTGTTTGTCTGTTTGAAAACAGAACAGGGCTTTTTCGCATTTTAAACAGGTTAATGCTTTGTTCGTCCTTTTGCAGTCACTTTCTAGAGTGTTTCATGCAGTTAAAGGTTGTTCAAAATGCTAAGCATAATTCCTTAAATATAATTTTATCACATGACGACACATGCCATGGGATGACGTCATCTTGACAACACTTGTCAATGCACACCTTGTTATTTTGGTCTTGGTTTATACAGCTCTATGGTTTGTACCAAGTTTTAAGTCAATCCGATGTACGGAAGTGTGCAATTTTCGAAGCGGAATATAATTATAAATATTTTTAAAAATCATAAAAAATAAACGATGACGTCATCGTGACGTCACTTTAGACTTAACAAGTTTCATGACCATCGGAACTTTCCTTATATGTGTTTTGAAAAATCGCATTTTTGATGACGTCATGATGACGTCACACATTTTTATTTCATTTTGCAAATAACTATTACCTAACAAACCAATTACACAAAGAATTTTGATTTTTGCATGTTGCATTCTTGAGATATGGCTAAAAGGTCCCAAAATTCAAATATTCATATTGAATCGCATGATGACGTCATCGTGACTTCGCCTCATGTATTACTTATAACATATCCCGGTCTACTGATATTCCAAGTTTTAACCCAGTCAGACTCACAGTTCTGTATATATATGGGATTTGCCATAAGGACTATGCATATGCTTAGTTTGAATGATGTGTGACAAAGTTCAATGCTAAAGTGACGTATACTAAAATCGTGTACAGAGTCAATGGGATTTTGCATGGAACAAAGAAGAAAGTAGGGAGAAAAAAAATCCGAACAAAAACAAAGGCTTTTTTGAAAATTTGCGAAAGAGCCGACTACAAGTACCTCCATCTAATTAAGTTATCCAAACAACTGCTATTAATGCACTCTACCCTGACTTTTTTACCAGACCGAATAGCTCAAAGTTGTAATTTTTTCACTTAACACTCTCCGAAATTGTTTTGTTTGTGATTTTGCCGGCCTCGAAATCTAAAGCGTTTTTTGTACGTGAAGTTTACTTCCGCAGCCTTTGATGATGAATAATCATGCCATATTTCATTCAGTGAAATGAGAATGAAGATGATCAGTTATTGAAGTGAAAACAAAAAAGAAGATAAACAACTATAAAAAAACGTAACAAAATCCATGATCACTTTGATGATTATATGAAACGTGTGTTTGATACAACGAAGTAGGATTTTCACATACGACAACAGCCTGTTCTTTGGGAGGAAACGTGGTTTTCTGGACTGTTTAAAAGCATCTGGCGATTAATTTGTTTGTCGGTCCACCTGTTACTTCGTCGGGTGACAGGCTATTTGATAGGCTGTTAATTCGGTCTGTTTGTTTTCACTAACTCTCAATCCACGCGCATCCGTCAGCCGAGAATGACCAGGACTTGTCAGACATTATTCTCTGACGGCTACGTACTGGATGACACTTATCAAATCGACATGGATGGTATCGACCAAGGTCAACCACCATTCCAGGTCACATGCAGTATGTCAGATGGTGAGTTGTGAATCAGATAGTGTTATAGTTCTCACAAGTCCTTCCTCTTAGGTCATTGTAAGTCCTCACAAGTGCCTGCAAGTCCTCAGAAGTCCATCGCAAGACACCCAGTCCCAATTGAGTTCGCAAACTATTCAAATGAACTTTGACAAAGATTTCCTTTGTTGTTGTTGGGTTTTTTTTTTTCATCCGCTGGCACGTATGGCTGAACTTGTGAATGGTCACTCGAGAACTGGGTTTTGGTCTGATTGGGAAGGGTCTGATGTTAAGTTTGCTTAATCATAGAAGGGGCACTGTCTGACCCTCAGCTCTGCAGGATCAGCCTTTGCTTTTAAAACGAACATCATGGGGAAAGAAAACTAACAAGATAACAAGTTCATTACTTTACAGAAGATAATACACGATAAGAAGAAAAAAGAGGGGCATTAGGCCAAATAAAAAAAATAGTCTTTGGTCAGCGCGCGGTAGCTCCAACAGCGCCCTCTATTGCCGCACCTCCTCAAAAAAAAATTACCAAAGAGCACCAAGGAATGGGAAATTGCACCAAGGCAAATTATGGAGGACACCAATGTGCATGAGGACACCAAAAAAGCAAACTAGTACCCCGCTTTGTCTGTACAATCCAAGCTTAAAAATAAAGCCGAGTCACCGCATCAATTCCGAAACTTTGGTCTGACAAGAGACCGATTTTTTTTTTTTTGGCCTTACATGGTTTGTTTCATTTTCGCCAACTTGTGTGTTCGCACAATTTCCACTCACAATAATAACAGAAAAGAACAGGTGGTGCATATCGCTGTAACTTTCCAGAAAAAAATTGTTCTTCCGTATCTTGTGTTTTTCGAAGAAGTGAGAGATTCGTGACTAAATTGTATGAATTGTTTGTCTATAGGTGCTACCATAATTCACCATGATGCCGAAGACACTTTCAAAATTTCAGGATCACCCAACCAACTTACAACGATTGACATTACGTACGTCATCGACATGCAGCAGATCATCAGTGTGATTGATAATGCCTCGACGTGTGAACAAATGGTCAAAGTCAAGTGTGGAGAAGCCGACCCAAGTACGCTCTCGCAGCATCCGGCACTCCAGCCAGTCAAGTGGGGTTCCCGCAGCGGGGAGTTGATGCAGAATTGGGGAGGGCCCACTGGTCACATTGGCTGCACCTGTGGTTTGAAACAAAGTAGGCAAACTTGAGTTGAATAATTTCTTTAGATTGACTCGCAAAATTGTGATATGGTCCGCTCTTCCCTACCACTCGAGGGCGTTTGTGGTATCTTATTTAAGGCTTTCAATGGAAACATTATTTATAACCAGAGTGACTAGGCATCACGAATTTTCAGGCCGTCACAGCGTTGTGGGGAAGTTTTTATTTTGAGCAATTTAGGACCTCTCCCCACAGCATCTTCGGTCCCCATATTATCACCATGGGACAACTCGTGTGTAGTCTCCACAACTACAAAACAAGAAGTTGTGTACGCACGACACGTGCAAACGAAATACATGTTTATGGCAAGTGACCTGCTTAAACGTTTTTTGCGACGCAACCGTTTCTTTCAGAGGTTTTTGTGAAAGGAATTATCTGTCAACCTTGAATATGGAACTTGGGGCCAGATACCTATTATTTGTAATGCATCATAGGAACGGTTTGCGATCGTTGGTTGAGGAAGTGGCCGCATTGTTCATGTAGAGCGGATTTCTCAAACGTTTAAATAATCTGGTTCCCATAAAGGCATTCTATCTCAAACAATCATATTACGTATAGTTATAAGTACGAAATCAAATGACCAAACGGGTTTCGAACTATCACAAACATGAACGCGAAACCTCTTGTTCTACTCTTGTTTTCGTCCTGTATACTTGATTTGACAGATTGTAACACTGATGGAGAGCTGTGCAACTGTGGCGTGGGGCTCAACCGATCTAGCTGGGCGTACGACGAGGGGATACTGACTGACAAAGATACCCTGCCAGTCACGCTGATCCAAGCCTTTACCTCCCAGGACGTGTACGTCACTGTTGGGGCCCTGAAATGCAAATGGCCGCACTACAAAGTACGTTATTAAGTTGCCTTAAAAACGACAAATATGATAAGATCCTTACAGGTTCGTTAATTTTTTTTTTGAAATATCACTCTGTTTGACATCCTGAATGAATATGGACATTATTTGCATGAACATGTTGCAAATTTGTTTTGTTTCCAACATGAGGTTTTGTGTGCAAGTCTGTGACGTATCCAGAGGGGGGCACCAACCCCCGGGCGAATTTTTGTTATTTTTTTTCAGCAATTATTTCAATACCTGGTTAGATAGCTCTCATTGCGAAGATAGGGACCAGCCCCCCCCCCCCCGCTTTTTTATTTTATGGAGGCCATGAGTCCGGAAAAAAACGTGTCTACCTTCGCTGATATGTGGTTGCCCCCCCCCCCCCCCCCACATCCAAAGATTGATTCGCTACTGAAGGGAGAGGAATGACCAGGAGGCAACAAGGAGATGGCAAAGATTTTGTTCTTGACAATTTACAAAATTGTTAAGGCAAAGTCATTTTCATTTTACAAATATCTGTTTTTCGGGACGACATATGAACTTTGTACGTCTACAAATAGAGATTTCGGAATTCAAATGATAAATTTATCCGCAATGCTCTGCGCGCAAGTGTTGTTTGTGTTGTGAAAAATAACAATGTCTTACAAAAATCAAAATAAAAATCTGCTCAGTTTAAAAATATGTGATTTTTCATTGTGATTATTATTATTAGGTATTGATAATATCTGCATAGTCATATTGTATTTACTTGTTCACAACTTAATTTAATTACAATCAGCTCAATTACTTGCTTTCCATCTTTTTTTTTGGCACTCAATGAGTTCCCTTTTTACACTTCAATGCAAGTAAATATCGACTCAGTAAGTTATACTGTTGAGTATTGTATTAACTTTATCATTGGCTTCTGCACCTAATATATTCACATTTAATATTTGTTTTTTCACTTATTCAGTGACTGGTTATCTTTTAAGACAGATATAAACATATGTTTTAGATGTTGATGTTTGCATTGCAAATGTTATAGTTTTCTGGGGTTTTTAATTATGAAGAATATTATTTTATTTCAAGTATTGCCCTTGATACATGCATTTTAGCACAGTGCCCTCAATAGTCCGGTAGCATCCAGCCCAAAGCCCCTTCCATCGCACAAATTTTCCAAATTTTCCAAATACTAAATAGAGATTGCCGCTGATGGTCATGATATTGTAACGGAAAAGTGTATGGACTATAACAAGTCTAGCGCGTGTAGTGCGTGCGTGAATTGGCGGAATTTTGCTCAGTGCGTAAATGCACGTTTGCGATGAGTTTTCAAAGGTGCATGGTTTAACGTATATTAGGGGTACTCACGTGATCACGCGGGTCTGTTGAGTCTGGACAGCGGACAGTATACAATTGTTGCCTGTTGTGATGGGGTCCAAAGTGTATTGTACACCCGAGGGTGCAAATGACCGAGGGTGCCATTTTCACCCGAGGGTGTACAAAATCCATGGACCCCAATCACGGCAGGCAACAAGTGTTTCGTTGTTCCACGGTAATATATTCCAATATATTTTGAATAGATCCGCGATGCCTTCACCATGAATATTTGCACAGAATGTTTTTTTTTTCATTGCAAGGAAACACAAATTAATTTACCTTTTCCCAGAATAGACCAATACATTAAACAATGCACAACACTGTAAAGAGGAAAACCACATTGTAAGTCATGTACACCAATTTAAGCAATAAACACCAACGTAAGTAACGTACACCAATGTTTTCAACGCACGCCAATGTAAGTAATGTACGCCAATGTAAAAACATTTAACGCACGCCAATGTACATGTAGTGTACGCCAATGTAAACAATTAACACACGCCAATGTAAGTTATGTACGCCAATGTACACAATAGACACCAATCTAAAAAAAATACATGCCAATGTAAGTAAGGTACACCGCGCAAGCATACAACCCATTCGGCTTGCACCTGATTACGCTTTACCCGTGCAAGCTAGCGTCATCATCGTACAGTACCTTTGCTTTGTAAAGGGGTATTTTTTGCTGTTTTATTGTGCAATAAACAAGTGATCACAATCCTCATAATCGGCAGTATATTTCCTCCAAAACCAACCTGCTCCCCAAGTCTAGAGGTCGCTCTGAAGGGTCTCTCGTCATGGGAAAGGTTGTGTTTGGGAAGATCAGCTACACTGTAACAGGTGTCAGACTTGGTCCCAACGAACTTAGGTTTGTTTAGCAGATCCCCGCCACAATATACCCATCTGTAGCCTTTTCACAAGGTCGACCTAACTCACGCTGGTATTTTACTGAGTGGTGAAACAGCCAGGCGTTTTGAACGGCTATTATAGACACATGTCCAGCGAGCGGTGTCTTTATCTGCAGCATGTCGTCAATGTATCATGCTTTTTAAGTATTTTTGTTACGTACGATGACACTCATTCGGAATGTATTTTTCAGGTTAAATACCCTCAGTTGTTTCGCTCCCATCATTTGTACTGTTTGTAATTCTCATCAAATTACATTTGCGAATAAAGGAATAAATCTCATTAATGTTGAAACCCCAGTCTACTCTTATTGTTTATTTCAATCAGTATCTCTTGAACATGGATAATTACGATTATGACTAGGGCCGCCTACTTAAGTTAGTCTTTGCCATGTAATATCGTTTCAAATTGAAAATATTCAAGGATCCTTTCCCAATTATTCAAGGGGTAGGATTTTGCATAGGTGTCCGATATACCTGCCTTTCAATATACATCTCTTTTGTTTTTTTTATTAATTAACATATTCCACCTTCTTAGGACTTTTTGTATTTGATAGAGGCCATATTCAGGGTTCAAAGCCGTTGATTTAGTTTCTGTTGCAATTTGTTCAAGGTTGCACCATAATTATGGTAAACTGTTGGACATACCTCACATGACATTGAACCCGACATTTTTTAACACATTCCCCATTACTTGTTGGACATGTAAATGTACCTCACTTATCAATGAACATTAACCCCGCAGTTTTGAACACATTAGGGGCCATTCAGAATGTTCAATGTTTAAAATTTCGACTTTTTTTCCAAACCATTTTGACCCACCCACCCACCCCTAATTCCGATTAATAAAAAACTGATTTGTTACGCATAAAAAACAAAACATGTACGTATACATGCACTTGCATGTACATAATTACATCCCACTGGCGAACCTGTGCGGGTTGCATGTCCTTTCGGAATTTTTTTTTTTTTTTTACAGAATATACAGGGGACGAAGTTGAAAAAGAAACACGCATCGCAATATCGGAACGCTTGCGCGTAGTTCAGGTAAGTCAAAATCATTTTTTTTTTTTTTTTTTTTTTCCATGAAAAGTGAATTTCGATTTTCAATTATTTAGCTTGACCCACCCACCCACAATTTGGAAAAATAATCGAAATTTTAAAACATTGAAAATTCTGAATGGCCCCTAGGGGCCATTCAGAATGTTCAATGTTTAAACATTTCGACTTTTTTTCCAAATCATTTTGACCCACCCATCCACCCCTTATTTCGATTAATAAAAAACTGATTTGCTACGCATAAAAAACAAAACATGTATGTGTTACATGCATTTGCATGTACATCATTACATCCCACTGGCGAGCCTGTGCGGGTCGCATGTCCTTTCGGAAAAAAAATTTACAGAACATACAGGGGACGAAGTTGGAAAAGAAACACGCATCGCAATATCGGAACGCTTGCGCGTAGTTCAGGCAAGTCAAAATCATTTTTTTTTTATTTGGTTCTTTTTTTTCCATGAAAAGTGAATTTCGATTTTCAAGTATTTAGCTTGACCCACCTACCCACAATTTGGAGAATACTCGGAATTGTAAAACATTGAAAATTCTGAATGGCCCCTTAGTACCCCATTAGTGATTACTTGTTGGATATGTACCTCACTTGTCAATATACATTATACCCCACAGTTTTGACCACATACTTCTTTACTTGTTGGACATGTATCTCACTTGTCAATTAAAATCATCCCCACAGTTTTGAACACATTTATGCTCATTTATTTGTTGGACATGTACCTCACATGACAGTGAACAATGTAACCCCACAGTTTTGAACACATACCCCATAACTTGTTGGACCTGTATCTCACTTGTCAATGAACATTAACCACACAGTTTTGAACACATTAATACCCCATTATTTGTTGGACATGTACCTCACTTCTCAACAAACATTTAACCCACTGCTGTTGGACATAATAGTTGTGTCCATGTGTTTTCTTGAAAAATGTCCAAAAAATGTGGGGTTTGTGAAGGAGTACCCCATAATGCACTTACTTACACATTGGAACCCCGCAAAAAAAAAAAAAAAACCTACAAATCCTTCCCGCTGCAGGTACGTCCGTCCAGAAAATCGGCCTTATTATTAAACAGTAGCATAATCACACTATTGTCACACGATAACTCAAAAACTATTTATTCTATTGGATTGAAACTTTTCCTAGACGTTGATCATAACTGGAAACACAAGTATGATAAATATTGAGAAAAAAAACACAGATTATCGACGTCAATATAATTTTTAGTAACACGAACAAAACCCATCAAAAGTGAAGTCACGGTCTACAGACAATCGGCCTATAACTACTAAACATAAATACAATCACATCTATGTGACACGATAACTTCAAACTATTTGTTTATATTAGATTGATTTTACCTAGAGGTTGAGCATGACTGTCAACACAAGCATGATAAATATTGAGAGAAAACAGAAAGATATTGGCCTCAACATATTTTTATTAACACGGACAAAACCCATCTAAAATGAAGTCACGGTGTACAGAAAATCGGCCTAACTACTAACAGAAAAACAATCACACCTATGTCACACGAGAACTAAACAAACATTTATTTTATTGGATTGAAATATTGGCTTGATGTTAAACATGACTAGCAATACAAGCATGTTAAATATTGAGACACATATAGAGGTTTCTTGTAACACCGACAAAACCGACAAAATCTATTCACTATGTCCAGAAAATCGGCCTTACTGTTAATTAAACAAAAACACTATCACAGCTATGTCACACGATAACTCAAAAAAACAATTTAATCTATTGGATTGAAATGTTGGCTGGATGTTAAGCATGACTGGCAATACGATACACGTTGTGTATGTCACATAAAATTACACACAGCACAAATGCACAAATGTGGTTTCTTACACGTCCGCAAAATGCGACACCCTTTATGGCTGGAATCACAACTAGCTTGGGGTTTTTAAAGGATAGTGGTGTGGATGTATACATTCTACTTTTAAATGTTTTTTACAACATTTTTAACAGCATTTCGTTCATTTCTTAACAGCATTTCGTTCAAAGCGCGTTTTGTAGCCCAAATAGGCCCATTCCAGGACGCAGTTTCCCTTTAAGCATGACTGCCATTGCAAGCCTTTATTGCCATCCGTACTAAACGTTAAAAGTCCCCAGGCTGTCATTAATACGCATGATGACGTCGCAAGGCTTGGACCAGGGCATATGCAAAAACAGAGGTCAGTCTGGTACCCAGACCAAAAGCGTCCACAATAATCAGCTCAGTTACGTATTATATTTTTCATTATAATTATTTTTATTGGATATTTGTGTCTGACCTTTGCACTGTCGAAAATATATTTACTTTTTATAAATGTAATTTTAATTAAAACCAGCTTAATTAGTTGTAGGCCTATTTATTATACTTTTTATCATTTTAATGTTTTGCCATTACTTTCTAACTTGTTTACAAATTAATGCACATGCACATGTAAATGGAAATAGGCTGAGTTAGTCATATTGGCAATATCATAAATTATTCACTGGCTGGTGCTGCTATAGGTTAAGACAGCTAAAAACAAGTTTATCGTTTGTTTATGTTTGCATTATATGTTATAGTGTGTCGGTTTTTTGTAGGCCTAATTAATTAAGATTTATATATTTCAAGTTTAAACACTTTATGCACGCGCGTATGTGTGTGAATGCATTTTAGAACAGTGCCCTCAATAGGCAGGTAGCGTGCATCGCCACCAAACACACTCCCTACTCCCGTTTTGGTTTTTTTTTTTACATTGTCCATGTTGGTGGTTCCCTTAATAATAAATAAGAAGGAATTGGCTCTGCTGGTCAAATGGCTTTACTGTAAATGTAGTTGCCTTTTCAAAAGGTCAACCTGACTCGGGCGGGTATTTAACCGAGTGGCGAAACAGCCAGGCGTTTTGAACGGAAACTATACACACGCCAAGAGAGTGACTTGCGAGGTTTTCCAAATCTCGGCTTCATGATCTAACACTTTACGCACGCGTGTATGTGCGTGGATGCATTTTAAAACAGTGCCCTCCATAGTCAGGTAGCGTCCGTCCCCACCCAGCACCCCCCCCCCCCCAACACCGGATCCAACTAAACTGAATAACAGCATGCCCGAAGCCCGATGCAGAACGAAGCCGGAGTTTGGGAAAACGCATTTTAGGTTTCGTAACTTCAGGCGTTTAGTAAATCAAGGCTTCTTCCCAGGTTTCGAAACAAGGTCATTGTAGGCCGCTCAGGCCAAAAAAAGTCTCCGGTTTCTGGTAATGAGCTTGCCCCAAATGTGGTGCGGCGACGCGGTTTGGTTTTTTGGGGGTTTTTTTGGTTTGTTTGTTTTACTTTTTTTCCCTTCAAAAGTCGCCTGATGACTGCAAAATGTATGGGAGCCCAGAGTGGCCACATAAAGCTTGCGATTGTAACCCCATAAAAAAACACGTTAAAATTGTGCAGCAGCAGGATTCCAGTCAAACCAGTGAGTTTGGCGGTTTTGAGACATCATCTTACATTTAAAAAAAATAATAATTTGGCCAAGGCTAAGCCGACGGGCACGCATACCAAAAAGCCGGAGACCTTTTTTGGCCTAATCATTGTCATTTTCTGTTTTTCCACCGAGTTGGGGGAGGGGAGGGGGCATGTAATCGTCAAACGATCAAATCTCACCTAAATCGTCGCTACGCCGTTGCTTAATACATTGCTATAAGTCAAGGTGGTTAGACAAACAGAATGGCACATTTCGATGGGATGTATTTGTCCGGATATCACCAAGGCCAGTTCAGGATTAATCGTGCTGCGGAAGTCATGAAATAACAAAAACAGGAAAAGTGGTCATCCTATACATGTCTTTCTTGTTTCTATTGGGGGGGGGGGTTGTTGAATTATCGTAATACACTTTCTAGTTGTGTCATTATTTTAGCTAGTTAATCTGTGTTTTTCAGGTCCATCATCACCAGTTATACATTCCTTACATTTCTGGGAATGATTATTCGAACTGGGAGATACTAAAAACGCAAAGCCACCGTTGGAAGGCCGCAGTAGACTAATACACGGACCGGGCGTGATGCGTGAAGTTCATTTATTTTATTTCTATAGCTTAAGTTCCCATTAATTCCCAATTAAATAGTGAAGCCTAACCCAGGGGCATAACTACGGTCCGGGGGGACAGGGGGCACTACTTTAATAGTATGTTTCTTTTGCTTTTGATGAATCCTTTTAAAAAACAATAACGCACCCCGGTGAACCCCCCCCCCCCCCCCCCCCAAGTTAAACACAAGTTTCTCCCTGCTGGCTTGACTTTGATTTAATTCCCCATTAAATCTCGATAATACACACACTTTAATAGACTGAAGTTCCAAGCGTACATTGCAAGAATCACGGCCAATGTACGTCACTTTTATATCCACCAATCAGAGTTAGTCACCTAACAACTCGGCGATCACAAGTGAGTGGTCAATGATTGACAGGTTGCGCGTGTCAGTCTCATATCGCGTGTTTCGATGTGTCACCGACATCCATACAGTATCCACCAATGGGATGCAGCCATAACAGTGTCGGTGATAACACGTCTTGATTGTGACTATAATAGCATCAACACCATTAACATAACTTCCATCTCATTAATATGGAGCGAGTCAGTGATGTGCGATTGACAGCGCGCAGGGGCCAATCACCGTGAACCGGGCCAAGATCCCCAATCACTGCTCAGGAATCGATGGCAAGATTTAAGGCTGAATCGGCCGTTCCTCTCCCCAGAACGACCGCAGCTCGTCCTCACCGTAGTACGATAACTCAAGAGAACTGATTGCAAGAACGTGATTCGGTGAGTGTTAAAAACATTTTTTTTTTCGCAAAGAAACTTTAGCCTGTTTGCTCATTGTATTTGAATCAACGACGAGCGTGGTAGTGGGTTTGATATTTCCCCTACTTTGGATGCATGTGAAATGTACGTACTTGGGGACTGGAAAACAATATAGATAAGATATTTTCATACGTACTTTTGTAGTAACTCTTCCTGCTTCTCTTGATGACATTTTCACTGGATTAGTTTTCATACATGACTGCACAGGATACAATTAAAGGAGTCGGGTGAAATCTGACTTGCGCCAACTGGTCAGGGCTGGATAAAAATGAGACAATTTAAAAGAACACAATCATTTACTTGGTTCTGGTCATGGAATGCATAATCAGCTCAGATTGTGGATCTTGATTGCAAGAATTTCAGTAGGCAAATCTGGATGAACTCCGGGAAAGGTAACTCGTGAAATTGACATTCTCAGACAAGACAGGGAGGTGATTCGCCGTGCTGTTGCAGCAATTATGCGCCGAGCCCGACGAGATTGTGGCCATGTTGAGTACTAAGACACCGTGGATTTTTAATTGCATTTTTAATTTAATTTAAATGTTTTTAATAAATAAGACGTTTACAAGCTAATGAAATCATGTTTTGTCCCTTTGACAGAAAATGGTTGTGTTCTTTTAAATTAATTCTTTCTTATCCAGCCCTGACCAGTTGGCGCAAGTCAGATTTCATCCGACCCCTTTAATTGTCTCCTATGCAGTCATGCATGAAAACCAATCTAGTGAAAATGTCAGCAAAAAAAGCAGGAAGAGTTACTCTTAAAGTACATATGAAATAGTTTATCTGTATTGCCACAGAATAAAACTATGGCCAATTTAAAAGTGTATGGCTTTTTTGACTCGCATTGTATGTTACTGATACACGATTGCATACAGCCAAACCACCATGCTAATTTCAGATCCTCTCTCTTTTGTGTCTATCATTTATTACTTACATTTAAATATTGTTGGATAAAAGTGTGACCACTCGGAATAAACACTCTATATAACTTTTAACATTATAGGGCGCACATATATACGGACCGGATGATTATATGCACACAGTTTTCAAGTCCAAATTGCTATATCCAACTTGATTCATTGTGAAAAAGTTTATAATTGTACATATTGTAACGTCTCTCTGGGTTGAGAAACATTATCAAATAAAGAGTCAGATACAAATATCTTACACACACACTAGTACTTTATTCGAGATTATTTACATCTCAGCTCAATAGAGGGCGCACTATATACAATGTAAAGTTAAGGCGTACATGATTATCTGGTACAGACTAGGGTCTATGGCCAGTGAGCGGACAGCTCGATAATCTACGTGTACATGTCAGGAACTCTGTCGGGGTCAGAGCCCAGAGCAACAACCTACTGGGTAAGACCCCAGTACAACAATGACCGGAACTGCCATTTCTGCGCGCTTTATATAGACTTTTGGGTGCGCGTCTTAGCCAATGGGAGCATTGGATTCTGGTGGTTATGAATAATGCATCCGTGTACAAAGGCATGGGGGAAGTTCCGAGAGCAGTGGTTAGCGGGCGAAGTAGGATCACTCGTGGGTACCTTACGGGGAACTGATCCTCAAGGAAAAGGGAAAGGGAATAACTTATCGGTACATAGTTTGTGTACAAGACTTAGTCTCTAGACTAGGTAAGAATCTTCACACTAATGCTATGGAGTAAAACTATGAGATGAAGGACGTAACCTGACCTCTAGCTACCGTACGCGTAGGTCTCGGCCAGTGGGTTAGCGGGACACACTCGCTGGGGTGTACGGGGTCACTTAGGGGTGAATACACGGGTAGGTTTTAGCGAGCCACATTCGCTAAATGCTTGGAGTCAATGTGGGTCGGATGCGAGGTAAGGTGTGTGAGGGGAATTTGCATCGACTCCAAGGAAAGGTGGAGGGAAAATGGCTAAGTCCTAAGTACATGTCCCATGGCGGTACATGTTCAATAGCAGTGAGTGCTACATGCATTGCGCGCTATACAATAGCGTACTATACAATGTGCTGCACACTTGTACGTGTGTCTAAAACTTCGTGGTAAGCTTCGCGCTGTGTGAGGGCACACAGGATCGCTGCAAGCATTACGCTGTGCACGGAGTGGAATGGATTGGTGGGGAAAGAAGTAAACTACGCAATTTGCGGGAACGCAACAATATTATTCAGCCCTTCTGCTTGATGTCCACCTAATAAGATGTTTAAGCACTTGAGTCTAGCTCTTCTTCTTTTTTCCAACGACGGTAACTTAACTGCTGCAGTCAACTTGATATATATTTCAGCAACTATACTTCATTGTGTGAGATCGATTTATTTTATATATCAAAATGTGCCTACATGGTCCGCAATGAAATAGAAATCCCATCCGGTAAGACATGTATGCATTTCTATGATACGTTTTCAGATAGCTTTTGCGCGTATTGGCTACCTGCGGTCTTAAACAGCTGTAAAGCAACTCAGCCCTTCCCAGCGCCTTGTTTGCAGGGCGGGGGTAAAGCCAAGGGTAATTGGAGCGCCTGGAGAATCACTTCGTGGCGGACATGAGCGCTATACAAGAAGCAAATAATTGTAATACTTATTAGCACGAATTCCCCTACATTAGGGCGACACACCGCCTATTGAGGTAACTACCCTTTAGTGAAGAAATTTCTGTTGTCGCAAGTGGGATAGATCGATTGCTCGTGGTCCAAAACGTACACATACTAAACGTGGTTGGGATCGGATAAGGTAAAATTGGGTTAGGTCGCATTAAAGTTTGAAAACTGTTGTGCACGTTTCTATGCAAGTGTCGCCCTATCATGCAACCCAGAGTTATTATTAAGTACAACCCAACCACTCTTTGGAGTTGTTACGATTAATCTTTCTTTCTTTTTCCGTACGGCACGTTTCCGCGGGGTTTCTCCTTAACGGTTTATGATAGTAAGTTGTAACTTTCAATATATATATCGACCCTCATCCTAAGCGGTGCATATTACTCTGACGTCATTATGACGTCATCGGGTGTCACATTACAAGTGCTTTCCGTTAAAAAATGACGATCGTCTTTCATCTATAACTCTTGAACAAAATGATCAAATTTTATTCCAACTTTGAAATCAGAAATACTATTATTGTGTACATCGTGTACGTGAACTCGTTGGACCTTTACTTCCGGTTCTTCCCGAAGATCAAAGTTAAGTGAATTCAAAATGAAGACAGCCTACATCAAAACAAAGCACAATTTCTTTCTAACGGGTCACGGTATGATCACACAACCTTGTGTGAATTTGTACCATTTTATGAAGATGTTATAAATTTTGTTACGTCATTGTTACGTCATCAGGTATCAAGTTATAAGCAATCTATGGCCAAATTTTGACACAATAGTTTGCCTTATATCTCTTGAACTAAACAGAGTATCGTGTTTGTTTATTTCGTGAGGTTGTAGACTAAGCTGTGAGAAACATTTCGTGTTCCCGGACACAAAACTGCTTGACCTTTACTTCCGGTATTACTGGAAGCGCAATAAAAACTGAATATAACTCAAAAGCGGAAGCATTTATTACAGACATATATATTATGAAAGTGTTGAGTGAGGAATGCCAGACACAAAAAAAACAGTGCGATGACGTCATCGTCCGAAAGGGCGCCCCCTTGCGGCACATCACATATTTTTTTCCTTTAATTTTAAAACCATAGATTCAAATTTTACCAAATCGCCCTTTCATATTCTTTGATTAACCACAGATAACTTGGCAAGGTTTCAAATTCATGATGTCGTCAGACCGGAAGTTACTGCTATGACAATTTGCCAACGATCACCGTTTGCTTCCAAATACTGATCCTTTGTTCTTACATAAAATATATTCATAACTTGACTAGACAGTGTTTCATATAAAAGTTCTTTACCTGACCACTCCGCGTTTGTAACAACAAACGCGAATCTCTACTTATTACATGTACTATTATTATTATTTCTGTGTATTTTTTCAGCCGGCAATCCGCTAGAGTATTGAAGATTCCTTTCACGACAAAATTAAAGAACCAACTTCAAGGTGAGTGTCTATTATTGGACTTTCACCTCAAACATCAGAACATATGAGTGGGAGATCTTTATTACATGTATTAACATACTTATTTCGTCAAATTGTCAAACAGAAATCGTCGCTTGATGAAAAGTGAAGTACACACACCGTTAAACTGTGCCTGACATTTTGGTAAATCGTAGCTAAAGCACACCCTTCAGAATATTGCGCTGTTTTGTTCGTAGTGTGTGAATCAACATGCGATTTAGAATTTGAAGATTTGGCTGACATAAGTATTAGTATTTTCAAACAACGAGCTTGGCTTGATATTTCTTCATTGTGTACGTGTGTGTGTGTGTGTTTGTGACGTGTATTTGCTCAGGGAATGAACATCCTGATCTTAAAAAAATGCCCTCTTTCCAAAGCCCAGCTCTGCTGCAGGTAGCTGATAAAATGATTTATTGACATCACTGTTTGACTAAATTTTGTGAGGCAACAAATAAAGTAATAGCTAATATAAGGCCACAAAAAAAAAAATCGGTCTCTGGTCAGACCAAAGTTCCGGAATTGACGCGGCCACGCGGCTTTTTTTTTTTTTTTTCCTTTTTTTTTTTCTTCAAGCTTGGATTGTACAGACAAGGTGGGTACTATTTTGCTTTTTTTGTGTCCTTATGTACATTGGTGCCCTCCATAATTTGCCTTGGTGCTTTCGATCATTTACCTAGGTGCAATTTCCCATTCCTTGGTGCTCTTTGGTTAAAAAAAAATTGGGGAGGTGCGGAAATAGAGGGCGCTGTTGGAGCTACCGCGGAACATTTTGGAAAACAATGATCAACGCGCATGATTAAAATCGACGCGCGCGCTGACCAGAGACCGACTTAATTTTTTTTTTTTTTTTTTTTTGTCCTTATAATATGATTTTTTTTTCGGACTGAGGAATTTCCGTCAGTAATTCCATCGCACATTCTTAAAACAAAAATGTCTAAATACTGACTGATTCATTGTTAATAAACATGGCCAGTCATCTTCGACTGTTTTCTAGTCAAATCTGACAGTAGGTTTTTAAAGTGTATTGCATCAAGTTCCTTGCTCATTTTTGAATAGTTTCATTTTGTAGGGATTCTGGCGGATTTTATACACTTTCAATTTTATACACTTTCAATATTTCAGATGAATTGAAACAAAATATCACCTATAAGGTTTTAAGAAATATCTTTAGAAAGACCAACTCTGTATAACTTTAATGTCCAATGCTTTGTTATAATATGATCTCAGACTGAATAAAACACGGACACGATTGCTGCTGTTCTGATACATACATGTGCCATGTTGCAATGCATAACACAATACAGTACATGTGAGCTTGCTGTGATTGAAGCATTTAACTAGAAAAATAGTGGCTCGTCATTGAAGCATTTAAATGATATAACTAGAACTATGTGGTTGTGAGTGAACAACCACAGAGCTGTTCCCAACATGTTTTTGATTGTCTATTGCACAGTACAAAATGATTCAATGATTTGTTCTAAACAAATTTTACTATTAAATTGAAATTATAATATGAATCGGTGATGGTCTTGTTCGGGACACATTTTCCGAAGAGAAGCTAGTTGGGTTCTGAAAACATAAAATTGAAAATATATTTTTGGGAACAGGTCTGTTTGTACGAGATATAGACATGTAAGTAGAGATCTATGTCTGTTTGCAATTGAAGATAGGGCTTTTCCGCATTATGATTTGTTTTTATCAATAATACGTCCCTCACTATGCATGAACATAAAATCTGTCAAAGCTAGCCGGAAATCGGCTAAAACGGTCACTGTGGACAGGATTTGACCTCAGCAACACGTGCGCTGCGCGCGGGCTTACTGACATACGATATGAACAACGTACGTGCATGTACATGTACATGTACATTGTGGACGTCCTGTGCATGTTTTCAAGCAGAGGTATTATCAACCTGCAGTTTTAAGCGTGCGCAGGGCATGTCCGAGTTTGCTTATTGCCTCGAAGCTTTGAACTGTTTTAGACCTACCCTTCAATAGACAATTAAAGTAAAACTAATATAAAAACTGCCATGGTTGATTTTTCAGGAATTTTCTAAGGAAAAAGGGTCTTTTCATTATAACTTCCGGTCTGATGACGTCATACACCTAAAACTTCGCACACGTCTTAGTGGGTCAAGGTCATCATATACACCAATATTTAGGCAATTCCAACAAACTTCGCCACAGACATCTATTCAAAATACATTTTTGCAAATTTTCAACCTGTCGCTAGAGGGCGATCGAAGATTGCATGACGTCATCGGTAGATGATTTGAAGAATACTATCAGCCAAGAGACTAACACCGTTAAAAGCAAGCTCATATCTTTTACCACTTTCAAATAATAAGCCACTTCTGGTTTTGGCCTTTTTCCACCGGAAGCAAGGGTCACGTGATTTCACGCACACTGAATGAAATAAAGACCTCAACCTACTCTACCACTTGCCGGCAACAGAATGCTGCGTACGCGTACGGTTGATTTCTTATGCATTTTTAAATATTAAAAGTGTCACAATTTAATTGCCTATAAATAAGCACCGGATGACGTCATCATGACGTCATCATTACACAATGTTGTTTGAATAAGGGTCTTTGGACAAAGATTGGTGTAAATGAATTACTGGCAAAGAGTAGAAAATGCCCTCTGAAAATTGATATTTTTTTTCAAATTTCTGTGTACAAAGTCTATGGGAAAAATTAAATATTCAAAATTCTATAATAAATCACGTGATGACGTCAGCATGACGAAAAGTTTCGGGACACATCCTCATATGATGGTTAATAACTATGCTGAGTTTAAAGTTGATCGGATTTAAAATAATTGCCAAAGTGGCTTGTAGAATAAAAACGTGTACAAAACCTATGGGGAAAAGCGGAAAAAGAAACTAGAGGTCTATGTCTGTTTGCAACAGAACATAGGGCTTTTCCGCATTATGTTTTTTTTGAGGTCATGTTTTTTCTGTTTTGTGCAAAACTGTGTGCATTTACGTTTTGTCTAACAAACGTCATTCAAATGGAAATTTGATTTTGGCATATTGCATTTGTCATATATAAAATATATATATAATCACAAGATGCCGTCATTATGACATCAGCTCAATATTGATTTGTAACACATCCCGGCCTGCCCCCATACCAAGTTTCAACCCAATCTAAATTACTGTTGATGAGATATAGGGGCTTAAAATATACAAACGATGACGTCACATGTCTAATGAATACGTCATTGTAACAATATTCGGCAGTGCTCATTATTTTATTGCGGTTTTAGTCTGTACAAAGTTTGAAAACAATCGGATTAATGAAAGTGTTAAATTTTGTAAGCAGAATAAATTGGCAATATTAAAAAATCGTGAACAAATCTACTGATGATGTCATCTTGACGTCATTTAAGATATTGTGTACTAGTGTTATTATCTACCCACCCACCAAGTTTCGTGACGATCGGACATTATCTTATATGTGTTTCAAAAAAGCGCATGTTTGATGACGTCATCATGACGTCACACATTTTTCAAAATTTTGCACATATACCTATTGCCTAACAAACCTAATACAAAAAGAATTTTAAATGTAACATATTGGGTTCGTGATATATGGCTTAAAGGTTCAAAACTTCAGAAATCTATATAAAATCACACGATGACGTCATGATGACGTCACCTCAATATTTATTTGTAACACATCCCGGCCTACCCCCATACCAAGTTTCAACCCAATCGGATGTACTGTTCATGAGATATAGGGGCTTAAAATATACAAGTTAACAATGACGTCACGTGTCTAATGATGACGTCATCGTAACAATACTTGGCAGTGCTCATTTTTTTATTGTGGTTTTAGTCTGTACCAAGTTTGGAAAAAATCAGATTAATAAAAGTGTTGAATTTTGTAAGCAGAATAAAATTGGCAATATTAAAAAAATCTTTAAAAATCGACCGATGACGTCATCGTGACGTCATTTAAGATTTTGTGTACTAGTGTTATTATCTACCCACCCACCAAGTTTCAAGACGATCGGACATTCCCTTATATGTTTTTCGAAAAATCGCATTTTTGCTGACGTCATTATGACGTCACACATTTTTCCCAAATTTGTGCATTCATCTAATGCCCAGCTAACCTAATACAAAAAGAATTTTGAATTTATCATATTGCATTAGTGAGATATGGCTTAAAGGTCCAAAACTTCAAAAATCTATATAAAATCACACGATGACGTCATGATGACGTCACCTCAATTTTCGTCTATAACACATCCCGATCCACCTACATACCAAGTTTCAACTCAATCGGACTGACAGTTCTGTAGATATAGGACTTTGTAATATGCATATTAATGATGACGTCACGTGACCCATGATGACGTCATCATGACGTCGCTCGTCCGCACACATCTATGCTGTATGGACTATGTCTATGCAAACTTTGAACGATATGCAACAAAGTTTAAGGGCAAAAGTGGCGTGTAGAATAAACGTGTACAAAGTCTATGGGGTTTTAGGAAAAAAAGAAGAAGAAGAAGAAGAAGAAGAAAGAAAAAAAATCAGAACAAAAAGAAAGGCTTTTTCGCAAAATTGCGAAAAAGCCAAAAAAGAAAAAAAAAACTAGAGCTGTATGTCTGTTTGCAAACAGAACACAGGGCTTTTTCGCATTTTACAAATATTTGTTTCGTTTGTCCTTTTGCAGTCACTTTTCAGAGTACTTCATGCAGTGAAAGGTTGTTCAAAACGCTTAGAATAATTCCTAAAGTATAATTTTATCAAATGATGTCACTTGCCCTGCAATGACGTCATCCTTAAGACCCTTCTCAATGCACATTTTGTCATTGTGATTTTGGTTTGAACCAAGTTTAATGTCAATCCGATGAAAGAAAGTGCAATTTGTGGAAGTAGAATAAAATTATAAATATCTAAAAATTATAAAAACCAAACGATGACGTCATCGTGACGTCACTTTAAACTTTGTATACTAGTACCATTATTTACCTACCCACTAAGTTTCATGACAGCCAGACCTTTCCTTATATGTATTTTGAAAAATCGCATTTTTATGACGTCATAATGATGTCAGATATTGTTTTCAAAATTTTGTGCAAATACCTTTTACCAAATACTTTTTTTTTTTTTACCTATAACACATCCCGGTCTAGCCACATACCAAGTTTCAACCCAATCAGACTTACAGTTCTGTAGATATAGGACTTCATAATATGCACGTAAATTTTCAAAAATCAATAAAAAAAAATAAGGTGATGACGTCATCATGACGTCATAGTCTAGGCATAATTTTTGTATGAGGGTCTTCCTTGGCTGTAACATTGATGACGATTCCAGAAGCAAGTTAAAGAAATGGTGGCTTGAAAACGTGTACAAAGTCAATGGGCTAACACGTGTACAACGTTAACGGGCTAACAAAAATCCCATGCAGAGAAATTGCACCTTTAAATTTGTAATTTGCCTTTGAACTGAAACATTTTTATGAAATATTACTTGATATTCTGACCCTTAGGAATATGTTCAATTGAATGACAGCCCGAAAAAAAAACACGATTTCTCTTTCCTTCTCATAGTAATTCTCGGCTGAAGTTCAGAACTACTCAGTAAGATATCAGTGTTGTATAGGAAAAGACTTGTGGAAAATCCCACTGCAGAAAAACTGCACCTTTAAATACGTAACGTAGGGCTTTTCGGCATGATGATTTTTTATTATACGTCCCTGACTATGCGCATGCATGAACATAAAATCTGTCAAAGTTAGCTGAAAATCGGCTAAAACGGTCACTGTGATGTGGACAGGATTTGACCTCGGCAACACGTGCTCTGCAGGCTGACTGACATACGATGTACATGTATGTGCGTAACGTACGTGTATGTACATATAGGCGTTCTGTGCATGTTTTAGAGCAGAGGTATTGTCAACCTGATCAAAGTTTTAAGCGTGCGCAGGGCATGTTCGAGTTCGCTTATTGCCTCGAAGCCTTGAAATGTTTTAGACCTACCCTTAAATCGACAATTAAAGTAAAAACTAACATAAAAACTGCCATGGTTGATTTTTCAGGAATTTTCAAGTGAAAAAGGGTCTTTTTATTATAACTTCCGGTCTGATGACGTCATTCGCCTAAAACTTCGCACACACCTTTAGTGGGTCAAGGTCATCATATACACTAATATTTAGGCGATTCCAACAAACTTCGCCACAGACATCTATTCAAAATACATTTTTGCTAATTTTCAACCTGTCGCTAGAGGGCACTCGAAGATTGCATGACGTCATTGGTAGATGATTTGAAGAAAACTTTTAGCCAAGAGACTCACACCGTTAAAAGCAAGTTCATATCTATTACCATTTTTAAATAAAAGGCCACTTCCGGTTTTGGCCTTTTTCGACCGGAAGCAAGGGTCACGTGATTTCACGCACACTGAATGAAATAAAGACCTTAACCTACTCTAACACTTGCCGGTAACAGAATGCTGCGGACGCGTACGGTTGATTTCTTATGCATTTTTAAATATTAAAAGTGTCACAATTTAATTGCCTATAAATAGACACCGGATGACGTAATCATGACGTCATCATTACACAATATTGTTTGAATTAGGGTCTTTGCTTGGACAAAGATTGGTGCAAATGAATTACTGGCAAAGAGTCAAAAATGCCCTTTGAAAATCGACAATTTTTTCTAAATTTCTGTGTACAAAGTCTATGGGAGAAATTAAATATTCAAAAATCTATAATAAATCAGTCGATGACGTCACCATGACGTCAATCTTCGGGACACATCTTTGCTATTGTGACTATGCTTATGCAAACTTAGAATGATGTATGACAAAGATTAATGCCAAAAGTGGAGGCCAGAAAAAACGTACACAAAGTCTATGGGGTTTAGGCGACAAAAAGAAGAAAGAAGATGATGAAAAAAAAAAAAAAAAAAAAAGAACAAAAAGAAAGGCTTTTTCGCAAATTTTGCGAAAAAGCCAAAAAAAAAAAAAAAAAGAAAAAAAAAAAACTTTAAGAAAACAATAGCTGTTCCCAATTGAAATTGGGAACAGCTAATGAGGGTTAATACACGTCTCCTTTTCTTTGAAGAACTTAACTCTGAAAGTTTAAATGAGATTGTCTCATCTCGTTTGCTATACAGAAAACAATCCTAGTGTTCATTTTTTCCAGTCTCAGTTTCTTGCAAATCCTTTTTTTTCTTTTCGCTCTCATCTGAATTTGTCTTAATTTCCTTTGTACTTCTGGAGGAATAAACTGAAGCTGAATTATAATGAACAATATCCAACCGAAACTGTTTTTCTTTCTTCATCTCTTTTGGAAAAATATCTGAACAAATCCTTAGTTTTCTTTTTTTTTCTTTGAAACTGATTCGTTTCCTTTCTTTTCCTTTTTTTAGCTGTTTCGGTGTACACGCCGAAAACAGCTCTTGTTTTTGTTATTTTTTTTAGCTGTTCCCAATTTCAATTGGGAACAGCTATTGTTTTCGTTAAAGTTTTTTTTTTCCTTTTTTTTTTTTTTTTTTTTTTTTTTTTTTTTTCTTTTTCCACTTTTCCCATAGGTTGTGTACACGTTTTTATTCTACAAGCCACTTCGGCAATTATTTTAAATCCGATCAACTTTAAACTCAGCATAGTTATTAAGCATCATCTGAGGATGCATGCCGAAACTTTTTGTCATGCTGACGTCATCACGTGATTTATTATAGAATTTTGAATATTTAATTTTTCCCATAGACTTTGTACACAATTTTTTTTTTTTAAATGCCGATTTTCAGAGGGCATTTTCAACTCTTTGCAAGTAATTCATTTACACTAATCTTTGTCCAAGCAAAGACCCTCATTCAAACAACATTGTGTAATGATGACGTCATGATGACGTCATCCGGTGTTTATTTATAAGCAATTTAATAGTGACACTTTTAATTTTTAAAAATGCATAAGAAATCAACCGTACGCGTCCGCAGCATTCTGTTGCCGGCAAGAGGTAGAGTAGGTTCAGGTCTTTATTTCATTCGGTGTGCGTGAAATCAAGTGACCCTTGCTTCCGGTCGAAAAAGGCCAAAACCGGAAGTGGCTTATTATTTGAAAGTGGTAATAGATGTGAACTTGCTTTTAACGGTGTTAGTCTCTTTGCTGATAGTATTCTTCAAACCATCTACCGATGACGTCATGCAATCTTCGAGCGCCCTCTAGCGACAGGTTGAAAATTTTCAAAAATGTATTTTGAATAGATGTCTGTGGCGAAGTTTGTCGGAATCGCCTAAATATTGGTGTATATGATGACCCTGACCCACTTAAGACGTGTGCGAAGTTTAAGGTGAATGACGTCATCAGACCGGAAGTTATAAGGAAAAGACTCTTTTTCCTTAGAAAATTCCTGAAAAATCAACCATGGCAGTTTTTATATTAGTTTTTACTTTAATTGTCTATTTAAGGGTAGGTCTAAAACATATCAAAGCTTTGAAGCAATAAGCAAACTCGGACATGCCCTGCGCACGCTTAAAACTTCAGGTTGACACTACCTCTGCTTTAAAACATGCACAGTCCACAATGTACATGTACATGCACGTACGTTGTACATATCGTAGTCAGTGAGCCCGCGCGCAGCGCACGTGTTGCTGAGGTCAAATCCTGTCCACAGTGACCGTTTAAGCCGATTTCCGGCTAACTTTGACAGATTTTATGTTCATGCATACTCAGGGACGTATTATTGATAAAAACAAATCATAATGCGGAAAAGCCCTATCTTCTGTTGCAAACAGACATAGATCTCTACTTATATGTCTATGGGTCCAACAGATAATCAATATTGGGAACAGCTCTGTGGTTGTTCACAACCACAATTTCTAGTTTTTCCTTTTTTTTTTTTTTAGCTGTTCCCAATTTCAATTGGGAACAGCTATTGTTTTCGTTAAAGTTTTTTTTTTTCCTTTTTTTTTTTCTTTTTTTTTCTTTTTCCACTTTTCCCCATAGGTTTTGTACACGTTTTTATTCTACAAGCCACTTTGGCAATTATTTTAAATCTGATCAACTTTAAACTCAGCATAGTTATTAACCATCATCTGAGGATGTATGCCGAAACTTTTCATCATGCTGACGTCATCACGTGATTTATTATAGAATTTTGAATATTTAATTTTTCCCATAGACTTTGTACACAGAAATTTAAAAAAAATGTCAATTTTCAGAGGGCATTTTGGACTCTTTGCCAGTAATTCATTTACACCAATCTTTGTCCAAGCAAAGACCCTTATTCAAACAACATTGTGTAATGATGACGTCATGATGACGTCATCCGGTGCTTATTTATAGGCAATTAAATTGTTACACTTTTAATATTTAAAAATGCATAAGAAATCAATCGTACGCGTCCGCAGCATTCTGTTGCCAGCAAGTGGTAGAGTAGGTTGAGGTCTATATTTCATTCAGTGTGCGTGAAATCACGTGATCCTTGCTTCCGGTCGAAAAAGGCCAAAACCGGAAGTGGCTTATAATTTGAAAGTGGTAATAGATATGAACTTGCTTTTAACGGTGTTAGTCTCTTGGCTGATAGTATTCTTCAAATCATCTACCGATGACGTCATGCAATCTTCGAGCGCCCTCTAGCGACAGGTTGAAAATTTTCAAAAATGTATATTGAATAGATGTCTGTGGCGAAGTTTGTCGGAATCGCCTAAATATTGGTGTATATGATGACCTTGACCCACTTAAGACGTGTGCGAAGTTTAAGGTGAATGACGTCATCAGACCGGAAGTTATAATGAAAAGACTCTTTTTCCTTAGAAAATTCCTGAAAAATCAACCATGGCAGTTTTTATATTAGTTTTTACCTTAATTGTCTATTTAAGGGTAGGTCTAAAACGTTTCAAACATTCGAGGCAATAAGCAAACTCGGATATGCCCCGCGCACGCTTAAAACTTCAGGTTGACAATACCTCTGCTTTAAAACATGCACAGGACGTCCACAATGTACAGTACATGCACGTATATTGTACGTTGTACATATCGTATGTCAGTCAGCCCGCGCACAGCGCACGTGTTGCTGAGGTCAAATCCTGTCCACAGTGACCGTTTTAGCCGATTTCCGGCTAACTTTGACAGATTTTATGTTCATTCGTAGTGATAGTCAGGGACATTGATTAAAACAAATCATAATGCGGAAAGCCCTATCTTATGTTGCAAACAGACATAGATCTCTACCTATATGTCTATGGGTCCAACAGATAATCAATATTGGGAACAGCTCTGTGGTTGTTCACAACCACAATTTCTAGTTTCCCACTGTTTTTCCCTTAGGATAACACGTGTTTTCGTTCTACAAGTCACTTTTTGCCTTGTTTCAAATCTGATCGACTTCAAACCTGGCACACAGTTAGACTATCATCTGAAGATGTGTGCCGAAACTTTTCGTCATCATGACGTCATCACGTGTCACGTGACGTCATCCTAAAAGAGCATACTTCAAGGCCCTATATCTACAGAACCGGAAGTCCGATTTGGTTCAAACTTGGTATGCAAGTATTCCGGGACGTGTTATAGACGAAAATTGCAGTGACGTCATGATGACGTCATCGTGTGATTTTATATAAATTATTCCATTTTTGGACCTGTTACTCATATCTCATAAACGGAATGTGGTAAATTCGAAATTCTTTTTGTAACAGGTTTGTTAGGTCATAGATAGATGCACAAAATTTCATAAAATGTGTGACGTCATCATGACGTCATCAAAAATGTGATTTTTTTTTTATTCACATATAAGGGTATGTCCGATCTTTATGAAACTTGGTGGGAAGGTAGGTATAGATAACAGCATGCAAAATCTGAAGTGACGTCATCATGACGTCATCATCTGATTTTTTATGAATTTTTCAAATTTTAATATTTTCTTCAAATTTTGCAAAATTATATAAAATATGGTCCGATCGACTTCAAACCTGGCACACACTTAAACAACCATCTGAAGATGTATGCCGAATCATGACGTCATCATGACGTCATCACGTGTCACATGACGTCATCCTAAAGGTGCATACTTTAAGACCCTATATCTACAAAACCGGAGGTCCAATTGGGTTCAAACTTGGTATGCAAGTATTCCGGGACATGTTATAGACAAAAATAGCAGTGATGTCATGATGACGTCATCATGTGATTTTATATAAATTATGCGATTTTTGGACCTTTTACTCAAATCTCATCAATGGAACGTGGTAAATTTAAAATTCTTTTTGTAACATGTTTGTTAGGTGAAAGATAGATGCACAAAATTTCATAAAATGTGTGACGTCATCGTGACGTCATCAAAAACGTGATTTTGTGATTCACATATAAGGGTATGTCTGATCGTTATGAAACTTGGTGGGTAGGTAGGTATAGATAAAAGCATTCAAAATCTGAAGTGACGTGATCATGACAACATCGTCTGAATTTTTATGAATTTTTCAAATTTTAATATTTTCTTCAAATTTTGCAAAAAAAATATGAAATACGGTCCGATTGACTTCAAACCTGGCACACACTTAGACCACCATCTGAAGATTCAGGTCGAATCATGACGTCATCACGTGTCACTTGACATCATCCTAACACTGCATAGTTTAAGTCACTATATCTAGAGAACCTGAGGTCCGGTTGGGTTCAATCTCGGTATGCAGATATTCCAGGAAGTGTTATAGACAAAAATTGCAGTGACGTCTCGATGACGTCATCATAAGATTTTATATGAATTATTCAATTTTTGGACCTTTTAGTCATATCTCATCGATAGAACGTGGTTAATTCAAAATTCTTTTTGGCAAAAGGTTTGTTAGGTCGTAGATAGATACAGGACATTTCAAAAAATGTGTGCCGTCATCTTGACGTCATGAAAAATTGGGTTTGTTTTACATAAGATGGACACTTTTTGTATATAGAATACGCATGTACATGTTCATTCGACCTGGATGAAACCCCTTTACGGCAGTCATTACTAAAACGGTCGAAACAGCTCAGTGTTTGTCCACAAACACATTTCTAGTCTGTTTTTGTTGTCTGTTTTTGGTCGTTGGCGGTTCCTTCTTGGCCTAGTGTTTGGTTCTGGTAATGTCTGCGTTTATGGGTTTACTTCTGGCGGTGTGAAGACAGATCTGGATGTAAATTCTTTGTTTGAAGATAGATCTGGTTGAAGATACGATTGAAGAAGAATGTCTTCTCTCCAGTCGTTCGCGGGTTGTGCATCATCCTGGTGCACGGTTACGTCATCTGTATTGTGTACTATATGCTGTACTCCATTTGTCTCCTCTTCATCTGTTTGAGAAGGACGTAGTCACTAACTACAAAGTTGTGTTGTTTTGTGTTCCTGTTTTCAGCATTCTGTTTCAGCCTTTCCTTGTACTGTTTGTCGCTTTCGTCAATGATGCTGTCCTTGATATTTTGGGTGTGTTTTGCGGGTTTGTGGTCAAGCTTTGTTCTCACCGGTCTGTTCATCAGTGCTTCGTATGGTGTGATGTTAGTTGCTGGGTGCGGCTTTGAGCGGTATCCAATAAGCATCTCCTGGATGATGATGTTTCTGCTTTTCATCTGAAGATGGGCGATTTGCTCTGCTCTGTTCAGCAGCTTCATGAAACTCTCGGCTTCTCCGTTAGCTCTGGCATGGTCTGGTGTGACTTTATAGTGGTAGAATCCCTCTCGCTTGGTGAATTCTGTGAATTCCTTGGAATCGAAAGGGGGCCAATTGTCGCTTTCTTGTCGTCGTGGTGTCCCGTGTGCAGCAAACATCTCCTTCAATTTCTCCATTGTTGGTTTGAACGTCGTTGAGTGGGTAGTCTTGACTTCTGGGTATCTCGTACGTTTATCTACAGCGACTAGGCTGTAGTGACCATCTGGGTACGGTCCTCCGAGGTCTACAGCGATAACTTCCCATGGTTTCTCTGGTATGGGTGTCATCTCGATTGGATATTGCTTATGGTCTTTCGTAGTGACCTGGCATTCGTAGCATTGTCCGAAGAATTTGCTCCACCATACTGTTCATCATTGGAAACCAGTATTTCTCTCGGAGCATCTGCTTGGTCTTCGTCATCCCGAGATGTCCTAAGCTGTGTGCTGCCTAGATGATTTTGTGCTGCAGGCAGTTGGGTATGACGATGCGGTTAAGTCGGAACTTCCAGGCCGTCTGCTTCGTACAGCTCCTGTCGGATTGAATAGAAAGGTGTGATGTCTGGATCCTTTCTGTGACTTTCCCAGTCTTCCGCACGGATTCTCTTGTGTAGTTTGTGGAGCTGTTTGTCATGTTGAGTTTCATCTCTGATTCAGTCGATGATAACTGCATGGTCTGCTTCTATGACTTGTTTTATCATCTTCTCGGTGCTATCCATTCCAGTCTCCGGCAGGGGGTGTCTAGAAAGGAAGTCTAGCGGGTCTGCTTCGTCCTTGCCTGGTTCATAGACAAGTTCAAAGTCGAAGTCTTGCATGTTCATTACCCATTTCTCAATTCTTGGGGGAAGTTTGGCTGTATTCTTGTTGAACATGGGTATCAGGGGTTTGTGAGCGGTGATGATGCGGAATTTGGGTGTACCGTGAAGATAGATGCCCACTTTTCGCCCTCTGGGCAGCTAGAGCTTTTTTTCAGTCTGGCTGTATCTCTTCTCTGCTTGTGTCATTGTGCGGCTGATGAAGTGTACTGGTTGAAGTCCTTTGGGAGTCTCTTGGAAGAGTCCAGCTGATAGACCTTGATAAACGCTTGCTTCAGCTTGCACTGTGGTTGGCAGTTTTGGGTTGAAGTACGCCTTGGTATCTTCATTGGTGATACTGTCCTTCAGCTTCTCGAAGGCTGTGTTCTCTTCTGGTCCCCATTTGAACTTGCTGTCTTTGTGTGTCAGCTCTCTCAGCGGTGCTGTCAGTGATGTACATCTAGGGATGAATTTGGAGAGATATCCAATCATGCCTAAAAACTTCTCACGGCTTCTTTGGACTCTGGGGGCTTGCTCTCTTTGACTGCTCGAACTTTGTCGGATGTTGGCTTGAGTCAATCCTTTGTGAACTTGTAGCCGTAGAACTCAATCTCCTCAACTCCGAACTGGCATTTGTCACGGTTGAAGGTAACACCAAAGTCAACTGCTCTTTGCAAGACTGCTTGCAATGCTTTGACGTGTTCTTCGATGTTACGGCCTCCCGAGAGGAAGTCGTCTAGCTGGTTAAGGCACTTTGGGATGTCCCCTAAGATTTTGAAGATAGTGTCATCGAAGATATCTTGGGATGATTTGGCACCGAATATTAATCGTCTTGGACGAAGATTGCCCCAAGGTGTGCTGAAGGTTGCTACGCCTCTCGATTCTAGGTCTAGTAGGAGCTGGTGATAGCCCTGTTTCATGTCAAGTTTAGAGAAGACTTTGCAGTCATCGTCAACCATAGGCCCTTGGGTGATCCTGTTCCTCTCCATGAATTTGTTTGGAACGCGTAGATCGACGCTAGCTCTGATCATGTGTGGTTGTAGCTCATCTCTCACCGTCTGTCCAAATCGTGTATTAAGTTGCAACACGAGTGGGGAACACCATGTCACTGGCTCGCCTGGGGAAACTTCCTAAAAAATGCCTTCCTTGATGCACTGGTCTTACCATTCTTTTAATGGTTTCTGGAGGTAGTATGCTACGGGTCTTGGTTTCTGGCCTACCAGTGCTGCTTCTGGCTTCATGTTGAATTTTGCGAAGATGTCTGTGTCGCTCTTGACATCTCGAATCAGGCCGATACCCTGAAATACCTTTTTGTATTTCTCGATGACTTTCTGTGTCTGTTGGCGAGCTGTGGCGGTGTTGCTGACTGATTTGACAGTCTGGGTTTTCTCTAGAATTCGAAGGTCGTTTATTTCTGCAAGGAAGCTTTCTGGTTGGAGTTTCATCATCCCCAGTTCAATGAGGGTTTTTGCTGATAAGTGGAGGCGAGTAAATTCTGCCTTTGACAACAACAAACTTTGTTGCTGCTCCACGTGTGTCATTTCTGACGATCGTCTGGAACTCCCCTTTTACAGGTAAGTCGCTCTGCAAGGTGTGTAGTTTGATATGGCTTGCCTGTAGTGTTTGTGGATTGCTCAATCTGTGCTGCAGTGCCTTGTGTTGGTGTTCGTCCATGATGTTTACCTCTGCTCCGCTGTCTGGCTCAATCCGCACATCAACGTTGTCAATGCAGACTGTGACTGTGCTGTCGTCATGGATGTTTTTTTTGCGATTCCCCGCAATTGCTTCAGGTGTTTGACTGCCTCGTCAAAGAATTCGTCATCAGAAGAAGTTTGATCGTCTTCTTCCATGCTCGTCTTTTTGACGCGATTCCCACGCTTCTCGGGTTTAACATTTTTTTATTTTTATTTTTTTTTTTGGGGGGGGGGGCAGGCTGACTGGGCTGGGCTCTGCTTTCTTCACGGGGTCGGTCGGCTCGGAAAACGAATGCAAAGTGATTCCACTTCTGGAATTTGTTGCATTTCTTGCCGCAGGCTGGGCAGTTTTTGCCTTGTGGGTGGGTGTCGGTCAGTTCACAGTAGGCGCACGGTGGTGATTTATGGAATTTGGGCTTTCCATAATGCCCACCTGTGGATTTCTTCTGTCGTGATGATTGCTGATATCCCACCTTGGCTACATTGCTTGCTACGTCATCAGGGGGTCTCATGGTTTTGCTAGATCAGGTGCTCTAGAATTCGGTCATCACGAGTGTCTCCAAACTCACATTGAATGGCCTTTTCCCTTAGCCTAGCTGCATAAGCCATGCTGGTTTCTTGGGGTGTGGGTCTCATCTTCAGGAACAGGTATCTGGCATGAAGGTTTTTTTTTCTTTGGGGTATAGTAACCGTTCAGTTGTGTCTTCAGCTTCTCATAAACATCATCCACATCCCCTGGATTGGGTAAGGTTTTCTTCAGTCTGGCGATTTCTTTGCCACCATAAATGATCAGGGCGTCCTTTTTGTCGATGGGGCTGCTAATTTTGAAGTAGCAAAATTCTCTCTCTATGCCCTCTAGCCATTCTTCCCAAGCTTTTCCAGTTGATATTTGGTCATCAGGGCGAGTAAATGGTTGACTCTTCAAGTTTCTGGTTTCAGTTGCAACAGTTATCGGTACAGGTTGATGTCCTGATCCCGTGGTCATGCTGTTACTACAACAAAAGTACACGATGTCAATGTCAATTTTCGCCACAAATTCACTCCTTTTTCTTCATTAGTTTCTGCTTTACTAGGTATTCATTTGCTAACCCAGGCATCAGAGGTTTATTCTGTTTATCTCATCGCCAATGTAATGTTCAATGCTTTGTTATTATCTGATCTCATACTGACACAGACACGATTTATGTTGTTCTGATGCATACATGTGCCATGTTGCAATGCATAACAAAATACATTACATGTGGGCTTGCTGTGATTGAAGCATTTAAGTAGAATAATATTGGCTGATCATTGAATCATTTAAATGATATAATGAGGGTTATTACAATAACCTGATCCAAAAAAAAAATCAGTGAGATCAACCCATTCCCGTCTTTCATTTCTCGTTTTTGCCCTGTTGATTCAAACTTTTTCTCTTCAGACAAAACAAAAGTAGTGATGTGTTTACCTGTTTCCGTCAATTACTCTAATTGCATTAAAACGTATGCTTAAGTTGGTCATAAAGAACGGATACAGGAAATATGGACCACTCTAGCAATGATATGGATACTCTCAATAGACCCTGGGAATTCACTGAGCGTGCAACTGGGATTCACATTGATCGAAACAGTCATATTTCTTTAATGTTGATATGTTGATTTTTTTTTATTTTACCGTTGTAACAGAATGTCATCAATTTAAAAAAAAAGGTTCTAAGAATCACTCCGTTAATTACAGATGGTGACTGATGCTAAAACCAATTATTTTTAAAAATCATTGAACGTTCCTTTTGGTTTGGCATGAACGTGTCTGTCCCATGTTGCAAGTTTCTTACTTTTGGATAACACTTTGAACAAAATAATCCACCCAAATTAAGTTATTATTGAATAATAATAATAATAATACAAATATAACAAAAAAAACATGATTGTTAAAATATAACGCACTATTTGGTCAGAAGCAACACGATTCTCAAGAATCTCTTTTAGGTGATCACTTCGATGGCTTCAGCGAAGTAAGTGGGCCAGGAATTCCGTTCATTGGGAACTTTAAAACGGAAACATTTTCGAACTTCATCAGTTGTGATATGAAATGGTCACACACTTCACACACTAACATTCATTTTGTTTTAACCACGGCAAATCGCATGTTTATTTTTCCTATGCGATTCCGCAAGTTTCCCTGACCTCAACATTTTTCTAATATTTATGTATTGTATCCTTATTTTTTCTTTACAGATGAAGATCTGCGTGGCAACCATTCTGTCAATCGCCCTCCTTCTGGGAAACTCTGTTAAGCTCCAAGCTTCCGATACTGGGCCGGTTCCCTCGGACGGTCCTGCGTCCCCAACGTGTCAAATGTGCTGCCAAGGACCTGCTGCCACACCCGGAATACCAGGTCTGCCTGGGCCGTACGGTCAGCCGGGGTCAAAGGGTGCTGTGGGTGAGCCAGGTCAAAAAGGGGAGATTGGCCCGATCGGACCTATGGGTGAGCGGGGAGCATTTGGCAATCCTGGGCCTAAAGGCGACGATGCGATAGGCCTGACTGGCAAGATAGGTCCGAGAGGTCCACCAGGTTCAGCTGGAGGAATTGGGCAAACCGGTGTCAAAGGTCAAAAGGGTGAGCCAGGGGAGACACCAGGCGACTCCAACCAGCGGGTGGCATTTACTGTGACGAGGACGAGCTCTACTGATACCTCTTCGAGTCACAACACCCGTTTGCCTTTTCAGGAGACCAAGACACTTCTGCCAGGTACCAACTTTGATCTAGAAACAGGTGCATTCACTGGTAATGTGCCGGGCACCTATGTGTTTCATTTTTCTGTGCTGAAATATTATAATACTGGCTCACTCTACATTCATTTGAGGAAAAATAGCGACTATGTTGTCACTGGCAATAGCAATGATCCAAGTCATTATGAGCAGGTGTCTGGGAGCGCGGTGCTGGTTCTGCAGCAGGGAGACGTGGTGTATCTCACGATGCATGGTATGGCGTATGGTGATACACAATTTCCCTACAACTCATTTAGCGGCTTCCTCCTCTACCCCAAATAAACAAATATCAACCATATAATCACCCATCGCTCAAACATCTTTCCAAAATATTATGAATGAATATGTTAAATTTTATTTTTTTTTCAAGCTACACAATGCTGTTTTTATTTCGAAAATGTATTTAGAGCATATACACAGGCGTGGATTTATGACAAGAAAGAGTACTTAGTAATAAGAAATTTAAAAAGATAATCTCAAAACCTTATATTACAAAATTGTTAGCATGTTCATCCAATAATTTAAGAAGTAGCAGAGTTGTCATTGAAAAAAGGCCTTTACATTATATTAATCTTTTGTGAGAACAGGGCAAAAACAACAGTGGCTATCAAGCATAAAATGACATATTTTCAACCAAGAATGTTATTATAATTATACCAATTATTAACGATGCATTGTGCACTGTTATTGTAACCAAATAGCATATTGTTCAAAAACATGAAGTTTACGATACTGAAATTGGTTCCCAGAAGTGTTGATAATTTTCTCATGCATATCGTACTATTTTAACTAGCACCTGAAAGGTGCAACACAAAGTCACCTTATAATTATAAAATGTATCAAATATATTTTGTTAGATTTGTTTTCATATTATACGCTATGTTTTGACAATCTAATTCACAGGAAACTAAAGTACAAAGACGTTTTGACTGTTTAATTTCGATTGTGATCGTCTGTCCTTGTTATTAACAATGAAATTCTACTTAAACTCACTAGGAAAAAAAATAACAAGCACTTATGTTTACTCTGTTGACTATTAAAATCATAATCGCTATGATATTAAATGATAGCAGAAAAAGTCAGTAATTTACTTTAAAATGTTGTGGTATTTTTTTTTATTTTTAAATTATTGTCTTGCAAGTCAGGATGATCACATATGCGCTGAGTTTTAAAGGTCAACTTAAGACTGGTTGGGGATAGGTTTTAGAAGATTGGCGGAGGATGGGTGGGATTCGACGTTCGGGTGGGGGTTGAGTTTGGGTGGGGGTTGAAGAGTGAGGAAGTTGGGGGTTAATGGTTGTGGGGTTTCAGGTAGGGGTCAGGACAGGTTGGTGTTAAGGGAAGGAGGGAGCAAGCCCACGTCCCTCCAAGAAAAAAAACTGTTTTAGTTGTCTACTTATCTAGTTTCCCTACACTGATTCTTCGCATTTGAACAAAATTCAGCGCATTTGAACAAAATCATATTGGAATTTGCGCTTTATAAATGAATAAATTATTACTATTATTATTCTTGAAATCTTAATGGACAGAAAAAAACACAGAGAGGCCACTCTAGTGTACAATTAGTTCCCCCCCCCCACCGCTTTTCAAATTTGCAACACCTAACGGAAGCCTATTTACTTTTACTCCCGCCTACTTCTTCCTCACCAAATGGGGTTCTTAATCTACCAAATAGGGGCAGTCGAAGATCCGGTTGGATTGGGTTTTAGGTGTGATGAATGCTGAAGGCTGGAGCGTTTATGATTGATTGTTGGTTTTGAAAAGATCGTGAAAAAAATGAGGCTCAATGTGATTAAAGTTGTGCTAGAGTAAAGAGTCCCTTTTCATCCCAGCATGCACAAAGGATTATTAGGGGCAGGGGCGTCACGAGAGGTTTGGGAAT
Source organism: Patiria miniata (assembly GCF_015706575.1). Taxonomy (NCBI): domain Eukaryota; kingdom Metazoa; phylum Echinodermata; class Asteroidea; order Valvatida; family Asterinidae; genus Patiria; species Patiria miniata. The sequence goes on from NW_024037074.1 coordinate 27,387,320, forward strand.
TGTTAGGGTGCCAAAAATGGTCAGCGAAACATTAAAAGTTGTGTCTATGTTGCACAGCTCCCCCTGTTGTTTGCATAGAAAGGTCACAATGGAAAGCTGCATTGTTAAACGGTGGCCAGCCCAAGTCGCTATGACAACAAGCGCCCCTTGTCTGAAAAAAAAGGGTTAATTTTAACTGTTTAACTTAGTGTCGGATGGGATCTAGCCCCCACCTCTATGTTTTTTTTTACTTCCCACAGGCGGTTTATTTGCAGAAGAATATAAAAAATGTTGTGCATTTCTGCTAGTCAATGTCTCACGAAAGCTTATAGTCAAACACTAGCCCCGCCCACGGTTAGGAGAGGATAGAAGCCTGTTAAATTAATTTTCCATCAGAAATGTCAGGCTTGTCGGGCTTTATCAGAGGATGCAGGGTCTTACCAAAGTAATTTGAAAATTCGTTTCCGTTCATTTTTTTTAATCGGTGTGATTGAGACCTCTGTCTGAGGCTTCCCCCATCCCCAATTCCACAACCCCCAGCACACACATCCAAAAATGGGGGGATATTTTGTTTTAATACAAACATACCTTGGTACAAGCCTGGGCCCATTGATATGACCTAGGTAGCTTGAGGACTTTGTGGGATGGAAGATAAGGTCCGGAAATGAATCACGTAGAGCGGCTTGAGAGGTAGTGGGGTTGGCTTAATTCAAAATATACCCATGGTATATTATGAAATAGTGCTAGAAGAATCTTTATCACCTACACATTTCATCTAGGTATGTAGTAGAGTCTATAACCTGTACCTGCTCGTCAGCGCAGTCCTTCGGTCTCATTTGAAATCACACGATATTCAAATGAGTTTTGGCAAAGAATTCCTGTGTCTTTTGGCTGGTCTTCAGTGACTGTACTTGTGAAAAACTTGTGACTGGTCTTGTGGTAAAATTGTGACTGGATTTATGATGAAATCAACTACGTCCCTGATGTAATCACCACTAACCCCGAGCCCAACCAGCTAAAATCAACCCAACCCCACATAAGGAAGAAGAGGTGGCGTGTTTTAAATCAAAAGCCCAAAAAAACACCCTGAACCGGCTCAATAAATATTGCCACAAGATATTCAAGTTCTTCGTCAGTCACTGCCGGAAACCTAGTAACGTTACTCGTACTAGTATATTTCTGTGTGTCACGGACACAGGGTTGAAATAGTGCGGTGCCAACACTCTTTAACGTGTCTTTACTGCAGTAGTTACAAGGACTAACAGACTGGTTCCGCAAATTTTACATGTCACAGACTACATGTCTACGAGGCGGGTTCCAGAGAAAATTTTTGGTGCCGCACGGCATCGAGCTGGCTACTCATCGGGAAGACGTCACCTGGCATGGGCGCGTATCATTTTTACTTCCCGGACACGCGGAGAAATCGGCCATTGACGCACTTTAATTTGAACATAAATATTTATGAGGTGTAGTATAATACTACATGACGGACATATAAGTATTCACTGGGCGGCTCTTTGCATATTATGCGAAGCAGAACACTCATAATTTGCCGCAGGGTAGCACAGCAGTTTTAAGCCCAATAGCATAAAGCTTTATTTTCAGATTAAAGTATAGGGTAGGGGAGGGGTACGAAATTTTATCATCTCCGGTTTCCGCCCGGCGGTTTAGTATTCCGCCAAGGTGGAAGAGTAATCAGTCGGGAAGAAATAGGGCGGAAAACTATTCAGCCCAGGTGGATAACTATTCAGCCCAGGTGGATTACTATTTCGCCCGGGCGGAATACTAATAAAACAGCCCGGTTGGAATAGTAACCCGCCCGGGCGAAATAGCAATCAGCCCAGACAGAATAGTTGGCGGAGATCATTTCTGGTTGTGTCCTAAATACGCTTCCGCACCTAACTATATAGCTTGACCAAACATGCGTAAACAATAACCAACCAACTGTAGATGGGTCTACATGAGCCACAGTCTGGGCAGCTGCCATAGTTAATGCTTATATTTTGTTTCATATGAAAAAGGGACACGTTCGTGAGATTGGGTGGGCCTATCATTTTAACAGTCAATAAAAAAAAATCAAAATAAAGCTGTTTGACACAACTCGGGGTTTTTACACTAACATTTCATAACACTTAACATATTGAATACATTAAACAAAATACCTAAGGAAAACGTCAAACATTTCCCGTGCTGAATTTTATTCGAATGCGTAAATTAATCGAAATTGCAGGACAACCCACGACAATTAATATTTCAAAACGGACACTAATCCAGAATTCGAAGTATCAAAGTTTGGCAAACACGAAACAACCCCCCCCCCCCAAAAAAAAATGGTTACCGTCTGGAAAGCAAAAAAAATCCACCCCCCCCCAAACACACAAAAATGTTTATGCATTTCGTTAGGCATCAAATGATACTAGCAATAAGTTTTATATGTGTCATTTTCTTTGATTTGTGACTGATATTAACTATGTAAAAGGTTGTATAACAAATGTTGATATGCCTGCTCGACCTAAAGTATGTATGTAATTTACGAGCATAAGGGTTTTAATTATCATTGAAGAATTGATGTAATTTGTGTCATTACTCTGAGTATTACATTAAAGTGTCAACAGTACGTTAATATATATTTTCCTCTGCTCATCAATGTATACAACAGTGTAAAATATAGCTCTTAAAATGCAAAGCAACATAATACAGCCTTTGCAGTCTGTTCATGTTTAAAATGAAAGACATACCAAGCAGACCCATTATCCCCATTGCAGGTTAAATACACCAATAAAGACAAACTAATTAAAATCTTTTTCAATCAATTAACAACTCTATTCTAGCAACTGTGTAGAATTTCAATGGGTTGCCAGTGTAACACTTAACATTGAATAACACTGGACATATTGAATACATTTTGTTTAAATATTTAGCTGTTTCAAGATAAACCTCAACATTTCTTTTTTTTTCAAATTGATGCAAAACCAGAATTTTAACAATCAAAAGTTGGAAAACGCGAAACACCCCTCAAAAATGTATTACGGTACATTGAATAGGACAAAACAAACATTGTTTCCGCATTTCATTAGGTATACAATGCCACTAGCAATAGGTTTTATATAAGTCATTCGTTTTCTTTGGTCGGTGACTGAGATTAATCATGTAAAATATTGTATTAAAAATGTTGATATGCCTGTTTGAGCTTAAGTATGGATGCAATTTAGAGACATGGCGGACTTAATTATCGTTAATTGCTGTAGTTTGTGTCATTACTCTGAGTATTACAATAAAGTGTACACAGCATCTAATTTCTATCAAATTAAATGGATAGTAATGCGAAAATTAATATATCACATGCACCTGACAAATCGTGTAGATGTTGGTTCACACTGCTCCAAGTGTTCAAAATCTGACTATAACGTCAGTAATACATTTTGGGGGCATAAAGAACACTGGAATCGATGTGAAGATGCAGTCGCTTCGTACGGTGCACTCGTTCGTTAACACAATTCTTTAATATTTTCATCCGCTCATTAATGTATTCAACTCAAAACAGTGAAAAATATAGCTGATCAAAATGCAAAGCAACATATAATATTTAAAACAGCCTGAGCAGTGTTTTTGATTACATACAAACAGATCCCGTATTCCACATTACTGATTAGAATACACCAATAAAGAACACACTATAAAAAGAACCACTTCACCAATCAATTAACAGTTCTATCTGCGTAGAATTTCAATATCAATACGTGTGCTCAAGGCGGCAATAATAAGGGGCTGAGATTATTTAGATATTTCACATAATGTATTGTTTAATGCAAGTAGGTGGTTGAAGAAAAACATCGATAACACTAAATGCTTATATTTTCTATATCACTAATGACTCAAGTAGTGTTTGGTAGAGGATGGGTATAGTTTCAACATGCTTTACGGAATCCAAGATCAGCTACAACTGAGTTAAAATGTAACGTAAAAAGTAACTTTTGGAAAAGGTTGTTTGCTTTGTCTTCTCCTTTAAGAACAAGAGAAACATGAATAAAGAATATGGGAAGGTGAATATCAAGTCCAAGCATTGCTTCTCACTTGAATTTGAATAACTGTGAGACTAATAATCGTGGTATAAAGGTTCGGTCCACTTATCCCATGGGCGTTGCCTCACAGAACATCAGCTGCAGCTGCGGAAGCTGTTGCCAATAATGAGGCTTAGCGGTAGAGGGAGGGATTGAACACCACGCGGCCTGCAACATTCCTTCCATAACGCTGTAACAACAAAAAAACATCATTCATGTATTAAAATAAACAAGTCTTGGAATTAGAGGTACATCATTCAATATTTGAATGTGAATGTTTCGATCCTGTGAACTTACCGCTTCGTCTTCTCGGTAACGTTCCAGTTCCTCGTTCCCAGTCACCAAGTATGGTCGGATGAATAATTCTGGCTGGTTCTGCAGAGTCTGTGTGTCACATCAAAAGAATAATTAGGCTTGTTGTTAAGGCTATACCTGTGACATTGTCAATGGGGAGCGCTGATAAAATCTTACAAGCACACTTCCTATTAGTGTACAAATGCCCCCTTCTCACGACAATTTGTATTTTATTTTATTTTATTTTATATTTTTTGGGGGGCGCTGAGACAATTCGCATGTGACGTCAAATTCTAACATTGGCTACTGCCATTTATGATTTTTTAAGGGGAATTTTTTTTTTGGGGGGGGGGAGGCTGGACAAAATGTCCCCCCCCCCGGAACTGCGCTCGCGTCGAGCAGAGCTTTGTGTGGAAATGAGATGGTGGAAAGGTTGAAGGCATTAGGCAACAAGAGCTGTTAAATCACTGTGTCAAAATTGAATAAATAGTGTAATGAAAAGGATGTCTTCTTTCTTTAAATTAAGCCATTTCACATGCCCGGAATACCAGTTACCCTTTTCTACAAACTTGGCTCAGTAAAGGTTTTTACCCTTGACAGAATAACAATGAATGCTCAGTCATCCGTGGCCACAGACACCCAATCAAGGTATCATTGGAAAGAGGACACATTGATGTTTCATATGATGTTTAACTTAATTGTAAATATACACCCTGTAAAATCCAGGGACCCATGGGAGATCAATCCTGAAAAAAAGGACTGAATGGGCCACCCAGTATAAAGAAGAAATAAATAAAATTAAAAATAATGAACACAATTTTTGTATATTTGTTTCTGGATCTAATTTCAAGCAAGGGAGTCTTATTTAAAGGAGCATCAATCCCCATAATTGAGTGACTTCAAGTCCCATGTATATTACAATAGGGTCACATTTATTGCTCATCCTGGGAGAGAACATTTTAACCAGCTTTACCTGCAAGTAAGGGGACTGGCTCATGACATGAGCGAGACGATTCATCCGCCTTTCTTCTCCACGGTAGTCAGCTGCACTGTAGCCCTCTTCAGAGGGCAATCTGCACTCTCCAAAATCGATGGGTCCCCTACTAGCTTGGAACTGTCTGGTTGACTGGCGGTTGATTTGATCCTTAACGTATTGGCGCCTCATTAGCATGCAAAAACACAGAACTAATCCTGATATCGCCAACAGGAGAACAACACAACCGACTATGATGAGAACTGTAGCTAGAGAAGATACATCACCACCTGCAGCAGCACAAATAGTGCAACAGAGCTGAATTCAACAGATTTCTGTTATAGGATAAATCCTTCAGATTGTGGAAAGAAACACAGTTGAGCTCAAACTCTTTTGTTTCGTTTTCTTTTCTTTTTTACAAAATATAGTCATGACGTCACTTCCGTATTGCATACTCTACATACATTTACCAGCAAACCTCTCTACGTTGGTATTTGACTTATTTTCATGAGAGAACAATTTGGAGTTAATTGCTACAGATAAAATCTGCACCAAGGGTCTGTTATCAATCTTACAAAAAGGCATTGGCTGTCAACTAAACCTTTTTAGGACCATTATGATGAAAAAAGGGGTTGGTAATGGACATTAATTGTAAATGGAAGTACCTCCTGAGGCGACCGTTGTGGTTGTCTCTGCTGGTGTTGAAGTTGGTATTTGAATCTCGCACCGGTCTCCGGTAAATGATGCAGGGCAACTAAAACACATAAAAGTTTTGAAAAATGTATCTAAACATGCCAACACGCCTTCAACAATATTATCTCAACAAACGGATATTTCCCCGTAAGATTTTCCCCTCCAGCTCTATTCACTCTTGATGTGGGTCAAGCTAAAAATTAAAAAAACATAAACGGACAGGAAAGGAGGAATCGCACCATTCCCGTCTAAGATCATGGATACGTGATATTTACGAACTTAACACTCTGCGTACAAGAATATCAGCTCAAATAGTCGATATCGTAATTCTCAATAACTGATAATCGACAAATCCATTTATATATTATTCATCAGTGTATCTAATCATTTGAAACGAGGCACACGGAAGTGTGTTGGGCTGATGCCCAAATTAAAAAAAATCTACATTCAGCTCTGGAGCTCTCTTCATTGTTCCATTTCTAAGTAATTAATAAATACTCAAAGAACTCAGGCACTCTTCTGCCCACTTGTCATGTTCTGCTTTGTATTGTAATATACCCCGATCCTTTCATATAATCCTAGCTCCGCCCCTGACATTACCTGCAAGTTCGCCGAGGGGAGAAGTCTGACCTCTCGCATACTCCGCCATTCAAGCAATCATCTCGAGTGCAGTCTGATAACAACGCTAATACGGCAAAATCAATAGAGTGTAATTTACTGCATTGAAAACAAAAGGCATTTCATTAATAATCCACTTGAGGGTTTTTGTTTAAATAAACCGCACTGACAATGTCTTCAATAGAGCCTGGAAGTTGACCACTGGTGGCGCGCTTCCGGACAGCTGGAAAAGGAAAATTAGAATTTAAAGTCCGAATGTTTAAATGTATTCTTTTTAAAATATATATATATTTTTTTATTTATTTTTTTAAGAAAATCACCTTCGCAAAGTCCTAAGTAAAGTTGTTACTAGCAACTCAATTTATGGAAACTGAAAAATCTAGTATGGAAACTGTAAAATACATGTGGACTACAAGAACTAGGTGTTCTTGCACAAAGATAAATAATTGTGTGGCGGTCATTTTGGTACAAACTAAAACTTAAATAGGAGACTAAAATGTCTTTTGGGATAAACGTTTTTTTTTAATAAACTTGAAGGACTAACTCTCATTTACAAACAAATCTAAAGTGACCGTTGATGAGCCCGATTAAATCTCGAGTCCATCGGATGTAGGTACTTAAATCTCCGCGTCGTTATCATTTTTTATTATCACGCAAGTACGCGATGTGAAAACAAACGAGATCGAACAAAATAAAAGGTACGAAAAACCAGATGTGAAAGTTCGTATGTCAAAGCTCAAAGACAAAATTGCGTACTTTCAGGCTCTATATATTGACCACCTTTAACTGGGCGGATGGTCGCAGAGATTGCATTTTTGATTGAGGAAGTTTCCCGGTCTATCAAAATGTTCCTTTAACTCATAACTACTTGTTATAAAGAATCCATACAGTGCTGGGGCAGTTGGGGGCATTACTGAAAGTGACTGGCTAGTGGCTGGGCGGTTTGGGGCCGTACAGGAACTAATGCACTGACAAGGCTTACTTGTATTTATGTTACTGACAGAGTTGGGGAGGAGAGGTATGTCCTCAACACCGTCGTTTAGTGTGTCGCCGGCTGCTATGACATTGCTGATGACATTCACCGAGGGTTGTTGCCCTTGTAATGCTAGTGCCACGTGTGTAACTACACTGCCTTCTTCAAAGCTCAAAACGTGTACCGCAGTCACACGGTCGGTGGAACTATCTCCCCGAAGTTTGTTAACGATCTGCATAATGAAGCAGAAACATATTAAGATAGTGAAGAGACGAGATAATTGCAACTGTAAAAGTCACCTGTGACATAAGTGCGTTCCCACGCGCTTTTTTTTCAAAATTCACCTAGGATATAGATTTTTCGTCATTATTGTTGTTGCTGTCGTTGTTGTTGTTTATTTTTATATTGCTATTTTCCTAGTACTCCAGAGATATGTAAAAAAAAATAATTGGGCACTTTTTCATAAAAGCATAAAAATATTACACAGGTATTGATATTTAGGACACAAGTAATCGTTCAGATCTGGAGCCATCGCTATCACATTTTAGAGGCGAGGCAACCATGTTGAAATGGGGGGGGGGTACTCAATGGGCCCACTAGTGTAATAATATTTCATGATCTGTGGCCGTGTTTTTAAAATATGTGTGTTGCCGGTAACCTGTCGTGCGACTTCATTGGGTGGCACAAACGACTTCTACATAGGTCAATTTCCCAATGTTTGCAATTTGTTTGGTCAAAAAGCTATTTGGGGACAATTAAATGTTTGTTCCATTGCAACAACATGCTACTTAACAAAAACCTATAGGCTACCCCTCATGCTTTGGTTTAGCCGGGGGCACAGAAAGTCGTCGCTCTCTCCCCCGTTCCTTCTGAAGAGATGAGGCCGGTTTTAATTGAAATAAATTGTAAAAGTCACTTGTGATATTGAAGATGCGTTCCCGCACTATTTTCAAGTTTCACCTTGGAAAACAAGATTTGTTGTCATTTTATTATCCAAAACCTTCATTTGCAGATACAAACCTTACTTTTCTGAAAGGCAAAGATAAGTCCTAAAACAAAATTCGAAACAAGGGCCTTGTTTACTTATTACTTGGCGTTGACTCTCTCGCTTCGCGTAGGAAGCAGATGATCTACTCGTGAATAATCCAACTATTGAACCTTTTTCATCTCAAGGAATATGATTGGTTGTAGAGATGTTTTCTGCATTCAAGTGGGCAGCGACACACGTTTGAGGTTCATTTCCAAAGATGTATTCACGAATAAATATTAATGGAATAAATGAATGGTATATTACCGCTGAAGTAACCCTTCTGGCTAGTTTTTTCCTTGCAGCGGATGTTGGGTTGTTGTAGGCACTAAAGAAAGGCAGGTTTAATGTCATGACAAATTGGAGTGACCGGCGTTCTGAAAAGAAGAAAATACACGACAAATTGTGTTTTTCAATACATTTCAACATTCGGTCGTGAAGTAATTGAATTAAGTAACTCTTTCGGGGAGGGGGGGGGGAACTGAGAAAATTTCATATTTTGATCATGGATTGGTATAATGTAAAAATGTGTGATCTCACTCACCCACAATGCCAATGACATAGTCAGAGGGTTTTGGAACACCCAGTTGCCTATAATTAAATACATATTTTAATAGTGGTCACGGGGAGGGAGAGGGAAGAGAGGAAAGCTAGCTTTGATCAACGTGCTGAACACACTCTCTGTCCACAACCAGCTTATGCTTGGTGTTCTTAAGCCAACAGCACCCGTGCTTTTAGGCACATTGAAATTTCGGGGACGGGAAATGGTACCCAACATGAAAAATTACTTGCCTCGCTGCTTTAATTTCCTTTCCAAAAGTTTGCTTTGTTCATACAGCATTGTAAGTATCTTTACTTCGAGTGGCATGGACATTGAGAAAACCCAGTATTTGCAGTATTTCATAGGTCCCAGGCTTTAATCCTAGGGCACAGGCTTACGTGTGCATGAATCATCACTGTTAGTGAAGAATCCTTCATAACCATTGCATTGGCATGAGAAGCCCTCAACGTTGGCAGCCGGTTGACAGAACTTCCCTGCAATATCTGAGCATGGCGGGTTGTCTGACAAACACGGATTGACATCTGAAAAAAATAACATAACAGCAAGTTGGTGAGGCTGTTATTGTGATGTCAATGCCAGTACGTACCTTAGAACCCAAGTAATACGTAAAGAGGGTAACCTACAATCTAACTTCTTGTAGCAGTGATCAATTGACTAACACGTTTGAGAGAAAAAAAGGTCAAACCATGAAGAACTTAACTCATCTTGCTGTCAAACATGACATCACTGTTTTGTTCATGAAAATGGCAATTTGCATTAGCATGAAAATTAAAATCAGCTGAGTCATCTTCTTTTTTGTGCAACACCATCGCCACTTGCTGCATGATTGCCATCATGCAGCAAGTCAATGGTCAATACCACTTTTGGTATCAAAATTTTCGGGATGAAATCGGCACCTTCAATCGAAGGGAAAACATAATTTTTTTTAAGTGATATATATTGCCGAGGAAGCATTGTGAACGCATGCAAATCTTTTGGTTTCAAGGACTCACTGTAAGATCTTACCTGCACAAGATGGTCCAGAATAATCATACGGACAAACGCACTCACAGAAGTCTGCATCAAATGCACCTCCATTTAAGCAACTAGATTCAGCCTGCGGGCACACTAATATGAACACAGAAATCGTATTTTTATAGACTCGTATAATATTGCTAAACTGTGCAAACAGTATTTTCATCCTCATGTAACTGCACGCGACACATCTCATATTTCGAATGTGTTTTATTTAAGTGTTATTTTAGGAATTGGCCGGAATAGATCATGAAAGTCTCTCGACTTATTTTCGGTGATGTCCCTCGGGTATGAGATGAGGTAGGAAATATGGTTGAAAATAAACTCGGAGAGACTTTCCTGGGTAAACTACGGAAGCGGATAATCCTTGAACATCTATACGCATGGGCCCACGTTGGATTCAAACCCGGTTCACAGTGGTGGGAAAAAAACGAAGTAACCTTAATTTAGATTCACCTTGAACATGATGGATGTTGTCATTTATCTCATGTGAACACCATTAAGTCAAAATCGCCACATCTTGACAATCGCATGCACAGTCCTGCAAAATGCGGACCACTGCTGCATAAACCTAAAGTAGGGATGCAGTTGACTTGCAAGTAGTCGCAGTCTCATTGTAATCAAACAGAATAAAGCACGTTGATTTTTTTTGTCCTTTAAATCCTGTAATGGACTGTGCAGGATTTGGCCAGACGTGTTCCCTGCCCCCCCCCCCCCCCCGCCCATGCAGACAAAGATGATAACACGTGCACACTGATACTACACTGCATATTCCATTCATAAGGCTGGTGTTTTTCTTTTAGTGTTTAAAGGTCCGAGTTACATGGATTTTTATTGCATACCTGTACAATCAGCTCCAGTCCAGCTCTGGGCACATGAACACTGACAAGTAGCAGTGTTGAGCGTTCCGCCATTCATGCAAATCAAATTGCAGTCTGGAACAGGGACATTTCCATTAGTAAATTATAATTTATTCTATACAAATAATGAATGCTTGTAAGTGTTATGGTAAGAATGAGTTCACAAGGTGACATATGAAATCTTCCATTCCACAAAATCGAACACGGGCCACGAATGCGAGCAACACGAGCATTGCATGTTAGAACACTTTAACGAAGAATGATCAAAAAGATTGTTGATATGGTCGTGATTTTCTGGCTATCAATTCCTTGCTTAATTTTCGGAGCACAATTGTTGGTATGGTCGTAATTGTTATATGCTTGTGTTTGTTATACTATACATGTATGCGTACATTCCTATTAATTGTGTTGTACTCACCGGAGCAGGTATTTCCCATCCAGTTTTGGTCGCACTCACACTGACAAGTTCCCTCAGTCAGTGTACCGTCATTTGCACAGGAAAGGTGACAGTCTAAAAATGAAAATATCTTTTGTTTAAAGGTACTGTAAGCTAAGTATTATGAGAAAAAAATGTTTGAACTAGGCTTGTGTCGTCTTTGTCACATATTTTGAAAAGTACCCGGTAGTGATTAGAATTAGTCTGAAATTTGAAAGAAAAACCCGAGTTTTCTTCGTTAGGTCGAGAAATATCTTATACATTCAGGAGCGCATTAGGGGTAAACAGTTCATGCTGAATTCCTTTCTCGAAAATAATAATAAATTATCTTCTGGAATAATGTGTGATATAATCAAAAGTTTTCGTAGAAAGATCATCATCTACAACTGAAAGTAGAACTCACCAGAACAGGTAGTTCCAGTCCAACTACCGAAACATGAACACTGACATGTCTGACTATCGAGATTGCCACCATTTGCGCAGCTCAATGGGCAATCTGTGAACATGGTTCAAATTCATTCTTTCATTATGATACCAACTTGAACTAGATGTGTACTTTGTATTAATGTCCAGATAATATCGCAATCGGTTCTATAATCCTTAAAAAAAGGTCAACTGTTTCCCGGGTGTTTAACAACTGCAGAGGAACAAACTTACAGGGGATCAATGTACATTTCCATAACTGACTTTTTGTAGAGGAATTATACAGTCCGATTTAAGGGCTTTTAGTATACAGCAGACATTTTTCAGTTTGCAAAATGGTTTTATGTAGCCCGTAGGTCACAGGTTGTGTCCGAGTACCTACATATACATAGCATACCCGAGCACCTACGTATACCTAGCATACCCGACTAGGTATGAAGTCAACAGCTGGCTCGCAGCTGTTAACAAGGGCGGATCCAGGGGGGGGGGGGCCAAAGGGGGCCATGGCCCCCCCAAAAACGAAACCAATTTTTTTTTTTTTATGTGACATCGCAATAAAGGCAGGCAATGAGTACACCACCATCTTTTCCTCAAAAAAACATTGGTTAAAGTGGTCAGAAATTGCCTCAGATCGCACCACAGAGCATCTAGAATCCAAAAAATTTTCGGGGCCCTTAAGCGGGCCCCGAACCCCACGCCGTAATTTTTTTTACCCACTTTTTGGGGGGTCCAAAAATTGTTTTGGCCCCCCCCAAAATTGTGTTCTGGATCCGCCCTTGGCTGTTAATCGAATATTTTCAGAACCTGTTCTCAGCGATGGCGAGGTGCTAATCATTGCTAAGACTGATACTCTTTGTTGAGAATAAAACAATTCCTGACTCAATTATTTCACAGGACGTTTCAAAATATTATTTAATTACGATCAAGTTTAAGTTTAGCTGTTTCTAATACTTTTCAGTGTTTGCAAGTTATCCTGTTTTTAAACCCTTGTGCAGCGTACAGTGGCTGCCAGTAACAGAGCTTACTATCCCTTGTCCATACAGCTTGTTGTAAATTGGACATTTCACGCAGTTGGAGGCTATGTCACACAAGATACTGAGTATGAATACTTACTTCATGGTGATCCATAAAGCTCACTCTTTCATAATGACATGGGCTCATATTTCCTCACCCAACAAAGATGATTGTGTTTGATATGCAACAAGATCAATGTTCCTACTGTAAGGTATGCTGACACCATGCAAACTTTACATGAAAGTCAGGGGAGATCATGCATTTTCCATTAAATTTTCAACGAAGGTAAATGATACACAACAGTTGGGTATTTTTAAAACGTATGCACAACACTTACCAAAGCAAGTCGTTCCAATCCAGTTACCTGTGCATAGGCATTCACAGGTTTGACTATTAAGCTGTCCATTCCTGCATACCAGTGAACATTCTGTAAAAAAAACAGATGGCAGTCTTCAAGCACTTCGAAGGGCGTACTATTAAGTAGAAGGCCTACTTATGTTAGCTAACATTTGATATGCCAAGAAAGGTTTAACACTGCATGTGAACTGCAGACAAGCTTCTTTCACCTGTGTAAACAAACTTCAAATTTGAGAAAAGTTGGAAACCAGTTCTGAGCATCATTTTCAACAGGCAACTCTAAAAGTAAGATTGGATTCACCATCTTGCACTAAGTGGCATAGTTCATGGAAACCTCTTACGCAAACGATGATTTTCCTGGCAATAATGATACATTTGTGTTATGATTTGAAATTTTACAGGGAGGGAGTGGGCACAAGAATTTGGTTTGAAAACGATAGCCTATGAAAATGTATCCCTGCTGCGCAAAAGTGCTGTTTAATCTCGAGGTTTTGGATATTACTGAGGAGCATGCATTCTTGATAAATTTGTTGACAAAAGTGACGATTATAGAAAGGATCATGCCGAAACTCCCCCCCCCCCTTCCAGCATCACTCCAGGAGAAAGCGATAGAACAGGTTGGATAACGCAGCTTGTTTTTAAAATATTTATGTGTCGTTTGGTATAGCTGAATATAGGAAAATATTTCCTAAAAACCACCTAGACAAAACTAATATGACAAAGTATAAATTTTGAATGTTAATTCACCAGAACAGTCATTCCCTGTCCAGTTCTGATCACATGTACACTGGCAAGTTGTTTGGTCCTGCGCTCCATTATTGAAACAGGGGGACGAGCAAGCTGAGACAAACATGAAAAAAATAAGTGTACAATGTTAAAATATTATACAATTTAATTCCTTATACTTTGTTGCTTTATATATAAATATTTATATTTTAACACCAACAAAAACGAGAGCACATTAATAAATGCAACTAGATGTTTCTTGTAAACATTAGGTAGTTAGACAAGTTCCTGTCATGCTTTCTTTTTTGTTTTAGAAAGACAGAGGGGAATAAATTAATTTCAAAAGAACTGATTTAAAACACACACACAAGTGTGTATTTGCCTGCAATCGGGGACCCCCTATTGTCCCTCTTTTGTTCGTAGTCTAACTTTTAAGGAAGATCTTCCACATGTTTTGTACACGATCGTCAATTGGGGACCCTATCGTCCTCTATTGTTCAACGTCCCCTATTGCATGCGGAAACAAACTCACGCACACTGTCAATTGGAAAACAATAGGTAGGTCATGTGATTTTTATTAAAATACAAGTTCATGTTTTATTGTAAGAAATTTAGAACAAGGGGCTAATTGATATACATTTATGTTCAGATAGTGTCCAATTCTTCACCCACCTGAGCACTGACAAGCACCGCTGAACAGATTTTGTCCTTGTGGACAGCTATTTAAGCCGCAATCTAATAAATAAAAAGAAACATTATCCAAATCAATGTCGAAAATATGGCTTTAGAATTTATTTGTTTAAATGCAATTAACTCATTATTTTATAGAATGTATTTTTTACATGTCTTTAATTTTCTGTTAACACGGGAGATGAATACTTAATGGTGGATGTAAATGTGTTAGCTATAATCATGTCAATTTTTGTTTTACAGTTCATTTGCATACACTTCCAAAGCGCCCAATTTCCAACATAACCGAATGGCATGATTTTCTGCGTCTGTCTATATGAGTCATTGTCAGTAGCTAGCCACGGCAAATAGCACTGACTTCACAGACAACATTTAGCGACGCAACGATTTAAATCGTTTGTAAAATACGCGTTTAACACTTTCTGCACAAACTTGTATAACTTTTCAACCTCCCAGCACAGGAGAAAAGGAAATGGGAATCAATATAATTACCTGTACAGGTTGTTCCACTCCAATCGCCTGCGCATGTGCACTGACATGTAGTAGACACCAGACTACCACCATTCCCGCAGTCCAATCCACAATCTGCCAACCACATAGCATGTAGTCCATAAACAACCATTCTACATTGTATTTATTTTCTGATTAATTCATTTTCTGATTAATTCATTTGCATGACATTTTGTTTCGGGGTGGTCCTTGGTACAACTACAAACCCATTAGACTTAGGAAGTGATTTAGCTTGATGGAGGTTTGCGCTTTCTGAGTGCTTTCTAGTTTGTGGGGTTTTTTTGTTGGTTTATTTGTTTTATTTATAGTTTTTTTTACTGACCTGTACAGCTCAGCCCACTCCAGTCGTCAGCACATATGCATGTGCATTTTACACGATCGAGCGTTCCCCCATTCGCGCAAGTAAGGGTACAAGCTAAAAAGAGAACACAGAAGCAATCAGTGTTCGTCTCATATTCCTGTTTCGAGTCTCAAAACATTTCTCAAACTGTTTGACATAATTACAAGGGCGTAGATTGGAATTTTTTCCATGTTGTCAATACTGAAAAAATAGTTATGTCCGGTAAGTAGTTTGAAAGATGTTCATATAAATGTTCACGTTTTCACGTTTACAAAGTAGTGCTAAGTCTTTACTAACAGCCGTTTAACTGATATCCTTAATTGACACGACATTATTGAAAGAATCAAAATTGTATCAAAAACCTAATACACAATGAAACTTCTTATAGTTCAACGAGCATAAAATATAAACTTGTTACCTATTTCACAGTTTTGCCCCATATATCCTACACCACAGCTGCAGGTGTACCCGCGAGGGTTGTTCAGAGCGTTGTTACATGTTGCTCCGTTTATGCAGTCGTTGCCCATTTGACAAGGTGCTTAGGAGATTAAAAACAATCAGATCGAAGTATAACCCAGAGGATGGTTAGAAACATCTCATGTTAATTTCCATTCTGACATAAGCTACAGATAAATGCAAGCATGTCAACCGACTCAAAATAGACGTTGTTTCATAGTTACCTATCATTTCGCACTGTGGGCCGCCGAATCCTTGACCACATGTACAGGTGTAGCCAGGGTCTGATGACGAGTCAACTGCGCACCTCCCACTATTCATGCAAGGGTTTCTGTCACATGGTGCTTGGCAAAAATAACATAAACACATTAGATCACAAAAATAAAAGAGACAAGATGTATGTCTGTTCGAGGAACAGAACAAAGGGTTCTTCCGCATGATTTTTTTTAAGGAGTTTTTGCGTTTCATGTTTAAACTGAGTTCCATGACTTTCTTAGTTGTTCGTGTAGTTCTCAACATATAGGACTTTAAAAAATATGCAACTTGAAGATGAAATATAATGACGCTGATGAAGTCATCACGTCTTTACTCCACTATCCGTTTGTAACCTGTCCTTGTTCATATAAATGCAGGTTCCTACCCAATCGGATTTACAGTTCTCTGGACACAAAATCATTAAATATAATAAAAAAATCGTATCGGTGATCAGTGATCCGTTGAACATAAAATCGGAAAGGTGCCTGTGGTGGGCTTTAAAAAATGCATTGTATAACAAACTGGCAGGTAATAGACTCTGTCCGGGTTTAGTGCATGACCTACTCACTACAGTATGACTAGTGTCAATAAGTCACAACTCTTCCTTGGTAAGTCCACCATAAATCCAAAGTCAAAAAAAGTCAAATGAACTGTGACGAAGACCTTCCTTTTCTTTTTTTCATCCCCAACCCTTACTTTTGACCAGACCTGTAAATTGACGTTTGTAATTTACTTGTAACCGCACCCTTTATGGAATTGTGATGAGACTTGATATCATGGCTACACAGGTTCAATTAAACTACACATTGTGCCCATGGGAATTTTGATCTAAATATGTACATGAAACCTCTAAGCATATAACATGCCCACACTATGTGCACAGTATCGTCGTTCTAGCGTATATCACACCGCCTTGTCAATATTGTTAGTTAAACACAACATGCATTCCAAAAATGAACAGAAACTGAGGAACTGAGCTTTGAGAGTTTTGTAAACTTCAACCTGTGATTTTAAGATTTAATTAAATCCCACGAAATGAGTCTTAAGGACATTTTACCTACCGACTTGACAGTTTTGTCCGCTGTAGCCCGGTGGGCAGCTGCATGTGTATCCTCCCTTGGCCAAGTTGTCTTCAATACACTCACCGCTATTCATGCAGGGCGCTGCATCACACTCTGGTTACAAAAAAAAATTGCTATGCTGTGAATGTCACATCTGCTTGTTAAATGAAATCAGCAAAATACTAAAAATGCTGTTGTACAGCAATGGTGGTGGATATATTTAATTTGTCGATCAGTGACACGGCAACACAGAGTGTATGTAAAATTGCATTTTTGTTTTAGTACAAAAGTACATAAGTTAACTTCTAAGGGTTTGGGGATGAATACAATTTATACTTAAATCCTCAATCCAAATTGTTTTCGCTCTATTTTGATGATGGGCCATTTTTCAATAAATATGTTTGATTAAGCTTCAAAAATGAGCATTAAATTCACACAGTATTCTTATAATTCTACAAGATTTCAAACTACATTCAGTTAAGAGCAAAGCAAAATTGTAATAATTACATTTCAACTCTGATATGTAAAAGCCCATGAATAAAAATAGCATAACGAGATTTAACTATTTGTCATTGACAAAATTGTAGGGTATATAGTACAAGAACTATTCACAAAAGTCTTCAGGTCAATAAGAAAGAGGATTTTTGGTGACTTCAGCCCCTAGTTTTCTCACCAAGAACAGGTGTGATTTAGAGGAAAATGTCCACAAGTGGCTACCACAGGGAAGATGTTATTTGCAACAAATACAATTTAGAAACGTGCTATTAGCTAAACCGCTTGTTTTTTCTTTTGTCCTTTCATTTTTGTTGCACAGAGTTTGCAGTTGTAATTTTTGTGAAAATAGTGATTGGTTTATATTCGGTTGCAGATGTAGTTAGGCCTATTCAGAATCACTCATCTTGAGTGCGAGGACTTACTGGGGTCGCCGATGATGAATGTCCGTCTGATTAGCTTGTGGTTGGGAGCGAGCTGACCCCCGCTGCTACCCATCAGCTGGTCAAGCAGTGCCATGATGATGTCCAGATCCGAGTGTAACGAGCCACTGTCGAAGTTGATGGCCAACTTCAGCAGAGCTGTTGAGTCCGAGTTAAGCGTCAAGTCTGTGACAACCACATCCCTGAAGGAACTTCTCAAAGGAGAAACTTGGAAGGCTTCCTCAATCTGAGTGCAACGTGAGTCATAAAGAGGACCAGCAATTCAGGATGAGAAGCCATGTTTAATATCTAAAACGTTCAGACAAACTGCCACGCACCGTCTAAAGATTTGAAGTTTGAAATGTTTATTCAACATTTTACAAAAGCCTCCACCAGTATGTGTGTGGTTGCACATAAGAGAGTCAATGGGCAAACAGTTGCCATTTTTCATGGTAATTGAAAATGTTTAAGTCACACTTCTTCGAATGTCATCGAATTCTTTATGCTCCCCATGCTTTAGCATTTAAACAACTGGAATGCAAATCTCATTGATACAATTGTAGGTATCCATTTATGAAATGCTGGTCATGTTTGCAAGGTTGACGAAAAATGCAAACAGGTTGTTTTATTTTTATTTCATTTAAACATGTAAGCATGACATTCATACCAGAAAAGTCGTTTTGCATCAGAAAAACAAAACAAAATGTTGATAGTACTTAAAACAAGGTGGTTCTCCAACCGTGCGTCTCACCCGCTTTCGCGATTATCTTTAAAGAGTGACCCTTGACCGTGGTGTGTGGTGTGTGACCTTTGACAGCATTATCATTTAAAGGCTCCCATGTTAAATCTATTACACAAGTTTGGTTCCAATTGGACCTGAACTTTTCAAATAAGACAAATTTTACATGTTTAGCCTATTGTGCAACTTGACTTCAGATGACTTTTGACCTTGGTATGTGACATTTGACATTATTATCATATGAAAATTCCCATGCTGCAGCGCTATGACCCAAGTTTGGTTCCAGTAGGACCTCAGCTTTTCAAATGAGACCAATTTTACACGTGCAGCCTATTTTACAACTTGACCTCAGACAACCTTTGACCTTGGTATGTAATCTTAGACATCATGATCATATGGGGGTGTTCATGTTGCATCTGTGACCCAAGTTAAGTTCCAATTGGAATTTAACTTTTCAAATGAGACGAATTTAATGAAACTTTAACTAAAAACCACATGAATACATACATACTACATACACACGTACTCACATAGCAGTTGCATAGTCTCTTTCCTTCACACAGTTTAGGCGAGACAAAAAATATAGATGTATTCTAACTTAAATTGAAGTTTTCGTAATTTACATACCGAAGTTTTCAAGTCTTGGCGAAAGGTAACAGAGCCTGCTAGCAAATCAAATCCAGAACTGCCAACAACCATGCCACTGATGATTTCAAACACGGCAGATGCATCTTTTGAATAAGCCACTGAAAAAAAATAATAATTCGGCTAATTAATTTGACCCGACAGCTATTAACTAATCCGAAAACTTAATCGCTTTTCACATGATGACCCCCAACTAATGCCAGAAACATTGTGCTACCTGTTTGTACGACGAGTATTTCCAAAAATAGCTAAGACAATGCTAAGGTCTTTGCAAGAGGCTTCTGTGGGTGTATAATGATGCAGGTTGCAACATCGTCTTTCCGTGTATCCATCTTTTCATTGTTTTCTTTTCTTATGTTTGTGTCCTACTAAGCCATGCTTACATTGTAACGCTTTCCTTCTTACATCATGTGGACGATACATTTGTTATTTTAAGTGTAAATTCAGAAGAAAACAAAACATTTATGCAACAAATTTAGAACAACAATATTACCCTGACATATTGTGCCTAGCTGATAGAATCCTAACATGCAGATGCACTCATATGTCCCCGGTAGATTGGTGCACCCGGAGTTGGCCATCGTACATGGAGAATCATCACATTCATTTACATCTACACACCATGAAACCAAGATGCCAACAAACATTTCGTAAATTCCAAACTCGCTCATCATTTTAGCAAGGAACCTTTCTGAATCATGCCAAATAAAAATCAATCAAGTCCACTGATGACAAATTCTTTGTTCTTTAATTTAAACGGACCATCAAACCAAATTTATTGCTTTGACTGGTTGGGCACTTGATTCCTTCTATGTGGCAACATTTTTCAAACCGCTAAGTGGAAAGTTTGTAGATTGAAATGAGTTCACTTGTTTTTCAAATCCATACGCAGAAAAAAGCAAAAGGCCTTAGTTAAAGCAATTATTACAGATTTTTAATGTGAACAAACATTACATTTATTCCAGGAAAGGAAATGTTGCTGTGTCTTTAGCAACTTTTATATAAAAAAAAAAATGTTATCACTTGAATGGGGAAGGTTGTTCTCCCCGAATAAACATATTTGCTCTTTGCTAGACATTGACAGTCCTTACACTGAAAAAAAAAAGATTAAAATAATGGAATTGAAAATGTGTTGATGATTCGGTGAGAGCTAATGGTTTCAAACCACAAGGAGGAGGAAAATTATAAACTGTCACTAAATCACTAAATACACTTAGAAAAAAAAAATTGTTTCATTTATTACCATCACACTGGCCCCTTGCATTCTTTTCATACCCCTCCAAGCAAGCACACATGTAGCTACCAACAGAGTTGTTACATTTGGAAGTGGATGAATCGCAGGTGTCAAGATTCAGAGCACACTCGTCAACATCTGAAAGGGGGGGAGAGACAAATAAATATATATTATATTCTTTTGGTATTCAGTAATTGACTTGCCTGATGATGAGCAAGCATTAGTGGGCAAGTTTAATTCTAGCCTAAAGCTCTACAGAATGGGAAAAACAAGAAGCATTGAGCTTGTCTAATCGTTTGCATCTTTGCGAAGGAACTTCCCTGAAACCTGCAAAATCAAGAACTATACAGGAACCCTATGGCACAATGTTTGTATACTTCACCTCTCAGTGAGGAGGGGTTGTGGCACAGTGGAAGTTAAAACAAGGGGGGCAGGGGAGGAAAAGTTGCAATCCTTTGGAAAACGTTGTCTTCTTTTTAATTAAAAATCAGCATTTTATTCTGTTTTTATTTCTTTTTTTTCTATACAAAAAGATTCCCATTTCCACTAACCCCAAAAAGGAAATGCTACTGTCATCAAGCCCAAACAGAGGATATGCTTTAGCTTCTGTTTTGTGTTGTTACAGCTCTGAAACCTCATGTTGGAAGATGGAGGTTCTGGCAAGACTGGAATCCGTATACATTTACATTTTTTTATATCTTTGGCGGGAACTCCTTCCCTAGTGGCTGTTTCCCTCCATTCTATGATCTAACCCCTTTTAAGAGGAATATCAATTCCTACCTTCGGCTTTCCTGAATATTGATTTTCTTATATCAAATTTTTGCGTCTTTCTAGCCCTTTGCCAAAAGTGGCTTGTATAGCCATTCTTGGTGCGATTTTCGAAAGAGATTAATAGACAAATTAGAACTCACGAAACGTTGGAATCAAATTCACCCAAGTTAGAATGTGCTTGTGCGAGTTAGCCGCACATGTTCTTGACCTAGTGTCGCATGTCACCGCGCGTGTTCATACTCCAGCATACGTGTAAACTTCACCATTACGGTTTTAACTAGTTATATTAAAAGAAGCGAGAGGGTATATACCATCGCACTGTCTACCAGCTGGGAAGCCTTCCGCAGAGACGTAACCATCTATGCAGGAACACATGTAGCTACCGACATTGTTCTTACAATCAGCAAGGTTGGCTGCAAAATCATGAGCACCGGTCATGCATTCATTAGTATCTACATACAGACAAACACACATCAATTCTCGAATCTCAAATTTGAAATTCAGTCTTGTGGAAAGCAAGTGGGAATTATCAACTGGTCTGCAAATGTACTTGACTGTTGCAAATTTGGTATACTAACAGTATATACAGTGTATACACTCTACACAATCTGGCTGAAAAGAACATAATCATTCAATGGAGTCTGAAATTCAAAACCTGCTTGTCAAAATACTGGTAACTTCTTGATCGATGTTAAGTTTTGGGGTTAAATTAACTTCAGGCTATAAATCCTCTTCTAACTAAACCCTCGTTTTAACCCCTTTTATCGCTCACTTTCTCTCTCTATCCATGACTTTAATTCTTGTTTTTAGTCGCCATTGGACTTGTTTTGGCTATTACAAAAACAAATTAGATGGTTTAAAAACTTAATAAAGTTAGTTGGATGTGTTTCCATTATCAAACCCAATACCCATTACATGTATCACTGATAAGGGAAAATTCAGCAGTATCTGGATATACAATTATGTCAATTCGTGGGTACATTTGGTGAAGACAGGCCACAAGCAAAATTAACAAAGGTTGATCAACCATATTTACCTTCACAATATGTTCCGTTTCCTTGGTAACCTTGGTTACAGCCGCAGTGGTAGCTCCCATCAGTGTCTTTGCACGTAGCTAAGTAGTGACATGTGCTGGGATTATCTTGGCATTCGTCGATGTTGACGCACGAGGTAAAGCCATCACCCCTGAAACCAGCATCACATGTGCATAGATAGCTACCTTTGTTGTCCGTGCAGGTGCTGTTGGTAGCGCATGCGGAGCTTGCAGTCTCGCACTCGTTGATATCTGGCGGGATTTTTTTATTTTTTTTAATAATATATCTGGGCTCATCAAACTAAAAGGAAGAGTGTATCGTTTGCAACTACCCAAAAAGTCACTGACGAAATTATTGTTGACAGTCTTATTTGGTTTAAAGAAATGAAACTAAACTTCCTGTTAAAATATTCTTTTAAGCTGCCTTCTAGTACGCTTTCGTTTTAAAGAAAGCAATACAAGAAGGACATTTCAAAAGATGTGTCAAGTGACGCATTTTTGGAATTTTCCGTTTGTATTTATTTTGGAATTCGGCAAATCCGTGAATGGGTGAACGCGAGCGTTGACACGATGGACACGCTTGCGCGGTTGCTGTTATTCGTCAGTTAGGTGCGTGACTTTTGAATTGAAAACGAGATCCTAGAGTATTGCTTTCTCGGAATATACAGCATTCAAAGACCTAAAAATTCATAAGGTTAGTTGTTTTGCACCCGTCTGTAAATTTTGAGCAATTTTGATCTTCAAACGACAACTGATATACCCTACCTTTAAAGCTTGCTTATACCAAACCCCAATTGCTTTAACTTTACAGAAACTAAATTATTCTGGTCCTGGAAGATCCCAGCTTGTTTCAATTAAAGTGCACTCACACTAAAAAAAAGTATGACCAACTTCAACATTAGCATCATCTGAGTAAATTCGAAAATTAGGATAATCTCTATGGATCCTGTACATGAATAGAAGATGGCATTTCCCCCGCAAGAGCGTCAGTGGTAGGAACTCATAACATGGGTGCACTGATCCTGAGCAAAGCGTTCAAGGGTCGCTTCAATGTGTCTCTCCTAACTTTATTAACAACCACAAAGGGGCACTTGTGCAAAACAATCCATACTCTGGATCATTTGTATTCCCAGCAGAATTATTCCAACATTCCAAAAGTGAACCATAAGAATACTTTGCCACAAGCCTATAACCTGGCACTCATCTATGTGTGAAAGCAGGTTATCATGTTTGCACGTACTTTGGCAATTTTGCCCGTCCCCTTCGTATCCTGTGGTGCAGTTGCACTGGAATAAGCCAACTAGATTGGTACATGATGCAAAGGGACTGCAGTTGGCATAGTTTGGGTCGTTGGCAGGTAGGGAACATTCATCAATATCTGGGGGAAAAATCGAATTTAAATGTCAAACGATCTATGATTATTATTCAATTTTCATGACATTGTGTTGTTTGGGACTGGCTCGTTTTCTACCAGAAAATGTCGGAAAATAACTAGGAGGCTTTGATAATTCAGTGATGATTTCTGCCTCAGTCAATAACATTGTGTCGATAATTAGCTGATAATTTCTCGTTTAGTTAATCAAAAACCACTTTGTGCACATGGAGGCTTCTTTTTGGAATGCCAAACATTTCTCAAGCCAAAAACGTAAAGAAAATCAATCCACAAACTCTTTCATTGAGACACGGAATAAACACAAGGACACTGAAAGCTAGATACATGACATCATTGTGAATGCTAGCCCAGATGTTTTCGCTTGGCAAACGGTAAAAAAAATCATCCATTATATCTATTTAAAAAAAAACACCTGTCAGTTAAAACAAAACATCTTACGATTTCTAATTGTTGCCATCCCACTAAGAAACACATGTACCTTAAAAAGCCAACTGCATAAGAAACTATTGAGACAAATATTAGTAAATCAACTATGTCAATAACGTGGAAACTTTAAACAAAAAAGGGGCAAATTAGTAAATGTGTAGTTTAGTCAGAAGAAATCCACAAGTACACTTCACGGAACAAAACAAAAAGAAAAACGAAGCGTCATTTAATTCTTTATGGAACATTTCACAAAGTACATTACCAAAGCACAACTGTCCTGTGCCAGTAAATCCGTCTTTGCATTGGCAGGTGAAGGAACCGTTATTGTTCAGGCAGTCAGCGTCGATGTGGCAATCATTCAAAGTGTCGTTCAAACATTCGTTGATGTCTGTCATAATTAGCAAACATAAAAAACATGTTTCAAAAGAGAAATTAAAAATGATCTGAAGCGGGACCATTGCATTTCTCCCGAGTTGTTGATCCCTTGATTCTTTACAATGTTAGAACAACACGACTACATTACATATTTGGCAATGACTGGGTGTGTTTGAATAGAGTAGTTTCGGATACGGCTCTGTGGGTTGGTGCAAGTAACATGCTGCACTGACAAATCGTAGCCATATTGACAATACTGCAGGTAAGGTTTATTTTGTCTTCACTGGTCTAAGATAAATAAGTCCACAACCGACCTTCAGAATTTGTCCAACAAACAGTAGTCCAAAAATATTTGAAATTTTAAACTCAGGTAGGAATAATCATTTAAATTACCAGGGAAAAAAAGAACCTTAAACATGCTCCAAGTGAAGAGGAGACATGTGTCAAATTCATGTTGAATATTTTCGCTTGAAATGGTGTTTGGAAGAAAAACTAATGTTTAAGGTGGTTTCAGATTACAGGGCCCATGGGCACATTATTTGTTACACGCGTTGGCAAGGAAATCCAATTACAAGACCTAAACAATTCAAGAATACATTGTCTCTGTTTTCTCAAAATGTATCAAATCCAGTGAGTTAAAGTTTGAACAGGCCAGCTTTAAATACTGTGCTGATGAATGCGAAGCTGCTACCCTGACAGTCCTGAATCCTCCAATTTTAATATGATTTTGCACACCCCTTAGTGAGTTAGGGCTAAACAAAATACAAAATGTACAAGAACAATCTGATCCTAGGCACCTGTAATAAACTGTGTAATCGGGGGTCAAATGTGCAATTGGTATTTCAAATTGCATATCATTTTGTGGGTTACTTCTTTTTACAATAAGAAGCTTATAATGTGCATCTTGCGAATCATGTTTGACTTTGATAATTATTCTTGTTCACGTCCATTGAACACAACATTAAATGAGAACGCTCAACAGAAAAGAGTGCTAACCTGAGCAAGATCCGTTGAAAACGTCGCTGCTGAAGCCAGGCCTGCAGTCACAAGTGAAGTAGGGTTCTTCATTGATGCACATCTGGCTCATAGCATCGCAGTTATGAGTATCAGCTTGGCATTCGTTCACATCTAAAAAATCATGAAATAATGCCGTGATTGTTTGTCAGAGTTCAACTTGACGTATATCACAACGGTAAGCTAAACAAAATTGTACTTATTAGTGCCTAGTTTCATTGTAAGATTGACATACCTGAGCATGTCCGTTTGTCACTATTGAGAGCGTAGCCGGGATAGCAATGACACTCGTAACTGCCATCCAGGTTATCACACATTGAGTTGGCACCACACATGTGAGGGTTGTTTAAGACTGTACACTCGTCGATATCTGAAATGCAGTCAGAAAAGATGAAGCTCTAGAATGGTCTTAACAGTTTCACCTTTGTCACAAGTGCACATATAATGGAAGCTGGCAAGCCTACAGGAAAGTGAAATTATTGAGTTGGGAGGAAAAAACATTCAAAGGTAAGTACTCCAGTAACACCAAGTAAAGGGATTAGGTGCCAAATACTCATTCTTTACCTTTAAGTTACTAGAACTTAAACTTCACAAACAATTTGTGGAAGGCAAGGACTGTAACAGAGGGTCAGCTTCCACTCCCCAATCATACCCCACAAACCTTAAGTCGTTCCCGTAAAGCAAACAAAAAACGAACAAAACAATCCAACAAACAGACGTAACTGTTTATATATGCACTTTTAAGGAATATTTTGTATCGTGTCTAGAAATCACCAAGACACTAGCTTAAAGTTTAATAGCAATTGCCATTTTGCACTGCATTGTTACAAAGTCAAAAATGACAGCAATGTCGACCTTCCTACTAATACTCGTCTTCATTTATTCCTAGATCGGTCAACTTTCTCTTGTCCAAGCCAATTGGTAGAACAACAAACACACGAAGGTATCATATTTACTGTACAATTGCTCAACTGCAATAAAGTTAGAAGTCTGTAATTCCGTCACTTGGCTTTGAATTCCCGAATGTTTAAAGCCACTGGAAAAAAATTCTTGCAGTCTTGATTTGAAATAAAACTTACTCTGGAATTGTCACTTGTCTAGCAGTTCGTATAATTCTTTCTGAAATTCTTAAAAAAGTACTTAAGCTTACTTTGTTGTAACAGATCATGAATAATGTAACATTACGTAGGAAGAAGCTGTAAAACAAAGCTACCTTCACAAACTGTAAGATCACCATCGATTGCGTATCCAGAGTAGCAGAGACATGAGTCCGTATTGTTCATTCTGTAGCAGTCACCATGGGTACAATTGGTATTCAAACACTTCATTTCAGCTGTGTGAGAAATAAAAAACATTGTGATGGCCAATAAGTTCATACAAGTCTTTGTATATACGCACTTTGTATATAGTGCTGAAGAGGAAATAATTGCACACAAAATATTATTTTCAGTTAAAGACCGTTTTAAAACTGGCTCCGAATTCAGCATTGAAACTTACACATACTATAAGAAAGTCGTTTAATGTTTACTTAATAATTAAATTCCCCAATTTTCTTCTTATAATTTTATTTGCTTATCGAACAAAACAGATTTAAAAAAATCGCCTGCACGAAGTGCTATGGTTTTGGGTGTTTTTTTTTGTATATTTGAATGTGCTTCTTTGATGGAACTTTCATAAACTAAATGTGTTGACGTGTCAGGCAAATGAATATCTTACCTTGGCAAACCCTATCTTGAAAGATGAAACCAGCGCTACAATTGCAAGTAAATGTACCTTCAGCGTTTGAACACTCTTGCTGGCAGTCGTCTATTTCAAGAGTGCATTCGTCAATGTCTGTACAAAACCAAAGTAGATTAGTGAGTGGAAAAGTGTCCTATCGTTCACATTTATGAGGCATACACTGCTTCTAAAGTTGTATTGGTTGCTATGCATTTTGACAGAGCCACCTTTACGCGTGTGAATAATTTAAAGATTGTTTCAAATATGTATGATCTTCAACATCAATTGATATTTGTTTAAACTCATCCCATTTCAAAGGTGATTAGAGATGACAAAAACTATAATGGGGCATTCCCATCCTAAACTGTGTTTCTGCCACAAGTAAGTGCAAACTTAGTACGCTGCGCAATGGGGGAAATAGAGGGTCAAAACACCCCAAAACGGATGATTATGATTTAAATGTACAACATGAAGTACCAAAAGAGAAGAAAAAAATGAAATCAATTTGAAATTATAATTATTTCGTTTTATTCTTTGTTGACAGAGAGCAATAATTATTAAAGTTTACAGCTACGGTATTGAGCAGATTTCACGGCAAGATGCACAGAAAAGGGTTCTCGCAGATCTTGCGAGATTTTTTATCTCGAGTAAAAAAAGTTGTAAGAAAGTTCGTGGACAAATGGGAAAGGAAACAATTACAATTTTTGTAAGTGGGGTAGGGTCTTTAATGTACATTAACTTGCACGGTTGATTCCAAGCTTAAATGGTTTCGGTTCCGTTTAATTCAAAGAATCTTGGGCCATAATTCGTTTTTATTTAAAAGTTAACAAGTTGGGTTCCAATGTTTAAAGAAACCCCTATTCACTTATTTTTAAGTAATTGCCATCATGTTATTTCTTTCTAGAATTCAACTATAGATGCATCAAGGACAAGACTAATATTGGTCTCGCAGTAGACAATAATTTGCTTTTGTTTCATGTTACCGATACTAGATTTAAATGTCTGAATCTCATTATTTTACTTTCTCAATTTCAAATTTATCAAATGAAAATGAGCCACAAACGTTCTTCAACTGTAGTTTTAAAAAAGGATGCGTGTTGTTAACAGTTGTATGGAGTTTTACAGAAATTCTGTTAAAAATTTGACAATTATTCTGTACTTTGTCAAGAGTAATCCCATACGTAATCGCTTCTACTTTGTCATTAGGATATCACTACAACAGCTTCATTCTTTGTCAATATGGTATTTGTATGTCAATGAATGAGCAATGCTAACTACGGGATATTAAAAGTAAATAATTTTTTTTGAAAAGGCGTAGAATGCCAAAAGAAAAAATTGCATTTTTTGGTTGATAATTCAGACAAACAAGACAAAAATTCCCAACTACCTATGCATTGCTGATCATATATTATTGGACATCTCACCTGTACATGTCTGCCCGTCCCCTGTGTATCCAGTCACACAGTCACACTGATAGCTACCGTCCGTGTTGGTGCAACGAGCGTTCGAAGAGCAATCATTACTTTTCTGACACTCATCGATATCTACAACGACCAAAGTTTGCGACAGGATAAAACATGTGGGAAATGAAAAAATACTGGCTTTGCCATTGGAGTCAATTTCAACTTCTTCGTTCAACAGCGCGTTTGCAGAGCAAGAAAAAACGTGACAGCACATCCCGGCACATAACAAAAAAGGGATGTAGGACTCCCCAACCCCTCCCCCCCCAAAAAAAAGAGGGTGCCTGGGACCAACGACACACTAGCTTTCCTACCGTACATGAAATGCCCTGCACGTGGCACAGCCTTACACATGCTTACGTTTTAAATTGTGGTTGTGCTTATACAGGTAATTTTGATTAATTTTATAGGCCATAACAAACGCCGTATAGCAAACTGCGCGTTTTGCACAGTGGAAACCAACACCCCTAATCATAGCTGCATGGACACACGTTCTCAGTCAGATCTTCATAGCATTTTATAGTCATAAGAAATGTAAGAGGTAGACACTGAATGCAAAAACACTGGCAACCAACGTCCAACGGACAAAACGTGCATTTTCATTTGAGAAAGATTGTATATCTGGGGAAAGTGTTTGATTGAAATAATTGTCGGTACCTGCCGCTTCCGGTCCTTTATTTGGCAGCCCTTTACCCATCGCAGGCCTTGTATTAGGCCGGACTTACAGGGTTTACAAATACGTACAACACATTTTGTTTCATATACCTGTGCAGGATGTCACACCGTTCCCTGTATATCCATCCTTACAGCTGCAGACAAAGCTACCCACTGTGTTGCTACACTGACCAGTAACGGCCAAACAATTGTCCTGACCTGTGGTGCACTCATTGAAATCTGGGAATCAACAGTTATACCAGAAAAAATAACGGTGTGCTGAAATAAGGTATTTTGTAGCTACAAATGTGTCATTGTCGTATGGTTGGCAACAATGAATAGTTATCTAAAAATTAAAATCAAAGCTACACGAAGTAATTGGAGGCAACCAAATTGAGTACAAGCTAAAGGAATCATCACGATGAACAAGTTGCATGTTTTAAACAGTTAATGGCAATTACATGACACTAAAACACTACACTAACATTACACTAAAAGTTGCCTTTCATTTTGTTCCTGGATATTCCTGTAAATAAATTACCTGCAAGTTTCCCTGTGTGCCATTGTCTATTTAGACCACGTGTTGGATATGTGGTTTAGGTTTAGATGACGATGACACTATGATGAAAGTCCACAAATTAACTACCCTGTCACATATATTGACCTTACAAGTGAGACACTAAACACAAAATCCTCCTTTTCAATGCATCACATTGAGGAAATAAAGCATTCCAAACGTCTACCTGGCTGTATGTGATAGCATGACTTACCCACACACATCATTCCGTTTCCAGCGTATCCAGCATAACACTGGCATGTAAAGCTGCCTTGGGTGTCTGTACATGCAGCGTTCTCATGGCAGACTGGTGACAGGCCGGCACATTCGTCTATATTGGTGCAATTGGTGCCGTCACCAGTCCAGCCAACCTTGCAAGCACACATGTATGATCCCACAGTGTTTGTACAATCGGATTCCGCATGACATTTGTAATCCATGTTCCTTCTGCATTCATTCAGGTCTATTAATATATATAAACGAAGAAATGTTTTGAGAAAAACTTGCAGCCGAGTTTGACTTGATGACGTCAAGGCTTTCACGCTGCAAACTCACTAAATGGGTACGCAATTCAACACCAACAGGTTTCGCCATGAAACTTGTATTACACCAATTTACTCCACATTTGCATGGGCAAGAAAATGGAGATGAGGCAAGTATTTCTCAAATTGATAAATAAATACACACGGCCTTACCTGAGCAAGTCTTGCCATCACCTTCATATCCAGCAGTGCACACACACATGTACGAGCCTATGGTGTTTTCACAGTTAGCATTCCCGTCGCAAGTGTACAAACTACTGTCCATGCATTCAAGGAGGTCTGAAAAGAAACAATTTGAAACATAAAACATGGATTCCAACGAGATAGAGTTACTCTGTGTGCCTTAATTAACCCTGCACGGCATAAGCAAGTGGATACTTATCCCAAAAAGGGAATCTTCGTGATTTGTTTTACTTTCCATGTGACCGGCCCTATCTTACCTCCAACCACTCACTCCATCCTTGCCATTTATTCAATGACATATTTGTTTGCCATAGGTTTGGTAAGTTCGTCATCCTTTTTGAGCATGGTCGGTTTGACAATGATACAGAAAAAACGGTGTGGTTTGGTACCTGTAATTTAATCTAGTCCAGAGTCGGCTGTCAGCTAGCCTCAAAGGCTGGCACATATCAAGCTTTTAGGTGTTTCAACGTGTCTGATGGGATTAGTTTGTTAACAGAAGTTTCTTTGGTTGCCTTTGTCTCAATGTCTTCCCTTAATAACATGGACGCGTTTACCACAATAGTATAAGTGAATGGTGAATTATCCGAATAATTAATTCCACAACTAACTATTGCAAAGGTTCGCGTGCACAGGCGTGTGAAGTATGCACAATTTCCAAATTACATGTCTACAAACATGTAGCTGCATCTCGTGCAGCAGGCATACAGCACCAATGAACACAAGTGTCTCTTCCATCTTCAGCAGTCCTTCAGCCCCACTGTCTCTCACTTTGTAACTGTTGTAACTGTGCTTGAGTTCGTGCTTGTACAATGTATTCTGACATCTCATCAGCTGTCCTCATAAACACACATACCTGTACATGATGTTCCATCCATGAAGTCATCCCGGAAGCCTGGATTACATTTGCACTCAAAGCCGCCTTGGGTGTTGTTACACACAGCGTTGAAGTCACAGTTGTCCAGGTCCATTTCACATTCGTCGATATCTACATCATGTGAATCAAACACAACTGTAATAACTCCTGGTTTCACAGAGTGAAAGGCTGACAAGAAACGATGTGCCTGAAATCCTCTGATACGACAAGACTTAAACTAGACTTGAAGGAAAAAGGCCGAAATTAGAATACTTTTCAATAAAGTTTTAAAGGGGGGGTGGTTTTTTTCATCTTGGTTATTTTTTTCTTTCTTTATGGGGCACCTTGGCAGAAATTCAGGACACCATCAGAAATAAATGAGCATGGATGCTATAGTCTGAGTCACCAAATGTAAATGACAACTTCATCACAGGAAGGATCGGTGAAAGTTGCTCTGAATATTATACAAGAAGTACCTGATACAATAAGGCTATTGTTGAAACCTTTTCTTTACCTAATTATCCGATATTCACAGGATCCGTGCAATTACTTTTTTTTCTTGGGAACACATTTTTTTGGGAACTTTCTACTTGTTTAAAATGTTTAAAATTGTACTTCTCTTTTCAGATAATATATTTGAAAAGTGCACGCATTTAAACATTTAACATTTCCGTGCTTTTCTGGACAACTGAGGGCAACAATAGTTGTTGTGGATGTCATTTCAGAAAGACACTGTTTAGCTTAGGGGTTTTCTGTTCAACCCCTCCCCCCCAAAAAAAAAAAAAGAATGACATCATAATATCAATCATATTAGCAATTTTTGTGGGCTGAAAAAGTTGTGACATTGAGGTTTCTGCCCGTAATGAGATTACAGTTTTGATCACGAATACTGAAATTCGGATTCGCATGAAAACAAACAACTAAAAACTCTTAGAATGGCAAAACGAAAATTACACATAAGGTTAAAGGGGACAAAAAGAAGCATTTTCAAGGACTGCATTAAAAAAAATTGCAACCATGGGCCTTTAATGAGATCACTTCTGATGTATGGTGTCCGCTCACTTTCCGCAGGCTTATCTATGTATATGTGCAGACAACGAATACAGGACATACCGATGCATCGCCTGTTGTCAATGTACAAAGAGTAGCCAGATTTGCAGCTGCAGTTGTAGTCCTTGAGGATGTTTTCGCAGATCTGATCACAACCGCGTCCACCACTGCTGGCCGGCTCGTCTTTGTACAGCTCACACTCGTCGACATCTGCAGGAAAATCAACAGCGCATCTTCAGGGTAACATGGTGCACCATTCAAAATTGATCTGAGATCCATACATATCAATCATTAAGTATTCAGTTTCAAAACGTCATTATCAGATGATTAGAATCACTGTGTTCTTTGTCGATATCATATATCACGAGAGAAGATGGTGGGTGGTAGAGGTGGCTTAGCCCCCCTCCCCCTCCCTTTCAGTAAGTACCAAGGCCATATGTGCCTCCTTTTGTGCTGCTGACGTCAACCCCTCATTCGCCGAATTAGACAATTAACACCGATCCATCAAACTCTGCAACTGCATGTAGTTTTCTAATGATGCAAACTACATTCAAACTTTGACCGACCATACAACATGGCCCTCAAAATAGGCTCATATTCTTTTTTAAGTAAGATGTAAGCTTTCCCGCTTACATCCTTTACCCCTAAATAAAATTGGTGCATTTTTAGCTACTCAACTGTTTATTCTGTTTATGTGGGGGGAATGGAATGGATAAATGGCCCATCTCCATGGCCAAAAGAAGAGTGGGGGTATATCCTCTCTATCCCGAGGATTTACGTCCTTTAGTACTTTCTACAATTATACACTGTGGTCATGTGAAGCCAATTTTTATGAAAATTCTGTTCTCACCTGCATTGCAAGAACAGGGTGTACAAAATAAAGGTAATAAACAAAAATGGGCTAATATGTAACAGTTTTGAATTTTGAACCTTAAAGGGTGGTTCAATAGCTCTTCGCTGATATCTTATTTGCATCTCTTCAGTCACGGATGACTTCAGAGCACCATTGATTTCAAAACAATGGCCAACAAACCCCTGTTGCTGAGTTAAGCTGTGGGATGAATGCGCTGTCGCTGTGGACAGTGCGTTAAAAGGGGTAAGGTAAAGATGTTGTTGCTTCAAATGGTACAAAATAATGTAGTCCATGAATTATTTAACATTCCAGAGATTTTGTCATCACTTTTTCCACGTTTGGCTGATTCATTGGTGAATTGAGCAGCTGTCCGAAAAAGTGCCCAGACACAGTGGATTATGTGTTGATTGGGTAGGAGAAAACATCTTGAAAGGTAAGTATAGATGGAATATCATGCTTTAAGCTTGAACATCTCTGACATATCTCACCACTGATTCAGCAAACTTGGAAACAGGGGTTTGTTGGCCTTTGTTTTTTTTTAAATCAATGGTGCTCGGTCATCATGACTGAAGAGATGCAATTAAGATATTATCGAAACGTTAGTGAACTACCCCTTCTGATGGAGCCACTTTGACAGTATTCAAGTTCGTAACGTTTACATATTAACCCATTATTTGTGGATTACCTTTTTTGATACATCATGCATATCTCTTGAAATTGAATTGACTGTGGGCGACATAACATGCAAAAGATGCAATAATCTTAGAGTTGCTTATTGGTGGCTTGTCTATTTGACGTCACTGTTAATATTATGGTCTATGGGCAAATAAGTCTGGGCCTACCAAGAAAGTCTGTGCCTACCCTGACAGAATCTGCCGTCACCCTCAAGTCCCTCAGGGCAAGGGCCACAGGTGCTGTTTAGAGACGGTGGTTGCTCATCAAAACAGGCTACGCCCATGAAACAAGGGCCGTCCTCACAGGCATTGTAATTCACTTCACAGAACTCACCACTCCAGCCAGGTTTACACTCACATAGCACCACCTAGATATGAAATGATTGACAATGGCCAATTTATAAATGTGAACAAAAATCTAAATTACTTCATACTTGTGATTATATTGCTATAGACATCCAACTATTTTTAAGGTAGTTTCTACAAATTTAGCCCATGTCCTCGAGCAGGACACTTTCTGTGAAAGCCCTTTCATGCTTTCATAATCTCAGTGCTGAACCTAACGATTTTTCACACTAGCATCCAACACAGCTTCCACACGTGGCTAAATCTACCCGTCTGGAAAATCTGATCGTTTACAAACTTATATAAGTGTCGTCAGGCCCGTCAAGTTCTTCATGTCTGTCAGGTCTGCCTGGTTCGTGACTGTCATTACGTCGTCATCAGGCCGTTCAGGTCCATCTGGTCCGTTAGGCCCTCAAGGTCCCTTAGGTCCGTCAGGTCCGTCAGGTCCGTCAGGCCCGTCAGATCGGTCAGGTCTATGAGGCCCATGAGGCTTGAGAGGTCCTTAAGGAACGCCAGGTCATTCATGTCAGTCAAGTACATCAGGACCGCCAGGTCCACCAGGTCCGTCAGGTCCATCAGGCCCGTTGGGTATGTTGGGCCTATCAGACCCTCCAGGCTCCTAAGCCATGTCGGACCCGTCAGACCCAACAGGTCCATCAGGTCTGTCAAGTCCATCGGGTTCAGGGTCATCATGCCTGTTAGGCCTCTCAGGACCGTCAGGTCTGACAGGGTCCTCAGACCCGTCAGGCCTGTCGGGTCTATCAGGTATATGTTAGGCCCATCAGGCCCGTCAGGTTCATCAGGTCCCTGAGGTCCATCAGGATGTCAGGCCGATTTGGTCACTCAGGTTCATTAGATCCGTCAGGTCCATGTGGTACATCAGGTCCTGTCAGGTCCATTGGCCCATCAGGGCCGACACGCTCGTCGACGCCCGTCAGGTTCAGTAAAAGCAACAAGCACTTACCCCAAAACGGTCTTCGACAATATTTGTGCCGATCACAAACTCATCCCACAAACACATGCCACTGTTCATGCAGTCACAGAGCTGTACGATAGGTTCGTGTGTTGCATTAGCTTTGCCATCTGTTGCTAGGAAACCAATCATTACTTTTGACTTGTCCATTGGTGTCCATTTGAAGAGACCACCTGTAATTATCGAAGTGTTAATGCATGTTAAAATTTTTAAGTTGAATGTGCCTTATTTGCCGTACTTCTACTTTTAGATGTGCTGTTTGTAATATGTGTTTGCCTAGAAGGGTCGGCTTAGTTAGTTTGTTTCTGCCTCTATCAGAATGGGTAATGTAGGGACCGACTCTTGCAGGGCAGATCAATAGTAAACTCCGTTTTTACAGAGGGTTAAGGTTGCCCAAAATAGAACATAGTAGTTTTTTGTTATTAAGATAAAATATACAATAATACAATCTTTTAGGAGAATAAAATTTGTTGTCAAAAAGCGTGAGCAGTACATTTTAAGTCTAATGCTTATGAACATCAGCACTGAAGTAGCTAGCGGTGGCAGATCAAGGATTTTCCTGACATGGGTTGCTGGGCTTTTTGTAAGCCCAGGCATTTTGGATAGTTTCCATAAGGCCTATGCATATAAGTAACACTGGCCAGTCGAGGAGTGGTTCGGGAAGAGTTAAGAAAGCATCTCTTTTGGATCTGGACTTGGCAAGAGCTTTAGTTCGTTGGTTCAAGTCACACAATTGAGGCAATGCTTTTGTTCTCGCAGGTTACATTTGACTGCAGT
Source organism: Patiria miniata (assembly GCF_015706575.1). NCBI lineage: Eukaryota > Metazoa > Echinodermata > Asteroidea > Valvatida > Asterinidae > Patiria > Patiria miniata. The sequence goes on from NW_024037074.1 coordinate 27,423,825, forward strand.
GAGTACACTGCTCTCATAAAATAATGCTCATGGAAGGCAAACCCTGTTCAGTGATGGTTGCTTTTGCGAGTGGCTCAACCAATGCAAATGTAACATCGTCTCCATCTGGATCAATGGCTCCCAGTTGCTCCGTTAATTCCACTCCTACGATCACCCGCAAGGTATCCGAAGCGGTTATGTTTGGCGGGAAATTGGCTGCGAAATGTTAAAAATAAACAAACAACAGTCAAATACCGGACATTTGGCTATAATTATCATCGCCTTTGGCTCCCATTTTTTACCAATACTGACCAAAAACAAAAATAAATAGGGAGGTTGTAGGGAAGTTATACTGTATTTGAAAGATAGGTTACTTGCATACTCTTCAGCATGGTACTAAGTGAGCATGCGTAAGAGCTCTCTACGAAGAGCTACTTAGTGGGTGAGTCCAAAAAAAAAGCGGAACTCAAACCCCAAACAAATATTTCATATTTCAATATAAGAATGACTGCATAGCCAATTTCAGAAACTGCTTTTAGATGAGAAAAAAATTACAGAAATTGCTCAATCCGCTCAAAGAATATCGCTTAGGCAAATAATATGATTAATGAGATCCCTTTTTTTAACAAAGCGGGCCTTCAAAAGGATTTTGTTGAATATTTTTAACTTTTAAACTGAGGTTTTATCGCTGGTGATGTTTGAAGACATTGTGACGACAATTCTTGAAATTGCATTTTTGGACAAGAGAGGTTTTAAGGTCATTGTGTGTAAATGATATACTTTGAAGGGATTGAGGAATTTAGGTAATTGTTTATCCAAAAGTAGTTTATTAAATTGGCTTTCCAGTCTCTATTATTTTTGGTGCTACATGTTTTGAAATATGAATTTTTTTTTGGAGGCTTGGGTTCCGCTTTTTTTTTTACTTAGCCTGTATATTAATTATAGGCTGTACTTACTTGCAGCACTTTCGGTTGCAGAGTTCATTTCATTCAGCATCACTGTAGACTGTCCTATGTTTTCGTCGTCTGTAGCCAGAGTGTCAAACAAGCACATCTTGTTGTCCCCGCACAGCTCTTGTGCCTTTTCAAGTTTTTCTGGAGTGGCAGCTGCGACAAGATCTTCATAGAAACTTGGCACGAAGGAATGGTCGTTTGAGAGAGCATAACTCTCATCACCCACATAGTAGAAGAGGGAATCCTGTTCAGTGATACGCCCTGCAAGCAGCAAAAGGTATACAAGACTTTTGACAAGAATAAAGCTGAAAAATTAACTAGGAAAAGAATGGTTTCTTTACCTGGCAAACACATATCATCTGTATCCGGCAATTGTTGTTGTAATCAGCATTTGCATGAATACTCTGCATGTATCAGGGCTCAGGTTACTGTTTAAATATCTTTCGCCCTTCCATTACTGTGACCTGGGTTCCAATATTGCTGAAACCATTATGTGGAATGCGTTTTTAGTCCCTACCTAATTAGGTGGGTTTTTTTCTTGGGAAGTCTTTGCCTGGTTTGCCTCCTACCTCTTCCCAAACTACCTGCGTACTCCATTCGGAAAATACCTTAAACTTCGAAGAGGTATCACAACTTAATGCAAGTAAATATACCATCCAAAACAATTTCAAAACAATCAATAACTGTTTAAAGTTGATTGACTTAAACCTGATTGATTGACTTACACGTTTCACCAAAACTATAAAAGTCTTTTTCAATCATCTCTCCGTTTTCACCGGTGCCTGCTTGTATAGTACCATCACGTCTGGTTGCGTCATTGCTTTGGTCGCTATCCCAAACACCTAAACAGCAGACATTCATATTTACAGAATAAGAACCTTCCCTCCAACGACAAGGATATATGAGAACGGCAAGGGGCGTTATTCACGGGTCGGCCATATTGAAATGAAGGTGAGGTAAAATCTTCTTTTGTCAATCTTGCGAAGAGAAATGAAAGCAACGACATAACAATTAATTAATTACATAGGCCTATCATACCAGTCTGCTCTAATGAATAAATTACAAATGTGTGATCAACACAACCCAATGTTTAAAAAGAAATTAAAGTAAGGCTAAGATGTATATAGTCTGGCACCGTCCAATTCAACAGTTAAACATTAATAAAATACATACAGGGAACCCGACCGAAATGGTTTCATCGTAAAAAAAGTCCATGCCTTCAAAGATCTTGAAATTTTATAAACTATGTGCCATGTGACGTCATGCCGATGGGCAACCGCAAAAAAGTAAGAATCTTTGCACGTTATTTGGCCTCATTAAAAAGTATATGTCAACCCCTTTCAACCAGTCATATTTCAAGAGATGTACACTTAGTGCGGAAGAAAACCATTTGATTTATGTTGAATTCACATGACCATACAATCCAACTCTGTAAGCAAAACCACATGGTCTATAATAATTTGCTAAGTATTGTTTGCCGGATGCCTTTATGATGCTGGCTTCCCTTTTGTCTTATGTTTTTGCAACACTTTGTTCATGTCATGCGTAGAATGCAGCACTTTCTTCGCATTTCTTTGGAGATCTATTAGTAGACCCTTGTGACAGAACATTGGGCCAATGGTGCGCTGGCATTTATCGGGAAATATTTCGAATACTGTAAAAAGAGTCTATCACAGGTAAATCGAGATATCCAAATGGGTGATAACAAAAGCACGCGTCTGTCAGTTCATTGAAATAATAGGACTAGATGGCTTGCAATTGGATAGTGGTGGACTTCTAACAGCTTGTTAGGACTTGACAAAACACTGGAAATTCGTATAAATCAGAATGAAGGCAGAGTGCATTCTATAATTTCATACAGTTACAAGGGAATTAAGTAAGTATTCAAAGATTTAATTTGAGTAATTTGAGTTGCACTCACCCATTAATCCTTTGGTTTTCCCACGGTATGTTTCCCCAAACTGGACAGTCATGTCTCCAATGCTGTTGTTTACTCCTACTGTAAACTGAATATCGCCGGGGAACGTGGTGACCACTTTGTTAGTCGATGCATCCCTTTTGACAGTCACATTGCCAATTAGCAATCCTGAAAATATGGAATTGTATATACTGAAGTCACCGTAATACATTTGCACAAGCTTAATCCAAAGGCCATTTTTATAATTAGTAAATTGTCACTCAAAGGGTTATTAAGGGCCACTAAAATATTTAAGGACAGCACAGGAAGTTGCACATGACCTAATCCGATAGCGTCAACAAGTTACTCGTGCTATTATGGTGGAGTGATAAGCACCGATGTTGGGATTATTACTCTACCATACTTTTTATTTATTTTTTTTTTTTTTTTTGGGGGGGGGGGGCTGGGGTGGGGTGTGACCGTGAAGATAAAAAGTAAACACCATCAATTGCACATGTACCTGCTGTTGTAGGCGTGACAATATTTCCATTGACCGTTGTTATCAGATCATCAGCCTGCTGTCTTCTGTTCAATTTCACTTCAACCTGGGGGAAAACTCACCCTCATTAAACACAACAGATGCACGTCAAGTTGAAGAGGTTCAGCAACTTTACAAACCATTATTCTCAAGCCAGGCAACACACAAAACCACACATTCAGGTGATGACTTGGTTTTTTTTTTGAGAGGCATTGTTTTTGAACCGCTATCTTATTTGTACTTGGTCAATGTTTAACTTCATTAAATGGCCATGAATCCCTTGATCAACTTTAAAGGAACAAATCAAATTATCGTTCTGTTGCTAAAAGATATTTGCCTAAACATTTTGGCACGCTTGCTATAAAACGGGGGACGATTCCCCCTTCTTGCCATGCTTGGCATCACTGGGCCCAAAACCTTGGGACCCTCGCCAACAATTCACTAGCCACATCAGCCAAAGTGTTTTAAGTTTTGTCACGTGACTTGAATATATGCCAAAAGTACTTTATAAATTGGAAAAGCACGCTGATTTTTCCCACAGCTCGTAAATACGATTATAAAGCCCCATCAGTACAAATAGGCGCTTCGCTTACTTTTTTAAAAAGATTAAACACAACTTATTTAATATTTTTAATATTTAACGTCCAAATCCAAAGTCTTGTTTATTTAGTTTGAATGAGGCACTGCTCGTCGCAACAATTTTTTTGTCATTTATAAATTTGTAAAATTTGGTGGGTGCATATGAAGGGGAGGAGGTGGGTTTATTTGTGATGTTTCAAAACACTAAGCCGAACTGGCCTTTCTTGCCCTGGATATGGACGTAGTTCGCTGTGCGCGTGCTTGAACTTATGATATTTGTATCACCCTAGAAAATTATCTATCGTTACACCTATGAATATCGTTTTTGGCTTCATGCCATCAAGGGGTGTCCAGCTGCAATCAGGCGTTTTTCGGCACCATAGCAACCATCAGGTGATAAAAGAGAGTTTGGGACTCAACCGTGTGTTTGTGGAGATTAATGTATTATATCCTTCAGTGATAAAGTGCATTATTTTATTCTAAGTGAAATATTTCTGATCGTTCTTGATCTGGTGTAAAACACGTGCAGAAACGTGCGATCTCTGTAAGTTTGGAGACAAAGGTTGTTGTGTTGTGTCACGAGAAAATGAAGTGTTACAAACCCTTGCAACTCCGAGATACTCTGCCGCAAACCCAGAGTAGAATGTTGCATCCGTCAGTTGACCAGTTTCTGCATTGGTAGCGCGCTGTGTCCGGCCTTGTAGCTGAAAGCTGTTTGCTCCTTTGTCATCTTCGACGAGTACTACCGTGTATTCACCAAGACCATTGAAGGTGTACTCCATTCCGTCTAGAGTTTTGATGTGGGGGTCTCCCCAAGACCAGACTTTGAAAATAAAAAAAATTAAAATCAATGCCTGCATTTGTGTTAGAATAAAACCAGAAAAAAAAATCTTCAACAAATATGTCAGACTCTTGTATCGACCATTTGACACCAGCCTGATCATTTAATTTGACTCACTATATTGCAGGATGTCCAATTTTTGCATGTTAAACACCGAGAAATATATAGCTTTTCATTGACATGAAAGAGTGTTCACGTTTGGACCTACGAAGTGAGTTACAACAAAAACATTCCCTCTGTCTCATATAATTGAATACGTACAGATGTATAGTTAGTATGGATATTTGTTATGTATACAGAAACTTATCTGATTGCACAGCCTAGATCTGAAAGGGCAGACTTATTTTCCACCAGCCTCGTCTGTGTAATATATATTTTTCATCGATCTTTCAGAATGTTTAAAATCAATGTTGCAAACCTACCCCGCCGTGGGGGTTGGTATCTCCAGCAACCCATGGCCGGTCTGTTCTCAAGGTACAGGTCGCAGAGTGTAGAAGATGAACAGCAGTAATACCGAGCCAGTACATCCTCATCTGTGTATAAAATAGGAAATTTGCTGAGCAAATTCCAAGCAATTGGGCCACCTCATCATTTTGCTTCTTGTTCCAAAACAAATATGGGACAACATATTGGATTCACGATAACAATACATTACACCATCAAAGCTGGGCCTCATTGTCACCGAGCTGCTCAGCAGAAAGCACTGCACACATCAGCTAAGGATCGATTGAGGATCGGTTGAGGTCATAGGCAATATGCACTGCATGAACATTTGGCTGAAATCCTGGGGGGGGGGGGGTTCTGTCAAATATTGTTCGATTTGTTTTGCGTACCATACAACACTCTTATTGAATTTACCTGAGACATAATGATCATTTCGCTTTGTTTACAAGGTGGTTTTCGTCCCACCAAGCTCCCACAAAATAAAGTGTGGAAAGGTATTTTAGCTAATGGTATAAATGTAATGTTGCTAAGGTATTTGGGGACTATGGATGATGTGTTTTCTTATTATGTGCTTACCATACCACTGATTAAACAGACTAGATGAGTAAAACCACGGACTGACTGGATAAGACGCAAATACGGAAGCAATTACTGCACTTCTCACGCCTCGGATAAGACTCCAAGTCCATGTACTGTAGCAGCATATTGGGCCTGGTGTATAAGGAAACTGCCACATCCGTACATAGCAAACAGCAGCTGCATGGAAATTACATTGAATATGAAAAGTACAGGGAGTTATTAGTGTGCAAGGAGACGTACATAATAACTTGGTTGTCACGCATATTACGTGTTATTTTTTTTTCTTAGTGTAGCACTGTAGAAGATTCTACAATTTTGAATTTATCAGCAATATGTTTAGTGAGATTGTACAGGGTGAGTAAAAAATAACGAAACCCAAATGTCGGGACCATTGTTTTAGTGACGTTCTGCATGTAGCACTTTTAAAATCTTGGATATGAAAGCCCGATTCATAAGCTTTCTTTCAGTACAAGAATCATTCAAATCACTCATGTTTAAGGTACAGAGTTTTAAAAACATCCGTTGTTTTAAGGTTCTGTCCACTGATCACAAAAAAAGTTCCGTGTTCTTTCAGCAAAACGAAAACAAGTCACATAGGGATGTGTGTGAATTGTTTTTCCTTTTGCTGAAAGAACACACACATTTTTTGTGATCCGTGAACAGAACTTTGAAACGGTGGTTGTGTTGAAAATGTCGTAACTTGAAAAGTACATGAGTGATTTGATTTATTCCTTGTACTAAAAGAAAGCTTATGACTTGGGCTTTCATATCCTAAATTCTGAAAGTGCTAAATGCAGAACTTCTCCAAAACAATCTTTAAGTACATTATGTCTGCTTTTATGCGGATTGAAAGAGTCCTAATATCTCGGTAGCATCAGTTTTAACTCATAAAAAAAGCCTTGGATTACCTGACCTGTTAATTTTTGACTTATTCAAATAGTTTTAAGATTGTTAGACTATCAAGTCAAAAGACAAGTGCCCACTGTTTGCGAGGGCATTCAAACATGCACTGACATATAAGGGAAGTGGATAGGCTACTTACCGAAATATGTGCTCCTTCTTGAATTTGGGAGGAAATATCTGTAGCCGATGTATTCCCATCTTGGGTCCAAAAATGCCTGGATCCAGCTGCACGGACATGTGTGAGCAAACAAATTGTAGTACGAACGGGAGAAGTCATCAAAAACCTGCCTACTGTACCAGTTCCGACAGAACAAGCGGGGATTGACAAAATCGTCTGGCAGGCTGTCAAGTCGCTGGACCCACCGTCCGTATAACCCAGTATTCCCAACAACATTTCCAGGGCGGAAACGCAGGTGGCTCGGTATGTTCAGGTAGAATTTGGTGCCAGATTGTCCGCAGGCGAAGCCCTGGATGACGTTGACGTTTGCTAAGGCCTTCATATTCCAGTTCATGCCGCAGCGGTCGTAGTTGAAGATAACATACCCATGAATGTAATCTGTCACAAGCACAGCTTGGAAAGAGTTGGTATTCTTTGAAACAAGGGGAAAGGCACAATAAGGATAATGATATGAATCCAAACAGGCTCAAATCACAGTTTGGTAAAATTATTCTTCACACACCAAAAACTGACTAGTTTTATCGGGTTTGATATGTTTCTGAGAAAATTGTTCTGGCAGTCTATTCTACACATCAGTGTAAACTAAAGCATGGTATTCAACCTTGTTACACAAATTATTTTGCATACCCCTACAAACAACTTTAGAAACAACGTCATCATCATGTTGTCATGCACGTGATGTTCTTGCACTTTTTGCACTATATTATTTGCAACCAAACATTGCACAGAGTTACATGTACCATACACAGGGTTCCATGAAATCGATTGGTGTAAACCATTTAACGTTATAGTGCATTGAATGCAGTCGTCCTCCACGAGTATCGTAAACAGCAAGCTACCTAGCCATCAAATACAAAATGATGTGACTTTGGATCCTACATTTACAGAAAAACCCAAATTTAACTTAGAAGTGGAGCTTAGATTTTTTTTCTGTAATTGAAATGTTTTTAAAGACATGGTAAACTGACTAAACCATAGCTGGAGAGCACAATTGCTACTGAAACAGCAATCCGAGGGTCGGAGATTCAGGCCCACTCTAGCCAATTTGTAGTCAACATTAAACTGTGCCTAAAGAAAATACGGTACTGTACAAATGTCAGAAGGTCATTTTGCCTGTGGATGTAAAGTTCACCTTTTCGGCATTGCAGAAAAATTTCAAAATCTGCATATTATTTGCTAAGAAAGTTCAGGTTACACCACACGTATGACAGAAAATGCAGCAAATATTTAATTACCTTATCAGGTGAGAGAGGTTCTACATAGCGCCATGTGATGACTACAGCCCAGGCTGCAGTAAAGTTGCCATACTCGGCAGACACGATACCACTCAATGTAGATAACATGGTGGAGCTACTGTCATCATATACCTTTAAAAAAAAAGGAGGGTTGAATATTAGCAATCCGTACACAGAGCATCCCTTGACTCAGTTGCACTGAGAGCCAGGAGCATGGTATACAGGCTCGTGCCTGTTCAAAATAAAATTCCTTTTTTTGAGAGTGCCATACGCTTGCCAGTCAGTAAGATGCATTGTGTCCATCCAATTCAGTGCTTGCAATGTCCACTTATCATAGCGGTTATTAATCTATTATTTTCATTGGTGCAAGTTTAGCGGTTTGCATATGGGCACCGGTTGTATACGCACCGTCCTCGCTCACATTTGAGAAGCACATTTCTGGAAGCATCATTTAACTTGGAAAACATATTCCTTTCATAGCTATCCCCCCCCCCCCATTCTTTTTCTGGTGGAAGATGCTACTGCGCATATGTTTTTTTCCAAAGGTAATTAGATAGTAAGAATATTGTTTGTATAAGCTTAAATATACTGACAGTCCACTATCCATTTCACGAAAACATGACAGTACGCAGGGGGTATTAAAAGCGGCGTACGTGTACTTGCAACGCATACTTGCATGCTTCATGAGTAGAGTCAGATAGGAAAAAAGCAATAGTGCATGCCGCTTTGAATTAAACAAAGCAGTTTTGAAGTCCTCAATTCTCCACATTAAAATGTCATTGATTTCTAACATAATATATATACATGTGTGTTTTTTTTCACGATTTGTTCACAAGTTTTCGGGTGAATGTGTTCTCTTAATGGCCCGACGTGCTGTACTAATGCTCATTTTACTCATTTCGCAGCTCATTTGCACGGATGCTCATTTGTGCCCTTTATTACTCATGTTTTACTCAATTCGCTGCTCATTCGCATATTTGTTGCTCTTTTATTACTCATTTTACTAATTTCACTGCTCATTCGCATATTGCTTGTTCTTGTATTACTCAGTTTACTCATTACACAGCTGATTCGCTCATGGTTGCTCATTGAGCACAGAGACCAGAGATACGCGCAAAGTGAGTAGTTACATATTCAACGTGAATGTTTTTTTCCTGCTGAATCTAACACCATAGTCGTCATCAGAGTGACAAAAGCTTTGGATCAGATATAACCTACGGAGTCATGCAGAAAGTGTACATACTGAAGAGGAATCTAAAATGAATATAGTTGACGATGATCTCTAGTGGAAACTATTCAATCTAAAAATTATGTCGTGGAAAGTTATAAACCCGATTTTTAAAAGCAAATGTTTAAAATTTGGATAAAACAAATTGTGGAACTGAATCTACGCCGGAAGAGGACTACGATTTTGAGGAAGATGATTCGGAATTCGAAACAGAAGTGGAAGAAGACGAATTATCGGATGAAGGTGAGAGTAGTTTTAACTTAAAAAAAAACAATGCTATCTGTCGAGACTGGTTGAAAGACGCCAAAGACGAGATGTGGAAAAGAACGTCTACGGGGGTATGGGTGAAGATAAGGCCAAGGAAAAAGCCAATAGGAAGACCTCTGTACAATCAAGCGAATCTGTTTCAACAGTTACAAGGATTTTTTTTGAGGGGGGGGGCAAATCACCCCGGTAAAGATTTTGGATATTGTAAGTCAAAATCGTCTGACCTTTCCTTCAAAGGGTAATTACCGGAATGTGCAAAACAAGCGTGAAAATAAAAAAAAAAAAAACTTTTGTTTGAAACGAGTTAAGAGAAGATGATGAAACGTCTATGGACATGGACCCTTGACTGGAAATGAGAATTTGTTTGTGACGTCATCGTATATTCAATTACAAACAATTAAAGATGACTGGACAATGTCCAATAAACAAAAGATCACCCGGCGTTTGTAACTCAACAAACGCAAATCGCTAGTTTTTGGCTGTTTTGTTCTTTTACAGAATCACTTCATAAAGGGAGTAATAATAGTCAAAGCCAACTCACCTGAAAGAAGACATTCCTTGTCTGAGAAAACCTTGTGCTGTTGACGTTAGCCCAAAAGGGCGCAACCATTTTTGTGGGGCCCCTGAAGAAACTTTTTGTGGTACGGGGATATGCTCGTTTGTTCAGACTTTGCGCATTGGTAAAGACGATTACACCATTATCTGTGAACTGATGAAACAGACAATCAAAGATGTGTAAGCAGAGCAAAAACAAATCAAACTTTCAATTTAGATATATGTAACAATTTCATGGCACTGCTCCGCCCACAATTTTATGTAAGCAAAAGCACTTGTCGGTATCACAAAGACCATAAATTAGCAATGAGCAAACACTAACACCAGGGGCAAAATTTACTGTAATTGCAATATACACAAATTTCTGTTTTTCAATACTTAGCCCAAAGTCTGTGGATAAAATTGGCACATGGTAAGGATAAAGAAACTGAGGTGAAATGAATCTTGTCACACAAGTCGAAATATATACAGCATAGATCTGTTACAATGCTATACACAAAAGTTATTTATTTTAACCTTTGCTAATATGTCTTTTCTCAATCATCGACACAGAACCTGTTTTCTGATGACACCATGATGGCTTGGCTCCAAATGGTACACTTAACGTGTCTTACCATTTCTCACGAATGTGGTATCATAAGTGACCATGTTTGTTTAACAACTCAAAGCCTAGCGTCTTTCAACAATTACAGATTGTTAATATTATTTGGGTTCCCCAAAGCTTGTCCGGTTAGTTTTACGTTGTTACACCAATTTTGGCCTGCAATGTTTAGTTTAATTGTATATTAATTAAGTAAATGTTTGTTACAGCCAAATATTAGGTACACTTTTGCGGTTTTTAGTATAGTGCAGTTCTACTGCAAGTGAATAAAAAAATAAGTGACACATAAGCCGATCTTTTAAAGTTTCAAACAGATACTCAGTCACATTAAAATGTTTGGTCCTCGTTATTCGTGCTCGTCATACTTACATAGATTTTCTCATGCAGCTCATTGCAGAATGGAAAGAAATTTGGTGGACTGAAGATCCGTGAGACCAAATCTTTGTCAGATGGCAGTGATGGCTGTTTAGACATAAAAATCGTTGAATTTTAAAGTCAAAGCGCGTTTTACATGACTCCAATAGCAATAAAAATGCTTGGCGAGGGATGAAAAATCTGTTTTTAAAAATCAGCCTCATTCCTTTTCAGACCCATGGACATGCCTCACACAGACGTATTTAAAGCTGCACATAATTAATGTTACCATTAACCGTTTGAAATTATTTTCAGAGAGAACAATATTTGTCTTCATTAACTTTTCAATGTATATTAAAAAGTATATACGATTCAAGAATTCAGTAGTATGGTGCAAGGACGCTGTATATCCAAGAGTTATAAATATATGTTCTTTACTGAAAAGTTTGCCTTTAATTTTGCACAGAAATTCATGAATCGCCATCTCAACACTTTCTCCTTTTTCATGGGGACAGAAGCTAAGCCAGTCAAGGCATCGGCATTTATATTGCATTGTATTTATTCTTCGATCAACAGTTTCGGACTGGCGTGGTTTTGGGTCGTACAGATTGTTAGAGGTAGAGCTATAGGGGCAGGGGCGGCGGAACCGCCCCCCCCCCCCCAAGATTTGCTCAGGCCAAGAAAAGTGCCCCTATCTCGCGATCATAAATGTGCCCCCTCGAAATGAAAAAACAAAACTGCCCCTCAAACGCACACATGTAAGTATTATGATCGCGCTTAAAAACTGTCTTCTCTCTTGTAATGCAGAAGTGCTCCTCAAAAACACAATTACCCCTAGCGCATTAACAAGATCTACCAATCGAAAGCTCAAGCGCAATTATATAATTGTGCTCCTCTCGAGGTAGGAAATTGGCCATCAAAAACCAATAGTGCTCCTCTCGGGATGGAAACCGCCACTCGAAAGCGCAATAAGTGCCCCACTCGCAATATTACAACTGTGCCTCTCCCAAGCTGGAAAACGGGCCTTTAAAGAAAATAGTGCTCCTCGTGCGAACAAAAAATGGTCACTGATTGGCCATCAAAAGCAACAGTGCCCCACTCACGATACAACAATTGGTCCCTTTGCATAGACCTAACTATTTAAGAGCAAACCAAAGAGTTTACACCGGGGTGTGCCGGAGGCCGAAGGGCTCTCCCAAGTGTCAAATTACCTTTTTTGAGAACAATACAGCTATATTGAGATTATTTCAAAGAGGCCTAAACTGTATTTTTTTAATAAGGAAATAAAGATTTTTTTTTATTGCAAACATGATTAATTAAAACTGTTTATCAATGTTGTTAGTGGTTTTTGTTTCGGGTAACATGTATTCCTAGCAATGTGAACGAAAATAGTTCCACACCGACGGAAGGTGACTATTCTGAGCAAGCACCCCTTTTTGGTGATCCCTTTTATTTGAAAAGCGTTCCACCGCCGCTGTATAGAGGTAGGGGAGCTAGACACATTGACTGATTCCTAAAATCAATACTGACACGTGTTTTATAAAGTGGAAGAATCAGAATGAGGTTACCAACTTGATACAAATCAAATATCTTTAAACTCAGCTGTTACTTACTGGTTGAGGTTCTTCTGAGAGTAAACGATCTCCAACTGCGACTCCGAAAGGAAGAAAATTGCTATCTGGATTGCAAAAACGCAAGATCATAAACAAATTGCAATCCTTATATCAAATTATGCCCCCCAATAAAAACGTTTGTATGTAAAAGCTTCGTAACATTGGCTCGTGTGTGGCTAACATTCACAAACTGCTACGAAGAAAATACTGCTAAACATTTTTTTCTCTCTGAACTAAGACACTAAAAAAATATAATGAATTCATAGCTTAAGAGACCACTTTTCTCATTAATTATGTATAAACAATCATTCAATTCTTACCATACACACTGAATGAGAAGCTTCTTGTAGTACTGCAGATTTCAACAGTAACACCGCAGGTCACTGTGTGAGTTCCAACACCGAATGAGATTCCTCCACTCAGGGGTACATTGTTTCCATTCTCATCAGTACAGTGGATGGATTGCTCATCCAAGTATGTGCCTGTCACTACAGGCCACGAGACTGTGACATCATTCTGTCCAGGCAGTGCACACTGGTTAGGGACCGAGGGTACTTGAATGCGGGGATTTGCTATGGAGACCAACGGGGTATTAATTGAAAGTAAATTTCGGTATATTTACCTTCAACGTAAACCCACGGGAAGAAACAAATTTGATTCAATTTCAATGAATAAATTTCAGTCAAACGTGAGGTCCTCAGCATGGTACAGTCGATAGAGTGGCTGGCCTGGAAAGCTAGTGTAAAGAATTTGATTTCTTCTTGATAGTAGCCTGGTAATATGTACACATTCAACAATGTTATAAGTGACATGCATGCATCGTTGCATCGTCCCAGCATAATGAAACAATTCAAACGGTAACTTGTGTCCCGTATGATGTTGGTCTACTAATTTGTCGAAATTGTTATTTAAAGGGTGCCATTCAGATTCCTTGAGGTTAACTCGTGCAAGCTGTTGGGATCAAGAACATAGAAGTTCTCTAAATGTGACACACCGTGATAACGTTTCAGTCTCGGAGTAATCCATTCAAAGACCTGGCGATAGACTATAAGACAATAAATATCTGGGAATTTTCTTCTATTGTGCTAGCTACACTACCAATATTTATACAGGTAAAAAAAATAGACAGGAAATGTACTACAACATGATCGGTAACTCTTCACAGGTGTTTACTGTATCCTTAAATCTCGGACTATTTCTTACCGAACACATTGAAGTTAAAGGCTCCTACTGCTGTGCAACCAGCATTATTGGTGACAACGCAGGTGTGGATGTTCATTGAGCCTTGCATGTACGGTCGACCGCCTGTGAGAGGCACCAAGACTCCCCATGCTATACAGACAATGGGGTTGTTGTCGCTGTGGGTGGCAGTCACTTCGGGCCATGACACCTCGGCATACACCTTCATTGGGGCTGCACAACGATCAGCAACGGTCGGAAGGTTAAGGGCTGGTGATTCTGTGTGGGCAGAAAATGTAGAAAAAAAACCACCAGTTTAAACAATTTAAGGCAGACTTACAAAGCACCAAAAAGAACAAAAAAGTGTTTCTTGAATCATCAAGCCTCATTGTAGTTGAGTCTACGAGAGGTCAAACTAATTTAGCCAATCAAAAGTCTACTTACAGCCTATCAAGCGCATTCGTGTGTTAATTCCATCCCCTGTTAACTGGGACTGGATTTGTACCGGTTACCAGACTAATTGTGATGGACGTGGTAGATGCAAACATGTGCATTGATATATAAAGCAAACAAAGGAAAACCGTTTGGATAACAAGGGTTTTTGTCAACTCTGCAACTGAGATTTGTTTGTAACCTAAAGGGGTGTTTGAAAAAAGAAGATGACAATGACAGAGATCATTAGTGGACACAGAAGAATTGGCAAATGGGGCTATGATAAACTATATCAACAGAAAGCACTTGGCATTGTGCAGCTCTGGGACAAAGAGTAGGAGAAACCAATTCTATTTGATGCTCGTAACCCTTAGCTTCCCCACATAGGAATATGCCGGGAGTACTCATGCAAAGATTCCATAGAGGGTTTGAAAGATGGGTGAGTTCTACCAGATGGAACTGTAACTCACACAAAAGTTATATTCTTACTTACGTCGAACAGTGAAGGAGAAGCTTTTCATGTCATCGCAACCGTTGTTAGTGACCTGACAGGTCACGGTGTGAGCTCCAACAGAAAACGCGATACCTCCAGTGAGGGGAATTGTAATTCCTCCTTCGCTACATGAGATGGCTGTTCCACCCAGGTTGGTGGCATATACTTGAGGCCAGCTCACAGTGGCAGTATCTACACCGAAATCAGTGCACTGGTCGTACACATTCGGTACTGTTAGTGATGGGGATGCTGTGGATACCAAAAACAAACAAAAATTTCTTTTCATTGTCGTATCTAGAACACGACTACAACAATGGTAGGCATCCTACGTGTGGCGGTTACGGCGGTCCAAGATACTGAAACAGTATAGCTGCACCGACAGGTACACACTGCGGGCCAACAGTCGGCACATTCACATATGGTGGCACTGCAAAAAAAATCAAACGTTTTCAAATTATGTATAAAGAGAGGCAATTCCATTTTAACAGGGACCGGACCTGGAATCATGTCTAAAATTGACCAAGTTATATGCAGTGTTTGCGCACTAGCCTTTTGTGTTAACAATTATTGAGAGATTAGAGAACGTAAATATTTGATAGGAACAGTGTGAAAAAAAGGTGCTTCTTTTGTCCCCAGAGGACAAACGGAGCATATATGATTTTAACGTCAAAATATATTCCCACCACAGGTTCTTTTCAGAACGAAAAATATTTTCTCATAGGTCACTTGCATACTAATTTCACATACTAACAACTCTCTGAACAATACGACCATTGCTTTTACGATTTTCGTAGATGGCCATTTTTTTATTTAAAAATTATATAACCTTTTAAATTATCCGCCTTTTCGCCACTATCTTTTGAATGGTTGGAAGTAACTGGAGTGCAAGCGATAGGAAGGAATCCAACTCCATAAGTGAGAACTCACCTTTTAGTCTGACAGCACTACTCTTCATCGGGAAAATTACATGTGTAAAAGCACACACTACTGAACGGGATAGGTTTGTTGTTAAGAAGATGTTGATCATGGATTGTTTTGTTTGTCCTTTTTTTTTCAAAAGGACTGGAAAAAGTTAAGAAGTGAAATTTCTTTTAGCAACAAAGTTCGTTTGATTAATGGGGTTTCAAATGATCGTACCTGGAGGGGTGGTTAGTATTGTTGAGAGAGGTCCATTTTCGGTGGAAGTTGTTGGAAGAGAAGTTGATCCTGCGGTGCTGGATGTTACTGGAGGGAAGATCGATACCGTATCAGTAGCTTCTTCGGTGGTGGTTGATACACTTGTGTATGGCGGTTCTTCAGTAGTGGTTGATATAGTTGTGGCAGGCGGTTCTTTGGTGGTGGATGAAACTGTCGTATCAGGCTGTTCTCCACTGATGGTTGTTACAGTTGTTTCAGTCAGGTCTTCAAAAACAAAATATGCATATTTCATTAGATAAGACTTGCTAATTTTACAAAATCTTTAACAGGGCCTTGGCCTTGGACACTTCAAAATCTGTGATTTTCGTAACGTGTGTTTCTTTCTGCCAATCAACTTCCTCTGTAAAAGGATCACAATCAAAGCCACGTGTTTTCCTATTTTTTTAAAGTTAATTTGAAGGCGTTGTGGCAAATGAGACGGAACTTGACATAGGCAGCAGTCAATTTTTTTTTCTAGATATGTCAATATTTTAATACTTAAATTACTTTTCGAATAAAGTTGGATTCACGAGAACACAATCTATCATTTTTTCGTTTCTGCGACAATAGAACTCTATAAGCGACTATAAGTGTTTCACGTGTTTGCTGTGTCGATAAATGAACTTTTAACAGCCACAACTTGCCAACGGAATACAGAAGTCCAACAGACATAATTGCAACAATAATTTGATTCTACTCATTGCAACAGCATTGCGACAGGCCAGATCGAAATCTGGAATGAGAAGGGTCATTCTTGGCTTTAAAATATGTCACTCCACTGTATAAAACACCTGTAAATGTTCATATATTCTTAATACAGATCCATATTATCAGTGATTTTTACAACAGTTTCTGTGTTGAAATTATTGTTTAAATTACAAGTTGTGTATTGAAAAAATCTTATTTACTTGTTAAATCTAATCAACACTGCAGAATACCATGTTCTGTAAAGTGGCTGTCGGTAGCAAGGCCCATAAATGCACAGACAATATAGGGGAGAGATAGACCATCAGCTGCAACTATCTGGTTTGGGGTACTCGGTATACGTCCCTAAAACGTTATTACATTGTAAATAATGCCTATTAATCGCAAGAGGGCTTGTATAAATGATTAAGGAGTACAAAGTTGTCATAACTCGAGACAATGACTCGACTCGAGTCCGACTCGAGTCACAATTCTTGGTGACTCGACTCGACTCGAGTCCCTAAGGACAAATGACTCCACTCGACTCGAGTCACTACGAGCAAATGACTCGACTCGATTCGACTCGAGTCCCTAATCAGAATGACTCGACTCGACTCGAGGAGGGCTAATAAGACTTGAGTCCCAAAAATAAAAGCAATGACTTACGCCGGTGCCGGATTGTGCTCTCCTCACGTTAAAATGTTTGCCAATAATGTATACATATGCATACGCGGTTTGATCAGTGTCGCCATTAGTTGAATAGCGATCAGCTGGCACCCCTTTTTATTTTCATTAATAAGTCACATGTGCTGTCACCACATGTTGTAGCCCAAATGTAAAATTTTAAAAAGCCAAAAAAATGACTTTTTCTCTTCAGATTTCTTCAAATATTTGTGACTTAAATTGACTCGAGCTTAATACTTGACTCGACTCGACACGACTCGACCTTCTTGAACTAATGACTCGACTCGACCAGAGTCACTTCTTTAAAATGACTCGACTCGACTCGAGTTACAAAAATCAGTGACTCGATAAAACTCTGCAGTATCATTTCACGTACCTACGACATTGAAGATTAACTTTCTTATGAGCAGAATCTGGCTCATATCGTTGACGAGGCAAATCACTGAGTTTAGTCCATCATTAGAATCGAAACAATACACGTGCTCAGCACAAGCAAATCTGTTCCTGTCGTTGTTGAAGGCAGTAATAGCTGCTTGTGGGATTGAGGAATTCAACTGATTGGCATCAACACTCATTTGGATGCAAGTGGATTCGGAGACAACAGGACACCCTGAAATGAAAACGCCGAATATGCATTGTAAATTCAGGCCAGTAAGTCTCAAATGAGTTAAGTTGTTTGATTGTCATTTTAGAAAAATACGTGGTATTTTTTAACTGAGGATGACACACACTGTCCGTTCAGACAGTAGCTACCGCTATCAGTTTGAATTAACGGCGTAGCCAGGGTTCGCACCAAAGTGGTGAGGGAGGGGCACTAAATGCTACAGTGGGAGGGGGCGTCCCATTTGTGTAAAACCCATGAACTATTTTAATTATAGGCCTAACACATTTCCAGAATAACCAATTTCTATGTCAAAAATATCATAGTTGTTTGTTTATTTCAGCTGTTGAGTCTTCTAACATTCCTGCAGCCAGAGCTCAACCGCAAGTGTGATGTCATGGTGAATTTTGGAAACCGACTCTCGCTTACCGTCAGCAGACGGGTATGCTTGCTCACCATCTAGACAAACGGGACCAAAAGGTTCACTTGAAATGAGAAAAAAAATGATAGGAGTATCGTTAACATTGGTTATTGATAACCTTCCAAATCAAAACAATGTCGTTTGCTTGCTAGAAACGCTGCTTAGGCTCAAACTATATACAACATGCTGCTAAATTGAGGCTTGGATGTTTAATCGTTTTCAATTTTTTCTCAATCGGTTACGTTTTGGCAATGCCAATGTAACAGGTTTAACCCTAAAGATAAGGACATATCTTACAATTCAGTTAAAACATCTGTTGAACTGTTTGTCGTCACATACATGTACATATTTTCTGGTTCATCAAATCTGATACTTTAATTTCATTTGACTACAAATACTCGTGATACGCTTTCAATTTATCCCTATTGGATATGTAATAAGGTGCTTAGGGCTGGGAGGGTTCATGGTTCTTTCGAAATACTCTGTAGTGAGGTAGTTACCGAATATATGTTGTGGGGTTGAACGGAGAGTGTGTGGCCAGACATTCCTCGAGCGTGCAGCTTGTGTTAAGGGGCAAAGTGATGACATTCTCTTCCGTTGTCACCACGAGGTGTTTGCTGGAATCCTTTGTCAGAAGCTCTAGCCCTGTGATGGGATCACTTGTACCCTTAGAAAATAATCAATACGAAGACTGAAAAGACTCATCTGAACGGGTAATCAAATGGCCCTCATAAATTAGCCATGAATTGAATAAAATCTCAAGTCAGGTGCTAAGTATTCAAGTGACACGAATAATTCCTTTCTTAACCATAAACGGGCTGAGGTTGATTCCGAATCCTCTACATTTTAGCAATATTCTAACTAAACGCGTGATTCTTGCCGTAATCCTTGGTGACTTAGTAGCTCACGCATGGGCACGTTTTAAACCAAATTATACTGTACACACAGTACAGTATAGCTTGCTGTGGAAGCGATGCTTAAGCTAACTGATAGCAATTATTCATATATATTTACTTGTCTAATTAAACTCAAAATATGTGAAGATTTAATAGTTCTAAATGTGTTAAAAATTTAATTCAATTTCGTCTCTTCACGTCCGAGTTTTACGGCTAGAAAAGAAATCAATTTTAAAAAAACCAGCCCTCTAGGGGTAAACCACAGACGTTTCATTTTTCATTTACATAACATTATTGCTGGGTCATTTCACCTCCTGCTGTTAGTTTTTCCTTAACTGAACGAAATCTTAGGATTCCCGAAATAACGAGAAATTGAGTGAAATATAATACGATAATTGCTGAGATATTTTTTTTGTATACGCAAATGGTCAAAGGATTATCACAAAAACAACACCACTGAACCCAGTGGCAATTCTAAACAGTCTAATTAGGTATTTGGAACCGGGATATTGTGAAAAGTTGACTCTATGAAATATGGACGTATTGGTTGCTTTGCACATGCAGCTAGATGAAGATATTTGGGACAGTTACAGGCTGAGTGTGAGGCTAAGAATCGAATTATGAGAAGGGAAACCAAAATTAGTAGCAGTCCCATTGTTACATCACACCGTTAAGCACAACATCATGCTTTCTTTTCAATGAGAAATACATCTATTTGGTGTACCTCATTTTATTAGTTCCTGGTTTGCATATAGGCCTATCTCTCACACATTGTACAACCCAATATTCTTACCAGATTTACTTCACACACTGCAAATGTCTCGTCTGGGTCACTGCAATTTTCTTTTACAACTTTCAGTACGGTTCCAAACGCTGTCAATGATACACATGAAAGTATGATATTACGCATTTGTTGGTTAATTGATGGATTACTTTCTTTTGCGCGTACATTCGATAAGTCTCTGCGTACATTGCCAGGCATTTATCATGATCGATGTATCATGATAATATAAATACCTACTCAACAAGAAAGACAAAAAGACAGAAAGACTCGTAATTTTAGGAGGTTTTAAGTAGGCCATCAGCTGAAACTCAAAAACCGGCTGTAAAATGAGTTTCGTTCCAGCAACACTGGGTCTACTTTTTTAATGCACATATGTGGGGTTCAGTACATCACAAACGCTATGTCAAAAGTTCTCCAGCAAATATGCTGCAGTTTTTTTTTTACACTTCATCAAAGTTTGCCAATGTTATGTACATGTATGTATGCTAAAAACCCACATTTCCGGTTTGAGACCTTGCGTTGGCACTTCCAATTTCAAAACTACGCACGTACAGCACTATAGCTTGTCACATCCTACACTCTAGAAACTCCTGGGTCAGACTCAGTCTGCTCAGTCCTTTTTCGGGTCAAAAATTGACCCCTTTTGGAGTCATAAATGACCACTTTGGAGTAAAAAAAAGACATGTTTCTCGGTCATTTTGACTGAAATGTGTATTTTTTTTTACCCAGAAAAGGACTGAGCAAATTTGGATTCAGATTCTGGGTCAATCTGACCCAGGAGATTTTAGAGTTAAAAAATATCTTTTATGTACATTGGCAATTGGGTCACACAGAACATGAACTTTTGTTTTCTCATCTGGTAGACATCACCACAGTCCCTCTTCCAAAAAATATTTCACTCTAATTTATTTGGCAGCATACAACAATGCAATTATTTTGAAGGTTTATAATGCAGTGATGGAACGAGCTCATCATTAATGAAAGACAGGGGGTGCCCAAAATGGAGGTGTCTTTAGAGTAAATAAATACCTGTACATGTAACCAGCAGAAGAAACAGGAAAGCAGACAAGACATGTCCCTTTAAACAAAGCAAACTAACGCATATAAAAAAAAAAAAAAAAAGGTGCTATGCCCCCCAAACCCTCTGGATCTGCTGTGGTGAACCAGGTACGTCACTTAAAGAACCTTCTACTTGTAAGAAAGACCACCTTTTTTGGAATGAAACAGGCTTTAAATACAATTATAAATCAAAGGACCATCAGATAGAAGTCAGAGTCTGGTTTAATAATTTCAAAAATCAACCATTGTACATTTATTTGCTATCTAATCAAAACAGCCATCTTGGTTTGGAGAAAAGCCTTAAGATCAGTCTTTTGTCAAAGAAAATTTCAGCTTTTTATTTATTGATACATTGATTAGCACCGAAAAATGTTTGCATGTATATCAATAAAAAGAAAACAAAACCATAACTCATGCTATTTTGTATGCTTACACATTAAAGAGAGTGATTTGGCTTGTCATATGTGGCTAGTCTCACTGTTAAAATTCACAGAATTTGCCTTTCTACTGAAACTAATTTTTAATAATTAAAAAGAATTAAAATGAATAAAACCAACACTAATGAACAGAAGGATACAATTATGTAGTTTTGAAAAATCTAGAGTTACTCATTATTTTCATTATAATGTCAAATGCTAACTAGTCGTGCTAATACAACTTCAAGTAAATGTTATCACTACATCAAAGTTCTCATCAAATCTTGTGCAGTAACGGCATAACAACAGGATGGAGCGTATGTCTTGCTTTCTAAAGCCAAAGTTTCAGTTTTGAATCCTCCTCTGAAGTCCCCAGAGATTCAACCACACATCCAGCAGATAAAGTAGCGGTGTAGATGATGTCGCATATATCAAGGAAAGAGACCTGTGGATATTCTCTTCTAAGCCGATATGTCAACTTATTAGTTCTGTAAAAAAATAAATAGTAAAATATACACAGGTTTAGTATCTGATGATCAAAAACAATGATTACTGTGGATGTGCTTTAGAAGAAAGAAAACAACCTGTTCAATCTAGAGTTAAATTATAGAAAGATCACGTGCCCGATCGTTTTGCCTTCCACTGTAAATATGTAAACATTGGTAGCTATTGAGAACCAACCTTTTCAGCTTCCAAAGCAATATCAAGAAGTTTTCATTTTGAAAATTCCATTAAAGTTTATTTCTGTTTGAACTCTGAATAACAATCAAAACATCTTACCGATATAAAGAGATCCAAGGCCAGTTCCTTCGGCTTCTAAATCATTTCAAGAATTCCAACAGTTCAGCAAGCTGGGACATTCTCATGAAACTAAGTTGTTGATCGGGGTTGAACAGTCAGTCGCAGAACATCTCCCTTTTCCTGACGTTCATCCCTTAGGCCTATATATATAGAATCAAATAGTAAATTCTATAAAAAGCTATTTTGCTATTTTATACAAAGGGAAAGACTACCCTCACACCTCCATAAAAGTATCCTTCAACAATGGAGAAGGAGACTGCACAACATTTTATAATGGGATTTTGTGCAGTACCCGTTGTCCTTTGGCATCTTAACGTTAGACATTTATTTTCAGTGCCAGAGGTACTCGGTTTGAATCATGGAACTAAAAAAAAACCCCTTTTTTACTGGGTTTTTCAAATAAGATCGATTTGTCATTGAAGACATTTTTCTTCATCGACTTAAGAGAATTGTTCTAAAAGGAAAGTAAAGTCCAAAAACCACTCGGTAAACAAGTGACGTACCCAACAGTCCAATGCCGTAGAGAAAGAAAAGGTGTTTTTTTATAACCAGGAATCTGTTATAATTTTGAATGGTATCTTTTGCAAGAAAAGAAATTTTTCCTATGCATTTTCAGTTAACGCCATCCAAATCGATGCGGTTCTGTGCATTCACGGTGCATCGTGGTGACCACCAGCTTTGTTTTCGCATTGTGTTTTTATCGTTGTGTCACCCCAGTTTCCCTCAAAGAAATTAAAACCTAACCTTACCCTCAATTCAAGACAATTAAACCCAAACATGGATTTTTTGGTTCTTTTTTGGGGCACATAAATACACAATCGCCTTCATTATAATGACATGTAGGCCTACCTCCAACGGAAGTTCTGCTTGTTGTACTGTTGCAGCTTGTCCTTGAATTGAGGTTTTCATCGAAATCAAAATCCTGGTTGAGTTTGTGTGCAGCATGACACAGTTATGTAGATAGACAATTAAAAGAAACTTGAACTTTGTCCGGAGCTTTTTCGGTGAAGAAATCTGGGTCTCAGCTGAAGTGTATGGTTTACCTTTTCTTGCAGCACCGAGACGTTTACTATCTATAAAAACCGCCACGGGTGAGATCGGCCGGTAGTGCATGATGTACCGGTAGTGCATGATGTACTGTACAGTACGATACAGACATAGCAGATCCACTGCCCACACATCGTGGGTATATTCGGCGGTGTCATTGTGAAATTCAGCCACTCTTTGGCACAGGAAATGAACTTACTATCACCGGACATCAGATCCTTCGCATTTTCCCCCTCAAACGTGACAGATTATGAGTGCAAACACTTCTTTTTTGCACCGGTCGATGTTTACGTTGACGCACATTTGCCAATGGACGCCGCCATGTTTGTTAAATGTCTTGACCTGCGACCTCATATCTGGTGTCTAATTGGACAGTTCACGTCACGTGGTACGATGCGTCATACGCGGCGGATTTTTTTAACGTACGCGCGGTACGTTTTTGAACGTCCACAATGGACAAATAGTTCGCTTTTTCGAGTCAAATTATCAAAAAACTGCTGGACGAAATGTGGAGAACTTTTGTAGTATCATTCTTTGGTAGTGTATTTCGGTACAACTGTTAAATTTTTTTAGACCCGCGATTGCTGGAACGAAACGAACGAATTTTCCAGTCCAGCTGACGGCCTAAAGGTGATTTGCAGCCAAAAGACGACCAAACTAGATGTATTTATGTTCCATGAACAGAACATAAAACCATTCTTGAGCCTATGAGCAGTAAAATATTAATTTCATGTATCAACAAAGCTCCATTACTTCTTAGCTGTTTTCTACATGTCATTCTTCAGAACGCAGGCTCTGCGGTGTCTTTACCTAGGTTAAGTATGCACAAAGTATATTTTAAGAAAAAAACAATGTTTTTTTTTTCCCAACTATGCAGAAAAGCAAACCAATTTTGGTTCCTGATGACAGAATATCAATGTTAAATGGTTAGGGGTGGATAGTCGATATCAGCTCCTCGAGGTATTTGCAAGTTAACAAAGTATTCGCCTTGAGAACAAGTTTGTTAACTTCCTATACCGAGGGGAGATAATATCGACTATCCTAAGTAAACGACGTTATATTTGATTCCCTGTACCTGATACATAATTAGTTGCCGAATTTTCCCGTAGCAGTACTCATCTCGGCGTAATTTATAATCTACATATATTTAGCATTATGGCAACTTTCTTTTACACTTTACTGGAACAAAAGGTTTATAACTTCATCACCACTTACTTGTACCGAAGTAGTAAACACAGTCGTAGTCAAAATCGACAGCCAGGCTGGTGAAAAGAACATCGTCCAACTGCAGAATGGGTGGATCTGATTCAGGAAAATTTAGTGGCGGTGCTCTTTGAGTTCCTCCAGTTTGTTCATTTACATTGTAGCTGGGCACCGACTTATGTAGTAGGGGAGGATAGTCAGTGGTGTGTTTTTCATGACACTGGCAGGGCAAAAACATAACAAACGAAATACAGACATCGACAAATGAATCTAATTAGGTTGCAAATATAAAATGCTTAAAGGAAAAGTTGAATAAACTATTTTAAAACTTTTGGTTCATAGATAACAATAGCATAATACAGGGTCAAAAAAATGTACCTTTGGATATTCCTTGTCTCCTACAAAACAGGAAAAGTTACAATTTTTCTCTTCAGACTTTGGCGCTCCTTGTTCAGGTTCTTTATTGCACCATCATAGAACATTAAATACTCCCTTAAAATACAATGAAACATTGTTTTTTGGGGGTAGTCACAAGGAAAAGCCTGTATCCTTTGCATGCATGGTTGCATATTAGTGAAATTTGTACCTAATGTGGTCAATACCAGATCGAATGCTGGCTGAAGAGAGAAATTTGTTATACCCTTCCCGTTCCTGTTGGAGACAAGGAATTATCAAAAGGGACCTTTTTTACTCAACCTGTAAAGGCACAACCTCGTTCCGATGGCGTTTTTGCATTACTGCAAACAAACAATGGAAGAAGAGAGTTGTTTCCGACGGGAATTTCCGGGCATAGACCTAGTACTTACACATAACGGCAACAAATGTAATGCACGTTCAAAATTGAATGCTCAAAGTACACGATAACATATCAATAGCTTGCCACACCAACCGATTAGAGTAAACAAAACCGGTTGTCATCCCAAATTCTTGTGTTGAGACAAAGCTTGATGTGCAATAGAGAATGGAAACGAGAACAATTTAGACATCTTCATTGGTTAACTAGCTTAAGCAACATTGAATAAATAAAGCCTCTTTTGTTTAAGGTCAAAACATGCAGTATGAATAGGCGTGCAAATTTCGTTCAATTTTATTCCATTCACCTTTGAGTGTCACATTATCATTGATGTGCAATCTGTGCTCAGTGTCAATCCAAATTTAAAAAAACCGTGATACAGGCTATAGGTTAATCAGATTAAGGAAAGATCACGTTCACTGCTTTCGTGCAGTAGAGTGTACGAAATAGATTTAGTCAATGTAAAGGGCAAAGGCTAAATTGCGTATAGCCGCAAGTGCTGTCATTTCTGTGTTACTCGATGAACCATTGATAATTTGGAGACATCCATACCGTCCCAGGCCTTGGGTTCAGTGGCCACGTCATTTCATTCCATAGAGCTTCGACATTACCATGGTGCTGTTCCTGGAAATTACCCTCATCAAACAGACGCATGATATCTTGCATCCTGTAACTGCAAAGAGCTGACGTCGGAGGTCCATTTCTGAATTCAAGGGATAACAGCCATTACATCATGACATCCATGTCCAACAAGACGTAGGGAAATTATTGGGGGGGGGTGCGGTGAAGGACACGGAACCCCAGTACAAAGCCTGTGTCCCTCAGCCTGTGGACCACACTCAGAATATGAGCTTGTGTTTGGTATTAAATTAGTAAAGGATTGGGGTAGCTTGTGCAAATAAAATTTCACATCGCAGTGACAGATGTTTATATATACCCGTCCCTTTAGCATATGTCAAATACGCAAACCGATAAGAATATAAAAATGCAACTACAAATGCCTATTAACATAATGGTTATCTGACAGAAACCTAGTCTTTCGTTTCAACTCGTATTTCGTTCTCTTGAGCAAACTTGCATTAAAAGGAACTTTTTACTCACTCTTGCAAGGTGAAAATCGCGTATGCTGTAAGATTTCTTTCGTCCCAAACCACATCCTCTGTAAACAATATATAAAAAGACCAAGATATCATTGAAATCATACGGCCAACTTGGTAATAAAGCTTTGTTCAGCTTAAAACAAGTCTAACGCAATTTCACTGTAAAAGTTTAGCTGAAAAAAATATTTTGGTGAAAAAGCCGCTGTAATAGATAATCACCTCAATGTGTATACATAATTCGTCACCGACACCACGAAGTGACCTTAACCCCCGCGAAGTGGAAAATGTGTGTTTCGAGATACAAGCGATTTAAGTTGGTGATGTTTTGAAACGGTGATCTGAACATCGTATTAGCCTCAAAATTCTTATTTTTTTACATTGTCTGAAAGCTGCGATTTTGAATGTCACGTTTATGTATGATTTTTATTGAAAACAAATAATATTAATGAGTTATCAACTAATTAACCTGAAGGTCACTTCGTAAAAACTCTAAAATCAGAATACGCGCTGTTCGAGTTTTCACGAAGTGACGCTAACCACGTGTATTAGCTAATGGGTTAGCGCTACTTCGTGATGACGCCAGAAGCGAGTCGCGCGTATCACGTGACATTTGTGTTACTTCGTGAAAACGCAAAACCCGTTTTTGACGCGTAGTGTGCAGGCAGTTTACATGCAAAAGAATTTTCCGGTTTTGACCTATTAAGTTGCAAACGTTCATTAATATTAATTAATGTTTTGACAAAACCAATTAACTATGTGTTTAGTAACTTCATGAGGTGATAGATTACGTGTAATTAATCACAAATCAGGAAAAAAATCGAAATCATAAAATATTGATTTTTTGATGTTAGTGTCACTTCGTGGTGACGGTGACGATATTGTTCTCCTATTATCCAACTGAAAATAAAAGCGTTCAAAAAAGACTTTGTTTGCTGAGATTAAATCCACCTACGTAGAAAATTGTATTCAAATGCCGGCTCATCGCCATTTGGTACTGAGCATTCCAAACGAGCCTTGATGAAGGTGACGAACTTCTTTGTGTTGACAGTGCCTCCTGTATCATTCTGAAAAGATGTTGACACAAATGGATGACACAAGTATAAATACATGTATCGGCTGAAAGAAGACATCTATATAACTCACTACAGGTGTGTTACAGTAGTTCCATATACTTGACTAAAGAACAACTTTTGAAAGAAATAAAACAGCCTGTAGACAGGTTTAAGTTTTTAAAACTTTTTTTATATTTTCTTTGCAGATCAAATTACAATCATCAATGAGTTCTATTAATTCATTCACTGTGTCCGAGTTGCTTCTGCAGCCGCAATATAATTCTACAAAATGTTTTTGGCAGGAGTAATAACACCATTTTATTCCAAAAACGTCAATCGTTAATCTACCATAACTTAGGTTGGTCTTCCCGTGCTGTTTTCGAGATTCATCTCGAATAATACATTTTGTGGTGTGGTTTTTTTGGGTTGCAATAAACGTTTTTGATTGGCGCGTAAGATATGGAACGAAAAGAAAATCTCCGCCCAAAATTAAGTTAATGTAATAATCACTCTACAACAATATATTTTATTTTCTGCAGAACAAAATTATGTTTGGATCCTTTCGTGCATTGAAGGCGATAAAGCAACCACATCAACCTTCTTATTTTAATTCACAGGCATGCAGACGCCCCTGATATTAAGAAAAAGTTTTCTAAATAAAAATGTACTCGTTTGAAAAAATGTAACATTTTGTCAAAGAGCACAGAGAGAACAAAATATATTAGATGAGTAAATAAACGAACGGTACACTCTCAAAAGTCCTGGGCCAGGTCGACCCAGAATCCGGATTCTATTTGGCCTGACACTTGTCAGGGTCAAAATGACACTTTGATTATTCGGACCCAACTAAGGTGGTAAGTTTGACCCCGAAAGATGCAGGTAAAAATGGAACCCGGATTTTGGGTCAATCTGTCCCGGGACAGTGTATGCCAGTATGCGGACTATGAGATTGGAAAAGATTTTACTTTACGCTATTACACAGCTCAACAGAAGAACAAAATGTTGATTTGCTAATCCAGTGCTTTTGTGAGTTTGAAGATATCCCTTTACCTTGCACACTCTGGCAATGCGCGAGTACACTTTGGGTCCAGCGGTGTACTCAAGTGCAGTTTCACGGTAGAACAGAAACACATACTCGTTACCATCAGCGTGAGTGTACGCAAACGGTCTCCCTATGAATGTTGGTTTTATCGGTGTACCTGGAAAGAGATAAAAAAAATTCACTTTTATCCCCGTTTAATGTACGTACATTGCACACTCTGGCTATGCGTGAGTACACTTTGTCCCCTGTAGTGTACTCCAGTGCGATTTCACGGTAGAAGAGAAACCACATACTAGTTACCGTCATCGTGTGTGTACTCAAACGGTCTCCCTATGAAGGTTGGTTCTACGAATACATACGCAAAATCATCCATGGTATTGTTAACACACAGTTTGTTATGTTATAGAAAAAAATAATAAGTGCCAATTGCTCTCTTATCAAACCACAATGCTATCCCGCAACTCCTCCCTAAATCCTATTTGATCAAAAGAACTGCGAACGTTCATGGGCGTCGCTAGGATTTCCCTAGAGGGGGCAAAGCACATTTTTCCCCGAAATCCCTGTACTTTTCCAGGATATTCTCGATGTATCATTTTTCAAGGGTGGGCAGGGACATTGCCCCCCCCCCCCCGGCGCGTTTCTACGGGTGGCTAGGGGGGCTTTATCCCCCCCCCCCAAAAAAAAAATGTTTTGTCTAGCCCCCCCCCAAAAAAAAATCTATATAAAAAAAATGAATGCACTCGCAAAATGTAAGAATTTGACGTACATGGGAACGGTCTCCCCCTAAATGAGAAGGATGCATTTTGTACACTTTTAGTTAATATAGTGTGCCCGATAGTGGGATTTTATCCGCACTCCCCATTCGCTCGTACCCCCCGCCCTGCAAACAGGGCGCTGGGAAAGGCAAATGAGCTTCACAGAATTTTGTGAAGGAAGTGGTGATGGCATTCTGGGTAATTTCTCATGACCGTTGTATAAAGCATCTGGCTGCAGCTGTAGACCGCGGTTAGCCAATGCGCGCAAATACTATCCGAAAAGTTTGCCATATAAATGCATACACACCATACCGGATGTGATTTCTTTTCATTGCAGACCATGTGGACAAATTTTGAGCTTTGAATGATATGCATTTCGACCCTTCTTGAATTCGAAACGCCTGAGCAACTGGCGGGAGTTGAAAATTAACAAAACAGATAAGTTTTACAGATTTTCCTACATTATTATGCTTTTCAACCAAAAAAGGGGCGCCGCATTTATGAATGAGATTAAAAGAGTGACGAATGACTTAGTCCTAACGGCGGTTTCAAAACTTGCAGGGTCGTAGCCGTGACGCCTTGCCGGTCACAGGTCACGCAAAAACTATCAAATCAGAGCGTTGATTCGTCAGCCCTTCCCAGCGTCCTGTTTGCAGGGCGGGGGTTACGAGCGAACGCTCCCCATAGAAAATATGACACGAGGCTCCCCCCCCCCCCCCGAAGTATTGATTTTCAGAGGCCTAAGTGTCCGGAGAAAATAGCCGGTCTACATTTCAGCACGCTTCCCTGGAAAAAATTCTAGATTCACCTTGCTATCCCCCCCAAAAAAATATTGGCTCTAGAACCGCGCCTGCCCCCCCCCCCCACCCACCCTTTAAATTTACAGCAATATGTCTTCGCGCCTCTTTTTTGTTTTTGTTTTTTCCCTTTTTTGTGCTTTTCCGAGGGGGGGGGGCATGCGCCACCTTTGCCCCTTCCCCCCTCGTGACGCCCATAAGCAAGTCAATACATTTATCTGGACAAAACGATTAGATCTTAAGCGAAGGCCTTACGTCAGATCGAAATATTAGCCCTCCATTTTTTCCATACATTAATTTCAATTCAATCCAGTCAGTTCATGTTCATTTTTTTTAAGCAATTACATTTTAACAGACATCATGACTGCACCATCAAAGTTGTGTGGACAATGTAAATAAGTTATTATGCAGAGTTGTAAATACTCGAGTCCGACTCGAGTCACAATTTTTGGCGACTCGAAGTCAACTCGAGTCCCAACAGGTAACAGACTCGACACGACTCGAGTCGCTTGGAACTTGGAGTAACTCGTCAGAAAACTCGACTCGACTCCACTCGACTCGAGTCAAAAATTCAGTGACTCTCTATACCTCTGTTATTATACAAACTAAACAACAAGACCATTTAAATGTTGCTCAACTGGGAAATCATATATCTCAGTCTGCATGTAACTACATATCCTATATCGTACACTTCCAAGAGAAGTGTTCCAATATCTTGCGCACAGGAACTGGATTAGTAAGCAAAGTCCTGCATATCGGACTCACCCTTGATAAAACCCTCTCCAACAGTAACTGTATCTAGCTCAAAATCGATGGGGTTGGCAGTGCTTAAATTTGCTTGTACAGAATATCTGTTGAAGGTGCTGACCGCAGCATCCCCACCATAGAGCATATCCCCACGATCACTCTCTGAAATAAAACAAGAAATGGGTTTAGACCCATGCAAATAGTTTTTACTTATAGTTGCCTATGGCTACACATTCATATGAAATACAGTTTACAGTCTACGGGGTTCGAAATTAGCGGTAGCCCGCTAGCCAAATGCTAGTCAAAACAGCGGCGGGCTAGTCAAACTATTCCTTAAGTAGCCCAGCTGGAGAGTTAAAAATGATTGGGATACGGCAAGGACAGGAAGAAATAAATCATGAAATTCAGAAAGCAAACCTGTATCAAAAATGTGTGTATAATTTTATCAACTGTTTTAAAGGGTTGAATAATTAGATCTGTTTATTAAAAACACTGACAAAATTGCCTCAGAATAGATGAGAAATCAGTTGGAAATGTGTAAAACACGATTTTTACTTACGACCTATTTTTTGTTGCAAGGTCGCCTTGTTGGATCACGTCTGTTTTCACATCGTGTACTTGCGTGAGAACGAAAATAATAACAACGCAAAGTATACCTACGTACATCCGAAGGATTCTAGATTTATTCAGGCTCGTTTGGATCACGTTTTAATATAGTTCTTATCAACGGTCATTTAAGATTTGTTTGTAAATAAAATAAATCCTTCAAGTTTATTCCAAAAAAAATGTCCGTCCCAAAAGATATATGAGTCTTCTGTTTACAGTTTAAGTTTTTACCCGATGACCGCCACAAAATTCTTTCATAAATGTTCATGCTTGAACGAGTGATCGAGTTCCACGAGTCTACATGGAATTTTTGGCGGAACTGAGAGGTCAATTTTTTGGCAGATATTTCTCTTTCACGTCATGCGATTTTCCAGGTTTTATGAATTCCGAGGGTGATTTACATAAGAAATCAATGTACCAAAACTAATTTCAAAAACTCTGACTTTTACACGTTAATTTTCCTTTTCAAGGGGACCTGAAGCGCGCCTCCAGGGGACAACTTTCAGGCTCTATACACGTTTAACATGTATGTACATTGTTGTCTATGAGACACTCTATAAAAGGAAAAACATGCAGGATAGCTAATGAAAATGCAAGTGGGCTAGGCAAGAGTCTGTTTCAGTAGCTCGGCTGGCTAGTGAAAAAAAAGTTAAGGTCGAACCCTGCTTTAAGTTACAGATATATGTTTTCTTCGAAAGACAGCAACAATTTAGTTTAAATCACTCTACGTAAAGTTCAATACAATACGTATTACGTAAACCTTCAAGATTTCACTAAAGCTTTTTTTTGTTTAGGTTATTTGTCATTGATACCCGTATCTTTTGCTAATATAGGGATACTAACTGAAAATAGCTGCCGCTGCATTAGCATCATGTAGTTGAGGAACCACAGCTAGGTGAGTATAAGATGTATATAATGGATGGCATGACAAACTGATAGTGCACTGTGAAGGAAAACACACACACACAAATTAACAAAAAAAAATAATGCTCAACAATTGTGATGGATCTTTAAAACCTCAGCCTGTCTTGCATTCAGAAAAAAAATAGCCAACGACACGAATGAATTCCACAGAAGCACTGACATCATTTAGCAACCATTATGTTCATATTTTGTATCTCGGCAGTTGGCAACGGTTGTATTTGATCGTCCAAACCCTCCTCGGCTCCTCAAGTTTTAGTGAAAATGTCACCTAATTGGAACATGTACACTTACCAGATTCCAACATACATTTATAAAGTATTGATATATATCCAACCATGTGTGAGAATTACATGCATAATCTAGCCCCTCTAAATTTAAATACATACAAGAAGCTATAGGCCTTCCCATTGCAAAATCTGCCCAACGGGTATTTTTTTTTGTCACATGGCAACTTTAATACTATTAAAGTTGCTATATGACAAAAAAAAACTGCTTCCATCCAACGACAGAAATGTTTCTCACAGATATTAAAATACGATATAATAAGATATTAAAAACGAAATTCATTTTGCGCACAAATGAACCCGCCCTGCCAGGACAGAATTATCAAATAATTTGATTTGTGTGAGGAAATAATTCAATAATTAAAAGTCGGTGATTTTTTTCTCGTTCGAGCTATGATTCCTTAAAAAAAAATATCAATTGTTTTCGAGGTGAAACGCAAAAATATCATTTTTTGAGTGTTTGTTCACCGGCACTACTTGAATAAAGTAACGAGATATAATTGTATCAGTGGTGTTTCATTTTGTTTCACCTCTTTCGTGCATGGTTCTTTGATCGTCCATCCCACCCAACCACCAAACAACTTTAATACCAACCATCTTACGAATCGACCAGCGACCCACCGCCCGACAGACCGACAGACCCACAGACTGAACGACCGATCAACAGACCACAGCCCACCGATACACTACCGACCGACCGACTAAATGGACTATCTGCCTACCTCATAACACAGTCTGCTCAGTGCATTTGTGCCACACACCAGCAAATCACCAGAACTCGTTCTTTCTGCAACTCGTATGAAGTTCCAACAGACAGTCTATTTTTAGATAAAGTAGAAAAAATGTATGAATAGCAACGTTAATGAAGACAAGGGAAGTGTCACCTGTGAATGTATTGCTCCTTGGAAAAGTTGGCCGCAGCCAAGATGGGGCATTGGATAATCCCCACCAAACGAGTAAGGTTGTGGAACTTAAGCACGCAACTGTGCATGAAATGTACAGTTGTAGTATGAACAGCACCCCCAATGGTCACGGATAAACGGATTACAGTCAACTCGACCGTTTGCCAATTCGACTCGAACCAACTCGACCGGCGTCCCAACACGACCATATTACCAACTCGACCGTTGAACCGTTGACCAACGTAAAATTAGCCCCATTTGGCATGGCGCCAATAAGCTCGGTCTGATCTAGCGAAACTTAAGACTGGCCATTCTGTGATCAGGGTCGATGATACTATGATTTAAGACAATCAGGGGATTTGTTTCCGAAATTTTGATTAAACCTTACCGAGCTCTCAGTGCATTCTGATCACGTGTTCTCCGCATGTGAGCTTCAGATTTATTTCGTAATAACGAATTAATAATCCTTAATAACGAATCTAATAATTCGTTATAACGAAATAAATAATCCGTAAAAACGAATTACTGAAATAAACTTGCATTTGCGCTAATGGGCTTTCGTATTCTTTCGTACTAGTTCAATAATGACATTACTCAATGACTATAATGCAATGTGCATGCATGATATAGCGTGAGCTTGCGTGTAATACAAAGCAGTACAAGATTTCTAGTATGCAGTATGTATGAAGACGTGTTGTTCAAATATGTGACTTATTCCTGCTATTCGGTTATAGGGAGGAAAATAATAATTGTTGCTATTCCAACATCTTGCTACCCCTAGCGAGGACTGTTTGACAAATACAAAAAGTGGGCCGGCGCCTAGACGGGACTCTAAAAAACAAAAGTTCTCGAGCGTAACCGATTTCCACATGCTAGAAACAGCTGGTTTATACTTCAATACGCCCTGAGCTATATGTTTAACTAAATAATACTGTTGTCTTCCGGATGAAAACAACTTTTATTTCATTCCCATGCAAAATTAGAGTGCGCATTGTTAGGATAAAGCATTAATAATACCGAAAGATTCAAGTTTGGTGGACAGAAATACTGACATACGAAACGACTCACCTCTTTGTCCAAAGGGTGTGAAATCGGACATGTTATAATCAGACCCTCAGGCTCCATTGTTTCAAATGACATCTAAATAAAAGTAAAATCATCATTCAATTCACTAAAAAGTACATTTCTAACACCTTATATGTATTGTTTTACACAATCTGGTAAAATTGGCAGAAATGAATAACAAATATTCAAATACTTAATCTAAAGAAACCACAATATAATGATTGTTCACATGGATGCAAACATCATTATCAGCCATGAGCGTCGCGAAAGGGGCGGCAAGAAGAAAATAAAGGGGAAAAAAGAAAGAAAAAGAGGCGCGAAGTCATATTGCTGTTAGTTTAATGGGTTAGGGCAGCAAATATCCCTGCCCACCCTCGAAAATTTATAAATCGAGAATATGCTGGGAAAAGTACAGGGATTTCGGGGAAAATGTGCTTTTTCCCCTCTAGAAAAAAATCCTGGCGACGCTCATGTTATCAACTCAATCTACAGGTGGTGCAAAAAGAAGGAAATCCAATTTTGGCAGCAATTTTCACCTACTGGTTGAACATATTTTTAAAAAAATCAATATATGTTATTAAAATATTGATCCTTAAACATAAGTGACGAAAAACTAAGTGCAAATGCATATCTTGTTTCTGAGATATGATAGTTTAAAAAATTCATTTGCAAAAAATGTCTGTCCACAGACGGTTTTATTCCATCCGCTTGACTGAGCTCCGGAGCTTGATTTGAAGACAACAAAACACTACACCAGATTTACATGTGGACAACTGTGATGTTGGTCACTTGTAATCAAATTAGCTTAATCACACTATTCTTGAATTTTTTTAAAGATGTTTTTCACCATTTATGGTTGAAGATTTATAATTTACTACATTAAACAAAGCAGTTTAAATAAGTTAACTAAGTCTGTTAAAATTCCTGTCAAAAGTGAGTTTCCTTCTTTTTGCACCACTCTGTATAAACTTGAATCATGGATTGCAGTGTGCAATATACAAAATATATGTATATAGTATTTTTTTTTCAAGTTATGAAACAAAGACATAATTTCTCGTGGTTATGGTGACTGTAAAGGGCAAATAAACTGTATTTGGAAAAGTTTTGATTGAGGAGGAAACCTAGAAAAAAATATTTTCCATTGAAAAAATAGCCAACGATATATGAAAAAGAATTATGCGCAGGGAACGTCTATTCCTTAATAATAAAATAGTATCGTTTCGGATTGCGGTAACATCATGCGGTAATAACTAGTGTCGCTCAGGAGATATTTAGTTGTGATAAGAACAGTCCTGCTTTAAGTTCTAAAAGAACTTGTCTGTGGTCTCAACGTTTCGACTAGCCTGCTCTAAGTTTAGCAGTAAAATGTAGCTCACTAATCATTGTGCAAAAAGTAGATATGGTTTTGTAAGATCGCTTACATGGAAAAAATGCTGCTTGTTGGAGTCGTTCTTTTGTCATGGCTTGGCCTTACTATAAAACATATAGTATACAATACCATTGAAATTCATTTGAGTGAGAGAAACTACGAAACTGTAAAACTCTATAATCACAGCAATTTCTTACATTTGTTGTTGTCACTATGTTGTTTTCAAGTGAAAGTTTTAAGAGTGTTTCATTGCCTCCGATGTAGACATCCTTCCCGATCTTATTGAGAATCTGGTAAAATGGCAGACCAGGCTGACTCACATTGATACTAACAGATGTCTCTAAATATTCGGTGGAGAAGAAATATCTTGACTTTTAGTTTGATGTCATTAATTACAAATAACTGCACACAACCACTTTTTCGATCTTCTTCTAAATAAGGCTCATCTCCGACTGTCTCACAATGTCCATTAATTATGTGGGAATCACAAAACACATCATAACTTTACGATTATTCTATGTTTAGAAACGACAAATTCACTTTTAGTTTCCATTTTATCGAAGTTCAAAGCCTTTATTTCACAGTTTCTAATTTCAAGAGAGTGAACCAGAAACTACATGATTTCGAGTGGAAGTTACTCATATTTTAAATAAATAAACATGAGTTTAAAGAAAAAATTCAATCTAGGCTGGAATTCAAACTCGACCTGTTTTATTAAATGAATAATGTCCCAACTTTCAGTCGGATAGAGGGTAATTTCACTTAAGTACAATGAACTTTTGGTATTTAGAAATGAGACAAAATTGTTGGAGTTGGAAGTGAGATAATAAAGAAAATTCAAAATGACAAATTTGCTGAACTCAATATTATTAAATATTCGAAAAATATGTTTTTTATCACCGTCTAGAGGTTTGGTTCTCCAGTTTCTCTTCAGCTTCACTGCTTGCAGCTCGTTGGGAATAAACGCGACAACGCAATAGATTATCAACAACACCATTCTGAAGGTTGACATCCTGAAAAGGAAAGGGGATATAAAATACCAAGAATGACGAAACATCCGAAGAATTTGACATTAAACATTAAACATTGATTCGGTATCATTTATAATTCGCCAACTATTCGAACTAATGTGCTTTCGGTATATTTCCATGATTGGGGCCTGGAGTTAATTTTAGTGAAAGACAATCTAAGATTCATCTCAGACGTTGTCTTTTATTGTAGTTTATTATTTTTCTGATTGCCTGTGACATACTTTTACAAAGTTGCCAATTCTTTCCCCAAATTTTGAAAGAACTGTAGCGAAATGTTGATTTTATGTGCGTTAGGCACCGTGCGCGTGACGTTTCACTCGTTGATTGGTACCCGCAGCCACATGCGCGCGAGTATAAAAGCGCGTGTTACATGTTTTTCGGGGTCTTCTGCTCGTGGCCGGCGTCGAGTAAAGAGCAAACTGAAAGCGTGTGCGGAGTGTGTTGATTACTCCCATTGAACTCCATATACATGAATATGTATGTATATGGAGATCAATGGTTACGCCGCTATTTCGAGGTCTGCTGCCCTGTGGTAGCGGGATCGTCTGTAGGCTGCTGAGACTGCCGCCGAGTAAGCAGCTAGATCTGTTTTGCTGATCTTTGTTGACAAATTTACCCTACCGTTTTGGTCAGTTGTTTTGAAGTGTCACGAAATTCACGAAGGCTTCGCAAATATATAGCGAAGCGAAAGCTTAGCGAACTACTAGCGAAATCGCTAGCTTAGCGATGCGTAGTATACACGATTTGTACGTCTAATCATACATCAGCGAACACGCCAAACCATGTGATATGTAATACTAGATATCTTTAAGCAGCCTATCAATGATTCTACTCATATTCAAATAGGTATACGTGCATGGTTACACTGCCAAAGACGGGCAAGATGGCAGTATTTCTTAGATTTACTCTTTAAACCCCAACTTTATCACTATGGAGATGCTATGGAGAAAATTGTCCATATACATGTATATGACGTTTCCTATTATCCCTTTGGTACGGTGGCCCTGGAACGACATTTTAATATTGACCTTTTTAATATGAACCTTGTAACTTCTTAATATTAACGTTGTACCTTCGCAATATGCACGTTGCACGTGGCTTAATATCGAATTTTGGAAGTTGTTCCTTCTTAATGTGAATGTTCCAACTTGTTAATATTCACGTTCGATCTTGTCAATGTACACCATTGATCATGCTTGATGTCAACGTTGTACGTTGCACCTTGCTTCTTTGCAATATGAACCATATACCTTTGCATTGTGAACGTTTGACCTTGCATCTTGTTCATATCATTGTTGAACCGTCCTCCTTCGCAATGTGAATCATGCATTCTAAAAAGTACGAAGTCCTTGCCAAGCCCTATAGTTAGACAACCAGTTATGATGGAGTTTCAATCTGACGGCTGTTTAATGTCACTTAACCTGGGCGTCTACCTTGTAGTGATTTTTATCATGACTCAAGGCTCTCTGTTTTATTTCACTCATCTTTTATCATTCATGTTCAGGCTAACCATAACCCAAGGTTGAATTGGGCATACTTGTAAAAACATGCATCCTGAAGCAAATTTGTCATTGTTTCAAATAACCCGATCTAATCATTTCAACCGTTTACTAT
Source organism: Patiria miniata (assembly GCF_015706575.1). Classification (NCBI taxonomy): domain Eukaryota; kingdom Metazoa; phylum Echinodermata; class Asteroidea; order Valvatida; family Asterinidae; genus Patiria; species Patiria miniata. The sequence goes on from NW_024037074.1 coordinate 27,462,526, forward strand.
ACACAAATTTATACCGGTTTGCTTTCTGAATGTAATGATTTCTTTCTTCCTGTACTTTCATCTTTGCCATATCCCAATAATTTTTGACTCGCCAACAGGGCTCCTTACCAAATAGTATGAAGATCCCCACTGTTTTGATGAGCATTTGGTTTTCGGGCTACTGCTAAGTCGAACCCTACATACCCCCCCCCCCTCCTGGGATATCCGCGCCTGACCGCAACATGAAGAATATTCGCAATTGGCTGACGACCAGTCATGTATGCATGAACTCCAAGCATACAACTTCGTTTAGGGTGCCCCGGCAACACGTGATTCGCGCTCAACGCAACAGTGCGGTCGTGATGCGGCGCTCTCTCGCGGTGGCGGGTTATCGCTGCAGCGGGTAATCGCGCATTCAACCATCAAAACGTCTAGCCCCTAGACAACCTTGAGTATGTTGCGGGTGTATGCACTGAATAAACAATTAAATAATTGACCGAAGCCACCTGTGCCCCGCGCGCTATCGCTTTTACAATGATTGACGGGAATGGGACCGTTGGTGAAATCCCCGATATTTCCCCGAAATAATAAATATCAATGTATGCCCTTACTATTGTTGTCATGCTTTATAAGACGTGGATATTATTTCGTAACGGTACCACCGCATATAAATGATGTTCCTTTCAATTACATCTTTAGATCATACTCTTATACTAACTAAATACGCGGATCTGGACGGAAATCTCTCGTAACTATGATTAAAAACAAAAAAAAATCTGAATAGGGCTTGAAGGATGTAAAGTATTATGATAAAAGCCTTCTTAACGTGATCACAGAACACTGTTTTGCATTATTGTAATTGACGGAGAGTATACCGTCAAGAAATTAGTTAGTCTCATGAATTGAACACATCTTTTCTAGTGAAACAGCGCTCATTAGCCTGAACATGAATTATAAAAGATATGTGAAATGAATCAGAGAGCCTTGATTCATGATAAAAATCACTACAAGGTAGACCCAGGTTAAGTGACATCAAACAGCCGTCAGATTGAAACTCCATCATAACTGGTTGTTTAACTATAGGGTACTTTTAGAATGCATGATTCACATTGCGAAGGAGGACGGTTCAACAATGATATTAACAAGATGCAAGGTCAAACGTTCACAATGCGAAGGTACATGGTTCATATTGCGAAGAAGCAAGGTGCAACGTTGACATCAAACATGATAAATGGTGTACATTGACAAGATCGAACGTGAACATTAACAAGTTGGAACATTCACATTAAGAAAGAACAACTTCCACAATGCGATATTAAGCTACGTGCAACGTGGATATTGCGAAGGTACAACGTCAATATTAAGAAGTTACAAGGTTCATATTAAAAAGGTCAATATTAAAATGTCGTTCCAGGGCCACCGTACTTTGGTGACCCCACGACCTTTGTAAACCCTACCTATGGATATTAATTAGATTTACTCTTGTAAATCACTTTCTCGTGATAAGTCTTAATGTAAACTCTTTGTGCCATGAACAGAATTTTCACATGCGGGGACATCATATCTGATGTGTGATACCCTTAGAGAGGTCAATCAACTTTCTATACTTTACTTGTCACTATTTATCATCACTGTATCTTTCTAACGCGTTGGTACGGTCCATAAAAACCCTATTTTGGCGTAATTTGTGACGGAGTTCTTCATCCAGTTCGAGCAACAGCGCCGTAATGTCAGCTACAGGGAGTTAGCAACGACCTCGAGAGAAGAGAGAGGATGGGCCGAGACAAGAAAGGGAAACTGGATCAACAGCAGCGGAAGGCGAAATTGGCAGAACGCCCGAAGTGTCATCTGAACATGCACAAAAGGAGCATTGTCTGACATCTGGCAACCGAGCACGGCCCCAGATTGCACTACTGGTGTCAGAAGTGCTCGCACAGAAACAGTGGCGGGACGACCTCAGAGCCCGACTATAAAGAGTGCCCCCCAGACAGAGTCTCAGATGTTGACGACAATCGAGGCAAGACCTGCGAGGAGAGAGAGGGCAGCCGCAGACGTGACAGCAGAGTCGATAATCAGCGGGCAGAACCTTTTGAGAAAAGCGGTAAGACGCCGAACAATCCTGCCAGGAAAAAGGATCGGCAGGAAGAGCTAAAGTGACAAAGGAGCAAGGATGAGGTGGTGAAGGAGCGACCAGCCCCAAGGGTGCGAAGGGTGAAGTCTCCTTCAACCGTTTCTTATGCCCCAACAACGAGCCGCTGAACCTCTCCAGTTCCGCAAAGGCAAAGGAGGCTATTGAGTCGATCACCTACACCGGTGGCATCTAAAGCAGCAGGGATCACTCCCCCCCCCCCTCTACCCCCCCCCCCCCCCAAGGAGGTGATGTGCTGGCCGCAGACGTAGCAAAAGCGGCGACGGAGATCTCAAATACCTACAGCTACTGCAGCTGATGGCGAGGAGGAAAATGTGCCGAGGACAGTGGTGTCTGCGTCACCGACTACGTGGAAACATGAGAGACGGAGGGCGTGCGCATGCCATCCACACCCTTCGACAAGATGCTATCTTGACAATCAGTCCGATGGAGGGAGGTGAATGAGACGTGTCTGTACAAGAGCGACGACAAGGTAATCACAGGTGAGACGTCTCGAGAGTTCGACGTAGCGTACCTACTTGTCGTGTGCGAAGACCGTGGAGGCTAATATGAGGCAAGAGCCTGACACCGTAACACCTTGTCAGGTGTTGTATGCAGTATGCCGACAAGTATTTAAGGAGGACACCTACGTGCTTTAAGTAGAAAATACCATATAAGCTGGAGGGCCGGGTGGAAGTAACCATTCACTAGTTGGGTAGCACCTGGAAAGTCACAACATTATCTTAGCACCTAGGTGGTCACCTATCACCTGTAGGAGAACAACCCCTTAGAATCCCACCTGTATAGGTGATTGTAACAAATCAGTTATGCCTTTGACCTCCGTCTGCTTTCGTCGATGCACACTCTGAGCCTGTCAGAGGTTGTGTAGTGTGAAGGGGCTAATGTGAGTGGCCCGGGTGCCTGGTGGTATACTGCCCAGAAACGAACCCGCTCCCTTAGCCGCTTCAGTTTCGACCGCTTGCTGAGGTCGGCCGAGGACGACTATGGGTTGCAGTCGGTGCGAGACCGACACAGTACTGTTTGCTTAGAAGGTTTTTTTTTTGTATTTGCGAAGAAGAATTGGATTTGCAAATTATTGTCGTATGATCCCGTGATAAGTATATGTTTACATTGAGTAATACCGTGTTATGTTTCCATGCACGTATTCTGTGAGTCTTCAGAGAGTTCTCAAATTATTTTAAAAGTCACTACGTTGGGATAATACACGCAGTTGCCCGCTTCTCGGAATCGGGTTTAAATGCTCCGATTAAAAATCTTTCATTGATATCGCAGGTACTTTGTCATAAAACTGGTTTAGTTTTGTTATGTATTGGCACAAACTATTTAAAAAAAACACCTTATCCAGGAAAAAAAAATTCTATGTTTTGACGTCCTTTTCAAGGGTTCTGGTGTATTTGGAAGGAATCTATTTTCACTATTTGCGACTTTGGATTACTCCCAACCATACTCAGTTTTCTTTGTGCTTGTGTAAAAGAAGTTGCCGATAATGTTCGAAAACAGAAAAATACTCAACGGAACGGCCCAATTTATGTGCGAACTTTGTCAATTTTCAAAAATGTATTTATCTAGTTGCAGTACGTCTATTCGCAGCATAGATCCCGCGAGTAAATAAAACCTGCTTGTTGTTTACCTGTTGGGTTGTGCAGTAATATACTACAACCTGCATTCAGCACTAGTGACCCATGGTGCTAACCTTTTACTCAACAATTAGTCTGCACGTACGCTGCGACAGCCAACAAAGCATGCACTTTACACCAGGTGTTAAAAGTTCAGATGATTAACTAAAGAACGAAGGAGGAAATAAACTTTTGTGTGCAACTTATTACATGGCTATGTCTCTAGTGAGAAGTTTCTTAAATATTTTAGTTTTAATAGAAAATTGAATTTGTTATCTAAGAAATCATCCCTTTTCTTTGGTGCAAAAAGAAGGAAACCTACATTTTACATCAATTTTCAGCTACTCGTTGAGTATAATTTTAAAAATCCAATTTAATGGTATTTAAATGTTGCCTTTAATGGTATTTAAATGTTGACCTTTAAACATAAAGAGACAGATGTTTTCACCATGTATGATGGAAGAGCAATACTTCACTACATTACAAAAAAGGTCAAAAACGTTAGTATGTTAAAATTCCTGTCAAAAGTGGGTTTCCTCCTTTTTGCACCACCCTTTAGTTACCGACGATACCTTGCAAAAATACTGAACAACATATTAAAGGGATACTCAATTTACTTACTGTGTGTACACAATTTCTTCCTAGTTTGCAACGGTTGCAAAATCTGGACAAACTCTTTCTCTCTTTCTCTCTCTTGGGTTCGGGGACATATTGAATTAATTAGGGGTGGTTAAAAGAACTTACAAAGATACACAACGTTCACCACACTCATGTTTTTTTCTGAATTCGGCTAAGCAGTCCAAGCGGTATATTAAAAGGCAAATTTAAAATAGCATTTCGATTTAATAAAGTAAGAAACACAAGACAAAGAGTCTTAAAATGAATGCTCAAAAAGTAGAATCATGTGCTTACATTCCATGTTATTTCACTTTCATTATGAAAACAGGACAGAAGGGGTTTATTCTTTGAAGCAAATCTAGCATATAAATTGGAATGGGATCATGGGCGTCGCGAGGGGGGCAAGGGGGCGCTCACCCCCCCCCCCCCTGAAAGCCAAAAAAAAAAAACGGAAGAAAAAAAAAGAGAAAAAAAGAAAGAAAAAGAGGCGCGAAGTCATAGTGGTGTAAATGTAATGGGTTGGGAGGGGGGGGCGAAATGTCCCTGCCCCCCTCTAAAACTGATAATTCGAAAAAATGTTGAGAAATACAGGATTTTGGGGGTAAAAAATATGTTTTGCCCCCTCTAGAAAAAATCCTGGCGACGCCCATGAATGGGATACTGTAGTGTTGATTAAAGGTGTTAAAATATTTCAGGGAAACGAGAACAGATAAAAAGACAAAGACTAAATTCAATGTAATGCATAAATCAAACTTTGTGTGTCAATTCCAGCTATCGAATGGACATTATAAAAGCAATTTCAGATACATTTCTTCTTCTTCTCCATTCCTTCATTTTCATGATGACTTGATGAGTTGGGCCCAACGGTCCCTTTCGAACATACTGTTAGAAAGAGATGGACCACTCAGACCGATTTCTAGCTCGATGGATGTTTGCAGGGTCATGTTGGGACGACCTTTTCGTCGCGCGGCTTCAAGATTCCAGAGGAGAACTTGACTAGCTGGCTCATTATTTCGATAAAAGTGACCGGCTAGCCGAAAGCGACGCTGTTTGATGGTGGTGGAGATGGGGGAAGGGCACCATACAGAACAGAGTTAGGGAGATGTTGTTGCCAAGAAACATTCTGAACAGCCCGCAACATCCGTGTATAGGTGCCATCAATGGATGCAGAGATTTGTTTGGTCAGGGTCCAGGACTCGCAACCGTAGAGGAGGATGGAGGCTGAGGTCTTGAAGATCTTAAGTTTGGTGGTCTTGAAGATCGAGGATCTCCAGACTTTTGTCAGTGAGAACAGAGCAGACCAAGCTCGAGCTTTCCTACACTCGCCGTCATGAGCTGTGTTGGTGTAGGAGCCCAGATACTTTGATTTCTCTGATTTCATACTGGCTTTTATTATGTAATAACTATTTTCCTACTTTTTAAAAAAATCACACACAAAAAATGAGTTAGCAGCTAAGACTTAATATGAACTTAACGAGCTTTCTGTTTGTGTATTTAATGTCTTCAAAGTCAAACTTTGGTGTCAGAATGTTGGTCTCTTGTTCAGATGCCAGATGTGACGAGTTTTTACTAACACAATTTGAAACACCCCGGCCCCTAATAAGATCAATACTTTTTGATTTTCCAACGCCCCCCCCCCCTTCAAATTATAGATTAAACCAAGCACAATCAAAAGCACTTTACAAACGAGGCAACGTTTTAGAGTATTTTACTTTTGCTATAGCATTTGCGTCACTCTAATCACAATACGAAGTAGAAAAGTAATAATATCGAAATCTTTTTGCGCGCTAGGCCCCTCTTAAAAGAACCAGAACAAAATGGCACCAAGTTACTGAGAGTTTCAAAGATTGTCCCTATAAGTATAGGACCCCACAAGCCCTTTATTATGCATCCAATTTGCCGTATGCCTTTCTTCGAATAGGACTCATGATTGATCTGAAAAAAAAAAACATTTTTGCCTTGCGCGGTAATGTTCAACATGCCTTGACCTCACGAACCGGTATTCACCTGTACTCAACAATCGATCTGAGCGTACGGTAAAAGCCAAATTTCATGCTTTTACCACAAAGTGCACGATTTTTCGCTTAGCAGCTCCACTATTAAGCACGAGTGACCTCACGAACCGGTATTCACCTGTACTCAACAATCGATCTGAGCGTACGGTGCGGCAGCTGACAATGCCTGAATTCTGCAAAATTCACTCGGTAACCCAAAAAGATAATGAAGGCGGAAAGAAGTATTAATTTTGTGCTGCGTGGCTGCGAGCATGCGTGATCAGTTGGCTGGTTCCAGTCTGATGTAGCAGTGAGTACCGCAATGAAACTTTCCATTAGATAGATTTTCGCGTCAGGGTGATGTAAAGTCACTTTTTTTCTGAAATATTGATGTCTATTATAGTATAGTTTGTAGAATGGTAACTGATCAGTGGTGGACATTAGTGAATTTCGTGATCATGTTTATTGAAATACACATACATTTGGCATACAGAAGGTAAATTAGGTAGAAGGTTCACAGTTACTAGTCAATAACATGTACTTCATCCCTACGTTATTTTTATGAAATGGAGGGACCGATATTTTTCAATTCTTTTTTTTTCTAATTCGGTCACTTTCTTTTAGACTCCTCCTGTAAAGACGCCGTATAGAAGCAAACTAGACGCACATCTTTACTTAAATTATCTTAATTGTTTATCCTGCAAAACAAAATAGATACATTTGAACTATAGAGCAGTTGTTTTTAGGGGGTAAAAAAATTGCAGTGTAGTGACTGTCTGTACGAAGGGACACCTCGTGTTTTTTTGCTTCAAATGTCGGCTGATGACTGCAAATGGTGCCCGACTGAAATTAGTGCAAATATTGTGGGAGACCAGAGAGGCCACATAAAGCTTATTCTTGATCATAACCCCATCTAAAAACACGTTAAAATTGTGCTGCAGCAGGATTCCAGTCAAACCAGTGAGTTTGGCGGTTTTTAGACATCATCTTTCATTGAAAAAAAAAAACGTTTTCATTTTGCCGACGCGCATGGCTACGGCGACGCTCGCGCATACCAGAAACCGGAGACCTTTTTTTTCGCCTAAACACCACATGTCTGTTTTTATACGGACAGTTACGTCACATTTTGTAACAAAAATGTTACTTAGTTGTACTCACTTCTACTTTTCACCACGGAAAAACCAACAAATCATTTTTATGTCCAAGTTTCATAGTAAGGTTCCATTAGAAACACCTCCTCCCGTGCAAGAGAACGACAAAGTAGAAACATTGAACATGTTAAGATTGGAGCATACAACAGCCTGGTTTAAGGATAACCAATAACATCGAATTCAGAATCAAATTTAAGAATGATTAACGGGTAATGAACTGCTTACCTGTTTCGCTGGAACGCAGTGTGGTGGAGGTAAAAGCTTCCGACAAACCGGGGTAAATCACTAGTAAAAGAGTTTTCCACTGTCCAAAACGTAGCAAGAGCGTTTCCAGTCTGAGGCAGATCTGATGGGTTGGTATCCAAGAACACGATCATACACTTTGTACGAGCAGACCCGGTAGGCCTACTCCTAAAAAGGATCCGGTCGTCAGCGTGTCCGCTCCTGTAGTGAGAGGAGGCTTTACTCGGTCCCACTTTTTAACGCGTGAGCGCGCTGACTCATGAAAAGGGATTTCGAAACCCTAGATTTGTTTTGTACAGAAGCATAGAAGGGCCAAATGCAATTTAACAAAATATATGTGGACGCGGCGAGATACCAATTACATTTTTCTTTTAATTGCTCTCGACCCTTCTACGCTTCCGTAGTGCTGTTTGTAATTTAGCTGTTCATTTTTTCCGTGTGTGCTTCTCGAGGAAATATTTATGCCTGTTGTTGTCTATATGCTGTTCGAAACGGATCAGATAATGAAAATAATATAATGCCGATGATAAGATATAATCTGTATAAAGATGAAAACCACTGTCTTCAAAATATTTAACAGCAAAGGGCTTGTGCATCTAGGAGTGGATACACCGGTTGTCATTTTGCTGGTGTGCTTTGGAAGGCTTTGTTTTCCAATGGTGACATTGTTTCAGGAAACGTGAAACTGACTGTGGACTCCAATGCGGATTTGAAGAACATTAAAGTTCAGCCAATGAGGACAAGCTGAGATATACAGAAGTTGTCTTTATGGTTTACGCTTACTGCAAAAGAGAATCATTAGAAAGCACGAAAAGTATTATACACGCATGCATGATTTAAAGTATACAAAATAGTTGGCAATTCAAACAGTTAATAATTGGACCCATTTTTCCCCCTGCATCGCCATTTTAATTTTTTTCAGGAGTACCATCATTTCTTTCTCGTCTCCTATTGTGTCTCCTAGTAAAGTGGTTAAGTGAATCATCACTTAAGAAGAATCGAGTGTAATGAAATGTATACAAATCATGTATATATTTTTCGAAGATAGAGCGCTTATGAATTATGGCTGATCCAGTTCACAGAGGGAGAATGGGATGGCATTTCAGGATATAATTGAAAGAAGCCTGATCACTGACCACCTTGGATGGTGTTTCAAAACAAATCAGTAAGACTTAATAATTCTTCCAATCAAAAACAATTGTTCTTGCTCGTCTTTTTTAATGAATAGCATTTGATACAGTGATATTTCAAAGCTGTGTTTGCAAGATGGAAATCAAATCTAACATCGGGTTGTTGTTGTTTTTTGTGGTATTTTTTGGTACCGTGTTTCGGTGCAAAGGGCACTGGCAAGCGATTATAAAACCTTACACTTTTGTGTGGAAATCTCACTGAAATGTGCCACTGTTTTATTAGGAAATTTGCATAAAACTTAAAATACCACCGTACTGAATCTAAGGCAATAGTATTCCGTGGAATGTAGTCCTGTAAACATGAAAAGGAATGCAGAATTTAACGTGTGAGATCACGTCCGCATTTCAACAATCAAAGTGCATGTAGACTGCGAACTGTTGTCCATGTGAGAATATTTTACACAGGTAGAAGCAAAGTAAAGTACGGGCCCACCGTTCCCGGCCGGGCGAGCCTAGAGCTTCCCATATTTAGGCAGCTTTTCACATGTTTAATTTGCTAACCCTGTCACATGCACATGAATGCAATATTGATTCACATGAAAAAAGGCACCTCATTTTGACATCATAAAATTGTCCGTGATACTGTGATTTTCTTTTTAACCCTGTAATGATATCGGGTAATAGTAATAATATCAACGGACACTTATATAGTGCTTTTAACCAAGATCAAAGTGCTTTAGACTTCATCATTATTACCCACTGATCACGGGGTCAATGAAACATTCGAAATACAGTCTCAGCTAAAATGAATATTCAAATTCCACACTGTGTGAACTTTATCTGTCAAATCGTAATTTTAAAGATGCCCCTTTAAGTCTATTTATTCTGGTACGTTTCATCAAACAGTTAATGTGTGACCTCTCAGACCTATTTGATTCCTCTTTCAATATATATGTTTGTGTTTAGTACATTGTTCACACTGTTTGGTTGAACTAATCAGTGTTCTGTATTGAGTAGCTTTAGTTGAAGAACATATGAACTGTCCTAATAGGTTTTGTTAGCGTTGATAATTATAATTATTTTCGATAGGGGTTCAAAGGCCTTCATTTCTTTCAACCTTCAATACCCCAAAACATACCCCCTACTAACCCCAACTCCTTGTGTATGCGCAATGCGCCATGGGTACAACCGCCAAAGCGTCCCTGGCCCTTCAACATGAAAATTTCTCTGAAACATTATTATTTGTACTGTTTTTACATGACTTGCCTCAAGCTATACAAATCGTCTTCTGCTACTTCCTCCTGTGATCCTCCTCCACAAACAAGGCTCGGATCCCCCTGATCCTCCTCGTAGGATCCGCAAACAAGGGTTCATTTACGCCTCACCTACTACTTACAATGTTTGTAAAATACCTTGGTAAAGGGCAAAACCCACCTTTGAATTAAAAATTGTAAAGTCGAAATTATCGAATCTCATTCAAAAGCAAATAACTTTTTTATTGCTTTAAAAAATTTTAGAAAAGACGCGTTTTTTTTCTGGATGAAACTCGAAATTGGCACGGGGAACCCAACTTAAATGTGTGGATATTGAGCCTGAAAAAGTGGTTACCAAATCTAATAGAACATTTGAAATGAACATGAAATGTTTGCCTCAAATAGTGTTATTGAACAAAAATGGCGACAAATATAGTAAACCGCTCTCTTGCCACCGCAGTGACACCCTATCGGGTCATATTGTATTTATTACCTGTCAACTAACATTTTGCCATGTTTTAGAAAAATTGGCGGTCAAATATAAAAACTAAATTGAGAGGCACACACAGTCTCAAAGTCGCTAAACAAAATGCTTTAGATTGCATATGTCTGATGAAAAGGAAACTTACCTAAGTCTTTTTGTTCCTGATAAAGATTACAAACACAGTTGTTCGCATCTGATCACTCACTCGGCGGATATTGTGTGGAGAAGTTTGGCCCTATTTGCCACACGAGTGGAATAGAAGTCATGTGCGATGATTACCCCTAGCTAAATAACTGATTCTTTATTGTGGCCGCATTTTAAAAATACAGATAACATAAATCTATCCCGTTGGCAATACGAAACATACAAAATTACATAAAAATAATTACATTACGTTACAAACCAGAGTTACATATTCAAATTAAAATGTAACATACATATACAAAACAATAAAAGAATAGAACTACATTATTTACAATTTATCCTTACGGTAAATTATTTATATAAAACCCAGTACTTGCGATGAAGGTTGTAATATAATTTAAAGAAAATGCAGTGCAACTTCACCCCGTATCTTATCGTCATCAATTTGTTCCGAAAGAGGGCGCACTACATCAACACTGCTCTCTGTGGGCCGACTTCTGTCCATTCGCGATGTAAACAAACTTAGTGTGAGCTCGAAGACTCAAGCAAAGCACATTGCATTGAAATGTCATTTCGTCCAATATTTTGCCATGATGTTTGACTCAAGAATCTGGAAAATTGCTACATAAACGCTGCACTCCGCGCAACTTACATCTGTCCATTCGCGATGTAAACAAACATATTGCAAGCTCGAAAACTCAAGAAAAACAAATTGCATTGAAATGATATTGCTTCCTTTGCGATGTACACACAGTGATTCTCAGCTCGAATATTCCTGTGGAATATTTTGTGGATTGGGTTTTCAGTCCCTGCCTGATTCCGTGGGTTTTCCCCAGAATATTCGTCTGGGCTTTTCCTCCTACCTCTAAAACTGTAACTTCTTCTCATTGTCTTCTCTCCACAGGTTTCTTCAGGCTTGCGAGCTACAGTGCCTAGGGCGCTTTTGAGGAATCCTTGGTTTCATTACCAGAAATGATTAATAATAATAATAATAATAATAATAATTCCTGGAAAAACACAATATTTTGCCTTAATATTTAACGCAAGAATCTTGAAAACTGACAGAAACCGTGCAATAATGAATGCAGTTAAAATTGCATTGCAACGACACTCCGTATCGTATCGTCATCAATTTGTTCCAAAAGAGGGCGCGCTACATAAACACAGCTCCCCCCGCGCCGACTTCTGTTCAAACTTATTGTAAGCTCGAAAACTCAAGAAAAATCACATTGCATTGAAATGTCATTGCGTCCAATATTTTGTCATGATGTTTGACACAAGAATCTGGAAAATTGACAGAAACCGTTGAAAAAGGAATGCAATATAATTTAAGGAAATTGCCGTGCGATGACACTCCGTATTTTATCGTCATTAATTTGTTCCGAAAGAGGCCGTGCTGCACATACACTGAACCTCGTTCGCTTTCTTCTGTCCTTTCGAAAACCAAAGAAAAACACATTGCATTGAAACGATACTGCCTTAACACGCATGGAATATAAAAATATAACTTAAAAGGGGTTTTAGGTAAGACTAATCACTTTAGAGCGGGAAAAGCGCGGAGAGGCGAGGCCTCAACTCCTTGCATGTGCATATTGGCCCCTATCGTTGCAAAACGTTTATTTAATTTTGCCAAGTTTCTTTTACAGTTGTTTAAGTTTTGCAAATAGGGCATAACTTTATCACAAAATGGCCATTTTCCAACACACGTAGGCATTATTATAATGTTAACTTTTCCCACTGAAAAGTACATGCACATGAAAGCGTGCATGACTGAGCCGATCGTATTGAAACTGTGCAATGTACTACAAAATTGAAATTGGAAAAATGAAACAATTTTTATTGATGCTTTGGCACTTGTGGAACATGAAAAATAACTTAAGAGTCCCTTTTGCCCAGACAAATTAACTTAAGAGCGGCGCGAACATCGCGGAGGGGGCGGGGCCGCAACCCCTCTCCTTGCACATTTTGGCTCCTATTGTCGCAAAGCATATATTAAATTCTGCCAAGTTTCTCCGACAGTTGTTCTGATGTCGGGCGGGTATTTGACCGAGTTGCATAACAGCTAGGCGTTTTGAACGAGACTATACACACGCCGAGAGAGTGACTTGCAAGGTTTTCCAAATCTCGGCTTCATATTCTAACACCGGATCCAACTCAACTGCATTATAGCATGCCCGAAGCCCGATGCAGAACGAAGCCGTAATTTGGGAAACCGCATTTTAAGTTTCGTAACTTCAGGCGTTTTATAAACCTAGGCTTCCTCCCCGGTTTCGGAACAATGCCATTGTAGGCCCCTCATAATATCAGGGGCTTTCCACCGGGTTGGGGGAGGGGACTTTCCTCCGGGTTCGGGGGGGGGGGGGCATGTAATCGTTCGACAATCCTATCCCATCCCTATCGTTGCTACGCCATTGCTTAAGACATTAATATAAGTCCACCTGGTTAGAAATACCGAACGGCACATTTAGGTGGATTTATTTGTCCGGATATCACCAAGGCCAGTTCAGGATTATCGCTATGCAGAAGTCATCAAATAACAAACACAGGAAATGTGGTCATCCCATACATGTCTTTCTTGTTTCTATCGGGGGGGGGGGGATTTATCGTGATACACTTTCCATGTTATTTTTTAAGTTGGGCATTATTTTAACTAGTTAATCGGTGTTTTTCAGGTCCATCTTCACCAAGTCATAAATTCTTGCATTTTTGGGAATGAATATTCGGAAATGGAGATACTCAAACAAAGTTTATCGCAGTTCATTTCAATTTTTTCCAACTCGTATTTTTGTTGTTTCCATAAAGTCAGAATAAAATAGCAAAGCCTAACCCAGCGGCATAACTAACTACGGTGGACATGGGGCACATAACCCCACACCCTGTGGAAGCCCCCCCCCCCCCCCCGTGCTATTTTGAAACAATGAATTTAAAAATGCACTGTTGTAATAATACTTTTCTTTTGCTTTTATTAAATCCCCCCCAAGTCAACACAAATGTCTCCGCTGGCTTGCCTACGATTTAATTCGTCATAAAATCTCAAGTATATACACTCACTTTAATAGGCTGAAGTGCAAAATGAACATTGAATGAATCACGGCCGGTGTACGTCACATTTCTATTCACCAATCAGAGTTAGACGCCCAACAAGTCGGTAATAAGTGGTCTGTGACTGACAGGTTATGTGTGTCAATCACAAATAACGTGTTTGGATTTGTCACCGACATTCATACAGTATCCACCAATGAGGTGCGGCTATTTCAGTGTCGGTGGTACAAGTTTTGATTGCGACAGCATCAACCAAACTGACGTGTGAAGCGAGTCAGTGGTGTGTGATTGACAGCGCGCAGGGGCCAATGACAAATCGGGCCAGTTCCTCAGTCACTGCTCAGGAAATCGATGGCAAGTTTTAAGGCAGGGGTTCCCCTCACAACAACCACATTTCATCTTCACCTTCAGACGACAACCGGAGTGAGACCAGATTGCAAAAACGAGATTTGCTCGGTGAGTGTTTGAAACAATCGGGTTTTTTTTTCTAGAAGCAAAATTATCTTGCCTTTTTGCACATAGTATATCAACTGAGCGTGGGATTATGATTCAAAAACAGTTGCTTAATAGTCTATTATTTTCCAAAAACGTGCGCGTTAGTTGCTTTGATATTTCCCCTTCTTTGTAAGCTTTAGAAATGTACTTGCTTGGGGACTGAAAAACAATTGTTTTCGAACAAAACTTCAATTGAAACTGATCTAGCGTGACAACTTACACGCAACTGTTAGGAGCCAAACCAGCGCACTGATGTTCGATCCGCGCCATGTTGTGTCCATCATGTATTACTGACATTCAATCAGTGTTGACAAAAGTGTGGCTAGTCTGAATAAACGCTCTTTGGTTATATTGTTAGAAGGCGCAAATATTAGTTCAAATTACTGGATTTATTTGAAAAAAATCATGTATAGAGTTGATGTTTGTATACATTTTCTGGCCCTTCTGCGAGCTAAATGTCCTGCTCCGATTTAAGTTTTCAAAGTTTAAAACACCTGCTTCCAAAACAAACGCGAAACCTATGTAGCAAGTTTTTGCGTTGTAAATAAATAACCACAAACTCAGCTATTGCGATACTAAGTCATTTAATATTATTTTAACCTCAGACGGACAAAATAATGATGACGATTTACGATAAAAACAAATCAACTCGATAACATCCGATAAACGTTCGATTGAAAACTTCACTAAAAAACTAACACATCCTTGTCATTGAAGAACAGTTGAGGTTTTAGTCTTTGTAAGGTTTAGGCCACACAAAAAAGTCTTCGGTTTCTGGTATGCGCGCGCGTCGCCGTAGCCATGCGCGTCGGCAAAATGAAAAAGTTGGGTTTTTTTCAATGAAAGATGATGTCTCAAACCGCCAAACTCACTGGTTTGACTGGAATCCTGCTTCTGCACAATTTTAACGTGGTTTTAGATGGGGTTATGATCGAGAATAAGCTTTATGTGGCCACTCTGGACTCCCATATATTTGCACAAAGTTGAGTCGGGCACCATTTACGGTCATCAGCCGACATTTGAAGCAAAAACAAACCGGTAAAAAAAAAAGCCGCGTCGCCGCACCACTTTTTCAGCAAGCTCCATACCAGAAACTGGAGACTTATTTTTTGTTGCCTTAGCGTTTTTTGTGAGTTTTTGCATGGGGAGCACTATGGTGGTCTCATTTTTAGTAGGGACACTCATTAGATATTATTGTAATGATAGAAAAACTAATTCATGTCTCCCTAAGTTCTGGGGCGGTTTGGGTGGGGATGTGGAGAAAAAAAATGTGTGAAGGGGAGGTAAGGCGTCAATGGAGTTGAGTCGGGCACCATTTACGGTCATCAGCCGACATTTGAAGCAAAAACAAACCGGTAAAAAAAAAGCCGCGTCGCCGCACCACTTTTTCAGCAAGCTCCATACCAGAAACTGGAGACTTTTGTTTGTTGCCTTAGCGTTTTTTGTGAGTTTTTGCATGGGGAGCACTATGGTGGCCTCATTGTGAGTAGGGACACTCATTAGATATTATTGTAATGATAGAGAAACTAATTCATGTCTCCCTAAGTTCTGGGGCGGTTTGGGTGGGGATGTGGAGAAAAAAAATGTGTGAAGGGGGAGGTAAGGCGTCAATGGAGTTGAGTCGGGCACCATTTACGGTCATCAGCCGACATTTGAAGCAAAAACAAACCGGTAAAAAAAAAGCCGCGTCGCCGCACCACTTTTTCAGCAAGCTCCATACCAGAAACTGGAGACTTTTGTTTGTTGCCTTAGCGTTTTTTGTGAGTTTTTGCATGGGGAGCACTATGGTGGCCTCATTGTGAGTAGGGACACTCATTAGATATTATTGTAATGATAGAGAAACTAATTCATGTCTCCCTAAGTTCTGGGGCGGTTTGGGTGGGGATGTGGAGAAAAAAAATGTGTGAAGGGGAGGTAAGGCGTCAATGGGGTTCGGGCGTGACCCAATACCCCCCCCCCCCCCCCCCCCCCCCGTTTGCGCACTCTGATGGTATTCGTCAGAAAAGAAATGTGATTAGTTTTTTGTTATCTTTTAGCCTAGGGCTATCACAGTTTCGGGGCAGTTGCCATTTTGTAATAGTTTTCGTAATAATGTTACAACTGTTTTGTTTTTAATTTATTAACATATTTTCCCAAAGTTGATTTTGGTTGAGTTGTTATGAGAGGTGGCTGGAGTCCTAATAAACACATTGCCAACAACGTTTGCCTGTTAACTAAAATCACAGGGTCCTCGCCAATTGTTACTGGACTTTTACGTGGCTTTAACTTGGGTTTTTTCGCTTACACATTTCTGCGCAAAATCCCTTTTGCGATTACTTTGTTCGATTCCAAAGTAGTAAATTGTAAAAACGAAAATGATTGGTGCTTATGCGTGAGTCCAGGCAGGGCGGTTGGAGTAGGTACTCCGCTTGAAATAAATAAAATCAATCCAAGTCACACTTCGCTGACAGATATTTTTGCAGACAGATATGTTTTACTTGTGAAATTCAGCTATGCCGCATTCCCCGACCAGCCCATAACTTGTCTCAGAGCGAATTGTGAATGTCTCATTTCTGTTGGTTTTATTTTCAGCCAGAGATCTGCTCGAGAATTGAGGATTTCTTTTGCAATAGAATTCCATAACGTAACTTCAAGGTGAGGGTCTTTTATTTAAAATGTACCTTATTTTGTTGGAGACTTTATTTGTTTATTATGCTTTTTTAAACTTATGAACACAATGTCAATTGAAACTGATCTTCGTTGACCATGATAATGATTCATTATTGCTAGCAACAAAACCAGCACGCTAACCTCCAATCCAAGACTTGTGCCTTTTCTCAACGACCAGTTTGGATGGAGTTAACAATAAAATAGTTCGATACGTTAGTGAAATTTGTGTTTGAAATTACCAGGTTAAATGGACATTTAATCTGTAAAAGATATAGCTGAACTACAGCTCGTGGATCCAGACATTTTGTTAGGCCAAATATTCAGACAATAACACAACGAACAGCAACTAAAGGTTTTGAATTTTGTTTTGTGACAAACGCAGGGTTATGGGTCGGGATAGTATTTTCGTTGCACATTGTGTCGGCTCACTAATGAATAAGTCATGAAAAGCTGCAGAAATTGTGAAATAGAAACATATTTCTCATTATAATGTTGAACAAGGAGACATTTCTGATATCGAAAACAACAATCACACGATATATAACATCCAAGTGGCGTAGCACAGTCATTTTTATTGAGAGGGGGTAAAAAAAGGGCACTTGCACATCTGTGGTGAAATGTAGACAGATTATTTTCTCCGGACAGTTGGCCTCCGTTAAATCAAAAAGCGAGGGGGGGGGGAGGGCTGGTACCATCTGTCGATGGGGGCGCTGTTCAAAAACGACGATTATGCACACAAACGGCCAATATATGGTGCTTTTCAGGGCGGTACATGTGCGGAATTTTGAAAAAGGCACCCAAAACGGCAGATGCCACAAAAAATCACCACTTCTTTTCCAAAAAGAGCACTTTTTACGAGTAAAAAAGAGCACTTCTTAAAAAAGGGCACCCTTTGAAAAAAAATTGGGGGGGGGGGTAAGCCCGACAAAAAAGGGCATTTGAATGGAAAAGGCAGTCTTTACATCCCAAGGACTAGACTTGTATTCGGGTCACCAAACTTCGAGTGCGTGTCAGAGTCACCTCTCCCATCCCGAGTCCGAATCCCGAGTCCGAGTCAGGAATCACAAAGGTCAAGTCCGAGTCCGAGTCACAAGTCACCCTTAATGTATATTAGAAATCAATTTTGAGGTACTGTTACAACCTGACAGTGTAAATGTTTTCATTTTCACGGCTTTTCACTGATTTAATGAACTGGAAATCCGTGTATAACCATAAGGCAAGGCACATATTGTCTTGAAAAGATAATCTGGTATCAAACATTATCAAGCTTATAAGATTTGAGGCTTTACATGGTATCGGTATCGTTTCGGTTTGCGGTAACACCATGTGGTAATAACTACTGCTTAAAAGATATTTAGTTCTGAAAAGAACTTGTCCTGCTTATTATCAACTTTCGCTAAGTAGTTTTTTGTTCTGATAAGAACAGTCTTGCTTTAAGTTCGAAAAGAACTTGTCTTTGGTCTCAACGTTTCGACTAGCCTGCTCCAGTCATCGTCAGGAGACTGAAGAGAATTGGAGATGCTACTCCTTAAGTAGGCTGTTTGGGATTGGGAACACCCTGAGCACACCCGACATGCCGGTTGCCATCCTTCCGTACATTGGCCATGCATCACACACGATCCAGCGTATCCTCCGTGAAGGGGATATTAAGGTCTACTACCGAACCCGCAATAAACTAGAAATGAAATTGTACACCCACAAAGACAAGCACAACCCGAGCAGTCAAGCAGCAGTGTACCGAATTCCTTGCTCATGTGGCAAGTGTATATTGGCGAGACCAGCAGGGACCTCACTACCAGGCTTAAAGAACACATAGCTCACGGGCGCTCACGAGGGGAACTTGACAAATCTGCTTTTGTTAAACACTCTGCTGATTTGGATCATGTCGTTGACTGGGAACAAGCGGAAATCATAGCTCCAGAGAAACACTGATACACTCGTCATATCAGAGAAGCTTTTGAGATCCACAAACATGACACTATACCACACGATATCGGCTATTTCATAAGCAACATATGGCATTCAATAATACCAAGTTGCAACACTCATGGCTCACAGCCAACTGACACACCTGAGCAAGCAGGACACTCAGTGGGCATCCCTCAACACAATGCCCAGGCGGCTCACAGCCAACTGACACACTGGAGTGAGCAGGGCATCTCACTCTAACACAATGCCCAACAGACAACCAATCAGAATCCACCAATACAAGCATTCCCAATCCTAACACAGCCTACTTAAAGAGGTTGTGGAATGCTCGAAGACATTTCCGTCATTTTTCGGGTATTGTGTAGCCTAAGGTGTGAAGAAATAAAAACGACCGTTGTTTCCGTCATGAAATGAATACAAAAGGTACTTTTGAGAGCTGTTTTTCAGGTCCGGTTTTGACCCGAACGTGCAATTTGTGTAAAAGTCGTCGTTGGGGGCAGCAAACAAAACATAGTAAATCTGGACGTAATAAACAGGACTCCCTATGCAGCGTAGTATAAACGAGTCCTGTTTATCACGTCACGATTTTTCTGATTTTACGAAGAACCCGGCGACTGTTGATTTCAACTATGCGCTCGCCGACCAACAAATTACTCGATGAATTTCAGTTTTATAAACGTATAAACGCACACTACAAAAGAATGGGAGTTTGTCATTATGATATATATGGGTCTACTCTACAATAAAACAAAAAAAAAAGTCACACAGGTCGAGTCCAAGTCTGGGTCCGCAGGGCTAGGGTCGAGTCCGAGACCGAGTCAGTTGTCATCGTGACTCAGTCCAAGTCCGCGTCACGTGACTCGAGTCCGCGTCACGTGACTCGAGTCCGCGTCACGTTTCGTGTCTGCCAATGGCAGACACACAAGGATAGAACAACATATTCTTTCTAGTCCTCGAACGTTCGTCTGTTGTTGGAAACGGTCCTTGAACGTGTGTGTGCTCAGTCTACGGAAGAGGGTTATATTTTGGCTTTTCCTCAGACATGATGGGAAAATTCGAACGTGGATACATTGATTATAATTGTTCGGGTTTTTTTGGTGTGATGACGGCCATGCATCTTCGAATGCAAAACATATTTTTTTTTAAATGTAGCTGAATAGAACTATTTAGATACCTTTTTTGGAATCAGAAATATTGCAGCGACGTATCTTTCGATGTCATCGCGACATCTTCATTCAGCGTAGTGAATTAAACCGGTCATGTGACCACCTTTTGGGCGATCGCAAACCAGCAGGTCATCGTAGAAGGCTGGCAGGTCGTATCCGGTGTCTCTATTAAGGGATGGCAACCTACAATATATTCCGATCTGCGGATGTTTGTGAGCAATTTTTTAATGACGGAAAAAAAAAATTCTTTGACGTCCATTTGAGTGATGACGTCATCATTTTTTTGTGACATCGCTCAATGAACATTTGCTTAAATTGCATGATAAAAAAAATGCTTCTGTTTTCATGCTGTATTCACTTCTCATTGCACTTACGGTAACGCCGAAAGTCATCATTTTGTCAGAGTAATAATGCAAACCTCAGGTTCAAGGTTGATGTTGGTTCAAATTTCAAACTCATGCCGTATACCGTTGACGAGAAAACTCGCGTTGAATTATCGTACTTAAAACAAATCCCAAGAATTGTTTAGAATAAATTGCTGCGAACGAACGGGTGATGAGGGATCAGCCCCATCGCTAAACATCAGTTTGTTTTCATTTAGCCTAAAGGAGTTATGTTTTCTACAATATTTCCGCCACTACTTCTATTGTACACTCTTTAAATATGTTTTCAGCAAATGCTGACTGGTTCCTTTGTAGACCACTAATACGCAATTGATTTCTTGTTGCAATGGATAGCACATCCACCTTCACGGTATTTTTATTGTCAATATTGCGAAGATTACTCAGTCCTTTTGCTCCGCTGTCCGACTTAAAAGTACGAGGTCTCCGACGAATTCAGTCATTTTTGCATGTAGGGTTTCACCCAGCATGCCCCTTAGATTCACGTGGATCAAAACAGCCATAGTTGTTTGTGTGTTGGTATTGTGAATTGTTTTCAGTTGGGCAGTTTTAGTTGTTGAGTTTTAGTTTAACGGATTTCCACAAACCCTACTGATTTTCTGAGACCTACTCTGTTCTGAAACAGATGGTGGCTGGTGCTAGTGGCCAAACCAGTGCGCTGATTTCTTATCCAGAAATATGCCTAATCATTTTTGAAGCGACTGTAAATTGACAGCGGTACTTTAAATGTCTATT
This sequence comes from Patiria miniata, assembly GCF_015706575.1. Taxonomy (NCBI): domain Eukaryota; kingdom Metazoa; phylum Echinodermata; class Asteroidea; order Valvatida; family Asterinidae; genus Patiria; species Patiria miniata. Next base: position 27,483,704 of record NW_024037074.1, read on the forward strand.
TCCGTCATACGTCTCTGCTGTTAGATAAGTTTCCCTTATAATCTCAGAATAGTTATGCGCATTTCAGTGTTGTAGTACTCGTACTCGGTACTCGTACTCAAGTATACAACAAAATACATGTATCATGTCGTCTGTGTCCACTGTTGTAAAGTTTGGGTTCAAGGATCACATGGAATTTGTCCACAACGGTATCAACAGTGCAGCGTGCATGGTTTGTGCCGTTCGCATATCAGAAACATATGGGACAACTCCGAACTTCATCACGCATATGCGGAAGAAACACCCTGTGAAGAAATCTTTTCGCAGCCATTTGAATGCTTGTTGTACTTTCTTCTTTTTTTTCAGTCTGAATAATTCAAGGACCAGGAAATACATGCATAATAATAATAAAAATCAAATGCACAACACTTTAGGCTAGAATATTTTTATTAAATGACAGCTGACCTAAACTTTCACGCCTGTACCTCAGTTTGCTGTGTAGCATTTCCTTAAAAAAATACATTTGCATTGATTTGAGACTGCTGTTTTTTAAAAAACAACATAATTTCAGATAATTGAAAAAGCTTACAAAGACGAACCCTTAGTTGTATCGCAAGTGATTATCAGAACACATAATTTAGGCTTCAAGCACAATGTACCCAGTGCCGTATTCGGAAATACAAGTACTCGTACTCGTACTCTGAATACAAGAACTCGTACTCGTAGGCCTACTCGTACTCGGATGTACTCGTACTCGGAGACCTGTTCTTGTACTCGGAAGCACAAGTGCTCGTAATCGTACTCGTACTCGGCAACCTAGGTACTCGGCAGTACTCGGTACTTGGCAAAAAGTACTTCACTACAACACTGTTGCATTGTCACTCCTACAAATTGAAATTCAAACACTTTGGAATCCCATTAATGTTCCATATTTCGTTTATCATTAAATTTTGAAGTTTCTCCCAACTTGCTTTTTTTTTCACTTTTGTATGAGACATCGAACAAAACATGTTACCTATTACATAAAGTTATTGAATAATCAGCTTACAAATGTTGAATAACTTGCTTTGTGCTTTGATTACGCCAAAGCAATCCCTAATAGAACCTATTTACGAAAATCTCCTTTTTGACAAGACGGACAGGATGTTGTATTTTGTTAAAATAAAAATTACGGACTAACACTTTGTCTAGAGTTAAAAGTTGAATTTGTGGGGCGAGGAAATGATAAAATCAAATTTCTCTATGACTTCCTTTTTGGTAATCACTTTGTTGACTTAAAAAAAAGCAAATCATCATTCAATAAAACCATAATGTTACTCTTGCGTGAGTCCGATGCTAATCCGTCCAAATCGCATTTCCCCCGACAGAGAATCTGATTCATTTATTTTCTTGGTGTTTTATAAGTTAATTGCAGCTTTGCCTGCCTCACCTTATTAGCCCCTATGTTATCCACGAGCGATTTTTTTCATGACACAATTTGCCTCCTGTTTCTGAGAAGACGCAAAACACCACGGTCCTGATACTACTGATAGAAATCCACCGATAGGGATAATTTCCTCCCAAATTCATCAAAATGATAACAAAAGTAAATTTGCTTGATTCATAATATCATGATCATATGGCCATGGAAAATGTTGCTAGTTACGTTTTCTCAGTAGTTCGCTTTTTAGAGTAAGACACTCAAATTCCTTTTTAATCTGGCAAAATGTGGTGGTAACACTCTCATTTAAGTCTCCACGTCATTCGTTTGAGAAAGGCAGATCCGTCGTTCAAATTTGTCAAAGGTCAAATTCGTTTCAAAAGAACCAGGACGGCTAATTCACTCTAAAGTGTTACCTTTACTTTCATACACAGGCAATGATTGTCGGTCAATGAGAATGTTAAATAGGAGATAGATCAGTTTTGATTAAGGACATGAAATGTTCACATCCTGAATTATTCTTCTTTCTTTTTTCAAATGACGGCAATTTTTAATAACTCTTGTTTTGGTGTGATTCTCCAGTTTCTCTGACTTAACTGTTTATTCTCTCATTTTCCCCGCGTTTAATTTGTTCTCATATTTATGTATTTTATAATTTTTTCTTTACAGATGAAGATCAGCGTGGCAGTAATTGTGTTGATCGCCCTCCTTTTTGTTATTAACTCTGTCAAGGTCCGAGCTTCCGTTACTGGGCCGGTTGCTTCGGACGGTGATGGTCCTGCGTCTCAGGTGTGTCAGCAGTGCTGCCAGGGACCTGCTGCCATACCCGGCATACCAGGTCTGCCTGGCCCGGTAGGCCAAATGGGACCTTATGGTCCTCAGGGGTCAAAGGGCGATGCAGGTCAGCAAGGTCACAAAGGTGAAATTGGCCCTTTTGGACCTATGGGTGATCGGGGAGCACCTGGGAACACTGGGTCTAAAGGTGATGATGGGATTGGTCTGCCCGGCAAGATAGGTCCGAGAGGCCTACCTGGTTTTGTTGGAGGAACTGGGGAAACTGGTGTCAAAGGTCAGAAGGGTGAGCCAGGAGAGACACCAGACGACTCCAATCAGCGGGTAGCATTCACCGTGAAGAGGTCGGGCTCATCAGATGTGTCTACGAACATTGACGCCCATTTGCCCTTCCAGCAGACCGTGACGCTTCTGTCGGGGACCAGCTTCGATCTCGAGACTGGCACATTCACCTGTAGTGAGCCAGGCACCTACGTGTTCATGTTTTCTGTATGCAAACATCCCGGCAACACACTTTGGGTTCAGCTCCGGAAGAACGATGACGTTGTGATTGTTTCTGCCTACAACGGTAGTTCAAGTCAGTATGAGCCGGTTTCTGGGAGCGCGGTGCTGGTTCTGCAACGAGGAGACACAGTGCATCTTACCATGTACGGTAAGGTGGGTAATGCTTCCAGTCACGACACCTCATTTAGTGGCTTCCTCCTGTACCCCGAATAAACAAACTAATCGCCTCTCATAAAGATATACGACATCGTGTTGCTGAATTCATAAAATCGAATTCCATTTTGCCGAAACAATATTAAGCGCTGAATTAAAAGAAATAATTTTTGAATGTCTCAAGAATTGTTTTCCTTGTAATACGCATACGCTTATTTTGTATACAGTAATTGATATGAGTATTGATAAAAAAAAATTTTTAAATATGATACATAAGATGATTGGTTGTTGACCACGGATTCTGTATCCAGAGTGGAATGAAATGTTTTTAATGCAAAAGTCTACAATATTTCAATTGTATCCCTTTTTATATGAACAAGGCAAACATAATCGGACAGTCAAACGGACAATGTTACTGGCGGTCGGAGATAATTACGATCGATGCATATGCATTCTGGTTATGTAACGTGGAATTTATTAATCCCAGATTTTTTTTTCATTTTTCTTCAAATTAATACAAATGGTTTCACTAGAAAGGGCTGGATTTTGTAATTTGAAACAGTTTGTACAATGAAACATTTTGATAAGGAACTCGTAAGGAATTAGGATACGCGAAAGTGTGACAGGGGCTTAAAGCCCCTGTCACACCTTTGCGTATCCTAATTCCTTATGGGTTCCTTATCAAAAAATTTCAATACGCAGCCGTACGCTCAATTAACGTCGAAATGTTTTGATTACTTTGAATTATGTGCGACGCACATCTAGCGTACAAGTAACGAATTCAGCGCATCCATTGCGTATGAGATGCGTATGAGTTGCGTATGCAGTGCACAACATTATTTTTTCGGGCTGCGAATAGGTCAGTATGCAGTGCGCATGCCGAGCGTATTCCGGACGCACCCGACTTATGCCGACCGCATGCTTAACGCACTTCTGAGCGTATTCCCGCCGCATTCTCGCCGCTCGCCAGTCAGCGTGCGTTGCATCGGCGCTGCAAGTACGCTATGTATACATCCAATACAGGTGGATCATATGCTGACGGGGTGCGTCATGAACACATAGCGTACTCGTAACGCACTCGACCGATGCGGGACCGATGCGCTGCGTATTTATAACTTATTATGACCTGCGTAACAGCGTACGCAGCGTAGTTTTGTGCATGCCCAAAACTATCCAGCGTACTGGGCCGTACCATGCGTATGCTCGCGTACATAAAACTTACACAAAACGATAGAGATGCATATGAGGTGCGTATTGAACGTACGACTGCGTATGAAAAAAATGGCAATGCGCAACTCATAAGGAATTAGGATACGCAGAAGTGTGACAGGGCCCTAATTACTGGGCAATATCCAATAAAACTTGCCTGCTAGTTCACCTTGCGTTTGTAACTCAATAAACGCAAACCTCTAGTTTTGATTCGTAAGGCTATTATATAAATTGAGCTCAAATTCACTCCTACAATCTGGCGAGTTACAGATGATCAACAAAAAAATTAAAAAGGGAAATTAACAATGTAATGTTGGAATGATGTTTAGGAATGTCACCATGCACAATGGGACAAATAGGCACGTTTTGGTGCGGATCGGTGCGGATTGCGTACGTTTTCTTGGGGTTATAAATTGTGTTGTTGGACCATGCCCTCTGGATACACCTATGCTAACAATGTCAACATTTTTCCTCGAGAGTACACGGGCTCAAATGTTAAAAAGAATTAGCACATTTTATTTTAGGGTTTTGAATTGCATTTAATTGAATTTGAGAGCTTAGTTCTTGTAAAATAATTGTTTACTGAAGTAATGCGATGTTGGTTAGTAAATGTGACATTATCACTTAGAAGAGATTGTTTTGTAACACTTGTCAGTTTTAATACATTCATACCTACCTAAGGCAGTTAACCCCTTCCTATTGGTTGAGAGCCCGTCACGTGGCCGATTTAAATGGTTGATTAAGATCAGCTGGCTGGTCTTTAACACTTTTCCTGTGTCACATGAAATTTTGACTCCTTTGAAATCCGGTGCGTTTTAGTTCCCGTTGTATTGGTTGAACGTTCAAAATGCAAACACATCCGAAATACTACTTGTGACTCAGTATTGCATAGTCCTTAATTCACACAACACCGGCACAGCTGCGTTCTGCGCGACATCGTGCATTACGCGCAACGCAGGTGCAAATCTCCATATAAGGAGTTGTTTACAAAATGGACACTACCATAATATAGCTAAAAGGGTGATTCGAGAAAAAAAATGAATTAAAAAAGTTTTGGAAATGTAATATTTTTGACTTGTTAGACCGAAAACGTTTGATTTCTTTTTTGACCGGAAGTAATTTATGAATTGATTCGGCTCGGGCAATTATCAGCAACTCCAACCGCTCTTAAACAGTGTGTTTAAAACCGGCAAAGCACACATTTATTCCCGTAGTAACAATTTAAGTATCTGAGAAACGTGTTGCTTAAATTCTAATACATTTAATTATATCGCCTTCGGCTCGGCTAACTATCCAACCGGTTTTAAACATAGTGTTTAAAACCAGCCAAGCACACATTTATAAGTAATAATATGTAACCTCTAACTAATTAAATATTAAAAATTCACCGAGTCAGGTTTCTTTTGTGGTTCATTTGAACATTTTTAATAAAAAGCCGTATCCTCTCTGAGTGATCCCCTTTTGCCATTTCCCCGGTCTGTATCGTGACTTTGGGCGTGATCCCTGACTGAATGGCATAAACCGGTTCATATGGCTTCTGACTAGCGCCGCTTGAACAAAGATATTGACCAGTTGGGAAACCATCAACATAGGGCTGGATAGCTCAGTTGGAAAGATAGCTCGGTTCAAAGGTCGGGTGAAGTTTGAGAAACCGAGATCGAAAATTTGCCGAGATTTGAGAAATGGCTCTGCAATGTCTGCATCAAAGTCAAGCTCCCTCTATGTTCGATTAGTTGTATTAGCGTGCGACATGATTAAACAATTATCCTATTGGAGATATGGCGGACACAATTGGAGGGCGCTATCGGTTTGGGTAATGTAGTAACCAACAGATAACGTATCACCAACCGATCATGTAACAAAACTTGACTGATAGTGTAGTAAAATTGGTATCCGATACGGTTATGAATAAGAGATTCATAAAATAAACATTTTAAAATAAGCAAATACCACAGCACATTAGAAATTATGACTTGGCACACAATTTGCATAACATTAACCCGCCATTAAATGCCATATCTCATTGTTTTCCCCAAACCCAAGTTGAGCAGACCAGTACGTGTGTTGGTTTTCAGTAATGAACAAAACTGCTGATGACATTGAATATTAATTTTGGGAAATATGATGTGTAAGCATTTCAAAATGTGATTCCACAGTTCGCCAACGCAGCAGTCCCATTTCATCGCTGATTACGAAGTGGCAATAACCTCCTAATCTTGAGTAAAGTTAATTTTGAAAAGACACCCAAAAAAAAAACACCTGGTTTTTAAAGTTTATCTTTTTTTACAAACTGTTTAACCACTTTGCTGCAACAGAGTTCAGAAAACTTTTGCACTTTGTAACAACTCATGCATTACTCTTTGGTATTTTACAGTCGTGTTTACATTTTTTCTTAATCAAACGGCCATTAACGTTATTTTACACTTCGCATAAATGTATTATATTCGCACCTTTTCTCACGCTGGGAAATTAATACAAGCTGATTTGTGCAGACCGATGTATGATCCAAGGCATGATCATTCTCGCCTTGCTATTGAGGTGACTTTTGTCACAGTGAGAACTTCAAGCTCAGGCTTTTTCCCAAATATCTATTTGCGATAAACAGGTGTCGACACAGAGGGGTGGTTTGGGGCGGTCACCCCCAACCCTGCCCCACTCTGACATAAACAAGATTGTGTTTATAACAATAAATCGATTCAGGGGCGGATCCAGGAATTTTTGCAGAGGGGGCATTTCATCAGCAATTTTTTCATTCCGGTCACTTGGCCTAGTTTCAATGGGGACGCTGTTCAAATCCTACCATCATTAACACTATATTACATTATACAGTACAAACACCCCCGTCATTTTGCACAGCCGGACATTATTACCAGTATAATTTTTTGGGGTGTCAGAGCAGGGGGAGTTTCACATTATGTTTTATGTATTTCTATGGGAAAGAAAATTGAGTCGGAGCTGGGGGGGGGGGGGCGGGGGGGGGGGGGGGGGGTTGGACCATCCCCCCCCCCCGGATCCGCGCCTGATGATACTAATAATAATTACCTCTATGCCAGCCTGTCCGCAACAATCTGACACAGAGGCGTCGCCAGCGGGAGTAGGGGGGTATTTATACACTATTATGTTATTATAGTGTTCAGGATCGTCGGATTTAAACGATGACCCCATTGAAAGAATGGTACAAGCCCCCTATACTTTTGGATTTTACGGAGAGGCAAACCTGAAACCGGGCGCACCTGAAAACAAGAGAGTAAACAACGTATTGTTATTTTCCATTTGAGATTTGTTTGAATTTTGTTAGCGCAACGGTGATTTAGCCCGTGCAAACACTAAAACATAAACAGACAGTTTCATATACCCTTTCACATACTGATACATTATCGGTTGATTTTTGATACATTATCGGTTGATACAGTATCCGTTTGCTTGTGATACATTGTCGGATACATTTTTAGTAACTTCATTATCCGCCGACACGTGATACATTATCGGATAATTTTTTTTACTACACTATCAAACAAATTTTGCTACATTATCGGTTAGTGATACAATATCAGTATATTTGTGATACGTTATCCGTTGATTACTACATTATCAGTTGTAACAAGGCCTGCACAAGGTATGTGCAAAGGTACTGAGCATTTACATGTAATTTTGCGACAATGAAATAAAATGTAAATATTATAGCTGGATTGGATTTTGTATTTTCGAGCAATTTTAAAAATTAATTTCGAACGATTACAGTACATTTGCAAGCTCTCAATATATAACAAATTATTAATTCTTGCAATTGTCCTCCGATAGAAAAGAAAGAAAATAAAAGGAAAAGTTATGTGGCGATGGCCAAGTCTTCAGGAGTCGGACTTATGACCCTAACCTAATGAGCCCCTTACCGACTTCCAATATAGAACTCTTCCGGGACTCGGTACACCACACCTCCTTCCCTGTCCATCCATGTAACTCGAAAGTCAGGCACCATAAAGGGAGGAAACGAGGTGGCACCCTAAGCCTTGCTGCCGAGTCAGCAAAAGAACCCCGTACCTATACGCAGATGCCAACCTGGACTTCGCAGACAGTCCCAACTTGTGAGTCAGCTTACCAACCGAGCTAACTGCTCTTTGTAAATGACGACGAGAAATTAATACTCTTAAATGACAGAAGGGCGGGCATCAAAAACCAAAAAAATGACACAAAGCGGGTTCGAACCCCTAACTCTGGGTCCGCTGTCAGACAGCTGAACAACTAGGTTGTTTCAGTAGGAGCTTTTCTCTTTGCGTTTAAAACATAATCCTTATTCCGTAGTGGGAGAGTTACTTTGTGTTCCATAGCTGCACGAAAGGTGCATCAGCATCCCGCTATACACAAGAATGCTGCTACGTAACTCTTTTCTACAATCATTATTATGTACCGAGCAGTTGACTATTCAGAGACACAACGCGCAATTTACCTTACCAAGCTCGTCCTTATTCTGTCTTATTTTTTCGCGTCGCGCTACTTTCGGCCGGCACGGACATATCGCGCTGATGGAGTGAAATTCTAGCAAGTTTCCCTTACCTCATTATATTTATATCAAACTACTGACTCGTTTACAAATATTTACGACGGAATTTTGTTTGCCTGATTCTAATTAAGCTCCCTTGGCTAGCTTGGAAAAATTCATCAAAAGAGGGGGTGGTACATACATGTGTATCTTGATTAGTACTTATTATGCGAGTGCGATGCCTAAACGGCGAGGGGTTCGTGGCCCGCCTAAGGGCCCCTGAAAAATGGATTCTAGGTGCCCTGTGGTATGGTGTTCAATATGTGCCACCGGCGTCGCATATATATATATAATTATTATTTTTTTGGCGGCGCATTTTTTTGTTTTGGCTGCGGATTTTTTTGGGGGCGGGGGGCTGCGCATTTTTTAATTTTTTTTTTGGCCGCGCGGTTTTTTTCCTATGGTGGCCCTGAAGGGACATCACACCTCGAGATTTCTGCATATTTTGGGCAGATTTCAGCTCAGATTTCTGTGCAGATTTCTGCTATGTTGCACATTTTAGCGCACATTTCTGCGCAGATGTCTGTGATGTCGCAAATTTGATCACACATTTCTGCGTAGATTTCTGTGATGTCGCACATTTTATTGCAGATTTCTTCGCAGATAATGTTGCGTTGTTTGCCTACGCACGGTTATTTGTATTGTGTTATAATCTGCCATCTCGCATCTCGCATCTCCCCTTACGAATCTGATGTTTAATACAGAGATTTGAGGTCTGCTTTTTGGTTGAAAAGAGAATGATTTATTTCAATCATAACTCATGAACAAAATAAACAATCAATTTTAAACTTGTGCAGATAGACTTTGTCTTGATAAATATCTTTTGTTGTGTACTTGAAAATCTTGAACTTTATCTGGACCAAATTTTTCGTACGCCACCAAATTTTTCGTGGGCCCTAGGCACAGTGCCTTCTGTGCCTATTGGGTAATCCGGGCCTGACAGCCAGGCATTTTGAATGGAGTCATTAAAACGCCGAGAGAGTGACTTGCGAGGTTTTCCCACATCCCGGCTCCAATGCAGCTCCGGATCCAGCTCCAATGCAAAACCGCATGCTCGAAACCGGAAACAGAACGACGCCAGGGTTTAGGAAACATCTTTTTAGGTCTTGTGACTGCGGGCGTTTTATAAACTTAGGCTTCGTCTCGGCTTTGGACATGGCCATTAGTTTTAGGCCACTAATCAGATCAGTGGCTTTGTCATTTTCGTCTTTCTACAAGGTTTGGGAGGGGAAGGGGCATGAGCTCGTTCAACCACCCTACCCACCCCATCGTCGTTACTTAATTACTTAAGATTTTTTATATAAGTTTAGGTGGTTAGAAATACAGAATAGCACACCCTGGTATTAATCATTTGTCAGGATATCACCTAAGCTAGTTCAGGATAAATCGTTATGCGGAAGTCATCAAATAACAAACACAGGAAATCTGGTCATACCATACATTCATTTACTTGTGTTATATGGGGGTGGATTGGTCTTGTTATATTTTACATGCCGTTGTTATGTCATTTATTTAATTATTAATGGGTATTTTTCAGGTCCATTATCACCAGTTTACATTCAAACATTTCTTGGATATGATTTTTCGGACGCACTTCCAGCGTTAGAGGGCAGCAGTAAATATACGAGCCTGATATGATGCACAAACAATATCGAAGTTCATTTTGCTAGTTTCTTGCCCTTTGTATTTATTTTATTTCCTTTAAGTCCCAACTAAATAGCAAATTCTAACTTAGGGCACAAGTACGTGGAACACCGGGGACATGTTCTCCCTTCCTGACCCCCCCCCCCCCGTGGAAGCCGGTTCCTTTATTGAAAAATGCACTGTTGTAATAATGTGTTTCATATTTGAAAATAACATACGCATCCTAGGTACCCCCTCCCCCTCCCCCTCCGACCCCCCCTCCGACCCCCCCCCCCCCCAGGAATCTCCGAATTGAAACTCTAGTTTCGCCGCTAGCCCTGACTACGATTTAACCCTCTTAAAATCCCGAATATATCCTCACAATTTAACAGACTGAATAGCCAACTGCACATTGAATGAATCACGGTCGTTGTTCGTCACATTTCTATCCACCAATGAAAGTTAGGCACCCAACAAATCAGTGATCACAAGTGAGTGGTCTGTGACTGTCGGGTTGTGTGTGTCAATCACAAATCACGTGTTTTGGATGTGTCCCGACATCCATACCATATCCACCAATAAGACGCGGCGATTTCAGTGTCGGTGATACAGATTTTATATAGCGACTACATAGCCTGTACCACAGTAACATAACTTTCGTCTCATTGATATGAAGCGGGGCAGTGGTGTGTGATTGACAGCGCGTAGGGGCCAATCACAAACCGGGCCAAGCTCCTCAGTAACTGCTCAGGAAATCGATGGAATGTTTTTAAGGCAGAATCGGCCGTCCTTACCCTCTTCACAGCGACCGCAGCTTATCTTTAACTTGAGACGACAACCCAAGAGAACTGATTGCAAGAACGAGATTCGGTGAGTGTTTGAAACTATTATTTAGCCGAAGAATGTGTTTGAATCAACGTCGGATTTAGATTTGAAGAATATTGCTGGCACAATTATTTTTCGAACAACCAGCGCGGCAGTCTTGATATTTCCCCGTCTTTGTATGCTTGTGAAATGTGCTTAGGCTACATGAGGATTGAAAAAGAATACAAAACAATTCAAACTGATCTTGTTTGACTATGACACTGAACTATAACACTAAACACGATTGCCTACTGCCAAACCAGCCCGCGATTTCGCGCCACTTTTGCGTTCATATAGTAATATTCAAACATAGTTATGTAAAAGTGTGCCTAGTTGGAATTAACACTCTTTAGTTTCACTGTTAGAGGGCGCAAATATAAAGGAACCGGACGATCATGCACACTGTTCAAATTGTTTTATCTTGCTGTATTCATTTGTAGAAGTACGGAAGCGTAGAAGGGCCAAGAAAAAGTAAGAAAAATGTATTTACTATCTCGCCGCGGCGAGTGACTATCTCGCCACAGCGAGTTATTATCTCGCCGCAGCGAGTTATTATCTCGCCGCGGCGACTTACTATCTCGCCGCGGCGACTTACTATCTTATAAATAAATTAAGAAAGAAAACGAAGTTCAGTGGGCGGCAACAGGTGATTTATCCACTTGCAATGCCAGGTCCATTAGCGCACGGGATGAGGATGACCCAGCCAACTATTTAACATTATAATTGCATCTCTCAGAGGGCAGAAAAGTAATAACTGTAATGTTCCGCCTTGCGATTGTTACGACCGATTTTGAATGAAACAAGCTCAAATTACCGTTACACAGACATTTTGATGTTCGCGGGCTAAAATCTTTTAACATCATATTTCTCCCGTTTTGAAGGCCGTATCTCAGAGACACTTTTGGAGTTTCTTTCCCTATCATGATCCTACAATTCAGTATTTTTCATCACAATAGAAAAATAGGCTTTGAGTTCGTCATTTTTTAATATTTGTAATCGTCACGAATATTAATACGGTTCTATCCATATGGAATGCAGTTACAATGTTTACGACTCCCTCCTTCACGAGTTCTCTACAAATACAATATCACCTGTTTTGGTTGGTTTACATTGGTATATACAGAGGCCCACGCGAAGTCACGCAGAGTCACGATACTTAATATGCTAATAACGCGCATGTCATATTATATACGTCAACGTTGCGGCAAAACCGGCCACTGACCATGCTTGTTTTGCTCGGCAAAATCTGAGCTTGACCTCGGTGATAGGAGATGTAACAAAAGCGTCTGCAACATATTAAGCTTAAATTCGGAATAGTATAAGTGTTCAACTACTCGTAAAATAACAACTTGTGAGGATTCCTAAAAAAAAAAGATTAGGGAATTACCTTTAGAACGATTTTCCCCACGTGCGCTTTTTAGGTCAGCTTAATCGGTGACCAGTATTGACGTTTCTGCATCGTGAAAGTTCATCAACGATTGCAAAGTTCATCACCAATTGCGAAAATCCATGACCGATAGCGATATTTGAACAGCGATTTCAAAAGTCTATCACGCCCCGCCCCATAAAAAGTTCGCACGCCCAGTCGCCCCCCCACTGAAAATTTGGCATCCGCAGAAAAACACCTCAATATGAGTTACCATGACTACCTGGAAGAATATAGGCCTAAGTCGAGTTTTTCCGGCGATTTTCTGCGATTTTTTTCGCGAGTGGCTGTTTATTACGGTCCCTTGGACATTAAATAGTGGTAGTTAGTTATCCCGCGAGCGCGAGTGGAACACGGATTAATGTAGTGCATCTATAGTGGCCCGGCCGAGTGGTATGTGGGACACTAGACTAGGGCGGGTATTGGGCGGATATCCGGTGAAGGAACCCTGTCTCACGGCCTTTGAGCTCGGATGAAATTTTGGGGCGCCCCTCCATTGTAACCTCAAGCCCCCCCCCCCCCCCACTCCAAGTCCCCTAGGATGAAAACCCTGGCTACGCCGATGCCTCGTTGGCGTTCCATAGGACCCGGCGGGATCGCCATTGTTGTGCCCGACGCTCACCGATACAAAATAGTAATTTGCCGCGGCGACATAGTAACTCGCCGCGGCGAGATAGTAAGTCGCCGCGGCGAGATAGTAACTCGCCGCGGCGAGATAGTAACTCGCCGCGGCGAGATAGTAACTCGCAGCGGCGAGATAGTAACTCACCGCGGCGAGATAGTAACTCGCCGCGGAGAGATAGTAATTCGCCGCGGCGAGATAGGAGCTATTTTTTTCCTAATATCTTTACGCCCTTCTACGCTTCCGTAGTAGAAGCCATGTATAGAGTTGATATTTGTACTAATCATTCGGCCCTTCTGCTTTACTGACCGCCTTAAAAGTTTGAAGCACAAGTGGATGAATGTAGTCTTGCGCATGTAGGGTTCCACTCGGCATGCATCTAGGATTCTGTTGAATATATTTTAACCAGCAATGGTGGCATTTGAATCAGTGACGTATCCAGCGGGGGGCAGGGGGCACTTTTTTTTGGCAATTTTTTTGTCAGCAATGATTGAAATAAATGTTTTTACACTGTAAAAAGTTGGGCAAAATGGGTTGATAATTCTACCAATGATGGCCGAATAATCAACTGCCTACACTTTTGTGCAAATTCTTCCCAATAGTTTGACATTTGTTACCTAATTCAACCCAATATGAGGTAATTTCATACCAATGCTGAATAAATTGCAGTGCACAACAGTGTTTTATCTAACCTTTTTACAGTGTAGAGTTCTTCTGACATCAATCCCAGCAAATAAAATCCGCTCAATAACCAAAACAATGTGCCGTGAACATGTCCATATGATATGTAGTATGCATAATAACGGTCAGTCTTGAAGAGCGCCCCCATTTCGAAAACGGGTACCAGCCCCCCCCCCCCCCCCTTTGCTTTTTGATTTTACGGAGGGCATTTTTCCGGAGAAAAAAAAATGTCTACATTTCGGCACGGATGTGCGGTTGCCCCCTCCCCCCCCCCCCCCCGATATAAAAAGCTGGATACGCTGCTCATTGGATTAATGTTTTGAATGATTTCGGTCGTTCATCAGTTGGTACAAAGTTTGCCAATCGCTAAATATTTCAGGGACACATTGGTTGACAAATCGGTTGTGGCCAACGGCTAATACACTTGCCAACGGCGAAAAAGTCGGTGTTTAATTTACACCATTAGTATCTATATAGGACCATCTAGTGTTACATTTTACTGGTGTTGTCCTATATATAGATACCGAATGGTATTAAATTAACACCACAGTTTTTATAACCAAATCGGCTCGATGATTTCGATCCGGATAATTAACACTTTTTTGTAACAACCGTGTCTTGGCTGCGGTAGTCTACCCGTCATATTTCCGCCAGTTCTTCTTGGAATGATATTGATTAATTAATGCAGGGTGTGATTCCCACAATTAAAAATTCAAGCAATTTGGAGCAAATAATAGAAGAATACAGAAATAATTTGTTTTTGGTTTTTGATTTCGCCAAAATTGCCGACATTTCTATATAAGGTGTGTAACTGACCTGCAGAAGTTTCAGCCCAGAAAAAGTAAGCACATTGTTCTCGCAAGGGGATCCCGTTGACAACACAGGTTAAAAAGTGTGCCCGATGTTTTGGAAAATACATGGTATTTGGAAAACAGTCCTATCGTCGCTTTGAGCATTGCATAGTGATAGTTTTGGGCAAAAAAAACATTGCTTAGTAAAATCAGGTTACCCGCCAAAACTCCATGCGATTTACATTGCTTGTGACTGGTATTTAGCTTTCAATCGCATGGAGTTTTGGCCGATAACCTGATTTTATTAAGTACGAATTTTGGAGGGCTTATCCGATTTGTTTGCTTAAGCAGCTCTATGAAATGGGCCCCATATCACAATACCCCCCTTAATACCAGCCTCCATGTTATTTCTAAACGGAGTTTTGTTGACTCATCAATATTTTTTTTCAGCAATCTGCTCAAGTGTTGAGGATTCCTTTCGCGATAATATTCAAGAACCGCGTTAGTTCAAGGTGAGTGTCTTTCATTTGGCATTAGCCTCAATCAAGCATCATAATAGAATGCTGATTTGTTCGGAGATTGTATCAGAAAATGTGGTCAATGAAAAGTGTAAAGGTTATATTTAATGAAGTCAGGGGTCCCCCCCCCCTCCACTGTACACCAACCGTATAGAGCGATGCCTGACATTTTCGCCAATCGTTGCTAAGTTTACCTGTCTGAACGCTGACATGTTTTTAGTTCATAGTCTTGAATTAACATGCGTTTTAGATACTGAACATTATTGCCGACATAATTATTTGTTTAACAACAAGCGCGGTAGTAGCCTTGATGTTTCCCCATTTGTGTATGTGTTTGTGAGATGTAGTCAACGAGACTCTAAAAGTTGTAAACAAGCGCCCTCTCTTGTTGACGCACGTAGCCCATGATAATATTTTACCCAAAAATTGTTCTTGGCTGTGATACTTATACACGTTTGCTGACAGCCGAACTGCCGCGCTAATTACGATCCAAAAAATTGTGCTTTGATTAACTGCCAGTTTAGAGTTGAATAAAATAGATCTAATTTATTGTATTGATATACCGTATCCCCGCAGTTGTGATCTGGTGAGTGCATGGGCAATGGATCATTTCCCCCCCCCCCCCTTTAGGTAAAAAAGAAAAACGTGCTGATTGACTTTTCCACAAAGTTACGGAGATGAATTGCTATTATTTGTTTGTTTTTTCTTTTTGATCGTCTATCTCATATTCCATATACTTTGTACACGTTTTTCTTAAAAGCTCTTTTGACATAAAGCATCCCAGCCAGCACGAACACATTGGGACAATAGCAGGCCAAACGTGGCAACAATATTGGGCCAATCTTACCCAACATTGGCCAATCGTCCGTTTTGCTCATTGGAACAAAATTGCTTAGTGGCAATATCGGCGAAACATTGGCTGAATATTGGCAAATGGTATACCAATCGCACGGAAAAAAAATACTGCAGCAGCTCAAGATCCGCGAAATGTGGTCAGTACATTCACTGGTCACGTCGTGATGACGACATCTATGATGTTTGTATAGCTTCTTTATTGTTCAGCCCGTAGGCCATATCTCAACAGAACATGCTAAACTCACAATTTTGTAAAAGGTTTGTTAAAGATAATAGATATTTACCCATAAATATGACAAATGGGTGATGTCATGATGACGTAATCAAAATTTCGATATTTTTTTTTTGGGGGGGGAGCTCTTACCGTCATCGTCTGAAGCCAGGAAATATAATTAGGCAAAATCCGAATAACGTCATTGGTTGATTTTTTTAAAGAATTTTCTATAACAAAAATATGTCATTCAACTCTCAACATTTGATACTCTTGTTTCTCAGATCGACTCCAAATCTAACACAGATTAAGATCACATTGAAAAACTGTGACATCATCAATCAATCAGGTGCCGTCTTCTCGCGGAGGGTTGGCTGCAATGGATTTTCATCTGTCTCTGTTCTGAGATGCCCTCGCACATTCCATGTAGCTAAGGCCAGTCTCTCAAATTATCAAACCACGATGTTCTTCTTCTTCCTCTTGGTCTTTTCCCCTCTATTTTGCCTTCCAAAAGAGTCTTCTGCAGCATTTGGTTTCTCATCATGTGTCCAAAGTAGTTTGTCTTCCTGTATTTTACTGTTTTTATGAGGGATTTCTTTGTCAGTGCTATTTGAAGGACTTGTTTGTTGGTCATTTTAACTATCCAGGGGATACTCCGCATTCTTCTGTATGTCAACATTTCGAATGTTTCGAGTCGGTTGATTGAATCTTTTGTCAATGTCCATGTTTCTGCTCCATATAGTACTGTTGACCAGATGTAGCATTTGATTAGTCTTAGCCGTGTTTTGATGTTGATATTTCTTGATATGAAGATGTGTTTCCTTTTATTGAAGACAGATT
Organism: Patiria miniata; assembly: GCF_015706575.1. Taxonomy (NCBI): domain Eukaryota; kingdom Metazoa; phylum Echinodermata; class Asteroidea; order Valvatida; family Asterinidae; genus Patiria; species Patiria miniata. The sequence goes on from NW_024037074.1 coordinate 27,500,729, forward strand.
TGCCAATAGCTATCCTTCGTTTGATTTCATCTTGGCATCGCTCATCTTCCGTTATCATTTGTCCTAAGTAGATGAAGGGGTCGACCTGTTCCAGTTCTTTCCTGTCAACCTGGATGCTGGTTTTAGACTTCCTCTTACTGATGACCATTGTTTTTGTCTTCTTGACGTTCATTTTAAGCCCGTGTTTTTTTCGCTTTCTTCTTTGATTTTGTCCACAATGTTTTGTAGATCCTTTTCTGTTTTTGCCATGAGAACTGTGTCATCTGCATATTGTAGGTTATTCACATTGAATCCTCCCACATAACCCCTCTGTAATCTTCAATTTCTCTGAAGATCACTTCTGTGTAGATATTGAATAAGCTGGGTGAAAGTACACATCCCTGTCTGACGCCGTTCTTGATTTCAACAGTGGGAGAGAGTGTGTTGTCAATCTGTATTGCTGCTACTTGATCCCAGTACAGGTTTTCAATCAGTTGGACGTCTTTGCCGTCTAAACCGATTGCTTGCAAGCAGTCGATCGTTGCTTTGTGGTGAACTTTGTCAAATGCTTTTGCATAGTTAATGAAGCCCCCCATACATGTACCTCAGTGTCTAGTTTTATGTGTCTTTCGCTTATTGATCTCATATTGATGATTGCTTTCCTTGTTCCGCTAGAAGGTCTAAATCCACATTACTCCTTCCCAACTTCTCTGTTGATCTTGTTTTTAATACGCTCCAAGACAATACGGAGTAACAGTTTGACCACGTGACTCATCAGACTGATGGTTCTGAAGTCTGTGCAATCCATGGCTTTCATTTTCTTCGGGATTGTCACAACAATTGATTGTCTGAAGTCTTCTGGGATACGGCACGTATTGTAGATGTTATTTCACCGTTCTGTAAGTCTTAATAGACTTTCTTTCAGACATTATCATAACTGTGAATTTATCAAAGTCCTATATCTAGGGAACAGGCCACGTGACACTCATTTTACAGTTGGAATAGATTTCACATATCCTACTCATTTTCGGAGATTGACTCTGTTTAAAACAGATGGTGGCTAAAGCTAATAGCTAAACCGGTGTGCTGATTTCAAATTAAAAAAATATCCTTTGGTGTAACAACTTGTGCATGTAGTACGGGAAATGCATCAGACATGCACTTACCCGGTATTAGACGAATTACCCTTATAATGGCAGAATGTTTTGCACATTTAGACTAGTGAGTCTAATTTTTGAGGTTTTTCGCGCTTTTGATTAGACATCGAACACAATAATCAAGCAACATTTGAATTATTGAATGCAAACAATTAGTTTTAAAAAAATGAATTGGTTGCGGCAGACAATAATTCAGGCAGAGATTGTGTGCACGCAGTTGCGCTATAGCAACCCCTAATAATTTCTTTTTTTACAAATGTCTGCAGACAAACGTTTGCACTTCGCAAGAGTCTTTTTTGTTGATCACATCGTTGGATTGGGGGGGGGGGAAATAATCATTCCATAAATGTATGTATTTTGTTCACATGCGTCAGCCAGTCAGGGCATTTGTTGAACGCAAAAAAAAACACCATCAAAAACATTTACAAACATAAAATGTTCACAACTTAACACGTTAATGAACATATTTTTTTTCAAACTTAGCAACCTTGCAGAAGTGCTATTCTGAAGAAATTGCCTAGTTTCTCTAACATCACTATTTTTCTCATCCACTTTAGTTATCATATTATGTGTTTCATTTTCATTTTCCCTTTACAGATGAAGATCTGCGTGGCAGCCATTTTGTCACTCGCCCTTCTTCTGGGTAACTCTATCCAGCTCCGAGCTTCCGTTACTGGGCCGGTTCCCTCGGACGGTGATGGTCCTGCGTCTCAGGTGTGTCAGCAGTGCAGCTGCCAGGGACCTGCTGCCATACCCGGCATACCAGGTTTGCCTGGAACAGTAGGACCGATGGGTCCCTATGGTCCTCCGGGTTCAAAAGGCGATGCAGGTGAGATTGGACCATTTGGCCCTGTTGGTGAGCGGGGAGCACCTGGGAAAACTGGGTCAAAAGGTGACGATGGGATTGGTCTGCCTGGAAAGACAGGTCCAAGAGGTCCACCAGCTTTAGTTGGAGCAACCGGTCAAGCTGGAGTCAAAGGTCAAAAGGGTGAGCCAGGGGAGACACCAGACGACTCCAACCAGCAGGTAGCGTTCACCGCGGTGAGGACGAGCAATTCGGATAAGCTTAGCGGCACCCAATTGCCCTTCCAGGAGACTGAAACGCTTCTGCCGGGTACCAGCTTTGATCTCGAGACCGGTACATTCACATGTAGTGTGCCGGGTACCTACGTGTTCATGTTCTCTGTGTTAAAATATACATCTGTTTCCACGTTTTATGTTCGTCTATGCAAAAACAGCCACAAGGTTGTCTCTGGCTATAGCGATGATTCCAGTCCCATGGTACAGGTGTCTGGGAGCGCGGTGCTGGTTCTGCAGCAAGGAGACTCGGTGAATCTAATGGTGACCGGTACGGCGTATAGTGATTCTGATCACGAAACGTCTTTTAGTGGCTTCCTTCTTTATGCCGAATAAACAAACATAAACCACGCTAATATAAACACAAACACACGCTTTGGCCAAATAAGCAATCGCTCTTACGTTTACTCGAAACATCGGCTTAACCCTCGGCTTAACAAAGGGGCACACCCATAGGGCATAAATTACTACTTTGTTTAATGACGTCAACATCTTTTAGTCAATGGAGCTGATTTATTGTTGTCATCTATCATTGACCCTTGCTAAAAAGAGTGGCTGAACTGTTTTCACCCTAGAATTCATTCAAAGGGGGGCCGAGCCTTACAAATAATGGTCTCTCCCAAAAGCCATAAAACATATTTTTTTACTTGAATATGTTTATCTTTTGTTATTAGCGCATGTGTTAATCTGTTTTAACCCTAAAGGGGCCGTGGCGGAATCCAACCCCCCCCCCCCCCCCAGTTTTTCCGCGATACCCTTGCAAAAAAAAAAAAATTCTCAACCCGAGCTTTCCTGTTTTTTAGCTTTGAGTCTTGTGCATCTTTTGTAACCAAAAACATAAAATTGGACCATGGGTAACCGCACAGCGAAACAAAACTTCAGCGTTACGCACCGTGAAAACTGAATTTTCCCATATGTATTGTACAGAAAGCAGAATTACCATTGGTACATATTAATAATCACTGGGGGTTCTGGGGGGGGCTTGAGCCCCCCAAAATTCTGGCTACCCCCCCCCCCCGCAATAAAAAAATTCCATAAAAAAAATTGCACAAGCAAAATGTAAGAATGTGACATACATGCCAACGGTCTCCCCCTAGAGAAATAGTCGTGAGAAGGGTTCTTTTGTACACTTTTAGTTAATATAGTGTGCCTGATTGTAGGATTTGATCAGCGATCCCCATTGAAAATATGGCACGAGCCCCCCCCCCCCTCCCCCCCCCCCCCCCCCCCCACACACACACACACACCCCACACACACCCACACTTATTGATTTTCGGAGGCCTAAGTGTCCGCAGAAAGGTCTACATTTCAGCACGCCTACCTGAAAAAATTCTGGATCCACCCTGCTAGCCCCCTCCCCCCCCAAAAAAAAAATATTGGCACTAGAACCCCGCTTTAATTAGCCGATAATTCCAAAACTCTTTCACCTATAGTCATGACATTCTTGGATACGTTTCTATTAATTTGTTATTTGCATGCACTAAGTTTCATAATTTTTCGTCAATAAATGGCCAAGATCCGAGGGGGGGGTGGAATCTACCCCCCCCCCCCCCATCCCCGGCTGTGAGATGGTCAAAATATTAAGCCCCGGCTCCTTTAGGGTTAATGCATTGATTTCAGGAATTGTTTTGAGTGCTTAATTGTAGCTTTGTGTCTAAGCATCATTACCAACTGTTACAGCATACTTATTACGAGTAGTGAAATTGTGATTCTGTTTGAAACGTTGGTATTTACATCTAATAATGTAGACATTTAAGAAATGTCGTTGCAAAAAAAAGGGGGGGCGTCATGTTTTTGATTGAATATGACAAATATTACATCGACTGTCCAACACAAACTTATATATATGCTGTCCATTTTAATTTTTTTACATAAAAAAGAACCAAAATCTTACAAGACAGGCGGCATTTAAAAAAGGTCAAATTGTAATTAAATAAACAAATCAATATTAACATAAAAGTGTAAACTTTATTTAAATGAGTACAATCATTTTGATTGCGCGTTAACAGATGCGCTGATCTGCACGGATTGGTGCGGATCAGTGCGGATTGTTGCGGATTGCGTACGTTCACTTAGGTTTCTACTTTTTGTTATATGATCATGTCCTCTGGATCCATTATCCCAATTTCAGCATTTGTCCTCGGAAGTATGTCCGCATACTCGTACTTGAACTTCACCACATGGCCCAGAACATTCTCAAATTTCATAATCTTTTTCACTGCCATGTTAATAAGAATTTCACACATTTTAATTAGATTATTTTTTATTTGAGCTAATTGACTTTATATGAGCTAATTGGGTAATTGCTAATTGAGTGTATAATCATTCTAAAATAATTATTTATGATCTAATACAATGCTGGTTGTTAAATAACAAAGTATCAAAGGGAAAAATACCTTTTTTGCTAACACTTGTCAACTAGAATACAGTAACAGTTTATAATTGACTCTAAGAAAATTGTTCCTTATTTAATTTCTGGAACATTTTGATTGAATCACTCTGTTTAAAAGCTTTAATAACCTACAACACGAAGTAATCGTTATTGTTAACGTATCGAATATAACTACTCAGAACAAGTTACTAATCAATGAAAACTTTACCTTTTGGTGAAATGTGGAATTTAAACTACATGCAGCTTTTAAAACATAATGGGGTGGTCTTTATTTATGGTTCAAACACTTTTTTAGAACACTCTCTGTATGAAACAAGTAAATCGATTTCACAGGAAAGAAAAGTACTTACGTTTAATGTCCTATTGATTAAAATAAAAGTCACACTGATATTAAAATGTTATATTTATCTGGGTATAGAGTCAGGCTCTTTAGACGGTTTCAATGACGATTCAAGGCATTTTTAGAAAGATAAATATATGAACATATACCATGTCAAGCTTAACCAAGATTGGAAAAGGTGTATGCATGTATCTGGAATTCAATTTATTTTCAGCATACACTGACTAATTGCGATTTCGTCTTGACCCGATCTTCAAGAACAATCCATCGATTCTATCAGGACCGGGGAGGGGGAGCTGCAAAGTGCTCAAATCCTACCCACCGCCATGATTTAATGAAAACTCTTCAGTATACTTACGGAACTTTTGGTCGGATCGTGACCGTACGTAACTTTTATTGGTGGGAAAACTAATGACAAAACCGGTCTGATGAATTGCCCATAGCTGCCATGGTAGTGGAGTGTGATGGCCTAGCGGTTAAGAACACCTGACTCACGTTCTGATGTTTCAGAGGCAACAGTGACGTGGGTTCGAGCCCGCCGGCGGACACTTGTGCTCTTAAGCAAGGCACTTAACCATTATTGCTTCGTCCTTCGGATTGGAAGTTAAGCCGTAGGTCCCGTGTATTGTATAAATGCACGTAAACGAACCCAGTAAACACTTATCGCTAAGAGAAGGGGTTTGCCCCGGTGTTTCTGGCCTCCTGTATAAACTCCCACGTGGAGTATTTAGGAAAAGAACCAACTAAGAACCAAGAACTCAAGAATGATTTTTCAAATATATAGTAATGCATGCTTTTCGAATGATGGCGTGTATTTATGAGTGAAGATTAAGTCTCCTGTTTTAACTCAATAGTTTTCTCTACTTTCCCTGTTTCGTCACTCCTTTTGCTTTTTTTCTCTAGGTTTTTTTTTATTTGTTTCGTTATTTTTTTCCGAAGAAAATGAAGATCTCTGAGACATCGACAACCGTTCTTTTAATCGCCCTCCTTCTGGGTTCCATTACTGGGCCGGTTTCAACGGACGGTTGTGGTCAGGTCTCAGGTGTGTCAGGTGTGCTAACAGGGATCAGCTGCAGTGTAGGAATTCCAATTTTACAAGGCTTGGAGGGCAATGCAGGTTCGCCAAGTCAAACGGGTGAGATTAGACCGATTGCTCCTATGGGTGAGATGGGAGAAAGAGGTTTAGTTGGAGCAACCAAGGAAAGTGGTGTCAAAGGTCAAAAAGGTGAGCCATTGTTAAGACTCCAGACGACTTTAACCATAGGTTAGCATTCACCGCGGTAAGGACGAGTGGCTTGGATACCCTTCGAGTCACCCGTTTGCCCTTCCAGGAGACTGAGACACTTCTGCCGGGTACCAGCTTTGATCTAGAGACTGGTACGTTTACCGGTCATTTGCCAGGCACCTACGTATTTACGTTTTCAGTGCTCGAACATACTATATACACCAAGCTCTACACCCATTTAAAGAAAAACAACAACGTGCTTGTGAGTGGCTATAGCCTTCATTTCAGTACTCAAGATCAGGCGTCTGGGAGCGTCGTGCTGGTTCTACAGCGAGGAGACTTGGTGGATCTAACCGTGCTGAGTACAACGGCTATTAGTCCCTATCACTACACCTCATTTAGTGGCTTTTTTTTACACACGATGCCGAATATGCCAAAGCTCCGCCGTTCACCAGGAACAAACAGCAATATGAGTGTATAACTAAAATTATTTCAATGCTTTCAAAATAATTTACTCAAATAGTTTGCATACGCGGATCGGTTTTTCGGCATTGCATTTACAAGTGGCTGTTAGTTCTTAATTTGAGCGCATTGTATGTGTATCATAAAACAAACTTGCAGCATACTGATAAAGTATATTAAAACTATGATACATATACATATTCAGAAATATAAGAACTGTCATTTAAACAGATTTAGTGTTGAAATTTTTCCGTTTGAATTGAACAAAAATACATTGCTTATCGAGATATATTTGGAAGTGCATATGCGATCTTGTTTTTTTTTTTTTTTTTGGTTCTTAGCATAAAATGGATTCAAAACTTGATAAGTCAATTTGACAACTTCAGAAAGGCTAGATTTTAGTTAAATGTATCAACCAAAAAATGTAGAGTGCGAATGTTAACTGCACGAGTATATTCATTTTGGTTGCACGTTAAGATGCTCTGAGAGTGCACGGATCGATGCAGATCGCAGACGTTCAGTTAGGTAAGGCCCACATACAACGGCTTAAATTGGTTCCTCAAATAGTTATCTTTCAAACTTATATTAAGTGAAAATGTGCATTTCCGGATAAGGAGTTTCAGGTGTTTTTTTTTTGTAAGGCGGACGCACGTCCTCGAAATCATTTACTTCTCCTAAAGGCCAAAAAAAAAGTCTCCGGTTTCTGGTATGCGCGCGCGTCGCCGTAGCCATGCGCGTCGGCAAAATGAAAAAAAAAAATTAATGAAAGATGATGTCTCAAAACCGCCAAACTCACTGGTTTGACTGGAATCCTGCTGCTGCACAATTTTAACGTGTTTTTAGATTGGGTTATGGTCGAGAATAAGCTTAATGTGGCCTCTCTGGACTCCCATATATTTGCACTAAGTTTAGTCGGGCACCATTTGTAGTCATCAGCCGACATTTGAAGCAAAACAAATCAGGTAAAAAAAAAAAAAGCCGCGTCGCTGCACCACTTTTTGGGCAAGCTCCATACCAGAAGCCGGAGACCTTTTTTTGCCTAAGGGGTGTGTTTTTTATTTAACAACGAAAAAAAAAAGCATTTGAATTGCGCAACATGAACTTTTATCTTATCGAATTTAACAATTTACTCTATTTTAACTTTTAATTTCCACTTTTTGAGTTGCAGCAAATTGACTTTCAGTTTTAAATTTTTATCGAATCACTGTTTATGAAATTTAAATGCAATGTCGCTTGACACCTGACCGAAATAGTATTTTTTTTACGTTTGCATTTTTTAAAAGGCATGCAACAACTTATAATAACAAATGGTTGACGATGGGTGCGAGAGTGAGACTGGATATGTTGAGAGTTGTACCGGAGTCCCTTAATTCAGCTTACGGAGCTTAGACCTCGTACCTGTCAGGGCAGGGGCGTCGCTTCAATGAGAAGAAGGGTGTAGCCACTCCCCATTTGTCGTACTTGTCCCAAAAATGATCTTACTTGTCAGCAAAACGGCAAAGACATGAACTGCACTTCTATTCAGGCTAGAGGGTATCCAGTCCCGTTTTTCTTCAACAGCGCCCCCTTTCGTCGGCAATACAGGTTATTTCAACAGCTCCACCAATGATGTAGGATGGTGTCAATTTTGTTGTCTAAGTTGAACAGTGCTCACAATCTTTGACGACTTCCACCGTTCCGATGCCGCTCTCCCCCCCCCCCCTCCGCTCAATCCCCCTCGGCATTTTTGTGTAAATCTCCGGTGAACGACTTATTTTCCTGAAATACAAATTCACATCTTGCACAACGAAAAAGGAAGGGTATGCTGAAGTTTAAGCCCCTATAAGTGCACTGCGCCATCCCCCGTCCACTATGCGTGCTGTTGAACCGATAGAGGGCAGTATGTATGTCAGAGGTTTTACCCACCAGATGCGACAGTTTTATGTGTTCAGAGGGTGAAATAAACATGAAAAGCTTACCACATGACAGAGTTGAGGGGCGACGTTGAAGGAAATGCTGATTAATCGAACTGGTGGACTTGACGGACAACCAATAATTCGTATGGAGTATATTTGCTTGTTTGCCAAGGCAAATAATTGGAAATGCCGTAGGTAAGCACTACAGTTTTGTACACGTACTCATGATAAGTGCTCAGTACCGCATGTATTCAGATTGAAGGGATGCATATGCATCCGAATGGGAATAGGGACTGGGAATAGGGACTGGAGCAAACAATTTATGAGTTGTCTGCCGTCTACACGTGGACAAGAGCAATCGTTTCCTTTGGGGGGGGGGGGGGGATTTGCAGGGGGGGCATATATCGCTGGTATGTTTATTAAGTAAAACAACGCCGGAGTCCGCCCCCACCTCTGGTCATTTTACCACGCCAAGAAACACTCCAGATCAAATTTGTTCTACTTATTTTTGCAAGTACAATTTAGAAAATATCACTTGGAGAGGGGTAACATCTCAATGTCAGTTACAACCTTTCACATCCGGAATAGTTGTTCTCAGGTCTCTTGTTTGTGTTCGTTTGTTTTCATATATATTATTTTTTTATTACGAGAATGTAAAATGTTGCGAAGATTTACTTCATTGTAGCCGATGGTTCTAGACTTAGTGGGGCTGGCTGGAGCAGATTGCGGGTGCAGTCTCCTCAACAGTACATTTTAGATATATTTTTTTCATAAATACTTTTGAGTCCTTACGTTTATTCACACAAGTTTAACTCAACAAATGTCATAAATTCTTATATATCTTCACAGATACAGGAGTACGCATCCATCAGTTGGACTAGTCTGCATGTGTTTTAGATTTTCGGAAGGGAGAGGTCAATATTGTTTTTTTCACGATATTTCTCTTTCATTTTAGGCGATTTATAAGTTTCCATGTGTTCACTGAACTAAAAGTAATTTCAAATTCAGGAATCATGACACATTAATTTTGCTATTCAAGATTCCAAAAGCGCGCCACCAGGGGTAAACTTTCAGACCCTATTCCCGGAAGTAGAACAAATCACATAAAGCTGTTTGATCCAGGGATATAGTCAAGTCCATCACAAGTCCAGTCACAAGTAAATCACAAGTCCATTCACAAATACAGTCACAAGAAAAAAACTGATGAACAGTTTAATGTGTGTGTGTGGGGGGAGGGGGGGGAAGGGGGCTGGACATCATTTTTCGCAAGGAGGCGCTGTTCAAAAGCGAATCCATAGTCAATGTCAAACAATAGGTGGCGCTTTTTGCTTTCCACTGGAAGTTGCAGCCAATCGTGACAAGAGGTTTTAGATGGACAAAACAAAACAAAAGTGTTTTTGAAAAAAAAAACATTTTTTGGTTAAACCCGCTATTCCTGGTATTTTGCTTATAGGACTATTCATTTTCCGCGGTTCGCAGTATAGCGGGAAATACTTGTCTTAGAGTTTCGGACAATGCATAGTGTGCATTATGAAGCCAGGTGGTATTATATAATAGGGCGTTGGTAGTAAGGTTTAATAGAGAGGTATTGTGACAATGAAGTCAGTTCTAGCGAGCACTCTACAGTGACAACACTTTTTTCGAAATAACGTTTGTAGAAACATAGGCCTATTTGGAAAAAAGATTATTTGTGGCAACATATCGTCACCGACACCACGAACTGACACCCTCTGCATCACATGTGTACAAAAAAAAATAAAAATTCAAATTTTCTTTTTTTGCACATATTAGCAGTTTGTATCATGAAGTTTAACATGACGAGGTTAAAATTGCTGAAATCATCTAAAATAAGCGAATTTTACTAATGAATTTTCAAGAAATTTGTCAATTCTGGTATTTTTGGTTACCACGAAGTGACACTGCACAGGGTGTCAGTTCATGAAAACCAAAATTTACGTGTTTTCGGAGAGTGCGCGCATGCAATAGCGTTAGTGAGTGTCAGTTCGTGAAAACCAAAATTGACGCGTTTTGGGTGAGTGCGCGCACGCATGCGCAGTGTGTGCGCGCACTCTCCCAAAACGGGTCAATTTTGGTTTTCACGAACTGACACTCACTAACGCTATTGCATGCGCGCACTCTCCGAAAACACGTAAATTTTGGTTTTCACGAACTGACACCCATCTTAATCATTTTAATTGCTAATTAACTAAGCAGATTTTTACAATATAACGTTTATAATTGAGTAGTGAAAGCATTTTTACATTGAGTGATACTTAAACCTCTAAGAGAAATGGAATATTTTACTGAGTAAATTCGTGTCAAACCTTTAAAAGCGTTTTTCTCCGATTTGTATTTCTGCAACGCTGACCACCGGGTGTCAGTTCGTGATGTCGGTGACGATATGTTATATTACAAGGTAAAGTCCAACACCTTCACGGAGGAGAGCGTTGAATGTTATTGGGCACAGGTTTTCAGAGCATTTTAACAGTTTAATCGCGGTTTTTTCCTGGACGTCGCGTTCTCCGATGATGTGTTATCTTAATCTTGCATAATACAACATGGTATATTTAAGATGTGAGACTTGGCATTCTAAAAGTCTTGTTAATGAGTTTAATGTGACCAAACTTTCAATTTCATTTCGTTATTATTGCCCAAATGGATCTCGTCATTTCAAGGGCAAACAGGCTTTACCAATTTTGTCAATCGTTAATTTTATTGTTTATGTATAATCGTGTTATCAGAGGGCAAACAGTCTTTGCCATCAGCACAAAAACGACGGGAACAGGCGGCGCTTAAAGTGCTCTGCTTTCGCCAAATATAAAATATGTATTATAAGTGGATTTATGTCATAAGTATAGATAAGACTGTGTTTTTCTACCCGTTGTCAAATATCCTTTTGGGGCGAATTAGGGGGGGGGGGGGGATTGAGATCGAACCCTGGCCCGGTCAGGTACCCATGTAAAATGTGTCAGGAACCCATGTTAAATGTGTCAGGAACTGTAGCCAAAAGTGACCGACCAGGATGCCATTAGTTGGGCCACATAAAATGTGGAAACAAAACACCAGAAATATATGTGGAACTGGAAAAAAAGCCCTAGCAAGAGAACTGCTGGGTTTTGCAGCGTGTGCGAGAACCAATATCGTCACTTGTTATGACTATGGATTCGGTTCCTACTGATAAATCCCTACTGTTGTCAGACTCGGCTGAAGACGTGTTGGGCTCTGATGAAGAGCTGGCCTTTCATCAGAAAGTTATTCTTTCAGTTGCATTGGCAGCCAATTTCACGATGCGCTGCTACACGTCCCAACACGAATTGCGACGCGTGCCCTCAAAAAAGCGATCTGGAAAGGTATCATTGCTTATAATACCAGCTTAAATTAGGAGAACAAAATCATCATGAGTTGAACATGAAATGGCACCATGCCCCCGTTCTAAATACGCAACTGTAAGGCCAATCCCATTGGTCCAAAACTTGCGTTTAAGCCCTTGTTTAATAAGGCCACGTAAAACATAAGGCGGGGTTCTTGTGCAGCTTTTATTAAAACAAAATCGGCGAGGGAGGTCCTTAATTATTTTCTATATCTGTAATATTTTGCTTGCCACGTCTAAGATTCAGACGGCCGCTGTGGCATATTTCAAGATGGTTTATGGAGCCATTTACATTTATATTGTGGAATGTAAAACAACCAATTGATTGATATCATTATGACCCACTTATCAAGGCAGTTGCTAATTACACAAACAGTACTTTCCAGCCACATTTATGATACTGTTGAATCAGCATTTAAGCGTATGAAAATCGTTTTGATAATGACCGGCTGGAAAATATCTTACTGAGGGCTTGTCACTCACCTTATCGCATCAATTAGTGAACTATATGGTCCATTGCAGTAAGATAAATCCCGGGGAAAATACATCCGCTTCCGATTACAAAATGGGGTAGGTAGGTCAGGCATTTGATTGTTTGCTTTTTTTTTTTCATGCTGAAAAGATGTAGTCATATTGTAGGCCTAGGCATAACAAGGTTACATGTACATGTATTTCACTTCTAGAACTCGAAAGCACCCGAGTGCACACGGCCCGGGTGCCTTCTAGTTCTAGACGTGCATGGGGTTTGTTTTTTACACCAAATGTTTATATTCCGACTGAACTGTTTCCATTTACATCCCAAAAAATTTCGCGCGGTATTAGCATGCGTGGACTTTTATCTGTACCTGGAACCAGGGGCAGAAAATTGGAAGAACATGCTACGCAGAATTTCTACAGGTACGAGTATTAAGACCTCAAAATACAATTGGTGAAAAAAACGCCAAGAAAAGGAAAATACATTCAAAGAAAGGAGAAAACAAGTATCATGTGGCTGAACTCCCGGAAATCTTTATTTCTTTCTACGCTATTAAATTCCACCATTTACACTATGTAGGTCATGTCCAGTGCTGTAGACTACCCCTGGTACTTCCCTCATCACTTTGACTATTACGTTTGCACGCGGCAGAAATTAGTCTATCATATTACTGCATGCATGAATCATCACACCGCGAAGAGGGTTGCAATGCTAGAATAAAAACACTGGAATTGCCAAATATTTTGAAAGTAACTTGTATTAAAAGTGAGCAAACAAAAAATGCGGACAATGTAAGTGTTTAATAGAGTGTTTTAAAATCACAATTGGTGTTGAGAAGCAAAAGAGACAACATGAATTCCTTTTTACTTGCTGATAAAAAGGTCAATAAGAGTCAGGTTGTAAAAATAGGGTAGGTCGGGTAACCGAAAGCGGAAGAACGAAATCAGCTTACAAAAAGGAAGAAGTCAATAAAAATAGGTATTAGAGATTTGGTTTTTACATTTTTGTCGCAATATAATAAATAACATAAAAATTTGATGCGGCGTCAAAAAAACTGAAACAGGAAGGGACGAGATTTTTTTTCTTCTAATTGGCCTAATAGGAAACCCGGACAACTGAAACTTACGGTCTTATTTCTTTCATTTACAGTTTGAAAGTCCCAAACCATTTAGCCCTTTGCTTTTTTTCCGCATTAATAATTAAGTTGCACAGGTATCTAAGGCGTAATACTTTCAGCGACCGGTTTTGATACATACAGTTTCAGTTCATTTTGCATACTTCAGCTCGATTCATTTTGTTTTTGTGGGTGTTTTCTCTCAAATTCAGACTTAGCATGGTCTGACTACCAAACAGCGCGAAATGAACATCCGAATCAATCAAGGCTGGTGTACATATTATTTCTATGCGCCCATCGTAGTTATTCTCCCTAACAAGTTCAGTGATCACAAGTGAGTAGTCTGTGATTGACGGGCTGTGTGTGTGTGTGGGTGAGCTTGTCTTACATACGCAGTGTGGACTTCCGAACAAAAGACGTCCACATAATGTAGGTAGCAGCGACGAAGTGTGGACTTGCCCACGTCCACACAGTGTTTCCCCATTTCTGGAAAACAGGTTTAGAGGCATTTTTGGGTTAGGTTTATCTGTAGCAGAATGAAGAGAAACACTAAATGGAATCCTTGAAAAAAAATTGGGTTGTAAGAGTTTTCACAGTTTGAGAAAAATGAGTTTTTCCACTGGTGTTCCTTAACTACACGAAAAGAAAGGAAAGTCCACACTAGGTATGTGAAACAAGTCTGGGTGTGTGTGTGTGTGTGTGTCAATCACAGACCACGTATCATTGACATCTACAATATCCATCAATCAGACGGTAGCATTTCACAATGTCGTTGATACAAGTGTGGTTCATAAAGCCTCATGCGTGCCAGTGTCACATGACTTAACTTCCAGCCTGCCAATTTAGATATAGTTATGTGTGATGACAAAGGCACACGGAACAATCACCAACCGGACCAAGTTCTTCAGTGACTGCTCAGGAAATTGATAAGTTTATAAAATGGAGTAGGTAGGTAGGTCATATTTGTTTACCCATTTGTTTTATACTGATAAGATAAGATTTGTTTAGGACTTTGCCTAACAAAGTTACTTCCAAAAGTTACTTCCAAAGTTACTTCCAAAACTCGCAGGCACCCTGCTGGCTTACTGCGGTCGGATGGGTATCCACTTCTGCGGTCGAAATAGTCCAAACAGAATTAAGGTTAACTTGACATTTTCTTCATGGAATGTTCGCACGCTTCTTTATCACAGCTCAAGACATGAGCTCCGAACAGCCATTATCGCCAGGGAACTGCTCGTCACAAGATCGACATTGCAGCCCTTAGTGAGACCCGACTAGCTGGTGAATCTCATTTTGAGGAAGTTGTTGCAGGGTAAACTTTTTTTTCTGGATCGGACAAACAGAACAACACAGACAAGCGGGGGTTGGCTTTGCAATAAGATCCTTGCTTGTGCCAAAACTTACATCTCAGACCAAGGGTATCAATGTCAGACTCATGACAGCACGTTTTGCCCTGGTTAACGACCAGCATGTCACACTCATCAATGCGTATGCGCCAACCTTGCCTTCTTTAGACGAGACCAAGGAACTCTTCTATGACGATCTGAACAACATCATCAAGTCGGACCCCCCCCCCCAAAAAAAAAAATCGTCCTCATGGGGGACTTCAATGCCCGTGTTGGAAGGAATTT
The DNA here is from genome assembly GCF_015706575.1 of Patiria miniata. NCBI lineage: Eukaryota > Metazoa > Echinodermata > Asteroidea > Valvatida > Asterinidae > Patiria > Patiria miniata. Next base: position 27,515,847 of record NW_024037074.1, read on the forward strand.
TGGTGCTTGGAAACGGGTAATTGGTCGTCATGGTGTGGGTAAAGAGAAGGTCAATGGTAGTCTCTTACTTGATCTTTGTTTTCAACGCAAGCTCGTAATTACCAATCCAACTTTCCAGCAGCATAACAAGCGCAAGACAACATGGATGCCCCCACGGTCACATGACGACCAACTGTTGCGTTGAAACAATTCTGAGGCTGTATACTTTCCAACGACCGGTTTAAGTTCATTTTGCTTACTTCAGCTGGATTTATTATGCCTTTTAAGGGGTTTTCAAACTGAGTATGACCTGACTACGCAATAATTAACCGACATGTGTATTTTCAATTCAAAAGCACACAACACAAAATGAACATCCGAATGAATCACGACCGGTCTATGCAACCATCGGAGTTGGTCCCCCAACAAATCGGTGATCACATGTGAGTACTCTGTGATTGACAGGCTCATGTGTGTCAGTCATAGACAACGTATCATTGACATCTACAATATCCGTCAATCAGAGGGAGCACTTCACAGTGTCGTTGATACAACTTATATGGTTCATAAAACATCATGCGTGCTAGTGTCATATTAACAGACCAGACCAACGTGAAAACAGTCAGTGACGTGTGATTGACATTGCCCATGGGCTAGTAGCAAACCGGGCAAGTTGCACAGTCACTTCTCAGGAAATCGATGATAGGTTTTTAAGGCACGATTCGGTCGCTTCACTCCTCACTAGACCGCAGCTCCTCTTCACCTTCGGACGACAGCCCGAGAGAACTGATTGCAAGAACGAGATTCCCTCGGTGAGTGTTTGAAACAATAAAGGCTTTCCGAAGATTTTTAAATCTTCGGAAAAGCAACTTAAAAGTTGCTTTTTCGCACATAAGGTTTAAATTATCATGCAACGTAGATTCCGAAGATTATTGCTGGCAATTTTTTTTCAAACAACGAGCGCGGTCGTAGGCTTCTTAAACAATAAAGGGCTTTTTATTTTCTCTCTTTGTTTTTATTACGAAAATGTAGTTGCTTCGCGATTAAAAAAAAAAACAGATTTTATGAACGAAATGTACATTGAAACTAATCTTTCGTGACTATTATATTGATACACAGTTGCTAACAAGCAAGCCAGTGCTCTAATTTCCAATCAAGAAATGCTGTTTTGGTACCAAACGGTTAGTTGTTGAAATGAAATATCTGTTGATTTATGTTTAGTGTTTTAAATTGACCGGCCATGGCATTGGCCACATTAGTCAGGCAGCTTTAATAGTGAATGGATGTGGACATTCCGGACAAAAGCGCCAAATTTTCCATACATGCTCCTCAATGCCTTAGCTTTCAATTTTTGATAGGAACCAACTTATCCAACGACATTATGGCGGCCATCTTGAATTTTAAAGATGGCGGCCATTAACCCTAAAGGGGCCGGGTTATTTTGACCATCTCTCAGCCGGGGGGGGGCGGATTCCGCCCCCCCCCCCAAGATCTCGGCCATCGAGTGACGAAACATTTTGAAACTCGATACATGCATAGAGCAACTCTTTCTAAACATACCCGAGAAATTCCATGACTATAGGTCAAAGGGGTTTGGAATTATGGCTATTTAATTATTCATATGTACGAATGGCAATTCTGCTCTGTGTACACGACGTATGCGAAAATTCAGTTTTCACGGCGCGTAGCGCCGGAAAAAATTTCGATACCCGTGGTCCAATTTTTATGTTTTTGGTATCAAAAGATGCGCAAAGCTCGAGGCTAAAAAGTCATAACAGCGCGGATCGCGAAAAAAAACAATTTAGAGGCTATCACGGAAAATGTAGAGGGTAGGGCGGATTCCACCCCCCGGCCCCTTTAGGGTTAAAAACCTGTATCTACCAATATCTCATTTTCTAAGCTACTAAGAATTAAAGTATTGAGGTCTAAACATACATTTTCAGGGTCAAGGAATGCAACTGTACCATTTGGAATAGTGTCAAATGGTTATTTTCCAAATACAGTATAGTGGCTCTCTTGTATTTGAAACATGGCCGCCATTTAAAACCTAAATCTCCGAATACGTGTATTGCATCTTTAAGCCACTAAGGATCTAAATCTTGGTGTCTTAACATATATTTTCAGGGTCATGGAACGCAACTTAACCATTTGGGTTAGTACTACATGTATTTGGGATGTTCAGTTTGTCCAGATACGGCGGCCTTCGGTTTGCCGTAAAAGGACCAAAACTGGCCCAATTCAGGCTTTGTACCTTTTTGCCATTTTGGATTGACTTGAAAGGGCCGGCACCAGTCCTATGCAGGTTGTGAACCGTCTTGCCGTTATGGTTTCCTATAAAGGGACCAACACTGGCCTGATTCAGACCTTTTCATCATGGTTTATCGTAAGAGGACCTGCAATGTCCCGGTTCAGGTTGTGCGCCGTCTTGCTGTTATGGTTTGCCTTAAAAAGACCAGCACTGGTCCGATGCAGGCTCTGAACGGTGTCCCATTACCGTTTGCCAATTAATAAGGCGAGCACTGGACCAATTCCGACTCTGTGGTATCTGTACTGTCAACACGGAACCGTTTTGGCGCAATCGAGCCAGCATTAGCCCGTTCCTGGTCTTGTACCGTTTAAACTGTATGGTACTGTCACAACAAACCCATAATTAGCTGCTATCGGTCCAAGTACCGTCCTGTTTACTGGGTCAATGCCATCTTTAAACCTACTTCCAGTGGTTCCCTCCAGTGTTGGAGTCTTGCCACTTCCCTGGAGGTTTTGAAGGAGTGGACATGGCCAAGGAAGCTTTTCTTGACTTCAGCCTTTTGTGCCGAAGCTTGCCGTCCCTGGAGGAGATATTTATCAATATTTGGACATCTCAGCTCGGCTGTCATCTTCCCTTCAGAAATCCGGAGAGGAAATGCCAGCAAGGAGGTGCAAATTACTTGTGTTGGTGGGTTTCAAGCATCCAGTGATCAAACTGCATATTAAGGCTGGGTCAGGTTTCATGGTATGGGCTGATCTCTCCCAGACGGGGCACGCATACTCTGCTGAAGAATGGCACGGGGCCAAAACAGTTCATCTTAGGGTGTGTGGTTTGGCTCCCCTTTCGGAGGTTGTTCAATTTCTTTATGATGTTGTTACGGGGAACTAAATTTGGTTGACTTAAATGACAGGATACGATGGAGGGTCACCCTAGGTAGACAGGATGGCTACAAGGGGCCAATGATGTTCCAGACCATTTGATGTTATGGGGTCGTTTGGCTTCGCGGTGAACGTTTTTGAGATGGAACGAGCAGACTTGGGTCTTAACGAGATTGGCACGGAGGAGATTGCGCTCATAGTATAGAAACGGGTAAGTGCTGAGGTAGGTTTTGCTTCTGTGGCTTCGAACGGAATCTTTTGAGATGTAACACAAAGATCGTCTGCGCAGATGAAACGCTCAGTTTTCTGGTCTATTAAATTGTGATTTGAGGTAGAACGTTTTCTTGTCGTCGACAGCGTTTTTTTTTTTTTATTCTGAACAACAAAGCAGCATCTGTCTTTGAGAAGGGCTCCGATATGATCCGTACATGCGAGGTATTGGGTCATAACTACAAGATCTTTTTCAGGAGGCAGCAGTGGTTTACAGTATCTTGACCGAAAGATCCACAAAAATAGCTCCACTTTTTGTCGTTTTGAAACCCATCCTCAGCTTGCTGTGCCAGATTAAGAGTTGGCTTCTTGTTGACTTGCAATGTCGCAATCCAGGTTAGTGAGGGACAAGCGAGGGACAAGCCTGTTTAGGATCAAGCACTCGAACATGAACAAAAACAGTAATGGGTTCCTGTCTGGACCATGTTACATGTGGCCTCCAAAGCCTGCAGTGAACTAATTAATGTGGCTTCAAGAATCAAAGTCTATGCGGTGCAAGACGTGCATGCAGCACCTTGCTAAGTGCAATAAACTATGCGGCTGTAACTGTGGGAATTAGGGCGAGCACTTTTAAACTGTAAATTTGTGTGAGTGATGACATTTATTTTCACATAATGTTGTTTTACTTATACTTCATAGGGCCTACAGTAATTTCGGTGACTGCAGTGTACATCAACGGTATTCTGTTAGAGATCTTACCTTCAGTTTGACTATTTTGTGCATGTGTATGACTAAAATCATTTTGGTCTCTTCTTAATAAAAGTATTGTATATCCTGACCCTGAAAATATATGTTTTGACACCTAGACTGTGATTTGATATGGGGTAGTAGCTGAGATTTCGGTAAATGCAATTATAATCTGGTGGCCATCTTTAAAATCGAAAATGGCCACAATAGTATACAAACTAACCATTTGACACTATCTTAAATGTCATAGTTGCATTCCTTGACCCTGAGAATGTATGTTTGGACGCCAACATTTTAATTCTAAGTGGCTTAGAAGAACAGATATTGGTAGATTTAGGTTTTCAATGGCGGTCATCTTTAAAATCCAAGATGGCCACCGCAATGTATCTGGACAAATTAACCATTTAGCACTAACCCAACTGGTTCAGTTGCGTTCTTTGACCCTGAAAACATATGTTAGACACTAACATTTCAATGTTAAGTGGCTTAAAGATGCAATACATGTAGGTTTCAATGTCGGCTGCCATCTTCAAAAATAAGATGGCAACAATACTGTATCTAGACAAACAAACCATTTGACACTGTCCCAAATGGTGCAGTTGCATTCCTGGCCCCTGAAAATGTATGTTTAGACACCAAAATTTTAATCTTAAGCGGCTTAGAAGATGAAATATGGGTAAAAAAAAAAGGTTTTCAATGGCAGCCATCTTTAAAATCCTAGATGGCCGCCATATTGTTATTAAATAAGTTGGTTTCTATCAAAAATTTAAAGCTAAGGCAAACAGGAGCATGTATGGAAAATTTGGCGCTTTTGTCCGGAATGTCCACATCCATTCCAAAAGCTGGTCTAAGCCGCCTGACTACATGGCCATGTACGGTATGTTGTGCAGGATATAGATAAATTGCATCTCTTGGTCTGAACAGTTGCTTCGGATCCATGACAACATTTAGTTTTATTTTAGGCAATAAAAGCTTTACAGTAAATATATCATTTTATTTTTTTTTTTTGCAAAACGGAATTTCTCTCTGCCTACAACAAACAAGCTTCCATTGTACAACTATTAAACAAAGTAGTCAAATAAAACCTTACTTGTTTCTCTTGTTCTTGAAAAAAAAAACAATATATTTTCTGTCACTATCGACAGCACATCGTACATTCACATTGAGTGTTTTCTGTTTTCAAAAGTGTATTATATCAGTTTATCAAACACTTTGATTGCAATAAATTTTCAAATGCATGTACTTATAATATTTCAGACGCAAAATCTGGTGTGTTTTTTATTTAGGTTTAAAGTAGTTTTAGCATTTTACGTTTCAGTAGTAAACTTCTGGTGCGAAGTATTCACATTTGTTTTCTGGCAATCACTCAAACAAATTTAAGATAAAATGTTATGCGGAATTTGGTAATTGAAGAACTTATACAGGAAATCTGGACAACTCAAACAATCCTGATTCTGATAAATGTGAATTAACCAATCTACACTGTGTCATTTTGCTAGTTCACGGCACGCAATTCATGGCCCTTCATTAAGTTACTTAAGTTGCATTCAAGCATTTCTGAATACAATTGCCACTAGTCGGAATAGACATTGTACTCACTCTTATACTCTAAGAAGGCGCAAATACAAACGGACAGGGCCAATAGTCCACAAGTACATGTGGACTATTGCAACTTACAGATGCGTACCCATAAGTTAGTGTACGCAGATGAGAATTTCTTAAATTTGTGGTGGTCATTAGACCAAGATGTCTTCTAATTTTTTTAAGTTGTCTGAATAATCTTGAAGGACTCATTAACATTTAAGAAAAAAATTTAAACTCGACCGTTTGTAGACTTGCACCCGGGATCTGTTCCAGCCAACCCCACTAAATATAAAATCCATCAGCTGTAGGTAGCTAAATATTGGCAATGTTATATATTGTCGTTCTCACGCAAGTAGGCGATATGAAAACGTACGTGCACAGAGCAAGGAGACCTACAATCCCGGCAAAAATGGTTGGGACACTTGGAAATAGCCTTAGCCTCCAAGGGTCACCAACTCGGATGGAGCACACACCGTGCAATGAGAGACAACATTGAACGGGGGCTGGGGGGTTGGGGCCCAGCGAGTATTGGCCAGGATTGTAGGAACAACGCCGAATGCAAATGGTCGTAAATGAAAACTCGTGTATACCTATCTCTAAGGGATTTTGTTTGTCAACCTTACTTGAAAAATAATGTGGTAAAATTCCATTCATTCTGCCAAAAATTTTAGAATGTTAAAGGGCCAAACCAATGTAAGAATCCCAGAAGCTCGTCGCGTATCATTTCACTTTCAGTCTCTATTTCCAAACCGAAAAGTAATTATTTTTGGAACGACTGTAACTTCCTGCGGTATTATACATCTGTAACAATTAACTGATACTTGCATCCTTCACATGAGATAAGTTTTGCTTTTCGATGCATGCAGAAAAGCTGTGTTGATTTAACGATTTAACTATAATCGTACCTTTCAAATTCGAGCAGTTCAAATAATTTAAATTTCCTTTCAAGCTTCCTTTCCCGTGTCATTTTCAAGTTTCACCCTAAACAGCCGACTTGCTTTTAATTTGTTTTCTATTTTTCCTTATCTAATAATGTAAATCACTTGTGAGTGAAATATCAAATACTTTTTTAGGTATGAAATAAGATATTTTAATTACATTCCAATAAAAATGCTGATATGTATATTGTTTGTTGCGTTAGATGCGCGAAAATAACACCTTTTCAGAGGGTTGTAGACATTTAAACAAGAAAAACATTTGTATTTGTATTGAAAATTCAAAACAAAAATCAGATATGTTGAACAGCACGGGGAGAGCCTCTTCGCGTTTTCTGAAAGTAAAGTCATAGTGATTATTCCGTTGTCATCCAAAATGCAAATCCTTCAATAAATTAAGGGATGAATGTTGCTTGTGCCTGAGTCCAGTCAGGGTCACATTTCACCTTTCAGAGAATCAAACATAATTATCAATATTGTATGTGTTTAACAAGTGCAATGTAGCTATGCCTCCCCACCCATGCACGAAAGTCCAAAGAAATCCCAATAATTGTTTTGCTTATTTTTTTGTATTACTTTCAGCCAGAATTCTGCTCGAGTGTTGACGATTCCTTTTGCCATAGAATTCAAGAACGTTACATCAAGGTGAGTTTCCGTGAAGGTAAAAAGAAGTGTGAAGGTATCATGTACAGAAGTGAGGGCCCCCTCTGGCCTTGACCCATTACAGGGCCTTACACTGGTACATTCTGGATCTAAAACGGAACATTAATTTTGAACCCTATCAGGACCGTGGACACAACGTGCTCCATGTGAAACCATATTCCTTACAAACTTTATGAACATTGGCGATTGAATAGGAAAATTAGGATATTAGCCAAAGTATTAGCCAAAGTGATATTAAATATCATTTTCCTGCGTTCGTGTAAAATCATGATCATATGGGAGGCATTTTATAGTCCAGTTTCCCCAGCGGTTCGTTTTCAGATTCAGGCGCTCGAACTTGTTTTTCAGACTTGCAAAGTTAGGTGGCATCACTCTGAATTGAGGCTTCGCCTGATTCATTTCAGAAACGTATATTAGAAGTGGCATGGAACGTCATACGTACCAATTGATGATGACAATAAATAAACTTTATGTATTATTATTATTATTTATTCAACCTCATCAACAGCACAAAAACAAGAACGCTAAAATATATATACATGAACACGACAAATCCAAAAGCTAAAAATTCAAAAAAGGACAAAATACAGACCAATATATATATATATATTTATAACATACAATGAAATTTGGTTTTAAAAATGGGTAAAAAACATGATTAATGAGTGTATGAGTGATATATGAGGGGAACATGCAAGTATGAGAAGTCAATCAGTGGAAGTACAAAAAAAACTCAGTTAAAAACACAAAACAGCAACTATGCAGAAAAGCCAATTACTGTTGCTGGGAAGCATGTTATCCAACACATGGTAAGACAGGAAAGCTGAAGAAAAAAACAGGACACGAAATAGGAGGGAGAGGAAGACTACCATAATCAAATTCACATTTGCATGCTCCCTGGGTCAATCCGGGTAGACTAAAGTAAAACAAAATAAGACAGGATATAGCGCAGATATCTTTAAAGAGGCGGAGAAATGCTGGCATTGGACAGATTACAGCAGCATCCCAGATGTGTGGTGGAAGAGTGTCCCACATCCTTGGGACTCGACGGAAAGGAGAGTGAAGTAGTAGATCTGTGCGAACGGGAAGATGGCAGAATGTAAGGGAGTCAAGATGACGAGGGTTGATGAAAGTGTTGCTTCTAATGGATTCGCAATCTGTGATGCCGTGTAAGACATTGAAAACAAATAAAGATAACAAATAGTTACGTCTATGGGTTTGGGGGTGCCAGTTAAGCCGCTGCAATCTGTCCTCGTACGACATTTCTCCTCGTCTTTGGCCAAGAGCAAGATAAGTAGTTGTCCGTTGGAGCCTCTCCAGCTTTTGTTGTTGAGCTGAGGTGTAAGTATGCCATGCTCAAGGATTGGGAGAACTAACATCCTTATACAAAGTGAACATTGCGTTGTGGGAGGAGCCCTGGTCAACTGTTCTGATAAGAGACGATTGGCTGTAGATGCTATTGAGTCAGTGTGTGTCGTCCAGCTGAGTTTAGCATCAATTGTGAGACTCGGATATTGAAAAGGGTTGGTAGTGTTGATGATGTCATCAATCCATTATGCTATGTTGTCAATCTATTACGTACTGCTGTCAATTCATTATGTGATGTTAAGTTAGTTCATGATGTAGTCTTGCCAATCTATTATGTGATGTTATCAATCTATTATGTGATGTTGTCAATCTATGATGTGATGTCGTCAACCTAATATGTGTTGTCAATGCATTACGTGGTGTAGTCAAGGTATTCTATCGAGTGGACAATGCATTACGTTGTGAGGTATCCCTTTACATAGCTCCTGCCGAATTATGCCGCGTCATAAATATATTATGCGGTGTTCTCCATCCATTACGCAATCACTCCATTTGTGGAGCTATCTCTGTACAAAGCTAGCTCCGTGCCTGTTGGTGTGGTGAGGTATACTCGCGTGGAAGCACAACATGCAGGTGTGTACTGAGTTAAAGTTGTGCATGTGTGACTTTCCTTACTATCAGCCGTATGCGACTTTCCTCATTATCAGACACGCATTATCATGTCTGTTTTAATGATGTTTTGGTTATGATTTTTTTTATGGATACATTGTAACCTAGAACATGGAACATGTTGAATACTTTTGAGCCCAATGGCTAAGTACCAAGTACATGAGTCTTACAAATGGAAGCCAACTCATTCCCTGTGACTGCACGTAACCAAATTTTTAATGATCTGATAGTTGGGATAAAAAAATCGGAGGATTTGATCTATTCAACACATTTGATTTTTATATTCATTAAAGAAAAGAGGGAGAGTCAGAGATATTAGGGATATTATACCTGGCAATGCTATATTTTTGTATCCAAATAATAGTTGTCCATTCTGTATACATGTATATAATGCATACGCAGGTAATCAAAGATGTCATATTTTACATTGTTTTTCTTACCACATACACTTCTATATAAAACAAAATAATGTCGGAAATTGAATGTAGTTATCTGGAATTTGAAAGAAATGTATACGTGCACATGTCATCCTATACGACTGAGGACTTGGGACAATGGGGTGTGTGCAATAACAATAACCCCGAGGACCTGGGCCCAGTCCTCGGGAGAATTTCGTGTACAAACATTATGGGAGCTGTCGAGAAAACGTTAGTACAAACAAAAGGGAACAATGGCCGGTCCTCATGAGTATACAAACACCTGGGTGTGTGAGAGTATGTAAACACCGGCACTCGTGGGCTAGGGACAAAAGGGTTAGGGGCAAACAAAGGATCCACGATTGACCGATATTCCACGATTGAAATTCGTGTACAAAACCAATGAGAGCTGTTGCTAAAAAGTTATAGTACAAACAAAGGAATGAGGATTAGAGACAATGGGGTCCACGATTGCCGGTGTTTACAAAGAAATCTGTGTGTGTGCCACAGCTTCAAGTTTAATTCAAGAAACTGAACCGGAATACAAAAATGTAGGGCAAACTGGAAACATTAGGAGGTACCCATGACCACTGTATCATCATCACCAGCTGTCACTCGATATCGAGAATGACTTCGGCATCTTGAAGTCAGGTGAGTGCACTGAAGTTGCAACTGCGCTGTTACAGACCTATGCGGCTGGAAATTTTCCAGACACATTGGAAGGAGGGGTGTGGCTGAAGTCTGGTTGAAGTTACCGGTGCCTTCTTATAAGCCTGGTCTCTGCTTGCTGGTTGCGTTGGGATTCTGCATCCTACGTGCCTTGCCTACCAGCATGGCGCCAGTCTTGCCTGGACTTGGCTATGGTCTCCCATGAACCTATGGGTATAATTATTTGCAGCCTTAATTTGTCTTTTAGGCAGTCTTTGAAGAGCAGTTTTGGCTGACCTCGATGTTTGCAGTATCCTTGGAAAAACTCTCCGTAGAGTAATGCCTGTGGTGTACGTTTGTCGTCCATTCTGACGGTGTGCCAAGCCCAAGAGTTGTTTTGTCATCAGGATTGATTCTTTACTCGGCATGTCGGCACGTTCGAGGACCTCTGCATTTGTTACATGATCTTGCCATTTGATTCCAAGGATCGACCAAACATGGCGCAGCTGGATATTAGAAAGTTTGTTAATGTGTTTTCTATAGAGGCAAGGCAATACTATGGCTCTGTACACACTGCATTTGGTGGCAGGTTTGAAGCCCCGTTGAGACCAAAGCCTCTTCCTGAGACGGCCAAAAGTGCCTGATGCCGAGGAGATTCTTGCTGCTAGCTCCATGTCAAGGCTGTTGTCGTTGGTCACTGTGCTATCAAGGTAAGTATATTTGTTGACGGCGTTCAGGAGTGTTTCGTTGATGTATACCTCTGGTTTCTTGTAGGTCTCCCCGGGAGATGGTCGGTACATTACCTCTGTGTTTATTTTAATTGCGAGGCCGAAACCTGTAATATCGCGTATCGGCATATTTTAGTGATGAGGTGCTGGATGGCAGGCATGGAGTGTGCTACAAATGAAGTGTCGTTGGCGTACAAGAACTCACGCACACATAGTTGTGATGTATTTTATTTGGCACGCAGCCGTTGGAGATTAAACAGCTGTCCGTCAGATTTAGTGTAGATGAAAACTCCCCCATCGACTTCATTGGAAAAAAATCTCCAGAATCTGCAATGAACATAGTAAACAGCATTGGAGCCAAAACAACGCTGTTTGACGCCGTTGGATGCTGTAAATAGCTGAGATGTTGAGCCTGATGTTGCCACATGTGCCATCGTGAAACTGTCAAAACAACGTGATCAGTTTTAAGTGGTTATCCATTCTTTGCTAGGATCTTACATAGAGCTTTTCGACAGATCGAATTGAATGCCTTGGTGAAATATGCAAAGACGATGAATAAAGGCAATCTTGTTCAATTGCCTTCTCCTAGATCTGCTGAAGGGTGAATATCATGTCTGTTGTGCTGCGACCGCTGCGGAAGCCGCTTTGTGTGTCTGGTAGGATTGATTCACTGATGACCTGCTGTCGCTTGTGAAGCATCTTCCCCAGGATTTTCACTGCGAAACATTGCAGTGAGATGCCTCTGTAACTGTTACAATCTTGACGGTTTCCTTTGCGTTTGAAGATTGGAACAATCTTAGTATCTCTAAAGGAATGTTGGATGTCCTCGACCTTTTAACAGTCTGTAAACAGGCCAAGTATAGCGTGGAGCAAGGAATCCCGTCCATGTTTGTATATTTCCGCTGGGATGGTGCCCTGCCATTTGCCATAGCCTTAACAGCGTCTGCACATTCTTTTGAAGTAGGTGGGCTGCAGAGATATTCCAGAGTGGGGTGTTGGTCCACAAATTGCAGAAAGTGGTCTCTCACCGTAGAAGGCCTGTTGAGGAGAACCTTAAAGTGATCCTTCAAGCGGCTAAGAATATCTGACTGCTTTGTTAGTAGGGTGGTTTCATCAAACGATAGCACAGGACAGGATGATGAGCCACCATTATGGTTGTCAGGGAAGCATATACATTTTGAGCGGTCTTGAATGTTACTGTCATTCTCATCGTACCAGTCCGCATTTGTGCGGGTAGGGTGCCCGAGTGATGATGATGCTGCATCATAGATTGATTACTGGAGAGTTCGCCAGCGGACCTCTACATTGCTACTGTTTTGTCTACTCTATATGACTAATGTGTTGTTGATGTATTCCTGAGTGATTCAAGGAGATAAACATTAAGCGGTTGGAGAATGTAGCAACGGTCCCGCAGTATCTGGGAAAATTTTTCTGCCGCAGATAAAATCCGGACCTGCCATTGACGTTTTAAGAAGCTCGTCTGCCTGTGAAACGGTACTGTCACCACTGTTGCCTAGTGAAGGGTGTTAGAATCGGAATGTTCTTTCTCATAGGTAGACTGCAAACCATGGCTAACGAGCCCTACCTGCCCGGGTTTGAAATCAGAGTTTTCCTTCTCCTAGGTGAACTACCTACCATGGCTAACGAGCCCCACCTGCACGGAGCAATCTGGTTTTAAGGCGCCGGAAACTCGCCTTGCACAACTCTGCCCTCTGTTCAAAGACAGGGGTCGGTACTAGAAGCCGGGAAGTAGGAGTTTGATTAGGAGAGGCTGTAAGAGACGCTGACTATATGGGACTTTTCCTATGGGAACACCGACCCCCATGGATACCCATAGTGATACCCATGACCACAAACCTCCAACTGCCGTTGTTGTATTACAAGTTTACGGGAATACCATAAAAGTAGGGCAAACCAGACACATATTATGGCAAAACCCCTGACTACCGTAATAACTCAACAATGAGCAGTGATTGTAGATAGTGATACCAATGACCACTCAACAAAGAAGCAACACTGAAAATGTTAGCTACTCAATTGGAATCACTTTAGTAAACCCATAGACAATAAAGGTCAATAAATTAGTTATTCAAGAAAACTTTCTTAGAAAAGTAAAATACCGTCAATTGTTCAAACCGCTGGAACATGCGGCCGGTATAGTCCGTGTGGAATGTCACGGGCTATTTGTTATACTTTTATGTTTATAATGAGGATAAACTCCCAGGTATGTTAGGGAATATGCCGTGTGGCATATAATGGCGCTATATTGTTACATTACAAAATGACACACAAAATCTAGCACATAAGTGTTCTTTCAGCAAATGAAAACAAATTGCATAGGGATGCGTGTGAATTGTTTTCGTTTTGCTGAAAGAACGCACTCCTTTTTGTGATCCGTGAACTTTAAAACGTTCGTTTTGTTTAAAATTCCGTAACTTGAAATGTACAAGAGTGATTTGAATGATTCTAAACATTCCAGGGTAAGGCTATTGCTGATTACGGGATGGGTGAAAAACGGACAGCTAGCTAACAAAGGGCTCATCTGCACCAACTGAAAACTACTAATGGTGCACGCCATATATGTGCTACGTGCAGGGATAGCTCCACAAATGGAGCGACAGCGTAATGCATTTATAACACCGCATAATAGATACACGGCAGGAGCTATATATTCATGTCGACTACTTGACATATTGCCTTGATCACACCACGTAATGCATTAATTGAATGACGGCATCAGAAAGTGGATTGACGACATCACAGAATGTATTGACTACAACACATAATAGATTCACAACATCACAGAATAGATTGACTACATCACATAACAGATTGACGACACAACAAAATGTATTGACAACAGCACATAATAGATTGACAACATCACATAATGGATGGACGAATAACGTTTATTTAGAAACGCCATCAATGGTACGCTTGGTGTTCCCAAAAAATAGCGGATTCGTCGCAAAAGAATCTGGACGACTGGTTCACTCTTAAGTTTTGCCTTCATTTTTTGTCTGTGAAATTCTTTCAATTACGAGTATAAAGAAATGTTATTGGAAATGCAACAGTTTCAATTAATGATACATTCATAAATAAGTCCTCAAAGGCGTAAGTAACGTGCAAATATGAGTTTTTTTCAAACGACGGTAACCTTTCATAAGTGTTACTTCGATGTAATTCCCCAGTTTCTATGACCTCAGCATTTTTATGCCATCATCCCTCACTTCATTTTCCCCATATTTACGTATTTCATTTTTTTTCTTTACAGAATAATGAAGATCTGCATGGCAACCATTCTTTCAATCGCCCTCATTATGGATAACTCTGTCAAGCCTCGAGCTTCCGTTACTGGGCCGGCTTCCTCGGACGGGGATTGTCCTGCGTATGATGAGGTGTGTCAAATGTGTTTCCAGGGACCGGCTGGAATACCCGGAATTCCAGGTGCGGTTGGAATACCCGGAATTCCAGGTGCGCCGGGCTGTCCGGGGTCAAGGGGCAATGTAGGTCCAAAAGGTGAGATTGGAGGGATTGGCCATAAAGGAGACGATGGGATAGGCCTTCCCGGCAAGATAGGTCCACCAGGTTCAGCCGGATCGACTGGGGAAACTGGTGTCAAAGGTCAAAAGGGTGAGCCGGGGGTGTCACCGGACGACTCTAACCAGCAGGTAGCTTTCACCGTGGTGAGGACGAGCCCTTCGGATACCTCTACGACTCCAGACGCCCGTTTGCCCTTCCAGGCGACCAAGACGCTTTTGTCGGGTACCAGCTTCGATCTAGATACCGGCACATTCACGTGTAGTGTCCCGGGCAGCTACGTGTTTATGTTTTCTGTGCTGAAACATGATTCCAGCGGCGGCATGTGGATTCATCTGAGGAAGAACGACGACTGGGTTGTCTCTGGCCATAGCGGTGATCCGAATTATGCGGAGCAAGTGTCTGGGAGCGCGGTGCTGGCTCTGCAGCGAGAAGACACGGTGTATCTTACCTTTACCGGAAAGGCGGGTAGTTTTTCTATGCACTACTACACCTCATTCAGTGGCTTCCTCCTTTACCCCGAATAGACATATAACCACGCATAATATGCACAATCACACATCTGATTGCTTTTGCATGATCCTCCGTCTACCAGAAAGATATAACCAATGAGTAAGTCTAGTAAAATTAATTTTCAATGTTATCAAAATAATAAATACTATATTTGATATTTTCATCAGCCCATTCACAGATGTGTTTTACAGCATTGGAATAACGAATAATTTGGATTGCTTCGTTTTAGCACTGTGTATAAGCATCATAAACAAAATCTTGCAGCATACTGATAAATATACTGAAAACATATAATCCGTGCGGATCGGTGCGGATTGTGTACGTTCTTTTAGGTTTCTAAGTTATGTTGTAGGATCATGCCCACTGAATCCACTCATGCTCACAATGTCAGCATTTGTAATTGAAAAAAATGTCTTCAGACCCCAGCTCATAAACTGATTTACCAATAAATGGCTCACATCCCAAATTGAATCAATTGGAAAATGTGTGTTTCTAGAAAGGGGTCTTTCAACGTTTTATTATGTGGGTGTTTGAGGGTCGGGTTTGGTAGTTGAGGATGGATGGGGTTTGTAGATGAAGGGTGTTGGAGATTGATGGTTGAGGGTTTTGAGGATATGGGTTTCGAGTAAGTGGGGTAGGAAAGGGTTGAGGCCTGGGTAGGTTGGTGTTGAGAGATGAAGGGGGCATGCTCCTCACCCCCACCCCTTCCCCTTTAAAAAACTTCAAATTATATATGAGTTTTTAATCAAACAAGAGAACAAGTAAATAGGCCTACCTCTCTTTCAAAACCATGCTGTCTACTCTTAATATCGTTCGTTCCACTCATTATTAAAATTGTATTAGACAGAAAAAAGGTACGCCCGGTGTCAAATGAGCTCGCCCCATCCCTTTGTTTTTTTCTCGAATTTGCAACGGCCAGCTTGCCAGAGGTCAGGCACTTGTAATTTACACAAATTCCCTCCCCCACCAATTGTAGTTCTTGATGCGACTGTTAGGGGCAGGGATGGGGGTCAGGTTGGATTGGGTTTGAGAGTTAATAGAGGCTGAGGCGGGTGCGTTCGCGGGTGCGTTCTTGATTGATGGGTTTTAAGAAGATGGTGAAAGAGTGAGGCTAAATAGGGTGACAGTAGTCCTAGAATGCCTTTCCATCTCAGCCTGTTGAAAGGTATGTTAGGGGCAGGGGCTTCACCAGACGTGGGGGAGATGTGGTGTGCTGGCACCCAGTTTGTCGCTCTTGTCTGCCAAATGGTCAGCAGACCGGTTTGTCAGTAAAAGGTGAACTGTAACAACTACATATTGCGTCGGACGGTGTTAAGTCTTGTTTCCTTTGAATAGCGCCCCTTGTTTGCTAGTGACAATTAACTTGAACTGCTTGCTAGTCTCCACCGCCGTCTTCAAAGAAGGGCGCCCTCGCCAAAGGAGGTGTTCCCTCCGAAAGAGGTCGTTGGGGTCGAGTGAACTTGTACTGTTCCTGGTGTCCAAATCTGTGCTCTTTTACTTGTTGCCTGAAAAGAAGTAAATTAGTAAACCTAGTTTCAGATACGTGTAAGGTTACGGTATGACAGAGACGTGTGCGAAATGGAGGGGAATCCTGCCGATGCATCGAACAGGTGGTTTCTGACGAACATTAGTCTCAAGGGGGTATGTCCTTATTATGCCGATAGAACATTTATAATTTGTAAATGGATTGCCAAACCAAATTAGCACTGTACCTTACGCCTTATTGCGGTGAAAGGGTGTAACTTGAAGGGGAAAATGCATTTTGAGAAAAAAAAATCAGTTTTAAAGTTGAAGGCCTTCTTTTTTTCTATTTTACCATCAATTAAACTAATTTCTTTTCACTTGAAATTGTTGTAAATGTACGGATTGGAGTATTAGACATTAAAGAAATACATCAGGCCTAGTAATAGTAGATTTGATAGGTAAACATTGTGTACCCTATCCTGTCTACGGCGGCACTTTGTAAGGATCCCACTTCTGGGCAGTGTTGACACTGTGTGTGTGGTAGGTCTATCCTGTACTTAAGTTGGATCATGCACACGGATAAAACACTAATTAAATAGAGGATAGAAACCAGTACAAAGATCTCACACTGATTCACTAAGATTTAATTAAATTGATTGAGTTACAATTTCAGAACAAGACGGTACAATCTCTTTTTAAATACTCTTAATTTTCTTCACTTAGCTATTCCACACTTAATTACATGAAGTGAAACTTCGAATGTTCCTAAAATTCCTCAAATCAAATTTTCCACAAGTTCCCCGAAATTCTCCGAGCGTTCAGGAGGTGGATCCCGTCACTGCATGAGTAGCGAAAGGTGGAGGGTACTAGACTTTTCCATAGACATGGGTGGGGTACAGGACCAATAGCTTAAAATATATACCCCTTTTTTGACCCGCAAGGGTGGAGGGTACTGAGCCAAAACCCCCAATATTTCTCTGTATCTGAGTTGTTATATTATAAGTGAGAGTTCTAGACATTACAGGGACTCGGCCGGCACTAGAACAAATCCCCAATATCTCTCGTCTTGAAGATCCCTCTCTGTCTCTGAGTTTTATTATAAGTGGGGGTACTAGACAAAATGTCTCTGTCTTGGAGGGGCCGGCACCAGACCAAAACCCCAAATATCTCACAATATCTCAGTGTCTATATCTTTATGAAGGATAGAGAGGTTTTTTTATTATTGAAAATTGTATATGAAAAAATAAATCATTTCTAATAAATGAATCTTTTTAAAACACCGACGACAGAAACAGATCGATGCGATCATCCGATTATCATCGAGAATAGATTCCTAATTTTTGAAACTTGTAGTCTTATAATTTCACGTTACTTAGATTTTTCGGCAGAAAATGCGCAAGGACAATATATCAATTAGACAAGTTTAAAAAAACAAGAGACAAGTCTCAATACATTGATTAGACGTGTCTCCAGAGCAAGACTCAGAAGACGTCCAAGAAACGATAAATAAATATAACGAGCTCGTTAATTACAAAACATTGAGGGGAAACGGATGTGTCAAAAGATCTTTAATAGCGGTGTGTTATTATCACGTTTTTGGATCAGACAAAGAACCAGTAAGAGTTTTATTTAAAGTGACTCAAAATCAATTTGATAAAGCTTTAGAAAGATACGACGATCACTACCATAAAGGTGGGGCGGAGGGCATCGCGCTGTAAGTGGGTAGGTCTGCCTTATAATGTTTATTTACAGAGAATTCGAACTGAGATTTTTTTCTTTCATCAGCTGTTTGCCTATCCGTTTTTTTGACTTCTTTTTCAAAGTCTGAATCGTTTTAAATTTTTTGAAGCTTTGTGCTCGTCTTTGTTCTAATGTTCTGCTTAAGCTCGATATTTTTTCGAGCTCTCTCGCAATCAATCAGAACTCTTCTTGCAATTTATCTCCGCCGAGATTTGATAAATGGCTCTGCAATGTCTGCATCAAAGTCAAGCTCCCTCTATGTTCGATTAGTTGTATTAGCAGGCGACATTATTAATCAATTAGCCTATTGGACATTATGGCGGACACAATTGTAGGGCGCTATCGTTTTGGGTAAATACAATATACATTTGTTACAACTGATAATGTAGTACCCAACGGATAACGTATCACCACCCGATAGTGTAACAAAGCTTGACTGATAGTGTAGTAAAATTTGTTTCCGATACAGTTATGAATAAGAGATAGATATTTTAAAATTATGACCTGGCACACAATTTGCATAACCATAACCCGGCATTAAATGCCATATCTCATTGTTTTCCCCAAATCCAGGTTGAGCGGGACCAGTACGTGTGTTGGTTTTCAGTAATGAGCAAAACTGCTGATGAAATATGATTTGTAAGCATTTCAAAATGTGATTCCACAGTTCGCCAACGCAGCAGTCCCATTTCATCGCTGATCATAAATTGGCAATAACCTCCTAATCTACAATAACGTTAATTTTAATTGTTAAGACACACAAAAACACCTGGTTTTTTAACTTTATCCTTTTTTACAAACTGTTTAACCACTTTGCTGTAACAGAGTCCAGAAAACTTTTGCACTTTGTAACAATTCATGCTTTATTCTGTGGTATTTTACAGTCGTGTTTACATTCTTTCTTGATCAAACAGTCATTATCCTTATGTTACACTTTGTTAGAATAGAAATGTATTATATTCGCACCTTTTCTTAGGCTGGGAAATTAATACAAGCTGATTTGTGCAGACCAATGTATGATCCAAGGCATGATCCCTCTCAACTTGCTAATGAGGTGACTTTCGCCACGGTGAGAACTTCAAGCTCAGGCTTTTTCTCAAATATTTATTTGCGATAAACAGATGTCGACACAGAGGGGTGGTTTGGGGGGGGGGGGGTCACCCCCACCCCCGCCCCACTCTGACATAAACAAAATCTATAACAATGAATCGATTCAGGGGCAGATCCAGGAATTTTTGCGGAGGGGGATTTCATCAGCAATTTTTCATTCCGGTCACTTGGCCTCCGCAAAATTAATAGGTGGAGGGGGTCGTACCCTAGTTTCAGTGGGGACGCTGTTCAAATCCGACCATCATTAACACTATATATAACATTATACAGTAAAAATTCCCCCCGTAATTTTGCAAAGCCGAACATTATTACCAGTATTATTATTTTGGGGTGTCAGAGCAGGAGGAATTTCACATTATTTTTTTATGTATTTCTATGGGAAAACAATTGAGTCGGAGCTGGGCGGGGGGGGGACCATCCCCTCCCCCCTCCCGATCTGCGCTTGATGATACTAATAATAATTACCTCTATGCCCGCCTGTCCGCAACAATCTAGAGGCGTAGCCAGCGGGAGTTCACGATCGTCGGATTTAAACAACGACCTATTGAAAGAATAGTGCCAGCCCCCTATACTTTTGGATTTTACGGAGTGGCAAACCTGAAACCTGGCGAACCTGAACCCCCCCCCCGCAAACTTTCCTGGATCCTGGAGAGAGTAAATAACGTATTGTTATTTTCCATTTGAGATTTGTTTGAATTTTGTTAGAGCAACGATGACTTAGCCCGTGCAAACAATAAAACATAAACAGACATTTTTATATACCCTTTACCATACTGATACATTATGCCAAAAAAAAAGTCTCTGGCTTCTGGTATGGAGCTTGTCCAAAAAGTGGTGCGGCGACGCGGCTTTTTTTTTTTCTTTACCCGACTTTTTTGCTTCAAATGTCGGCTGATGACTGCAAATGGTGCCCGAACTTAGAGCAAATATATGGGAGTCCAGAGAGGCCACATAAAGCTTATTCTCGATCACAACCCCCTCTAAAAACACGTTGAAATTGCGCAGCAGCAGAATTCCAGTCAAACCAGTGAGTTTGGCGTTTTTGAGACATCTTTGAGACATCTTTCATTAAAAAAAAAACCTTTTTCATTTTGCCGACGCGCATGGCTACGGCGACGCGCGCGCATACCAGAAACCGGAGACTTTTTTGGGGGGCCTTATCGGTTGATTTTTGATACATTATCGGTCGATACAGTATTCGTTTGCTGGTGATACATTATCGGATACATTTTTTTTAAACTACATTATCCGCCGACACGTGATACATTATCGGATAAAAATGTTTACTACACTATCAATCAAATTTTGCTACATTATCGGTTAGTGATACAATATCGGTCAATTTGTGATACATTGTCGGTTGGTGATACGTTATCCGTTGGTTACTTTATCAGTTGTAACAAGGCCCGCACAAGGTATGTGTAAAGGTACTGAGCATGTACATGCAGTTTTGCGACAATGAAATAAAATGTAAATATTATAGCTGGATTGAAAGTTGTATTTTCGACCAATTTTAAAAATTAATTTCGAACGATTACAGTATATTTGCAAGCTCTCAATATAACAAATCATTCGTTCTTGCAATTGTCCTCCGATAAAAAAGAAAAAAATAAAAGAAAAAGTTATGTGGCGAAGGCCAAGTCTTCAGGAGTCGGACTTATGACCCTAACTCAATGAGCCCCTTACCGACTTCCATATAGAACTCTTCTGGGTCTCGGTACCCGGCCCACCACACCTCCTTCCCTGTCCATCCATGTAACTCGAAAGTCAGGCACCATAAAGGGAGGAAACGAGGTGGCACCCTAAGCCTTGCTGCCGAGTCAGCAAAAGAACCTGGACTTCGCAGACAGTCTCAACTTGTGAGTCAGCTTACCGACCGACCGAGCTAACTGCTGTTGGTAAATGACGACGGGAAATTAATACTCTTAAATGACAGAAGCGCGGGCATCGAAAACAAAAAAAATGACACCAAGCGGGTTCGAACCCCTAACCCTGGGTTCGCTGTCAGACAGCTAAAACTACTAGGTTGTTTCAGTAGGTTCTTTTCTCTTTGCGTTTAAAACATAATCCTTATTTCCGCCGTGGGAGAGTCACTTTGTGTTTCATAGCTGCATGAAAGGTGCATCAGCATCCTGCTATACACATGAATGCTGTTACGTAACTTTTTTCTACAATTGTTCTTATGTACCGAGCAGTTGACTTTTCAGAGACACTACGAGCAATTACCTTTTACCAAGCTCGTCCTTTTTCTGTCTTATTGTTTCGCGTTTCGCTACTTTCGGCCGGCAATGACATATCGCGCTGATTAAGTGAAATTCTAGCAAGTTTCCCTTACCTCATTATATTTATATCAAACTACTGACCCGTTTACAAATATTTACGACGGAATTTTGTTTGTCTGATTCTAATTAAGCTCCGTTGTCTAGCTTGGAAAAAATCATCAAAAGAGGGGTGGTACATACATGTGTATCTTGATTAGTACTAATTATGTGAGTGCGAAGCCTAAACGGCGTGGGGTTCGTGGCCCGCTTAAGGGCCCCTGAAAAAAATGGATTCTAGGTACCCTGTGGTATGGTGTTCAATATGTGCCACCGGCGTCGCATATATATATAATTAATTTTTTTGGAGGCGCATTTTTTTTTTTTTTTTGGCTCCGCATTTGTTGGGGGGCGGGGGCCTGCGCATATTTTTTTTTTTTTTGGCCGAGCGGTTTTTTTCCTATGGTGGCCCTAAAGGGACATCACACCTCGAAATTTCTGCACATTCTGTGCAGATTTCTGCTCAGATTTCTGTGCAGATTTCTGCGATGTCGCACATTTTAGCGCACATTTCTGCGCAGATGTCTGTGATGTCGCAAATTTGATCACACATTTCTGCGCAGATTTCTGTGATGTCGCACATTTTATTGCAGATTTCTTCGCAGATAATGTTGCGTTGTTTGCCTACGCACGGTTATTTGTATGGTGTTATAATCTGCCATCTCGCATCTCACATCTCCCCTTACGAATCTGAAGTTTAATACAGAGATTTGAAATCTGCTTTTTGGTTGAAAAGAGAATGCTTTATTTCAATCATAATTCATGAACAAAATAAACAATCAATTTTAAACTTGTGCAGATAGACCTTGTCTTGATAAATATCTTTTGTTGTGTACTTGAAAATCTTGACCTTTATCATGACCAAATTTTTCGTGAGCCCTAGGCACAGTGCCTTCTGTGCCTATTGGGTAATCCGGGCCTGACAGCCAGGCATTTTGAACGGAGTTATTAAAACGCCGAGAGAGTGACTTGCGAGGTTTTCCCACATCCCGGCTCCAATGTAGCTCCGGATCCAGCTCCATTGCAAAACCGCATGCTCGGAACCGGAAACAGAACGACACCGGGGTTTAGGAAACATCTTTTTAGGTCTTGTGACCGTGGGCGTTTTAAAAACTTAGGCTTCGTCTCGGCTTTGGAACATGCCCATTAGTTTTAGGCCACTTATCAGATCAGTGGCTTTGTCATTTTCGTCTTTCTACAAAGTTTGGGAGGGGAAGGGGGCATGAGCTCGTTCAACCACCCTACCCACCCCATCGTCGTTACTTAATTAATTAAGTTTTTTTTATAAGTTGAGGGGGTTAGAAATACAGAATAGCACACCCTGGTATTATTCATTTGTCAGGATATCACCTGAGCTAGTTCAGGATAAATCGTTATGCGGAAGTCATCAAATAACAAACACAGGAAATCTGGTCATACCATACATTCATTTATTTTTGTTATATGGGGGTGGGTTGGTCTTGTTATATTTTACATGCCGTTGTTATGTCATTTATTTAATTATTAATGGGTATTTTTCAGGTCCATTATCACCAGTTTACATTCGAATATTTCTTGGATATGATTTTTTCGGACGCACTTCCAGCGTTAGAGGGCAGCATTAAATATACGAACCTGATATGATGCGCAAAGGTTATCGAAGTTCGTTTTGCTAGTTTCTTGCCCTTGTATTTATTTTATTTCCTTAAAGTCCCAATTAAATAGCAAATTCTAACTTAAGGCACAATTACGTGGAACACCGGGGACATGTTCTCCCTTCCTGACCCCCCCCCCCCCCCCCCTCAGTGGAAGCCGGTTCGTTTATTGAAAAATGCACTGTTGTAATAATGAGTTTCACATTTGAAAATAACATACGCATCCCGGGTACCCCCTCCCCATCCTCCCCCCTCCGACCCCCCCCCCCCCGGAATCTCCGAATTTAAACTCTAGTTTCGCCGCTAGCCCTGACTACGATTTAACCCTCTTAAAATCCCGAATATATCCTCACAATTTAACAGACTGAAGAGCCAACTGCACATTGAATGAATCACGGTCGTTGTTCGTCACATTTTTATCCACCAATGAGAGTTAGGCACCCAACAAGTCGATGACAACAAGTGAGTGGTCTGTGACTGACAGGTTGTGTGTGTCAATTACCAATCACGTGTTTTGGATGTGTCCCGACATCCATACCATATCCCCCAATAAGACGCGGCGATTTCAGTGTCGGTGATACAGATTTTATATAGCTGTACCACAGTAACATAACTTTCGTCTCATTAATATGAAGCGGGTCAGTGGTGTGTGATTGACAGCGCGCAGGGGCCAATCACAAACCGGGCTTGCAAGTTCCTCAGTCACTGCTCAGGAAATTGATGGAATGTTTTAAGGCAGAATCTGCCGTTCCACTCCTCACAGCAACCGCAGCTTATCCTTAACTTGAGACGACAATCCAAGAGAACTGAGTGCAAGAACGAGATTCGGTGAGTGTTTGAAACAATTTCTGTACCTGAAGAAAAAGCACGTTGTGTTTGAATCAACGTGGGATTTAGATTTGGAGAATATTGCTGCTGGCACAGTTATTTTTCGAACAACGAATGCGACATACCGGATATTTTTCTGTCCTTTTATGCTTGTGAAATGTGCTTAGGCTATCTGAGGATTGACAATACAAATCAATTCCAACTGATCTTGTTTGACTATATTACTAAAACACGATTGCCTACTGCCAAACCAGCCCGCTATTCCGCGCCACTTTTGCCTTTATCATTTAGTAATAATCACGGATGATCATGCACAGAGTCCAAATTGTTTTATCTTGCTGGATTCATTTGTAGAAGTCATGTACAGAGTTGATATTTGTACTAATCATTCGGTCCTTCTGCTCTACTGTGCGCTTTGAAAGTTTGAAGCACAAGTGCATGAATTTAGTCTTGTGCATGTAGGGTTCCACGCAGCATGCATCTAGATTCTGTTGAATATCTTTTAAGCAGCAATAGTGGCATTTGGATCAGTAGCGTATCCAGCGGGGGGCGGGGGCGCCCCCATTTGGAAAATGGGTACCAGCCCCCCCCCCCCCCTTGCTTTTGGATTTTACTGAGGGCAAGTGTCCGAAGAAAAAAAAAAGGTCTACATTTCGGCGCGGATGTGCGGTTGCCCCCCCCCCCCCCCCCATATCAAAAGCTGGATACGCTGCTGATTGGATGAATGTTTTGAATGATTTCGGTCGCTCATCAGTTGGTACAAAGTTTGCCAATCGCTAAATATTTCAGGGACACGTTTGGTTGACAAATCGGTGGTGGCCAACGGCTAATACACTTGCCAAAGTCGGTGTTATATTTACCCCATTAGTATCTATATAGGACCATCTGGTGTTACATGTTACTGGTGTTGTCCTATATATAAATACCGAATGGTGTTAAATTAACACCACAGTTTTTATAAACAAATCGGCTCGCTGATTTCGATCCGGATAATTAACACTTTTTTGTAACAACTGTGTCTTGACTGCGGTAGTCTACCCGTCATATTTCCGCCTGTTATTCTTGGAATGATATTGATTCATTAACGCAGGATGTGATTCCCGAAATTAAACATTCAAGCAATTTTGAAGACATTATAGAGGAATACAGAATTATTTGTTTTTTGGTTTTTGCTTTCGCCAAAATTGTCGGCATTTCTATATAAGGTGTGTAACTGACCTACAGAAGTTTCAGCCCAGAAAAAAGTAAGTATATTGTTCTTGCAAGTGGATTCCGTTGAAAACACAGGTTAGAAAGTGTGCCCAAGGTTTCGAAAAAAAACATGGTATTTGAAAAACAGTCCTATCTTCGCTTTGAGCATTGCATAGTCATGAGCGTCGCCAGGATTTTTTCTAGAGGGGGGCAAAACATATTTTTCCCAAAAAATTCTTGTATTTCTCGACATATTCTCGATTTATCAGTTTTAGAGGGGGGCAGGGACATTTTGCCACCCCCCCAACCCATAGTGTTAGTTTCGGGCAATTACAAAATATCTAAGATGATTTAGCTTAACTTTAAGTCCTACGAAAATCCCTTTTTGCTGATTGCTTCGTTTCTTTCGAAAATAGTAAACCCTTAGAAAAAAAAGACGTAGATGTTACTTCCGCGTAAGCCCTGTCAGGGCCGCATTCCGCTTAAAATAAATAATTAATCAAGGGCCCAATTACATAGAGCTGCTTTAAGCATACAATTTGCTTCGGCACAAAAAAACATTGCTTAGTAATATCAGGTTACCCGCCAAAACTACATGCGATTTACACTGCTTGTGACTGGTATTTAGCTTTCAATCGCATGGAGTGTTGGCTGATAACCTGATTTTATTAAGCAAGATTTTTGGAAGGCTTATCCAAATTTTGTGCCTAAGCAGCTCTATAAAATGGCCCCATATCACAATTCGCCCTTAATACCAACCTCCATGTTATTTCTGAACGGAGTTTTGTTAACTCATTAATATTTTTTCAGCAATCTGCTCAAGTGTTGAGGATTCCTTTTGCGATAATATTCAAGAACTGCGTTAGTTCAAGGTGAGTGTCTTTCATTCGACATTAGCCTCAATCAAGCATCATAATAGAATGCTGATTTGTTCGGAGATTGTATCAGAAAATGTGGTCAATGAAAAAGTACGAAGGTTATATTTTAATGAAGTTAGGGGTTCCCCTCCACTGCACACCCACCGTATAGAGCGATGCCTGACATTTTCGCCAATCGTTGCTAAGTTTACCTGTCTGAACGCTGACATTTTTTTAGTTCATAGTCTTGAATTAACATGCGTTTTAGATACTGAAAATTATTGCCGACATAATTATTTGTTTAACAACAAGCACGGTAGTAGCCTTGATGTTTCCCCGTTTGTGTATGTGTTTGTGAGATGTAGTCAACGGGACTCTAAAAGTTGTAAACAAGCGCCCTCTTTTTTGACGCACGTAGCCCATGATAAAATATTACCCTCAAACTGTTCTT
Source organism: Patiria miniata (assembly GCF_015706575.1). NCBI lineage: Eukaryota > Metazoa > Echinodermata > Asteroidea > Valvatida > Asterinidae > Patiria > Patiria miniata. Next base: position 27,542,506 of record NW_024037074.1, read on the forward strand.
GGCTGTGATACTTATACACGTTTGCTGACAGCCAAACCACCGGGCTAATTCCGATCCAGAAATTGTGCTTTTATTAAATGCCAGCTTAGAGTTAAAATAAAATAGGTCGAATTTATTGATATAACTGTATTCCCGCACTTGTGTTCTAGTGAGTGGGCCACGGATCACCCCCCCCCCCCCTCTTTTTTGTAGGTAAAAAGGGAAAACGTGCTGATTGGCTTTTCCACAAAGTTACGGAGATGACTTGGTTCTTGTTGTGATTTTTTTTCGTTTTCTTTTTGATCTTCTATCCCATATTCCATACATTTTGTACACATTTTTCTTAACAGCTCTTTTGGCACAAAGCATCCTAGCCAGCACGAACACATTGGGCCAATATTGGGCCAAACGTGGCAAGAATATGGGGCCAATCGTAAAAGCCAATCTTACCGAATATTGGCCCATCCTACGTTTTGCTCATTGGCACAAAATTGGTCCTATATTGGCAATATCAGCGAAACATTGGCTGAATATTGGCAAATGGCCAGTACCAATCGCACGAAAAAAGTACTGCAGCATCTTAAGATCCGCGCTATGTGGTCAGTACTTTCACAGGTCACGTCGTGATGACGACATCTATGATGTTTGTATGGCTTCTTAATGGTACAGCCCGTAGGCCATATCTCAACAGAACATGCTAAACTGACATTTTTTGTAAAAGGTTTGTTAAAGATAATAGACATTTGCGCAAAAATATGACAAGTGTGTGATGTCATGATAACGTCATCAAAAATGCATAGAAAAGCTCCTATCGTCATGAAACTTGGTGTGAAGCTACATAATATAATTAAGCAAAGTCCGAATGACGTCATATCCTACGCATTTTCGGAGACTCACTCTGTTTGAAAGAGGTGGTGGCTGATGCTAATAGCCGAACCAGTTTGCTGATTTTAGATCCAAAAAAAAAATCCTTTCTTGTAACAACTAATGCATGTAGTATGTTTAACCCCCTGTAACTTTGCGCCATGCACCTACCTGATATTACACCGGTTACCCTTAAATCGGCAGAATAGTTTTGCACATTGTGACTAGTACCAATTCAAATTAAATAACTGTTGAATAAATTAATATTCCGTTGCCTGACAGTGTCTCTCCTAGTATGCAAGTTTCTCAAAATTTTTGAGTTTTTTCGCGCTTTTGATTAGACATCGAACACAATAATCAAGCCACATTCTAATTATTGAATACAAACAATTATTTTAAAAAATGAATTATTTGCGGCAGACAATAATTCAGGCAGAGATTGCGTGCACGCAGTTGCGCCATAGCAACCCCTAATACATTTTTTTTTACAAATGTCTGCAGACAAACGTTTACATTTCTCAAGAGTCTTTTTTGTCGATCACATCGTTGGATTCGGGGGGGGGGGGAATAATCATTCCATAAATGTATGTATTTTGTTTACATGCGTCAGTCAGTCAGGCATTTGTTGAACGCAAAAATATCACCATCAAAAACATTAACAAACATAAAATGTTCACAACTTAGCACGTTAATGAGCTTTTTTTTTCAAACTTAGCAACCTTGCAGAAGTGCTATTCTGAAGTGATTGCCTAGTTTCTCTGACGTCACTATTTTTCTCTTCCACTTTAGTTATCATATTATGTGTTTCATTTTCATTTTCCCTTTACAGATGAAGATCTGCGTGGCAGCCATTTTGTCACTCGCCCTTCTTCTGGGTAACTCTATCCAGCTCTTAGCTTCCGTTACTGGGCCGGTTCCCTTGGATGGCGATGGTCCTGCGTCTCAGGTGTGTCAGCAGTGCTGCCAGGGACCTGCTGCAATACCCGGCATACCAGGTTTGCCTGGGCCAGTAGGACCGATGGGTCCCTATGGTCCTCCGGGGTCAAAGGGCGATGCAGGTGAGATTGGACCATTTGGCCCTGTTGGTGAGCGGGGAGCACCTGGAAAAGCTGGGCCTAAAGGTGACGATGGGATTGGTCTGCCTGGCAAGATAGGTCCAAGAGGTCCACCAGCTTTAGTTGGAGCAACCGGTCAAGCTGGTGTCAAAGGTCAAAAGGGTGAGCCAGGGGAGACACCAGACGACTCCAACCAGCAGGTAGCGTTCACCGCGGTGAGGACGAGCAGTTCGGATACGCTTAGCGGCACCCATTTGCCCTTCCAGGAGACTGAAACGCTTCTGCCGGGTACCAGCTTTGATCTCGAGACCGGTACATTCACATGTAGTGTGCCGGGCACCTACGTGTTCGTGTTCTCTATGTTTCCGGGTTTTACGTTCGTCTATGCAAAAACAACCACAAGGTTGTCTCTGGCTATAGCAGTGATTCCAGTGCCATGGTACAGGTGTCTGGGAGCGCGGTGCTGGTTCTGCAGCGAGGAGACTCGGTGAATCTAATGGTGACCGGTAGGGCGATTAGTGATGATGATCACGAAACGTCATTTAGTGGCTTCCTTCTTTATGCCGAATAAACAAACATAAACCACGCTTAATATAAACACAAACACACGCTTTGGCCGAATTTGCAATCACTCTTACGTTTACTCGAAACATATAACCCTCGGCTTAACAAAGGGGCACACCCATAGGGCTTAAATTACTACTTTGTTTAATTACGTCAACATCTTTTAGTCAATGGAGCTGATTTATTGTTGTCATCTATCATTGACCCTTGCTAAAAAAGAATGGCTGAACTGTTTTCACCTTAGAGTTCGTTCAAAGGGGGGCCGAGCCTTACAAATAATGGTCTCTCCCAAAAGCCATAAAACATAATTGTTTACTTGACTCTGTTTATCTTTTGTTATTAACGCATTTGTTAATCTGTTTTAACCCTTAAAGGGTCATGGCGGAATCCAACCCCCCCCCCCTGAGTTTTTCCGCGATACCCTTGCCCAAAAAAAAAATTCTCAACCCGAGCTTTCCTGTTTTTTTAGCTTTGAGTCTTGTGCATATTTTGTAACCAAAAACATAAAATTGGACCATGGGTAACCGCGCAGCGAAACAAAACTTCAGCGTTACGCACCTTGAAAATTTAATTTTCCCATATGTATTGTACAGAAAGCAGCATTACCATTGGTACATATGAATAATCAGTGGGGGTTCTAGAGGGGGGGGGGGGATTGAGCCCCCCAAAATTTTGGCTAACCCCCCCCCATAAAAAAATTCCATAGAAAAAATTGCACAAGCAAAATGTAAGAATGTGACATACATGCCAACGGTCTCCCCCTAGAGAAATAGTCGTGAGAAGGGTTCTTTTGTACACTTTTAGTTAATATAGTGTGCCTGATTGTAGGATTTGATCAGCGCTCCCCATTGAAAATATGGCACGAGCCCGCCCCCCCCCCCTCCCCACACACACACACACACCCACACATTCTGGAATTTGTATTCCTGTGGAGACATTTCTTTGTTCTCGTGTAGTAAAGTTTTCGAGTTTGAAATTGAAGTTTCAAAATGCTCTTATTTTAACCAGAATTAATTTCCTGGGCTGAAATTTGGACTAAATATCCCTTTTCTAAAACTCTTCCATTTGCGACAAATCAACCTACCTTGGAAATTCCTAGTTTTTGAGTAAAATCCATATATCTATTTCGTGAAATTCTTGTGGAGACGTATTCATCTATAGAAATGTTCTTCTGGAGACGTATACAATCTTTTGTTCCCTATTGTGTTCATGTCTCCGTAAGGTAATACATTCCAGCACACACACACACACACACTTATTGATTTTCGGAGGCCTAAGTGTCCGGAGAAAAGGTCTACATTTCAGCACGCCTATACCTGAAAATAGTCTGGATCCACCCTGCTAGCCCCCCCCCCCAAAAAAAAAAATATTGGCTCTAGAACCCCGCTATAATTAGCCGATAATTCCAAAACTCTTTCACCTATAGTCATGACATTCTTTGATGTGTTTCTATTAAGTTGTTATATGCATGCACTAAGTTTTATAATTTTTCGTAGATAAATGGCCAAGATCTCGGGGGGGGGGCGGAATCAACCCCCCCCCCGTCCCCAGCTGTGAGATGGTCAAACTAATATTAAACCCCGGCTCCTTAGGGTTAATGCATTGATTTCAGGAATTGTTTTGAGTGCTTAATTGTAGCGTTGTGTCTAAGCATCATTACGAACTGTTACAGCATACTTATTACAAGTAGTAAAATTGTGATTCTGTTTTAAACGTTGGTATTTACATCTAATAATGTAGAGATTTAAGAAATGTCGTTGCAAAAAAAAATGTGTGTTGTCATGTGTTTGTTTGAATAAGACAAATATTACATCGACTGTCCAACACACCATGCTGAGAAATATTTGGCACTTATATATATGCTGTCCATTTTAAAAAAAAATTTACATAAAAATGAAGCAAAATCTTACAAGACAGACGGCATTTAAAAAAGGTCAAATTGTAATTAAATAAACAAATCAATATTAACATAAGAGTGTAAACTTTATTTAAATAAGTACAATCATTTCGATTGCGCGTTAACAGATGCGCTGATCTGCACGGATCGGTGCGGATCAGTGCGGATTGTTGCGGATTGCTTACGTTCACTTAGGTTTCTACGTTTTGTTGTATGATCATGTCCTCTGGATCCATAATCCCAATGTCAGCATTTGTCCTCGGAAGCATGTCCGCATACACGTACTGGAACTTCACCACATGGCCCAGAACATTCTCAAATTTCATAATCTTTTTTCCTGCCATGTTAATAAGAATTTCACATATGTTAATTAAATTATTTTTATTTGAGCTAATTGACTTTATATGAGCTAATTGGGTAGTTGCTAATTGAGTGTATAATTCTTCTAAAATAATTAGTTATGATCTAATACAATGCTGGTTAATAAATAACAAAGTATCACCGGGAAAATACCTTTTTTGCTAACATTTGTCAGCTATAATACAGTAACAGTTTATAATTGACTCTAAAAAAAAATGTTCCTTATTTAATTTCTGGTACATTTTGATTGAATCACTCTGTTTAAAAGCTTTAATAACCTACAACACGAAGTAATCATTATTGTTAACGTATCGAATATAACTACTCAGAACAAGTAACTAATCAATGAAAACTTTACCTTTTGGTGAAATGTGGAATTTAAACTACATGCAGCTTTTAAAACATAATGGGATGGTCTTTATTTATGATTCAAACACTTTTTTAGAACACTCTCTGTATGAAACAAGTTAATCGATTTCACAGGAAAGAAAAAGTACTTACGTTTAATATCCTATTGATTAAAATAATAATCACACTGATATTAAAATCTTATATTTATCTGGGTTATAGAGTCAGGCTCTGTAGACGGTTTCCATGACGATTCAAGGCATTTTTAGAAAGATAAATATATGAACATATACCATGTCAAACTTAACCAAGATTGGAAAAGGTATACGCATGTATCTGGAGCAATCCATCGATTCTATCAGGACCGGGAAGGGGGAGCTGCAAAGTGCCCAAATCATACCCACCGCCTTGATTTAATAAAAACTTGTTCAGTATACTTACGGAACTTTTGGCCGGATCGTGACCTTATGTATCTTTTATTGGCGGGCAAACTAATGACAAAACCGGTCTGATGAATTGCCCATAGCTGCCATGGTAGTGGAGTGTGATGGCCTAGCGGTTAAGAACACCGGACTCACGTTCTGGTGTTTCAGAGGCAACATTGACGTGGGTTCGAGCCCGCCGGCGGACACTTGTGCTCTTAAGCAAGGCACGTAACCATTATTGCTTCGTCCTTCGGATGGGACGTTAAGCAGTAGGTCCCGCGTATTGTATAAATGCACGTAAAAGAACCCAGTAAACACTTATCGCTAAGAGAAGGGGTTTGCCCCGGTGTTTCTGGCCTCCTGTATAAACTCCCACGTGGAGTATTTAGGAGAAGAACCAACCAAGAACCAAGAACTCAAGAATGATTTTACAAGTATATAGTAATGCATGCTTTTCGAATGATGGCGTGTATTTATGAGTGAAGACTAAGTCTCCTGTCTTAACTCAATATTTTTCTCTACTTTGTTTCGTTATTTTTTTTCCGAAGAGAATGAAGATCTCTGAGGCAGCCGTTCTTTTAATCGCCCTCCTTCTGGGTTTCCGTTACTGGGTCGGTTTTAACGGACGGTTGTGGTCAGGTCTCAGGTGTGTCAGGTGTGCTACCAGGGATCAGCTGCTGTGTAGGAATGCCAATTTTACAAGGCTTGGAGGGCGATGCAGGTTCGCCAAGTCAAACGGGTGAGATTAGACCGATTGATCCTATGGGTGAGATGGGAGAACGAGGTTTAGTTGGAGCAACCGAGGAAAGTGGTGTCAAAGATCAAAAAGGTGAGCCATTGTTAGACTCCAGACGACTTTAACCAGAGGTTAGCATTCACCACGGTAATGACGAGTGGCTTGGATACCTCTTCGAGTAACGGCACCAGTTTGCCCTTCCAGGAGACTGAGAAACTTCTGCCGGGTACCAGCTTTGATCTAGAGACTGGTACGTTTACCGGTAATGTGCCAGGCACCTACGTATTTATGTTTTCAGTGCTCGAACATACTACCTACACCAAGCTATACATCCATTGAAAGAAAAACAACGACGTGGTCGTGAGTGGCTATAGCCTTCATCCCAGTACTCAAGATCAGGCGTCTGGGAGCGCCGTGCTGGTTCTACAGCGAAGAGACTTGGTGTATCTAACCGTGCTGAGTACAACGGCTAATAGTTCCTATCACTACACATCATTTAGTGGCTTCCTCCTTTACCCCGAATAAACAAACGTTAGCAACGCAAAACATATACACGATTTTTACACACGATGCCGAATATGCCAAAGCTCCTCCGTTTACCAGGAACAAACAGCAATATAAGTGTATAAATAATTTACTCAAATAGTTTGCATACGCGGATCGGTTTTTCGGCAAGTGGTTGTTAGTTCTTAATTTGAGCGCATTGTATGTGTCATATAAAAAAAACTTGCAGCATACTGATAAAGTATATTAAAACGATGATATATATACATATTCAGAAATACAAGAACTGTCATTTAAACAGATTTTGTGTTGACATTTTTCCGTTTGAATTGAACAAAAATAAAGTGCTTATTGAGATATATTTGGAAGTACTTTTCTTTTTTGGTTCTTAGCATAAAATGGATTCAAAACTTGATAAGTCAATTTGACAACTTCAGAAAGGCTAGATTTTAGTCAAATGTATCAACCAAATAATGCAGGGTGCGAATGTTAACTGCACGATTATATTCATTTTGGTTGCAAGTTAAGATGCTCTGAGAGTGCACGGATCGATGCAGATCGCAGACGTTCAGTTAGGTAAGGCCCACATACAACCGCTTAAAATTGGTTCCCCAAATATTTATCTTTCAAACTTAAATTAAGTGAAAATGTGCGTTTCCGGATAAGGAGTTTCAGGTGTTTTCTCTGTAAGGCGGACGCACGTCCTCGAAATCATTTACTTATCCTTAAGGGGTGTGTATTTTATTTAACAACGAAAAAAAAAAGCATTTGAATTGCACAAAATGAACTTTTATCTTATCGAATTTAACAATTTACTCTATTTTAACTTTTAATTTCAACTATTTGACATGCAGCAAATTGACTTTGAGTTTTTAATTTTTATCGAATCACTGTTTATGAAATTTTAATGCAATGTCGCTTGACACCTGACCGAAATAGTATTTTTATAACGTTTGCATTTTTTAAAAGAAGGCATGCAACAACTTATAATAACAAATGGTTGACGATGGGTGCGAGAGTGAGACTGGATACGTTGAGAGTTGTACCGGAGTCCATTAATTCAGCAAACGGAACCTTCAGTCCTCATACCTGTCAGGGCAGGGGCGTCGCTTCAATGAGAAGAAGGGTGTAGCCACTCCCCATTTGTCGTGCTTGTCCCAAAAATGATCTTACTTGTCAGCAAAACGGCAAAGACATGAACTGCACTTCTATTCAGGTTAGAGGGTATCCAGTCCCGTTTTTCTTCAACAGCGCCCCCTTTCGTCGGCAATACAGGTTACTTCAACAGCTCCACCAATGATGTAGGATGGTGTCCATTTTGTATCTAAATTGAACAGTGCTCACAATCTTTGACGGCTTCCACTGTTCCCATGCCGCTCCTCCCCCCCCCCCCCTCCTCCGCTCAATCCCCCTCGGCATTTTTGTTTAAATCTCTGATGAACGACATAAAATACAAATTCACATCTTGCACAACGAAAAAAAGAAGGGTATGCTGAAATTTAAGCCCCTATAATGGCACTGCGCCATCCCCCGTCCACTATGCGTGCTGTTGAGCCGATAGAGGGCAGTATGTATGTCAGAGGTTTTACCCACCAGATGCGACAGTTTGGTGTTCAGAGGGTGAAATAAACATGAAAAGCTTACAACATGACAGAGTTGAGGGGCGACGTTGAAGGAAATGCTGATTAATCGAACTGGTGGAGTTGACGGACAACCAATAATTCGTATGGAGTATATTTGCTTGTTTGCCCAGGCAAATAATTGGAAATGCCGTAGGTAAGCGCTACAGTTTAGTATACGTACTAATGATAAGTGCTAAGTACTGCATGTATTCAGATTGAAGGGATGCATATGCGTCCGAATGGGAATAGGGACTGGGGCAAATAATTTATGAGTTGTCTGCCGTCTACACGTGGGCAAGAGCAATCGTTTCCTTTTTTTTTGGAGGGGGGTATTTGCAGGGGGGGGGGCATATATCGCTGGTATGTTTATTAAGTAAAACAACGCCGGAGTCGGACCCCGCCTCTGGTCATTTTACCACGCCAAGAAACACTCAAGATCAAATTTGTTCTACTTATTTTTGCAAAGTACAATTTAGAAAATATCACTTGGAGAGGGGTAACAACTTAATGTCAGTTACAACCTTTCACATCCGGAATAGTTGTTCTCAGGTCTCTTGTTTGTGTTCGTTTGTTTTTATATATTTTTGTTTATTACGAGAATGTAAAATGTTGCAAAGATTTACTTCCTTGTAGCCGATGGTACAGTCCTCTAAACAGTACATTTTAGATATATTTTTTTCATAAATACTTTTGAGTCCTTAACGTTTATTCACACAAGTTTAAAACTCCAAAAGACACCTTGGTCTTTTTTTTTTAGTTTTTACCTAATAACCACAACAAATTTCATAAATTCTCATATATCTTCACAGATACAGGAGTACGCATCCATCAGTTGGACTAGTCTGCATGTGTTTTAGGTTTTAGGGAGGCCTCGAGAGGTCAATATTGTTTTGTCACGATATTGCTCTTTCATTTTAGGCGATTTATAAGTTTCCATGTGTTCACTAAACCAAAAGTAATTTCAAATTCAGGAATCATGACACTTTAATTTTGCTATTCAAGATTCCAAAAGCGCGCCACCAGGGGTAAACTTTCAGACACTATTCCCGGAAGTAGAACAAATCACAGAAAGCTGTTTTATCCAGGGATATAGTCAAGTCCATCACAAGTCCAGTCATAAGTAAATCACAAGTCAATTCACATATACAGTCACTAGAAAAAAAACTAATGAACAGTTTGATGTGTGTTGGGGGGGGGGGGCCTGGACATCATTTTCCCACGGAGGCGCTGTTCAAAAGCGAAATCATAGTCAATGTCAGACAATAGGTGGCGCTTTTTGCTTTCCACTGGAAGTTAAAATAAACAGTCTATCGTATAAGTATAGATGAGACTGTGTTTTTCTACCCGTTGTCAAATATCCTTTGGAGCGAATTGGGGGGGGGGGGACACGACTTTTTCCCGCCCCTTCCCCATAGCTTTTGCCGCTGAGTTCTTTTGCTCTTGTTAGGTGGTGACATTGAGATCGAACCCTGGCCCGGCCAGGTACCCATGTAAAATGTGTCAGGAACCCATGTTAAATGTGTCAGGAACTGTAGCCAAAAGTGACCGACCAGGATGCCATTAGTTGGACCACATAAAATAAGGAAACAAAACACCAGAAATATATGTGGAACTGAAAAAAAAGAAGCCCTAGCAAGAGAAATGCTGGGTTTTGCAGCGTGTGCAAGAACCAATATCGTCACTTGTTATGACTGTGGATTCGGTTCCTACTGATAAATCCCTACTGTTGTCAGACTCGGCTGAAGATGTGTTGGGCTCTGATGAAGAGCTGGTCTTTCATCAGAAAGTTATTCTTTCAGTTGCATTGGCAGCCAATTTCACGATGCGCTGCTACACGTTGCAACACGAATTGCGACGCGTGCCCTAAAAAAAAAACGATCTGGAAAGGTATCATTGCTTATAATACCAGCTTAAATTAGGAGAACAAAATCATCATGAGTTGAACATGAAATGGCACCATGCCCCCGTTCTAAATACGCAACTGTAAGGCCCATCCCCTCGGTCCAAAACTTGCGTTTAAGCCCTTGTTTAATAAGGCCACGTAAAACATATGGCGGGGTTCTTGTGCAGCTTTTATTACAACGAAATCGGCGAGGGAGGTCCTTAATTATTTTCAATATCTGTAATATTTTGCTTGCCACGTCGAAGATTCAGTCAGCCGCTGTGGCATATTTCAAGATGGTTTATGGAGCCATTTACATGTATATTGTGGAATGTAGAACAACCAATTGATTGATATCATTATGACCCACGTATCAAGGCAGTTGCTAATTACACAAACAGTACTTTCCAGCCACATTTATGGAACTGTTGAATCAGCATTTAAGCGTATGAAAATCGTTATGATAATGACTGGCTGGAAAATATCTTACTGACGGCTTGTCACTCACCTTATCCCATCAATTAGTGAACTATGTGGTCCATTGCAGTAAGATAAATCCTGGGGAAAATACATCTGCTTCCGATTACAAAATGGGGTAGGTAGGTCAGGCATTTGATTGTTTGCTTTTTTTATGCTGAAAAGATGTAGTCATATTGTAGGCCTAGGCCTAACAAGGTTACATGTACATGTATTTTACTCCTAGAACTCGAAAGCACCCGAGTGCACACGGCCCGGGTGCCTTCTAGTTCTAGACGTGCATGGTTTGTTTGTTTTTTACACCAAATGTATATTTTCCGACGGAACTGTTTCCATTTATATCCCAAAAAATGTCGCGCGGTTTTAGCATGCGTGGACTTTTATCTGTACCTGGAACCAGGGGCAGAAAATTGGAAGAACATGATACGCAGAATTTCTACAGGTACGAGTGTTAAGACCTCAAAATACAATTGGTGGAAAAAAACGCCAAGAAAAGGAAAATATATTTAAAGAAAGGAGAAAACAAGTAACATGTGGCTGAACTCCCAGAAATCTTTACGCTATCAAATTCCAGCATTTACACTATGTAGGTCATGTCCAGTGCTGTAGACTACCCCTGGTACTTCCCTCATCACTTTGACTATTACGTTTGCACGCGGCAGAAATTAGTCTATCGTATTACTGCATGCATGAATCATCACACCGCGAAGAGGGTTGCAATGCTAGAATAAAAACACTGGAATTGCCAAATATATTGAAAGTAACTTGTATTAAAAGTGAGCAAACAAAAAATGCGGAAAATATAAGTGTTTAATAGAGTGTTTTAAAATCACAATTGGTGTTGAGAAGCAAAAGAGACAACATGAATTCCTTTTTACTTGCTGATAAAAAGGTCAATAAGAGTCAGGTTGTAAAAATAGGGTAGGTCGGGTAACCGAAAGCGGAAGAACGAAATCAGCTTACAAAAAGGAAGAAGTCAATAAAAATAGGTATTAAAGATTTGGTTTTTACATTTTTGTCGCAATATAATAAATAACATGAAAATTTGATGCGGCGTCAAAAAAACTGAAACAGGAAGGGACGACATTTTTTTTTTCTAATTGGCCTAATAGGAAACCCGGACAACTGAAACTTACGGTCTTATTTCTTTCATTTACAGTTTGAAAATCCCAAACCATTTAGCCCTTTGCTTTTTTTCCGCATTAATAGTTAAGTTGCACAGGTATCTAAGGTGTAATACTTTCAGCGACCGGTTTTGATACATACAGTTTCAGTTCATTTTGCATACTTCAGCTCGATTCATTTTGTTTTTGTGGGTGTTTTCTCTCAAATTCAGACTTAGCATGGTCTGACTACCAAATACTAATCCGACATGAGTAGGATGTTTAATTCGATACCAAACAGCGCGAAATGAACATCCGAATCAATCAAGGCCGGTGTACATATTATTTCTATGCGCCCATCGGAGTTATTCTCCCTAACAAGTTCAGTGATCACAAGTGAGAAGTCTGTGATTGACGGGCTGTGTGTGTCAATCACAGACCACGTATCATTGACATCTACAATATCCATCAATCAGACGGTAGCATTTCACAATATCGTTGATACAAGTCATGTGGTTCATAAAGCCTCATGCGTGCCAGTGTCACAACTTAACTTTCGGCCTACCAATTTGAAGATAGTTTGTTATGTGTGATTGACAAGAGCGCATGAAACAATCACCAACCGGACCAAATTACTCGGGTCACTGCTCAGGAAATTAATGGAAAGTTTATAAAATGGGAAAGGTAGGTACGTCATATTTGTTTACCCATTTGTTACAGGTACATGCATTACAGGTACATGCATTTTTCTTCAAAAACTCGCAGGCACCGATCGAGTGCAGACGGCTCGTGTGCATTCTAGTTCTAAAAGTGCATGTATTTCACTCCAGTTGCGCGTATTCAGCCGAATCATTTTCATTTACACCACGAAAGCGCTAAATACTACCGTCTTAAGTAAACTGTCCAACACGTACCGCATAATATCAGCGTGTGGACTACCATTTGTTCCGGTAATTAGGGGGTGGACAAATCGGTAAACATGCTACGCAGTGTTAAGTGCGTTGAGTACGAGCGTTAAGACCTCAAAATATAATAGTACAAAAAAGCGCAAAAGTATGACATTGTACACTGTTAAAATTCACCGTTTACACTACGTCCAGTGATATACCACTCCCGGTGCTTCCCTCATCACTTTGGCTATTATCTTTATAGCGCGGCGGGAATCAGTCTACCATCACTGTTCGCATGACACATGTACATTCACAACTGCGATGAGAGCTCTGGTCGCTCTAGGGAAAAAAATATAGCAAATGTAAGTAAGCAAACCACAAAACGTCAGCAGAGGTGTAAACAGACTTTAGGCAATGCCGTGTTCCCAAAGAAAAAAAAAAGGGGTTCACTTACGGGCAGAAGCAAAGGCGGATCCAGAACACAATCTTTTTGGGGGGAGCAACAAAATTTGGGTCCCCCCCCCAAAAAAAAAGTGGGTCCAAAAATTAACAGCGTCGGGTTTCGGGGCCCGTTTTAGGGGCCTGGATTTTTTTGGATTCTAGATGCTCTGTGGTGCGATCTGAGGTAATTTCTGACCACTTTAAACAATTTTCTTTTAGGAAAAGACGGCGGTGTACGCAGTGGCTGCCTTTTTGGCGACGTTACAAGTAAAAACAAAATTGGATTTTTTTTGGGGGGGGCGGGAGGGGGCCAGATCCGCCGTTGGGCAGAAGATGACATGTTGTTTAGAGTGAATATTAAACATATCCATACAATTCAAGGCTTATTCCACATCCTGAAGTAGCACAGTCACGCACATGTCGCGCGTTTAGTTCACCCCCAACGCAGGCTTGGGGCGGGGTGGGAGCGACCAATTCTCCTTCATATCGCTTTCACAGAGTAATGATTTTCAAGAAAAAACGATAGAAGTAACATACATGGTTGTAATGTAAGCAACATTTTTGATTCACAAAACGACAGATTACGTGACTGTGCTCTTGTATTATAAGATTATGTTAAAGGTAACACAATTTTCAGAATTTTAGGACTATTTGTATGAAAAATATGTTTCAAAGGTATATTTGACCTGAACTTTATAGATAAATGTAAAATACTTTGAACCATGCAAAACTTCACAATGATTATAAGTAATTAGGTATATTTATACAAATACCAGAATGGCAGCAAACTCCCAAACATACGCGATCTATTCTCTGTAATACATTAAAGGGAATGTTCACCATTGGCTTTTGCTGTAATTTTCAGAAATGAACTATTGGATGGGTTAGTATAATAGATCAAATATTGTTACACAGACATGTTTGAAGTTTTGTGTTCGGGAATGCTGGAAAAATCAAGAAAGGCAAACATGTTTAAGTAATCTGGTTCCCTGACTCCACTAAAGATGAAACGGATCAATTTATAGATGCCGGAAAATTGTAAGGTAAGGCAACTAGTCTAGCTGGCCTGCAACCGTTCATGAGCATGTAACCAATAGCAAACAAAATTTTGACTGAAAAAAGGGTATTTTGGAGCAGTAGTTGAAAAATAGTTAGGTTTTTCCAACGGTGGTCGGCCGACCATCGCTGGAAATGTATATAAAAATACAATTTTCTTGAAAATGACTTCACACCAGGTGCCATAATTTTACAAGATGCTTTAGACTTTCATTTACCAACATCCTTGTAAGGTTTTTCGTAACAACTTGGTAGTTTTATTTTTCGATGTTTGCAAATGTTGTATTTTCCCTTTAACCATGAAACTGTTGTTTTTATTCAAACCCCCTTCAACGGCCCTGCTTAGTACAATTCGTTTGCATCTACAGTGCACTATGTGAATTTTGAAAGGGAAGACTTTTACAAATGCTCAATTGCGATTATTATGGGTGTTAAAATATGTGTATAGGTAAGAAAAAAAACAAGGAAACCAGTCCAGCAAAACGTGACCAATTCCGAAGACTGATATGACAGGGCGTTATTGGCTGAATCGGAAAGCGCTGCCGAATGCTTTCACTTATGTGACATCTGATTTGCCGAAAGAACAAACATTCAGCAATTATATTTGTTGGGCTAATTTTTAGATAAACTGTGCAGTCTATTTTCGCAGGATAAGCTACATAGCATTCTTTAATTCCTGAAGTTATTTCCATGTTCTGCCGAAAAATGGACCACAAGAATGGAGGATGTAAGTGGACGTTCTAATGTCTATACATTTACTTGCTGATAAGAACTTTCCGACAAAAAATCTAGGATCCGGTCGTAAAAATAGGATCAGTTGGTAAACCGAAAGCAGTAGTATTTTACTTACTTTTTTTTTGGGGGGGGGAGGGTTGGGGGGGCTGGGGGATAATGATTGCACCATGTAAATATGAAGAAAACAATTAAAAATAGGTATTAGAGTTCAGCGAAAATATACAATTTTATCATTTTTATATTATGTTTTACATTTTCTTTCCAAAAAATAAGTAATAAATAATCGATGCGGCGTCACAAAAATGCAGGAGGGGACGAAAAACATGTTTAGTATTTTACTTAGCCTAATAAGCGCGTAGAGATATGAAGGTTAAATAATCAAAAAATATATTTTCTCCAAAAAAGGCATTCTCTCCACTAAAAGGACAATAAGTAACAACGGTTTAGTCGAACAAAAATAGCGTCGCCTTCTGCCACTCACGAGCAGTTTGGTGATTTTGATTTAGTAACTTGAAATTGAGATCCCAACTTCCTTGATTTTTTTGTTTTGATTTATGAGGAAGTTGTTCTTTAAAAAGACCTGTTCAGGAAACTTGCACTTCTCAAACTGTCGGGCTTATTTCTGTTCTTTACAGTTTGGAAATATCAAACCTTTTTTCACTTTGCTTTGTTCAAACAATTCTGACCACAAGTATCTTAGGCTGATTACCTTCAGCGACCAGTTTTGATACACAGTTTAAGTTCATTTTGCTTCCTTCGGCTTGATTCAGTCTGCTTTGTGCGATATTGCCCGACTACCAAATACTCACCCGACATTTTCAATTCAATACCACACAGCGCAAAATGAACATGTAATGAATAACGGCCGGTATGTGTACGTCATTTCTCTATAAGTAGTCTGTGATTGACAGGCTGTGTGTGTCAATCACAGGCCACGTATCATTGTCATCTACAATATCCATCAATCAATGTGTCACATTAACTTAGCTTCCAGCCTGTCAATTTGAAGATAATCAGTTATTTGTGATTGACAAGAGTGCCTATGGGCTAATCGCAAACCGGGCTTAGTCACTGCTCGGGATATCGATGGCAAGTTTTTTTATTTAAGGCAGGAGTGGTCGTTTCACTCCTCACTCGACCGCAGCTGCTCTTCACCTTCAGACGACATTCCAAGAAAACTATTTGCAAGAACGACTTTTCGTCGGTGAGTGTTTAAAACAATCATTGCTTTCCTAAGAACTTATTTGTTTTTTGGCACACAGCCTAGTGTCTGAATCAACCTGCGATTTAGATTCAGAAAATAATTGCTGACAATTATTTTCCAAACAAGAAGAACGTTAGAAGTCTTGATGTTTTTCCTTGGTTTTTCCTGTGAAAATGTAGTTGCTTGATGACTGAAAAAAACAGTATGAACGAAATTTAATTGAAATTCGTCTTGCGTGACTTTGATGCTAATACACGATGGCTAACAGTCGAAACGGCGCGCTACTTTCCAATCCAGAAATGCTGCTTTTACCGAACGGCCAGTTTCGAGCTAAACTGGAATATTTGATGACTTAGGCCCTATGTGTTAGTGTTTAAAAAAAAAATCAACCAGATCAGACGGGCATTATGTTGTGCATGACATAGCGGAACCAGAAAGAACTCAGAGAGCCCAAACCTATGCCAAGGCTGAACAATTCCCCGCCATATTGTCATTATACATCCAAAAGAAATACTCCATAATTCACTCGACTTCCATATTTATTGCTCATTTAAAATGTAAACAGGATTGCTCATATTCTGAATTTATTGAAAACAGCAATGTTGGCCGCTTTCTATCGTGTAAGACAGTGTTACTTATTCAATAATTCAATGAAACAAATCCTTCAACCCAAAAATTGTGCAGTATACATTGTATATGCCTGTGTCGGTGTACCTCTTTTACCCCCCCCCCCCCATTGTATAAAATGGTCGAGTCCATTGACCTGTATGATAAGATTAGGTGGGTGATAAGGCATACAGGGTCACTGGGTCAGTGCACGTACACGAAGCTGCTCAGTTGTACACAGAGGTTCATGGTCTCTAAACAGAGCATATCCGCACATACAAAATGGTGAAGAATTCTTTTAAAAATTCTGCATCCAGACCCAGATCCGGATCACTTCCAAAATAAAACAGATATGTATTTGTACCAAGGACCACCCTTAAAAACAAATTCATGAAAATCTGTTTATAACTTTTTGAGTTATCTTGTTCAAAGACAAACCAACCAACCAAACCAACTAACAAATTAGATTGTCAACAAAACAAAGTACTGCTTTCCTAGTTCTGGAGAGCTCATTTTATTTCTTGTCGTTATAAATAGCATATTGTTCCTTCATGTTGCGTGATTTTTTTTCAGTATGATTTCTTACATCGGGTTCCTTTCTAAATTTACTGTGATTCCTTCGCACATTCAAGTTCATGCATTTGTTTTAATTTGACATTCAAACTTCGTGTTTTTATAGTTTGGAAAATTTAGTTTTATCATAATTTACGTTTCAATAAAAATTTCTTGTGCGACTTATGCCCTTTTGTTTTGTGGTAATCACATCACTCAAACAAATTCAGCATGAAAAAGTTATGCGGAAGCTGGTCATGGAAGAACGTATACAGGAAATTCGGCAATCTCTTTTTGCAGAAATCATGCGAAGAATGTATCATTGTACAAATCGTTCAGCCCTCCTTCCGTTGTCCGCCTTAGAGGCTTGAAGCGCAAGCTCTCAGATGAAGTTTGATTTTTGCATGCATTGTCTACTCCGCAACCAGCATGCCACTTAGATTCATTTGTTTTTCGAAACAGCGATGGTTGTGTTTGACTTCGTGTTTGATTGTTTCTAGGTGTGCCTACTTGAAGAATATCAAGATAAACCTCCAACATGAGTGTTTCTTGGGTGGTTACGTTTAGACACATTCTGCCAAAACTTCTAATTAAAATGGAAATTATGTAACATGCCCATTGACAGGTGCCGCAATGGTTCTGGAAGCTCTCTCTGCGTGACCTTTACTTTCAGGCTCTATTTCCAATCCGGAAAATAATTCTTGTTGGAACTAACGTAACTTCACTGCGTTATAATCTATCTGTAATAAGTAACTGATACTAAACCCTTCGTAGAGATCGTTTTTGCTTATAAATGCAGAATAGCTATGTTTATTGAAATGTGAATCCTATACTCCTCAAATATAAGCAGTTTGGATAATCTAAATGTCCTTCCCCGTGTTATTTTCGAGTTTCACCCCAAAAAGCCGATTTGGTTTGAAATTTTCGAAAGCCCTCTACAGTGAATAAGTACTTGTATTTTCATCCCGATAATAATTCTGGTATATGTATTTTCTCTTTTGTGTTGCATTAGAGGCGCAAAGACAACCCAAAATAAAAACCTTTTCAGAGGGTTGTAGATACCTAAAAAAAAAATACAATATTTTTTTAAATTGAAACAGCACGGGGAGAGAATCTGTACGTTTGAAAATAAACACATCTCAGTTGGTGATTAATCCGTTGTCTTTGCAAATCCTTCAAATAAATTAAGGGCTGACTGTTGCTGGGGCGTGAGTTCAGTCAGAGTCGCGCTTCACCTTGCAGGAATCAAACATAATTATCTATATTATCGGTGTTTAACAAGTGCAGTACAGCTATGCCTCCCCCACCAATGCACAAAACCTGAGAAATCACATGAACTGTTTTTCTTATTTTTGTTGGTATTATTTTCAGCTACCAATCTGATCCACTGTTGCAGATTCCTTTCGCGATATAAGTCAAGAACGTCAAATCAAGGTGAGTTTCTGTCAGGGACCATCCCCAACAAAGCGGGTTGTTAACATTGTGTGCACTATGCGTACGGGGAAGGACACCAAGTCGATGCGTATACGTACGCAGAGCGATCATTTGCTTTTAACAACTTGTCATGAAATCAATGTACTTTCTCATATTCAATACCTTCCAGTACCATCTTTTTTGCATCAACATCATTATAACACAGTACCCTGCATCCCCACTATTTTAAATTTATCTTCCCAGTGCCACTGCAAGCAAACACCTTTAGGGCAATGTCACACTTCTGCGTATCCTAATTCCTTATGAGTTGCGCATTGACATTTTTTTCATACGCAGTCGTACGCACAATACGCACCTCATATGCATCTCTATCGTTTTGTGTAGGTTTTATGTACGAAGATATACGCATGGTACGGCCCAGTACGCAGGATAGTTTTGGGCATGCACAAAACTACGCTGCGTACGCTGTTACGCAGGTCATAAGTTATAAATACGCAGCACATCGGTCCCGCATCGGTCGTGTGCGTTACGAGTACGCTATGTGTTCGTGACGCACCCCGTCAGCATAATGAGCCGCCTGTATTGGACGTATACATAGCGTACTTGCAGCGCAGATGCAACGCACGCTGAAAGGCGAGCGGCGGAAATGCGGCGGGAATACGCTCAGAAGTGCGTCAAGCATGCGGTCGGCATAAGTCGTATGCACTGCATACTGACCTATTCGCAGCCCGAAAAATAATGTTGTGCACTGCATACGCAACTCATACGCATCTCATACGCAATGGATGCGCTGAATTCGTTACTTGTACGCTAGATGTGCGTCGCACATAAGTCAAAGTATTCAAATAATTTAGCGGTCCTCAAACGCCAGAGACCGCGACATAAAGCCCCTGTCACACTTTCGCGTATCCTAATTCCTTATGAGTTCCTTATCAAAAAATTTCAATACGCAGCCGTACGCTCAAAACGTCGAAATTGTTTGAATGAGCGCTGCCCGCTCGCAGGACGAGCGGTACTTATTCGTGCAATACGTCGCTATTTATACGTCCAATATAGGAGGTCAGCGTATTGCCGCGTATGAACGGCTTATCCCCCACGAACACATAGCGTACTCGTACTGCGCTCGACCGATGCGGGACCAATGCGCTGCGTATTTATAACTTATGAACTGCGTAACAGCGTACGCAGCGTAGTTTTGTGCATGCCCAAAACTATCCAGGGTACTGGGCCGTACCATGCGTATGCCTGCGTACATAAAACTTACATAAAACGATAGAGATGCATATGAGGTGCGTAGTGTGCGTACGACTGCGTATGAAAAAAAGTCAATGCGCAACTCATAATAATTAGGATACGCAGAAGTGTGACAGGGCCCTAATAAAAAGGCGATTGTGAGCACGGGCCCTAGTTTTATTTTTGGTCAAATACATGCAGCTAGTGTCATGATTTGTTTTTCATTCCCAAACAACTTCTGCAACCTATACAGCTGGTTTCTGTTCAATCTATAAATCTTTATATATTGTTTTTATATTACTTTGAACAGTATATTTTGGCAGAAAATTCGATTTTGTACACATTTTACAACAATGTGAATCAACGCGGTTTTGCGCATTCACGGGTGCGTCTCGGTGATCGCCATCATGATTTTCGCGTTGCATTTTGTCGTCTTCGTTATCGTTTTACCCCAATTTTTCCCACAAAACGATCAAAACCCTGCCCTCTATTCACGACACTCTTGTTGTTTTAAACGTCGTTAACTACTTTGGTAAGTTTATTAACCTAACTACACAATCTAAAAAAGATTATTATTTGATAGCCGACAAGCATAGCGCACTTGAAATACTTTAACATGTTCATACACAAATACAGTTCATGTGCAGCACATGCATTGTACACCGGAATGCGTATGCGTACGATGGCGACCACTGCGTATGCCATGCTTACAGGGGGAGGGGTTCTAAAAAAGTTGGCATTTCGTGCATTTATACTTTGCGGACGGCTCCTTCATGGAAATGTCTGCAACGAATTTAATTTCATTTAACAGGAGACCACGCTATATGAGTGAATAAAGACGCTATAATGACGCCATTTTGGGGGTAAAACACTAGGAAAATTCCGTTCATTCAAGCGGTCTTTTAAGTTTACTTAATTTCAAAAAAAAAACATCCGTTGCAATGTGATTTGAGCTATACCCAAATTATGAAAAAACGACTTAAATTGCTAACCCGAATGGAGTCATTACAGCGCCCTAATTCGCTCAAGATTAGAGGTCTGATTGTATAAAGCATTTTTTTTTAATTTATGACAGAATCGACGCTTGTTAAAACAAATATAAATGTGCCTAACGCCTTGGGTAATATTTGAACTGAAACAGAACATTTAACCCTATCAGGAGCGGGGATACAATATGCAAATATGAAACGTCTTATATAATAGTTCTTGAATGTTCTCTTCCTAGCTTTTACAGCGGTTAATATGGTACCAAAGAAATTCGGTGGAATGTCCGTTACAATGAAAACCAATCAAAAAACACAAATAATAATACAATTTGGACACGTTTGTGTAAAGCATGGAAATATGAAATTGTAACGGTCAAAACCATGTTTCCTTTGTTTAAACCTATCAAGTATCCATTTTAGACAAAATACTTGGTCATGTGACCAACTACAGTGCATGCTGACTCCCCAATTTGGCCTCCATTTGCGAAAAATGCCGTGTTTATCTTTCACCCGCTACAAAAGTTTCTTTGTTTGGGGTATTTTTTTTATAATTCCTGCAGGGGAAAAAAGCAAAGTATTTTTAAAATTACCATACTTGCTTCATCAGTGCCAGTTTGTGGGGAAATCAAATTCGGGGCAAAATCACATTAAAACATTAATATATCACCCTGGCTAGCGATGAATTTTGATATTATATTATTTAATCACCATACGTGCTTCATCAGTGTCAATTTGGCGGGGGAATTCAAATTCGGGGCGAAATCACATACAAAGTAATATAGCACCCTCTAGCGATGAATTTTGATAACATTTTTTAATTGTTTGATCGATAAAGTTCTATCAATAGTTTGTGCGAAATATGAAGGTATTTGAATTTTTAAAAATATATAGAAACTAGAAATGTATCTGTCACGTAGACAAACACAGCTATTTCAACTGTTTGAAATGACTCAGGTCTTGTGATGACACCGTCATGATGTCACACAATTTCATGTATTAATTCAATGTATTACAAATGCCTATTTAAGGTGACGACACATGACATGTCATGACTTCAACATGACGGCACTCGAATGTTCACGTATAACACATCCTGGTTAAGGTATCTATCCAGGAACAACCAAATTGAACACACAATTCAGTATAACCTTTAATGTGACCTTGCATGACATGTGATGACGTCATTATGAGTCATTTGAATTCCGATCTTTAGCAAATCCCGGTTTAGGTTCATATCAAGTTATAACCAAAGTGGACATACAGTTCTTTAAATATAGGCCTTAGCAAAAAATATCGCTTTAATTTGACGTCACATGACATGTGAGGACGTCAGCATAATGTCACTTAAATTTTCATCTATAACACATCCCGGTATAGAAACATCAAGTCACAACCAAATACAGCCTTTGGTTCTTTACGTATAGGCCTCAGAAAAAAGCCCCTTTAGCGTGACGTCACATGACATGTGATGACATCATCTTGACGCATTTCAATTTTCTAAAACACACCCACTCTCTTTGTATCTACAAAGATTCAACCCAATCGAACTTGTGCTTCTGAAGGCTTTGAAAAATGCATCTTAAATTTAACGTTCCTTGACACCTGATGACGTACTGTACTTAAAATTGTATCGATATCACATGTGATGTACATGACATGTCATGGCGTAACAATGACGTCACTTAATTTTCATCCATAACCCACCCCGGTCTAGGTACTTACGAAGCTTTAACAAGCTGAACATGCAAATCTGTAGATGTAGTGATTTGAACATGCCTCTTTAATGTGGCGTCACTTCAATTTTCATCTGAAACACATCCCGGTCTGTATACCTACCGATTCACCAAGTTATGACCAAATCAGACCTATTGTTCTATCGATACTTAGCCTTAGAAAAATGCCCCTTTAATGTTACGTCACATGACATGTGATGACGTCATAATGACGTCACTTAAAATGTAATATATAACACATCTCGGTTTATATACACATCAAGGTACAACCAAATCGAACCTAGTACATTAGATATAGGACTTATAAAAGTACTCCTTTAATATCAAGTCACATGACATGTGGTGACGTCATCATGACGTCCATCTTCGATACAGGAGTTCACAATTGGGTCTTTACCTATGTTAAGTTTCTTGGGGATGTGACTTGTTTATGTCAAAAGTACAGGGTGGGATAAAACATGTACAAAGTCCCCGGGATTTGAGGCGAAACCACACAAAAAAAACGAGAAAGAACAAAAGTTTTAACAAAAACAAAGGCTTTTCCGCTTAAAGGTATAGTCCATCATTTGTAATTTCTGCATTTTGTTCGTTTGAAGCAACAAAAGTGCTCAAAAAATGACGAAGGGTGCAGCTGCACAACTAACCCGATGAAATTTCAGCTCATCTTCAGCTGTATATTCTGAGAAAAACGTTGCTGAATCATGTGTTGAATTGGGCCTGAATTCAGCGTCCAAAAAAACGTTCTCACTGAGCCGATTGCAGCTACGCGATGTCGAGCACCGATCCGACGAATTATAGCAACCCCGCGCGCATGTGCGTCGTGCCAAAGCTTGCGTGCACTTCGCCGAATAGAAACAACGAACTACTAACAGACATTTTTTGGAAGGCCTTCTTTCGTTGATTTCTTCAAAATGACAGCTTGCCAGAAAGAAAACTTTCACAGGGAGTTTAGTTCTCTTACTATCTTTCAACCAAGTATGCTTTTCAACAATAGTTACGCCAGTTACTTTTTAGATAGCTGCAAATGATGGACTCTATATATAGCTTTAAAACTGTAAAGCAAACAAAAAAGGGTTTCGGCTTCTGCCGAAGCAGCTAAAACTTTCATGAAAACAATAGCCTAAAAAAATCTGAAGGAAAACAAGAGTTGTTTCGGCACACTTGCCGAAAGAGCTTAAAATAAAAAAGAATCTGAAGGAAAACAAAGAGCTGTTTCGGCGGACTTGCTGCAACAGCTAATTATGACAAAATACTGGTTTTTTTCTCAAGACATCAACAATATGTTACTCTTTTAAGAGTTTCAAAAGTCTTACCCTGATGTTATTTCCCAGGTTTTCTGACCCCAATAGTTTATCTTCTCTTCCCCTTTTGTTCGCATTATTTTTCGACCCCTCTCCCTTATTTTTTTCTTTACAGATGAAGATTTGTGTGGCAACTATGCTTTCAATCGCCTTCATTCTGGGTAAATCTGTCAAGCTCCGAGCTTCAGTTACTAGGCAGGTTCCTTCGGGCGGTGATGGTACGCCTCCGGTGTGTCAGCAGTGCTGCCAGGGACCTGCTGCAATACCCGGCATACCAGGTCTGCCTGGGCCAGCAGGACCGATGGGGCCGTATGGTCAGCCGGGGTCAAAGGGCGATGCAGGTCAGCAAGGTCAAAAAGGTGAGATTGGTCAGATTGGACCTATGGGTGAGCAGGGAGCACCTGGGAAGCATGGGCCTAAAGGTGACGACGGGATGGGTCTGCCCGGCAAGAAAGGTCCGAGAGGGCCACCAGGTTTAGATGGAGCAACCGGGGAAACCGGTGTCAAAGGTCAAAAGGGTGAGCCAGGGGAGACAGCAGACGACTCCAACCAGCGGGTGGCATTCACCGTGGTGAGGACGAGCCCCTCGGGTACCTCTAGCAGTCACGACACCCGTTTGCCCTTCCAGGAGACCGAGACGCTTATGCCGGGTACCATCTTCGATCTCGATACCGGTACATTCACTTGTAATGCGCCGGGCACCTACGCATTTACGTTTTCTGTTCTTAAGTTTATCAGCAGCGATAACCTGTATGTACATCTTGTTAAAAACAACTACAGGGTAATTACTACCCATGAAGCATCAAGTCAACATGGTCAGGTGTCTGCTAGCGTGGTGCTGGCTCTGCAGAATGGAGACACGGTGTATCTAACTATATACGGTAGGGTCCATGGTACTTCCACAGAACATTTCTCCTCATTCAGTGGCGTCCTCCTTTGGCCCGAGTAAACAAAATTAATCAGGCGAATATACACGTGAAGACGTTTGCCAAATTTTCAATCGCTTCTCCGTTTACCCGAAACAGTGTAAAATTTAAAATATTTCGTTATCAAAAAGTTACTTGGAACTGTTGTTCGCGCGTTTAGTACGGCATTGTATTCACGAATGGTTCTGCGTGCTAAATTGTAGCACTGTGTATAAGCATCATTTAAAAAGAATCTAATAACATACTTACTTAATGTTCTGAAATCGTTATCATGTTTGGAACTTTAGTACATACACCTAATAATGTAGAAATAGACGAAACGCCATTTAATTTAAAAACCTGTGAATTGTCATTTTTTGTTGACTATGACAAATGATTACATTGACCGTCAAACACACAGCAATTCAGAGATACTTTTTTGAATGCATATACATTCAGATCATAGTATTTCTTACATTAAAATGATTGTAAACTAGACTAGTCGGCCGACGAGTAGTTTAGAAAAGGTCAAATTGGAACTAAATATAATAACTGCAATGTCGATACGTCATCCACATATTCACACAAACGTATCGGTTGCGCTTTTGTTAAGATGCGCTGAAAGTGCCCGGATCGGTGCGGATTGGTGCGGATTGCATTCGTTGTATAAATTAGGTTTCTGATTATTTGTTCTTGGTTCATGCCCTCGGAAGCATGTCCACAGACACCGGTTTAACCCTGATTTCCAAATACATTTCTCACATCCAACTTCAATTAATTAAAAACAAAGTGTATTTATGGATTAAGGGCTTTACTCATTTTCTTATGTAGGTGGAGACACGCCCGAGCATCAGTTGTTTATAAGCTATTTTAATTAATTAATCAATTAATTACTTAATTTAAGCAGTTGCATTTGAATTGCACCACATGACTAAGAACATTCACAACCTTCATAGCTAACCTTATTTTTTGTTTCCATGTGAATGAGAATTTCACATGTTTTAATTTGATTGTTTCTAATTGCAGCTAATTGACTTTGAGAGTTTAATTTTGATAAAAATTAAGTGTTGTTTATGATTCAATGCAATTTAATTGTTGGTTGTTAATATGACACTATCATAGAAAAAAAGCATTGTTTTTGTCTCACGTTTGCCAGTTACAATACATTTAACAGCTTATAATTGATTGTAAGAAAAGTGTTGCTTAATTTATGGTACATTTTGATTATATCGCTTGTTTAACAGGTAAGTAACATACAACACGAATCATGTGATAAGTATGGAATATAACTACTCAGAAAATGTAATTAAGAAATGAAAACTTCAACATTTGATAATGTGGAAATTAAACTACATGCCGCTTTTAAAACGCCTTTGGCTAGAATTCATTTATGGTTCAACAAGGGTTGTAAAACACTCTGTGTTTGGACAAAGTCAATCGAATTCACAGGAAAGTAACAGCACGACGCCTGGTTGACTGTTTTACTTGAATTTGAAATAATTTGTCGTTGTTATGAACGATAAACAATTTGACTTTTGTGAACTTTAATCTTTAATTGATTAAAATTATAATTGCTCTAATATGATATTAAAATTATGCCAGACAAAGTCAATGATATACTTTGAATTGCTGTTGCATGTTTGTTTTTTGTTTTTTTCTTGCAAGTCTGGATGATCAAATTTAGGGCTGGGGTTCAAAGGTCGAGTGTAGAGTGGTTGAGATGAGTGGGTTTCACGGTCGGGATGGGGGTTGAGGGTGGGTGGGGGTTGACGATGAAGGGGTTGGAGGTTGATGGATATGGGGTTTCGAGGACGGTGGTTTCGAGGTTGGTGTTTCGGGTCAGTGGACGTAGGGTAAGGGTTGAGGATAGGTTTGTGTTTAGAGAGGGAGGGGCATGCCAAAGTCCCTCCCCCAAATAAATTGTTTTTAGTTGTTGTCTACTCATCTAGTGTCTCTGTCACAAAGTCACTATTGGTGACTCCGTCGGACGAGAAAAAAAAAAGATTTTGGAAACATGGCATACACCCCCATGAAATAAGTTTTTAAAAAACACGCAATTCTCAGTGTGTTATATACAATACGGGTACAATACGTGTATCTACTACAAAATCTTACAAATTCCAAAAAAAATCACATATATACAAATCCACAATGACAATAACTACAAGTTTTGTTTTGGAAACGTTAATCGAATGTAAATGTTACATTTTCAGAAATCCACTCCTGCAAATTTGGTTCAAGTTCCTTCAAAATTCAGGTGTAAAAGGCTTTCACAAACTCCAATCATTTCAAAATAAATTAGTTCTCAAAATTTGGCTTTTCTGAAACTTATAGTAATTTACTATGTACCAAATTTACCTCGAAATTCTATTTATTGTACCTCAAATTCCACAATCAAATTTCTCTTTCAAATTATATTGAGAGTATTTCCAATTCCTAAACATTCAAAATCTTAGATTTTTTTCCAAATTCCAAAAATCTGCAATTTACCAAACACACTTTCAATAATTCTAAAATTTCAAATTTTACAATATGTCTATTCAAAGTTGCCTTCCAAGTCAAATTTCGTAAACAATTTCCGATCAAAATTTTAAATTACGCAGTAACGTTATGGCTTACTTCGTATAGGCTCATTATTGTGAAGGGTGATTTTGTGTTTCCCAAGGTGGTCCTCCCAGGCAGATCGGTTAGAGTTTCTTGGTAGTTCCCGAAGAGTCCGTTGATTTCACTTTGTTGATATGGATGGAGAGCCGGTTTGTTGTTGACATTCTTGAACGTCTCCTTGGCTGCATGTAAAATTTTAATTCAATTCTGTGACATTTATTACAATGATGCCATTGTTTACAATAATTATGTACAAACATGTATATAAATTGCATACGGAGTACAATAATATGATATTTGATATGTAAACAGTGATTAATAATAAAGTAGCAAATTAAATGATAACATTTAGGTATAAGGTTGAGCAAAACGCTTTGTGCACTTTCCTTTGGTCAGACAAAAATACAACCAAGATACTGCAACATATAAACATTGGATACACAAAACAAAACAAACAAAGGGATGGATCTGGAAAAAAATTCTTATTAGACATCGAAAGAGCGTTGTGAGATTTAGAGGTATCTTCATATTCAGACTCAATGACAGCAGTACCTACTATCTCAAAGATACACTGAAAATCTGTACTAGGAATTTCTAGGCTGCTGCAATGTGTGGCCAGCTCTTCGGGTCTTTCACAGTCTTCTTTAGTAGATTAGCATGGAACACTTTGGATTTCCATTAAGTCAATTCACGGAGCCGATCTTTTCAAGGATAGAAAGGAACCTTTTCACTGAAGGAGAACTTCATTTCTGTATCATAATGGTGTTTGTACCTAGCACTAGATTTTTGAAGCGCTCTTGGGCCATCAGACAAGAATTGTCCAACCTCTATTTCGACAGGATCTATACAGGATCCTCCTGTTGGGCCTTCTTCAATCACTCAGCGGTAACGATGTCATTCATTGGCTTCTGAAATTTAAGGGGGCGAAATGGCTTCGTATCTTGAGGCTTCGTCTGAGATCTCGTCTGGAGACTGCAGGCCTTTGGCTCATCTGGATTGTCTGGAGCTGGAACACCAAAGGCGTTATCTAAAATGAGGTCATACACAAACCTCTGTCTTTCCAGTGACGCAAGGACTACTTACTGGTTCCACAGCAGCAGAAACTTGTCGAGCCGTCCCATCAATAATGATGCAAGTCTTGACCTCATCGATCAGCAGTAAGTTATCATCAGAAACTAGGTCACACCTAATCACAACGCCGCTACATCCACCGTCCCTGAGTACAGACACTTATAATGTTGAACCACTCTACCAGAAGTTACAGGCATCTTCTTTGCGATGTTAGCACCACATGCAACACTTATAATTGGTAAAATTACCACATTTAAGAGTTGCATGATCATGATTGTTTCCAAAACAACATGCACCTAGACAAGATAACTTGCTTTACCATACAGGCAATCTTCTCAGAGTTTTCTGGTGAGTTCTTACAGACACGAGTGTAACACTGACAACGAGAACGAGAGGAAACTGTGCTTTCAGAAGGATCAGGAAGTGGTGACGGTGTGTCGGTGTTATGAGTTTCACCTTCTGTGAGCATAGAGGCAACTGAATTTCTGTTCTTATAACATTTTCTTGGTAATATGGCCAACTTTGTGACAGGCATACCACCGACAGAGTGCAATTGAGCCGAGTGTTGCAAATGTACACCGTTTGGCTACTGACGTTGTTTATGACAAATGTAACAAGTTACCAATGGTTTGTGTGGATTTCGAGATGTTGTAGGAGATGCCGCATAAGAAACCCCAACTTCCTAGGTTGACTAAAACTTTTCTGGTTTGGGGGTTTTCTGGAAATGAATGGGTTACCAAACATGCCACCACGAGCTTTAAGATATGCTCAGCAATCGTGGCCGTGGTATCAACATTTTGGTTGTCTTTCTTAAAAAGAAAAAACAACTGAACACTACATCCAGCTGGTCTGGCTGTTCGGAGCTTCAGTCTAAATCCATCTGCAGTAAGCTGAACCGCTTCAGTAGTGCTGATTTGAGGATTTTGTAATCGCCTGCTTCATCTGTTGAGAGTCTATAATAAACTTCATGAGCTTTTCCTGAAAGTAGTCCAATCCTCCCGACTCAATATCCATGTCAGTTTTTGTCGGAAAGGCGGAAAGCACAAAAAATCCGATAAGGCCCAAAAAAAAAAATCAGTCGGTCTCTGGTCAGCGCGCGCGTCGATTTTAATCATCCGCGTCGATCTTTTTTTTTCCAAAATGTTCCGCGGTAGCTCCAACAGCGCCCTCTATTTCCGCATCTCCTCATTTTTTTTTAACAAAGAGCACCAAGGAATGGGAGGACACCAATGTACATGAGGACACCAAAAACGCAAAATAGTACCCACCTTGTCTGTACAATCAAAGCTAGAAGAAAAAAAAAACCGCGCCCCCGCGTCAATTCCGGAACTTCGGACTGACCAGAGACCGAATATTTTTTTTTTGGCCTAATAACAAGCAGCTCTCTATCACCGTAACCAACAGTAGTCATTTTATCTTTCATCGATTCGATGGGTTCGTGTATGTGGCATTTTCCCTTTCAATTCCCAGGTTTTCTTTTCAAAATCTTCCTAAAATCTTTAAACTGAAAGTACCAGGAACCTTTGACTGTTTGTCATCAAGTTTTACTTTTTCTACAAATGTACTCAATCTCTCTGGACCTCAAGATTAGGAAATTTTAGTTATTAGAAAACATCTAATTAAACAATATAGTAATAAACTAAATGTCTAAATGCTCCGGGGACGACATCACATTTTGTAGTTGAAGAAATTGGCGGTGTTAAGGCGACCGCGCTCATTGCATGTAGTGCAACACCCTGAATCCCGTTCATAAAGACACAGGTAATACATCATCATTTGTCCACACATGTAAACTCTGTGGTTTAAGAAAGAACACTACTAGGTCAAAGGCCACATGGCTTTGTTTCACCAATGGAGGGCAGTGCAGCATACAAAACAACAAAAAGCTTAAGAGCGGTCCACTTGCCCCGGTGGTCCATACAGTAGCCACACCTTCCCTAAGATATATAAATGTTGGCTATTAAATGCGCCAGTCTCTGTTTCCCCGAGACAGCACATCACTTGCATATTCCAGGAGGACGTTATTGGCGATTCCCCCTCCCTCATTAATAATCCCGTTGCTTATGAATAACACAATTTACCCAAATCTCTGCTCTATTTGTTTCAAATGATGTACTTGACTGTGAGATATTGATTAACCGCCACCCTTTTCAAGTAAAAGCAATTGTATATATAATGGCCGTAAAAATGCACATCATACCTGTGTATGATGCATCTTTGAACAGCGCCCCCTGGTTTCAGAACGAATTTGCAAGACTTAAATTTCTCTGGCTTCTACACAGGGTTCGTGAAAAGGGCACTCGAAAATTAGTGCTGAAATGTAGACAGGTTTTTTTCCCCTCCCGGCAATCGACCGTAAAATCGTTTTAAGTGTGCGTGTGTCTGTGTGTGTGTGTGTGTGTGGGGGGGGGGGGGGGGGGGGGCTGGTACCATCTTCCAAAGGAGAGCTGTTCACATCGGACGATCATGCACACAATCCGACATATTCCCATAGGATGTTAGTGGCCATGCCCCCCCCCCGAATATTTTATCCCAGTGCCTAGTTAATTACCTTTTAAATTACCCCAATCTCTGTACTATTTCTTTCAAATGAGTAATAAATGTGAAATATTGCTCGAATGTCAGCCTTTTCAAGATGCAATGGCCGTAAAATGTACGTTACAGTCGTGTATGATAAATGTTTGAACTACGCCCCCTTGATACATTGGTCCCAAAATTAAGTTGCATTACTTAGTTTTCTCTGGTTTATACACAATTGTCGCAGACAAATATTTGTAGGACACACATTTAAAAACAAAACATACAGCTTGAAATAAGTCATTAGGTTCTATTTGCTTCAACGGAGTATTTTTATTTTCTCTTTGAAGTACGTACATCATAATTCGTCTCAAATTTCATCTGGTATGTACACCAATATACATGACACATTATAATTTCATTTAGCCGTGTACTTCAAATACATTTTTGCTAAGACATCATCTTTCTGTACATAAGATGGGATTTTGTTTTTGCAATTAACTATACATAAACACACAAAAATAAAACTTTGCTGTCTAACTATTTTGATTTTATGATCAAGAAAACCACGTATAGCGACTCGGTATTTAAAGCCAAGCCAATCCCTGAATATGACGTTTTGAAACCAATATGGATTAATATTCGTTTTTATCTCTCGTTACCAAAACACAGTCATAATACTTTGGAAAATAAGAATGGACAATTTCATAAGACTTTACTAAAAAATGTATCTAACTCAAGGTGCTAGCTTTGTAAGAACACACTTTCTACTTGTTTTTATTATATATTTTTTACTTTCTTTTCTTCTCTTCCAATGGTTATCTCACTCTCCTTTTACACAAAATTATATTTAACTAATTCATATTTTACATAACATGCATTTAATTTATTCCTTTCTCTTAATTTTCCCCTCTGCTAATTATAGAACAAATAATCCATATTTGATTTTGCTTTTCATCCCAACCAAAAAGATAATTTTAAAGTAATTTCTGCAGTGTTTATTCTATTATTATTACATAACATACATTTCATTATATCTCTCCAAACCACTTTTCACAATGTCTGCGATTTAGAAACAAATTATCTTTGTGGCTTCTTTATTACAATATTCGGTATTTACTCATTCAAAGTCTTATGGTACCGTTGAAGGTAGATTTTTCTATCTGCGTCTTCAGTTTTAGGAATTGCTTTCATCATTTGTTCTAGGAAGCCGAGAATGACTTCTTTATGCATTTGCCTCATTTGGGCCCCGCATAGTGACTCTATTATTTGGTTTAATTTAGCCTATAATATGACTCTGGACACTACGTATTGTATGTTTTTTAACTCGGCAACAAACCGTAGACGACCATAAGCTTGACCCGACAATCCCGGATATTGTGCTGTCTTGAAATAATAGTCAAAACTATCACACTCCACCAATTGGGGTGTATTTTGCTCGTACTATACTACTTATTCAAAAACATTTAGCTTTGTAATACAAACAGACCGAGACTCGTACATTATTAAAAGGTTTGCAATTCATGAAACAATATTAACAACAACCACAACCTAATGAGATTCTAGTGAGTGTCCCGTTTGCGATCTGTTTAATTTTTCCACGGCGTGTTCTGCCAGACTTCGTTGCTAGGTGTAGCCTCGTCCCAGAACTTCCAGACCCGATTCGCCCCAACGTCGGCCACGTAGACGGCTCCTGAATAGACAGCGAGGTCGTGGGGCTCCACGAATTGCTAAGAACGAATCCAGAATGGCAAACAAAATTTAAAACTTTGTGGAATAGATGAAGAAGTTTTGAAGGCAATATTGAAATTTGCAGTTAGCGACTGGCGCATCCGCATTATAGTCAATGACTATGTTAAAATCATCGGTCGTAAACCGGTCGTTACTAATAGGCACATTAGGCACTGTTCCTTGGGCCTAGGCCTACGAAAAACTTGGAGGCCTACGAAAAGTTTGAGGGCCTACGAAAAGACCGCAGTGTGCCATGAAACAAACACACAAATACCCAAGTGTGTATTTGCCTACAATCGGGGACCCCCTATTGTCTCTCTTGTGTTTGTACTTTTTAGGAAGACCTCCCATTATGTTTAGTACACGATCGCCAAATTGGAGACCATCGGGAATTGGGGACCCGCTATTGAATGCAGATACAAACTCATGGCACGCTCACACACAAAAACTTTTTAACAGTTTTAGCGTCTCTCTCAGATTTTTCGGTTTCACCAACTGACGCTGACGGTGTAGTTAGCTGCATATACATGTACGTGTACAAATTTGTCGTTCTGAAGCACGGTGCCAACAGCCTTTTAGAGCTACCAGTTTGGCCTGGCTTGCTGAGTACAGCTTAGAATAAACATGAAATTGGTGCCGGTTTCTAGGGCGGAGGAGGGCCTACGGAATATTTGTGCCTAGGGCCTATACGGAACATTTAACCCGGTACTGGTTGTAAAACATAACCTACACAATGGTGGCTTTAGTGACTCGCCCGAACGCAGCATTTATGATACGAGCATGCATGGATAGCAAACTGCAATGAAATCCGTGTACCTCTTGATCGCTGGCTGGACGATTCCAGGTAGACAGTATTCTTCCACTATCCAAATCGATAGTGAAGCCCTGAGTTGGGTAGTACTCATCGTCTGTAGGACCGTTCACTGCATACAGTACATCTGCAAGGTACAAGAGTTCTTATTTTACAATAATGTTTAAAACAGTCCATGATCAAGAGAATGAATCACGTCTGACACATACAAATCACAGTCACAAGTCAACTAACAATAAGGCATCATGCCTCGTTCATGTTACCCTGACTTTGCTTCGAAGCATCCAATTGACGTTTATTTTGAAGAGAAAACAATTCAGCGATTATTTCAAAATCAAACATGTCGTAATCTGTTACAGATCCAAGGAGTTGTGAGTCGAGATATGCTTCCTTTTCACACTTGGAGATAATTGAACATGTTTTGCTTTATCTCGACGTGAAAAGAGAAATTCAACAAAGCAATTTTGTCAGGAAATCAGGTATCTTTTTCTTGGAGAAAGCGTTGAAGGCTTGGTGTATGGACTCACCTTCTTCATCATCGTAAGCGATAGCGAACACCCTACCGCCGAAGTCCTCGCTTGCAATTTGCCGGTCGTACTCCCCCGTCGTGCTGTTGAAGCACAGGATGCGGCCGTGTTCACGATCCGCCACGCACAGCAACTGGCGTTTTTCCGCCAGGGCCAGGCTGTGGGGGATATCGAACGTCCTCAGTTCATCCGGTTGGTCTGGGTCTGGTGAGAAAACAAAAAGAAAATCTTGAACTCCCGAGACCGTGCAGAAGTTTGCATGGTTAAGGCCGGTTTGAACTTAGTGGTGTAACTTGAGTCAAGTTGGCAGGGCGAAATGTGGGGTCCTCATTTTGCTTGGGGGAGCACTCAATATGCGTTTAGTAATTGCTCACATTCGACTTCTACAAATTGTAAGCGGGGAGCACAAGGAGGGACGGGACTTGCAAAATGTATAACCTTGTGTTCACGATACATGTGAAGCAACTTTGTCATCAAACATTCATGGCAAAATTCGCTAACTTGCTGGGATGTCATAAAATTGCGTTCAGATCCGCATTCTTGGCGAGTTTGACCAGAGGCCTTTCGCCATGTTATTGTTTTCAATGTGTAGCCTACTTTATTAAGCAGGGTTCTTTTTGGTATCACTTCCTTCTCGTCTGATTGAATGATTCAGAAAACTTTAGTAAAACATTCGTCAGATATTGCAGCAAAAGTCAGACTTTAATAAGTATTATTTTGTGGAGAGCAAAGGCAAGCCCTGCCTACATTCTAAAACGATTATGTCATTTTATTTGATTTTTGTATTCGAATTAAACGGAATCATCGAGCAATTGTTAGCAAACATGATACGGAGTAAAAGAAGAAGTCACTTTAAATTCTCAAGGCTTCAAATCACGCCACACTGTGCCCAAAACTCGGAGTTTTGTGTTATGAACACTTGTCAGCTTTGCAATTAAAGACAAAATCTAAGAGAATGTCACTCATTAACTTAATGACTCACTGGAAGGTGCAGTTATTTCCATGAGCACAGATCCATTCGGAGCGAACTTCAAGACGCGGCTGTTGCAATACCTGTTAAGTTGAAAACAAAGTAAAAGGTAAAGTAGGCATATGCTTATGCATTGATAATTATAATTACTGGGAAAACACTTTCCTGCTTTTAATACTTGGTTTTGCCCGGTGTCATATGAAATTTTGACTTCTATTTTGAGATATGGTATCTTTCACCTTTATGGATTATAGCCTAATTCGTGACCTGCAGTCCGAATCAGGCTATCTTAACTAAGGCATGCCCAAAACAACCTAAGGAGCACGTATTTTATGTTGTCCAAATTTCACGTATGTTATGTAGTCCAAATTGCGCACTTCAACCTGCCAGCCTTATATCGGCATAAGTTTGGCAGCACTGTACACTCAGTGCTATCAGAAACTCATCACAAGTCAAATCACAAGCTTGTTTGGCTTGGAGCCCAACCAACAACAACAACAACCTCCTGCTTACAAGTGCCGGGGTCTTCAACTAATCGACCACTGAAATTGATATGGTTGGCTGTTCCACCCTAAAAAAATGTAAGTGATTTGTGGTGATTTTGCTCGAGTCCCGCGACTCGGGCAGGTCGAGCCCGAGTCCAAGTCCGAGCCTGCTGGGTCGAGTCCAAGTCCGAGTCCGAGTCTGCGTGACTCAAGTCCGCGTCCGAGTCAATGTAAAATGGGACTCGAAGCGGAATTGAGTCCGAGTTCGAGTCACGAGTCACACAAGTTTGCCTTTACCCGTCAGCAACGAAGAAGTTCCCGGTCTTGCTGTCCACGGCCACGTCGGTGGGCTGGCAGAAATGCTTCCAGTCCGAGCCGGGCTGGAACCGTTTGCCCAGCACCAGACTGGGCTTCATTCTCTCCCGTATGTCGGCGGGGAACTTAAACACCTGATGCAAAGCCACGTCGGTCAGCCACATGTTACCCTCATGGTCTATGGTGATACCGTGCGGCATGAAGAATCTACATTTCGAGAATTTGAAAAGAAAAAGGGTTCAAAAATTGAAGATGCCTGCAGTGGTGTATTTTGCACAGTTGGGACAGGGAAACCCCCAAACATTTTGACATATGTCGAAAAAAAAACAATAGCAGCAGCACCACCCAACCTAGTACCAGTAGTAATAACTCCCAACTCACCCACTTTTACCAATTTTACAACCTAATACTTGAGGCCACTGTTTTTCAGAGATATTCCCATTTGATCTCCCCCAATACTCAAATTCTGTTCAGGCAAAATACTCAAAATACTCATAAAGCATTTGTGACACGACCCCCTATGTCGGAAGTAGCCGAAATTATAAGTTGCTGGCCTTTACAGCAATTTTTGCACAATAGAAAATTAATCAAGGAGCCCTCGACGCCTTAAATCACGTTATGACCAAATTCATATTGGATGTCAAGTACAATTACAGGCCTGTAAACGTCAGAACCCAGCGTTTAACATTTGAACACATTATATAAAAACAGCTTTTGGTAACGGTCTATAAACAATTAATCGCATTTAAGGGGAGAGATGCAGTAAAGGGGCTAGGCTCAATTTTGTCACAATACATTTAACTTTTAAACACTGTTTAGTGTTTCGAAACAAGCGTTCACGAGGCGTTTATTCAAATATAAACAGAATGTTTATAATTTGTTTTCCTGAAAGTCAGATTTTAGTTACAAGCAGCTGCAAAACTTCAACCGGCTGCTAGAGGCTTTGTTTTTGGTATATCTGCATCATGAATCCAAATTCAGCCTGTAAGCCTTTTACGTCTCTCCCCTTAAACGCGTTAAAACGTTCATATACTGTTGCAAAAAAAACGTTTATAGTGTGTTCATAGTTATGTTTTACAGTGTATAACCACAAAGAGCCAAGTATGCTCTTTTGAATGCTCATTGTTTGTTATCCAGTCACATCAATGTCTCTAATCCTTTGTGAGTGTGCCTACCTCCCTGCTCCCCACGAATCCAGCACGTATCCGCTATGCGGATCCATCATGAGAACCACGTCGTGTTGAATAGCCCGCTTACGTTTCTTGAACACGTGGTTGTTGTCGAAATCACTGTAGACAAAAGAAACGATTCAGTCAAAGAATAAATATATACACAATGTGCAGTCTATCCCCCACTTACTTTCTTTATGATCTGTACTCCATAGTTTAGAGGGAGGGAGTATTATTTTGTTGATAATTATTCCCCACCTATGTCGATGTATTGCAGAGAATCTCACGAAGACAGACCGAACGTAACTGACTGCGACGTTCAGTTGGAGGAATGAAAACCATAGTGACAACAAACATCGAATCGAAATCACTCTTCCGAACTCTGGTCAGGATCGAAATAACGGACGCGAACAAACATCCCCCTTTGCTACCAACCTGGATTAAGCTGATACTTTTCATTGCTGAGTTTCTTTTTTTTCCTGCTTTATATGACATCCAATTATGGTTTCATTCAACTTAACTGATCAGTGTAATTCGTTCTTTTTTGGCCTTGATTTATTGTCGATTCACGTTATACTCCTTCAAATATTGATCCCAATACCATAGGTCCAATGTTGTCCGCATGACTTGTCCCTTATAGGCCTACTTAGGTGAGGCACCCACGTTGCAAAGATTAAGCCTCATTTTTCCCTTCACTGCTAACATTTTTGTATCAAGTCTTATACCTTTGCAGCCAGCGTCTTTCGCCGCGCTGGAAGGCGTAGACCAAGCCATGCTGGTCGGTAGCGACGCCAGCAACCTGGCCCATGCGAAGTGCCTCCCTCGGCCACCATTCTTCGGGCTCCAAGGCGTTGGTGTCGAAGGCCCCCTCAGCCGGCCCGGGGTAGGCCCTTGCGTATCTGTAGTCGCCCTCATATGCCTGTCGAATGAAGACAAAAAATTGCAAATCTTAGAACAGCACTCTTTGGAAAGATTTTTTCTGGGGGAAAAATGCACCCTAATGTTCATGTAATGCGTCTATTAATCGTTCCCTCACACGTCCCCCAGGCTGCCCCACCCACGGTTTGAGGATTGTCACTTTTGAGGTGACAAAATCCCAACCCCTGGGGCAAAACTTAAGTGACAATTCCCGACATACAGGAGTGGGGCACCCAAAACTTGTTGTCTTTGCCATGTAGTGCGCCAATGAGCAACGTTCGGCCTTCGTATCAAGATTGCTTTTAAAATGTTTCCCATGTTACGTAAGCCTTAGGTTTTGGGCTTTCAGTAGTAAGTAGTAGCCGGATGCCTTTTTATCATTTATTGAAAGGTAACACTAGGTTTTTCTAGTTATGCACAAATCGTCATCGGCGCCACGAACTGACACATGTATACGCGTGGCTGCGCTGCACGAACTGACATCCTCCACAGTGCCACACTTTTAGAGCGCACCCCATACATTTTCGGTTTGACGAACTGACACTGACCTTAATTTCACCAATTAAGACGCTTTTTAAATACATTTTTGAGTAATCACACAAGTATACGGATTGAGTAAGTTCGTGTCAAACCGTTTTTCTCCGTTCTGCATTGCCGCATCATGCTTGGGTGTCAGTTCGTGAAAACGAAAATCGTCTATTTTGCGTCAGTGTCGATGTGCGCGCGCACAACCGGGTGTCAGTTCGTGAAACCGAAATTGTTGATTACGTGGTTTTCACGAACTAACACCCATTTGCGCGTGAGTGTCAGTTCGTGGTGCCGATGACGAAATAATGAAAAGTGGTCCGACGGGGGGGGGGAGTGTCGAGCCACCTCAACCACGTGCCGGCCTTCAACGTTTCTCCTTACTTCCTCGGGGATGATAGCATTCTCAGGCCCAACATCATCAGCCGGTATCTCCTCCTTGATGTCCTCATCGCACGGTTCGTACCCCGGCTGAGTCTCGTAGTAGGCGATCAGCTTCTCCACTGTCTTATCCGAGCTGCAATCGTTTCAAAAAGCATTTCCAACAAATTGTAAGCACTCTTGCGCTTGTTTGATCATCAACTCATGCAACTCATGCCTTATACTTGACTGTTTAAGACTAACTTGTGTATACAGAGTAAAACGAAATACGAATCTTAAATAGCAGGACCAACACTTTCAAAATATTGGATATGAAAGCCTAGTTATTAAGCTTTCTTTTAGCACACGAATCATTCAAATCACTCATGTACTTGTCAAGTTACGGAATTTTGAGAACAAACACCGTGTTAAAGTTCAAAGGATCACAAAGAACTTAAGAATTAAGTGTTCTTTCAGCAAAACGGAAACAAATTGTTATCATTCAGATGCATATGAATTGTTTTCGTTTTGCTGAAGAAAACGTACCTTTTTTTGTGAGACGTGGAAAAAAACTTTAAAACGGTGTTTGTGTTCAAAATTCCGTAACTTGAAAAGTACATGAGTGATTTGTATAATTCTTTTACTAAAAGAAAGCTCATTGACAGGGATTTTATGTCATAGATATTGAAAGTGCTACAGACAAAACTTCATTCAAAAATTGGTCCCGCCACTTGGATTTTCGGGATTTTTTTTACTCACCCTGTTATAGCTTTATGTGTGTAAATTAGGAGCCTATGTCTAAAGTACTCAATGTATTAATGCTCGTAGTCTGTTTCACTAACTGTTTCACTAATACACTTTTCTGCATTTAATAATTCGTAATGTATGTAGGGCCCAAATGGAAACCAGTTTTAAACTGTTTGGGCATACCCTGGCTAAAGAAATGTAATAAATCCTTTATTTTTTTATTGTTTGATAACACTTAACATTCCAAAGACAATGCTGCGTGAGTCGCATGTTTCCATTTTTATCTATTCAAATTACAATCTGACTTTTCAGTCCATTCGGTTTCAATTTTTTTACAGACATTTCCAAGAAATGTTCAGGGCGATGATTTTTGCATAGCAGTTTTAACCAACACTGTAAAGCATGCGGCGTGTTTTTAGCGATCTTATCCAAAATCTCACCGGGTTGTATACCAAAATGCGTGAGGGTTCTAAGACTTTGGTTCGGTCATAATCAGGCAAAATACGTCAAAACCAAAGTCACCAAAACGCCCGACCATATTAATAATAGGTTAACCCGAACCACTTCGTCACAATCGCACAAACGCGTCAGAGCACAGATG
Organism: Patiria miniata; assembly: GCF_015706575.1. Taxonomy (NCBI): domain Eukaryota; kingdom Metazoa; phylum Echinodermata; class Asteroidea; order Valvatida; family Asterinidae; genus Patiria; species Patiria miniata. The sequence continues at coordinate 27,582,749 of NW_024037074.1, forward strand.
AAATCGCCCCAAAACGCTCCATGTCAGATTCCTGTAAGTGACATGTTTGGTATTTTCATATGGCTCAAACTGTACTCAGAGGAATAGCAAGTAAATCCAAAAACATGTACCAATGAACACCGTAGAGTGAGCACTCATTGATTCAAGGGAAAAGTCACATTAGAAATGCTTACCGCACATATGAATCAGGGATAATCTTCATAGTAAGTCCAGAGGAGACATCGGCACCTTGAAGAGAAAAAAAGCGGTAGAGAGGCCCAAAATGGGTATTCTGGTTGATATCATCTTTTTTTGCGATTTTATTCTGAACGATAAAGACTCTTTAGCTTCGGAAATGGAAGGAAACTCTGAAGAATAATCATCCTAGGTAAAAACCATCCAACTTTTTGTGAAACAAACTACAATCGGAATACAGTGTGAGGTTGGATGGTACCAAATGATTTCTCAATAGAATTAAGACAATAAGTCGACAAACGAGATCTCCCCCGAATGAGGGCAACGACGGATCCAGGGGGCCAACGGGGGCCATGCCCCCACCCCTCCCCCACCCCACGCCACTCCAATAAAAAAACGAACCCTTTTTTCTTTCTTTTTTAAGTGTCGTCGCAAAAATAGGCAGCATTTGCGTACACCACCATCTTTTGCTTAAAACAAATTGGTTAAAGTGGTCAGAAATTGCTTCAGATCGCACCACAGAGCATCTAGAATCCCCAAAAAATCGGGGCCCTTAAGCAGACTCAATTACAGCGACCTCTTTCGCTAACAATTGGCCTATTCGAAGAAAAATTGGTTGCCATGGTTACCTTTCCTGTGCTGCACCTCCAAGACTATTTCGTGGATGAGCAACGGTCCGCCAACCGAGATAACCTCTCCCTTGGACGGGAAGTCTGGACACCCGTCCCGCTCCCACTCATACAAAATGATGGAGGGGCCCAGGCACCCGTCTATGCAAGTTCTGTTAATGGGGAATTGATGAAAGTCGTATATTATAAGTAGAAGATTATAACTTCTCTGGACAGGTATCCCTTACATTTTTCTTCTGGAAGAACAAAGGGCTTTAGATCAGTGGGCGGCGATTACCTAACCATTGCTTGCCCTGTATTTTTTTTCTATGAATAATATAAAATTTCAACGGACTATATGTGCAACAACAAGTTTGTTGTAAAGGCAATTTTTGAAAACGTGATAAGATGATTTCAATACAAAATATTGCGTGGACGTAGCAAAGACTTAGCCATGACCTTTTTTTAGATGATGGACACAATGAGAGGGCGCAATGAATATTGTTATACGCAATAGAGTTCATGTATCCTAATCAAACAGCGCCATCCCATTGTGTCGACCATACTATTAATAGGGCCAATTAGTCGAATTAATAAGGAATTCTAAATCATATCATGTGCACTTGCTGTGTGTTTAAAAGTAAGTACACAATCACAAAAAGGCTCTGTGAGCAATTCAAGAAGATGAAAAACGAGATTTCTGCATACTTGTCAGTAAGTCCGGGGGCCAGTTGCGGACAGCCGTACAGAACGATCTTATCCACATTAGCGTCACTTGATTCGGGCTTGAAGCCAACTGGCAAAAGAAAGACAAACGGACGTACGTTATTACTTCCCAGGTATCGATTAATGTTTCCCAGTGGCACTAGAAAATTGAAATAGCGACATTTTCGAGACCATTGCTTCTTTTCGGCTTCGGGTTTATCACTAATTTTTTAATCACTGAGAAGCAAACCAAACTGATATATTTTTACATTTGATCTCATACCAAACAATTGAATGTTTCTAAAGCAGAACATGCATCAACATTTCGCCAGCGTCCCTTATCGAAGGCCTAAAATCTCCTGATGCCGAAGACGAAGAGGAGGGAAGGATTTCGAAAAGGCCCATAGTTTCAGTCATGATGTCATGAATTTGCGCCCTCCGTTAATAAGCCCTGTGCAGTCTCTTTTTGGTAACCATTTTACAAGGCCAACGCATGATTCATATTTAGAAGCGAAGTCGCGAGGCGAATGAAGCGGAGCCTACGCGGAACGGGCTTTCGTCTGAACTCGGCGTAGTCTCCCCCTCAGTTCGCTATGCGATTTCGCCGCTCTATTGATCAGATGTCCAAAGTAAGGACAGCCTAATGAAGAGCTACCCCTTTAATTGTTTGTCGCATAAACAATTCTGTGGTATTGTACCATAAGGAACAACATGGTTCACGAGGCGTGACTTGCTCGTGTGGATACTGTGATACTTCATCAGATGACACTCCGGATAATGACGTCAGAGCGTTTCACCTCGTCGCTTCTAATACGCCCGAGACGTCGTGACATCACAGCTTGTGTACACGAGTACTTAATTAAGGGAGCCAGGTGTGGACGACTTCACCTCAATCCCACCTAGCTCCCGTAGGAAAGCACACGTGTAATCAAGCCGTACCATCTAACCTCGTTTCAGTTTTTATTTGTACCAATTATTAATTTGTTGTCGCAATAACAAGTATTGTATCCTGTACTTGGCGTTCTTAATCTTTAACGTGTTAGGCCTATACATATTTTGACGTAAACAATATCATGGCACAACTTCCTCAGAACTCTACTAGCAGACAATAAAAACGCATCACTTACATATCAAGAAGTTTATTAAAACCAAAGGCTTCACTGTGCGCCTCTTGGACGAAAGGGCAACCCGGATTTTCACAACTTTTGTCCAAGAGGCTCATAGTGAAGCCTATGTTTTCAATGGGGTCTACCCGATGTTCCACAATACCGATGTTCCCGTGAGGGTAAGGGTTAGGGTTATAGGGTAGGGATTTCGGGGAACATCGGTATTGGGGAACATCGGTATTGGGGAACATAGGTATGCACCACTGATCTCTATATAGAGATCAGTGGTATGCACCCTTTTCAATAAAGATCCCGATTATGCAATAATACGTTTTCAATGCAAGTGATGCGTTTCCATTTTCATATTCAATATTGTGTTTTCATTAACTGTCCGTATATATTTTTCTCCCTTTTCAAATTCGGCTGCATGCCATTTAGGATAAAGTGCGACTAATCACATATGTGGGTTTTTTTCTTCAGTTGAACTCACAAGAAATCAATCTTGTCTAGAACCACAACTAAACACAAACAATCAAGAGAAGACTTAATTTTAATACCCAAATGAGAGAGCGGCAAGTAGTAGCGCACTGTTCTACTTCATAGGAACGAGGTTGCGTGGCCTCAATACGTCTCACGATTATTCTATGTGACACGTCATTGTACAAAGTTACCACATGCAGAGGGGTTTAAAGGTAACTGCCAACATCCCCCCCCCCCCATTAGAAGGAAGTCGTCATTTTTGATCAACATTTATACCCACCGACGTGAATTTCTCCATCGTCATCAGAAAGGCGTCGGTTTAAACAAGAAACTATACTGCCTTCCGCTGCGTCACCCTAATAAAAAGGAACGAGAGAAAAAAGAAAACCGTTTGATATGTTCAAATTTATTCCAATAAAAACAAATGGATTACTTATCCAAATAAGTTATAGGTGTATCGTACCGTGTTATGCCACCGCACATACTGGGGGGGGGTCACAAAAAAGGATGAATCGTAAAACTTTCCACCTACACTCATCGAAGTAAATTTGCTCTAAGGTGGGTAAACTTTTTTTTCAAATGTTCGGGCCTTGGTAAGACTTACGCAAGTCTAATAAACAAGTGACCGCCAGTGAGTGAGTTAGTCAAGTAGTCAGTGAGATAGTCAATCAGGCATTATAAGGAGGACTATAGACCATTATCATGTTGCGATAATGTTTTCCCCTTTCAAATCACCGTAACCAAAGCGAGGCTTGAAGGGAAAATAGTCTGGTTCCTCTTGCATTAAACAACAAACAATATCATTCAGTACTGTTATTGGACACAGGGAACACGACTTAAATGGTGGCAGCATGATAAAGGTCTATATCAGGCTAGCCCCTCGAGGACAAGCAAAAACAACGATGTATTGGACAATTAAGCAGCGAGTCTGACAGCTGTTTCCGTGACAAACACGCCACCCTTCACGCCCACGATTGAAATCCATCCTGCCCCTTTCCGACCGTCACCGTCCCCGGCCCGTACCGCGATTTGGCCCCGGCCAGCGACACGCGGAGATCCCTGAAAGATGACACCAACGGCACGCTCCGAAAACAAGGGCCAAGAGTTTTGTTTTGCGTGTATTTCCATGGATAATGCAGCGGGAATAATCCAGCTTTCGTCAAACTGACACTGTGGTTGCTGATCTCAAAGGGAAGCGCGCCACACGGTGGGCCGGTGGCTGACATTTAAAACCGTTTTCTTGCACTTTTCTCCTTGAGCTTTAGCGATTGAATTGTAATTACCGGTGTAGTTAGTTTGGCACCGATCGGCGGTTAAAAAATATAACCGCCCTCCAGATCCACGAGGTGTTAAGACATGCCGTGTTTAGCCCGATCAGGGCCCTTGAAATCCGTCCACGGTCCCCCGGTTGACATTTGGAAACTTTTTTTCCCGCGGGAACTTGGCATGCATAAAACTTATGAAAACAGCATGCAGTCTGTGGTCGAAGTATCGAGACTTATCTTTTTAGAAACGGTACCCAAGGCCTAATCAGCAAAGGCGCAAGTGGGCGTAGAAGTTGTCATGATATTCAGGCCTGACGAAGATCCACGGTCCCAGGGGATAGCATTCAAAATCCGTCTTCTCCAAACAGAGAACGACTCCGGTAAATATGAGCTCGAGCAAACATGGGATCATCTAGAGATTTACCAGAAATTAATATTTAAGATATGCTGACCTAGGGCCCAATTTCATGGCGCTACCAACAGCAATCAGAAAAGTTTTGGAATCAGAAAAGTTGTGGTAACTTTTCCAGAAAGTTGTGCTACCCTCTGAGGTAAGCGTGCGTTTTGCTGTGCTTGCTTTCTGCTATGGTGTCCATGATTTGGACGGAGGCTTTTTAATAGAAAATCGTTTGCTTGTAGCAGCGCTATAACATTTCAGCCTTCGCGTTAACACCATGTGAATGATATCTCTAGTGAGTTGTGCGGTTCTGAGAAGGACCAGTTCGTTTAACTCAAAGTTTCGAACATAATGCCTTGCTCGTCATCAGGAGATGTCATCGGCGTGTACATTACTTCACAACTCATCGACTTCTCAGACCCACTCAACTCACACGAGATATTATTCGCACGGTGTTACCGCAAACCTCCCATTCATTGATCATGTCCACCATAAGTCTTAATTAAATTTCAGCCTGGCTCTCAAAACTCATTCTCACTCTCTAAATGTAAAAGAATGAATAACCACTCCAAGTCGTCCCCAATATATGACTCTTTAATAAGAGTGGAAGTTAATTAAGTCCTTTAGAGTGGTGTCTTACTATGGGCCATAGTGGGAAAAAAACGCTCAAAAAGATGCAAAAGTCACTCGAAAAGAGTGAAAAGCCACTGGAAAAGAGTTGTCTTCCATGTGAATTTTAAAAAGACCTGTTTATCACACTATCACACAGGGAGAGAGTATACGCGTTGGAGTCAGAAACTGTTCCACCAAAATTCCATGGACAACAGATTTCCTTATTCTAGCGCTGCGTCTAAAAACTCGAGGTCCATGTCTTAAGGTAATATACACCATTCAAAAATATGGTGTTTTTGGTTTGCTGATTTGAGTAACGACAATACAATAAATAAGCAGGTTATCGAAACTTTAGATCAGTAAATACATCATGCTGTAAAAACGCGTCTTCATTTTTCGCGACGTAAAGCTATAACCATTTCCTCTATAAACTGTTCATTAACACGTTTAGACTTGCAACCTCTTGTGGTATGATCCCCAGCTTGCCGCTCGGGAAAATAAGTCTAATTCACAGGTATGCAACCGATTGCAAGTATAACTAAATTCAAATCTGTGCTTACATGTTTATATTTATGTACAATTAAGTAGGATATTTTTATAATATTTTGGCAATTCCCTTTTGGATGTTTGCAATGGGGTCCATTACCTTTATACTTTCACAGGGAGTTTAGTCCCCTTACTATCTTTCAACCAAGTATGTTTTTCAACAATAATTACGTCAGCCTTTATGGATAGCTGCAAATGATGGACTGTAGCTTTAAGTGAGATTCAGGCACCGACTGCAATGCGTTCAAGGTCCCTTTTAGTTTTCCCTTCCAACTTTCTCTTTGAAACCGTTGATTTGATTTTGTGCATGGAGTAAGTTCACCCTAAACGTGCTAAGGATTCTCTGAGCCTCTTGAACATTTTTTTGTAAAAATATTGCCATACTAAATTTATATCGTCTCTATTCAGATTTACGACTATTACAGCTGACAAAAAAATCGCGGCCGTATCATAAGTCCGACGCCTCAGTAGGTCCGACGCCTCATAAGTCCGAAATTTCGGACTTAATGCGGCGTCGGACTTATGAGGCATAAAATTTATTTATTCCGCCCGATAGGTCCGACTCCTCATAGACCCGACGCCTCATAAGTCCAACGTCGGAAAAACAAGGCGTTTAATGTGTCGGACCTACATGGCGTCGGAGCTATGGGGCGGCAAGACCTACGAGGCGTCGGAGCTATGAGGCGGCCGGACCTATAAGGCGTCGGACTTATGAGGCGTCGGACCTATGAGGCGTCGGACTTATGGGCCTTTATTTGGTTAGGGGATGCGATTTTGTCGGACCTATGAGGCGTCGAAATTATGGGCCTTCATTTGGTTAGGGGACGCGATTTTGTCAGATTTATGAGGCGTCGGACCTATGAGGCGTCGGACTTATGAGCGGACCACCAAAAAATCTTGTCCAAAACCTAAAAACAGAAATCCCTGTGAAATTTACCATTTCACGAGACTTAGACCTTATAAATAAAGGTTGTGTCTGTATGTGCCACGAAGACCGGCGTTTCTTTGTTAATATATAGGCTAAGAATAAAAGAGGTTTAACTGGAGACAAAACAAAAAAAAGAATTGGTGTTTTTGACCAACCACAGATCCGGAAATGGAGAAAGGAATAGTGTTGGGGTTAAATTGCGTTTCTTTATTGTATTTTTTTTTTCAGACGGAAGACCAGCATACGCTGGTTGTTAAAGCAAGACAATTTAATGTCCCCACCGATCCATTGGTGTTTGCATATTAATGGTTATAATTTTAGTTTAGTTAAAACATTCTGATGAAACCTTGCAGTTTCTGTAAACTGAAGCAATTTTAATGTTCCAGTCTTTACCCAAATGGACGCTCATGATGATCGCCGTGCCATGTGAGTCGGCGCACAAGTGCAATTTGCAACGGATCAACAACGTCTTCTGTTCGTGTCGTCTTTGTTCGTTTTCCCACAGCGTCTACCATTGCGGCCGGCAAGCCGCGCAAAAACACATCCGACTCCCCCGAGATAAAAATTGCAGAGCACATTATAATGGTCGTCAGATCCGAGTACGGTCAGCGAATTAAGCAAGCTGAGCGGGTCCGTTTAATACCACTAATTATGCGGGATGACATCAAAAGAAGTTCACAATAAGTAACTCCTACGCTCCTATTTTTGGAGACATAACGAAAAACAAGGATTTTGGAAGACCAACATACATTTTGTTCTCATCAATGTAATGGATTAGTAATGAGTTTTTGAGAAAAACAGCTAAATACCATGCACAACCTTTGATAACGAAACACGATCTCGTCACAAGCACTCTTTATTTCCAAAAATCCGCCAATACTGACTGATCATTGGAAATCATCTAAACATTTTTTGAGTTCTTCTAAATGAACAGCAAGCTGGACGGAATAATTTTGCGGAATGTTTAGTGTACACGTCCAATTTTTTAAATCCAAGTAATACTTTTGGATGATAGTTCGGAAGGTTACTTAAAGGGGTAGATGCAAATGATCCTATATGCTTTTAAGGTCCAGGGCTGATATATACCGCTCACCGATGCAGCTTATAGGTTTTCCCAGTTATTTGTAACACTTATATCACACAAATTCCGTGGAATGCCACTTTAATTTTCGTTCCAGAACATCGTCGAGCTCAATTCTCAATTTCAATATCAAAAATAAAACCACCGATGGTATAATTGAAGGTGCTGTGTAGTTCAAATTTGTAGCATTCTAATGCGACCCAATTGCGTCTCATGCATACATACGACTATGTTTTATGTGTGAGTGTTAAAATAACTGGTTAGGTTAGGTTTTGAACATTCTTCTTTGGATATTGACTGGTTGTGTCATTGGAAACGAACGAATTGCATGTTTGCATGAAAATGCAAATGATATAGGCCTCGTGGACGCTGGCAAGCACAAAGTGCACCGAACTGTACGTGCCTTCGGGCCGTAATTTGTGAATGGCGGCGTCGACTCGTGTAGGGATAAAGAACTTCGAAGATGATCATCTGAAAGGCCTTTATTCTGTGCTTCGGTTTCATAATCTTTTGTGAGACCGTGTTATGACAGTGCGCGTAGGCTTACTCTATGATATGTCTTACAGGCACAGACTACACGCATAAGACTCCCGTTGATGTGATTCTGTCGGTGAAATCCTATCTCTTCAAAGAATACAGGGCGAGTCAAAAGTAAGTGACCTGCATTGATAATTGTGTTCCTAAAAAGCAATCAAATTTGTTACACCGTCCATTCCTAGTTTACATGTAAAGTAGGCCTATAGTCGTTTCACCATTGCTGGGAGATTTGTCGTGTTCCTAACACGGCTAAGAAGAGAATAAAACCATTGACGTAAAATGTCTTCAATGTCATTAATGTCTTGTCTTCTCGGCTCCCGAGAAACTACCAACTATCGTGGTGATAACATCTTACTTTATAATAATTATAAAAACGAACAGTATGGACAATCCAGTAGTTATATAAATAGTTGGAATATAATAATGCGCTTGCAAATTTCTCTCTTTGTTCAATATGTATCTGCAATCCACACACATGGAACGTGGAACAATTAAACTATGGGTTTTATACTGAAAAAATGCCCGGGTTAATTTTACCGAAGGAAAACTGCAGCTACCTAAAATTGGGTTGTTCTTTACCTAATTGTTTGGTTTATGATTTCTGTTAAATTCAACCAAAACCTGTGGTTATACAAGACCAAATTTAATTTGGTTTTGTACGACTACAACTTTTGGTTGAAATTACAGAAATTATAACCCAAACAATTAGACATAGAACAACCAAATTTTGGGTAGTTGCAGTTTTCACCCTTTCTTTGGTAGAATTAACCCAAGTAATTTTTGCAGTTTCACTTTTATTATACTAAAGGAATGTAATGGATAATAAGTCGGTTATTATTTCTTCCAGCTATAAAACACGTAATCGTTATTGCAGGGGCGAATTCAGCTGTGGAGGCCTTGTCTCTGGAAGATGTCAAATTCTTTTGCAATTACTTGAATAAGAACACGAGTAGTGAAAAAAATTACTGACTGTTTTTACATGGATGCTGTAGTGTGTTCATCCCTTTCTCTCAACGGGTTCGTGTACAGAATAAAAGAGAAAAACAGGATCCCACTATCAAGTCTGCTCCGCCGCCCTTTGTAGCCACATTTAGAAGAAGAAAAAAACAGAGGTTTATATTTTATTTTGATATAAAGATATTCACCTTATAAAGCTATTACCAGGGAAATTATGCATGTACGTTTAAACATCCGTGAGCACGAAAACGATCTGCGTGACCGGCCATTGAGAACAAAGGGAAGCTCCGTGATTACGTGCGCACACGAGGCCGTGCTAGTGGTTCGTTATAATCGATGTTTTACCTCAAAACGTTCATACTCTTAAAGTACTGAGAGTTAGTCATTCCCATTCACGTCAGATTTCAAAACTCACGGTTTATTCCAATCCATCCCATCGTTAAAGATTCAGGGAAAGAAAAGCTTAAAATAAATTATTAGGCCTATAATAAAGATTCCACGTCCGGAGTAATGGCGTTATTTTCAATATAAACAATTCAAGGTGTACTGAAGAGTAAGGCGTCCCTTTTTATTTCTATGGTTCTCGTGGTTTGTCGTTGCAGTAGGATCGGTCGGTGGGCGAAAAAGAAACATCTGAAGAGGAAAAAAATTCACTTGCGCCCGCATCGATGGCTAAATTATATGATGCCTTGTCTCTTGTTTTGTTTATTGCATTGAGATTATCATGAGTCGATATCACTGAACAAAGAAAGTAACCCATCTTTGGCAAATGTAGTTGACTTGGTTATACGGAGTGCTATCGACGAAATGTAATCTAATGGTTGTGCACGGTTTTGCACGGTTTGTCCCTGTTTCCTCAAAAGTGTAATATCCACTGAGCTCTAAGTGAAACTTTAACAGGTTAGGTTTTTAACATTCTTCTTTGGAATTTGAGTGGTGTTATTATTGGAAACGACTGAAGTTAACTAACATTTTGCCTATAGTGGCAGCCATGACAAAACAGTAAAAGGAAACTATAAACCCTTGATATTGATGAGAGGCAACACCCTCGCATCTTCGGAGAATGCACTGCATGCTATTATACACCGCGATTTTTTCCCATAGCTTTTCAAATAACACTAGGTCTTATTGCCTGGATTTGATTGTTTTTAGATCTTTTTTTTCCTGGGGTCGGGAGCCCAAATAGGGACGGTCGAAAACGGGAGACTAATAATTAAAAAGGGATGCCCTTATGATGAAAACATCACTGAAGTCTTGACGCACGCAATGCGCACGACACCGTGTTGTGGAATGGGCAGTAAAGCGTACATTATGTATAGCCGTGGGTGATGCACGATACCTCAACACACGCACCGTAAATTCCCACTGAAGGCTCCTGATGGAGGGCAAATAATTCAATATTTATATTTCGAACTACATTTACTGCAAGACATGAAGGATCGTCGCTGACAGCTAGCAAGCTGGATGATGACAAGTTAATTCAGAGCAAGGGGACTCCCCGAGTGTTTATTATTTGATGATGGCATCTTGTAATAATTTAATCGCTGCGGAATAAATAGATTCCTTGTTTGATACGTAAAGGTTTGCATGGTGGACATGATCAGTGAATGGGAGGTTTGCGGTCACACCATGTGAATGATATTTCTTTTGAGCTGTGTGATTCCGAGAAGAACCAGTTGTGTTAACTCAGCGTTGCAAACAGTATGCTCTGTTTTCTTATTGTTTTATAAGGTAGTCTCGTGTATTCATTTGATATATTTTAAACATATTAGTGTGTACACATTTGAAAGGGATTTAGGAGCATTTTAATTGGGTTTTACTTAGTTGTTGTTGTTATTCTGTTGTTGTTGTTGTTGTTGTTATTTTGTTGTTGAGTTTTTTTTCTGTTCACTGGGGTCAAACAATGTTTTGTTTGGCTGTGCACTACACACAATTAATATATAATATATTTTCATAAGAATATTTTGCTATACTGGATCGTGCATGACGACCCCCCCCCCCCCCCACAACAAAAAACAACTAAAATATTTATTGAATTGGGTTATCAATAGGCCTATGTCGACTGTTACTGGAAACAACTGTATGTATTGTATGTATAGTGGGTCAGCAGCAAATAACCAATTAGTTTGATACCGTATATCTGATATTCAGACGTACACCTTTGTTCAGAAAAGAGAAGTGTTGTTAGTTCGATGTTATTTGATATTCACATGCGTTTGTGCAGTAAATGGGGTGTTATAGTTTTATAGTGGTCATTCAATATTCACGAACATTTGTACAGCGAGTATAAGTAGTTTCATCTTCCGTGCTTACACGAATGTGAGCCTTCTCTGAGCAGAAAATTATGAACAACAGTTTCAGAAATTTCGAAATGACAGCAAACATGATATCATAATATGAATGGCATTATATTTTGTGAAGGCCTGTCCTGGTGCGGATTAAAAACTGTTTTCAAGGGAACTCATCTTTTGAAAATCAACCGATTGTGTAAATGCCATTTTGAAAGTAATTAAGATGTGACATTTGATTAGGGTCACTACCTGGAGTAATTGGAAATCTTTGATCGTCATTGCAAGGCCTAAGATACACATTGTTCATGTAGGCCTAGTTATGACTCTGAGTCTGAATCTGATTTGTTCTGAGTCTGATTTTATTCCTTGTTTCCATCGTTATTTTGTAACGGTTCCGTGTTTTGTCTCGTTTCTGTCTTAAATTGTTCTACACTTCATGCCCGACCTTTGAAATTTGCCTCGAACAAAAAAAATGGATTTTCCCCCTATATCTGGGCGTCTGTATCCCTTTGAATACATGCAGGATTTGATTGGGGTCGTTTTGCAGTTAACGGATCAGTAATTAATTGGAAATTTTTAAATATATTATTTCATAACTCAACGTAATAACTCCAAAGCTAAAGCAAGTAAAACTCCTAGAGTACACAGAATTCTATTACATTGATTCAGAATGACTATTCACTGGAAGTCTTTTCAAGCGTCGGATCTACACATCGGTGTCGGACTTAGGCCATTCACCGGCGTTACGGGGTAATCCTATACGGTAGCACTGCCCGGCTCACAAATTTGTCTGTTTGTTTTGTTTGTTTGTTTATTGGGGTGTTTGTTTGTTGGTTTGTTATATTTCCATCTGTACTATATACTAGTAGATATAAAGACCAAAGTAAAATTAATACATTGTTGTAATAAGGTACAAATGGGTGTAACATCCTGTAACCAAACTGGTAACATCCAGTTAATACATAGTATTAAACAGAACTATTGCATGTGAAAATGCATAATAATAAATAATATGCTATCCCTAAGTCGACTAATAAATTTTTAACGAAAAAGAAGACATTAATGCCCTGCTGCATTAAAACATGAATAACATGTTACGTTAGTGCAAAGAATACTTGTCCAAAAAAAACTCTTTAAGATGACTAAGCAAAAGCTTCTTGGATTCAAATTCATTTCTCAGACTTTCAGGAAGGGAGTTAACAGTTATAGGTAGTTGTTTACGATAATTGGAGGAGACAACATCCACCCTACAAATATCAGAAGTATCATGGATAACATTATCGGGTATTTTAGCAAAAGAATGAAAAACCCGATTTAAAGGAAAATATGTAGGAGAACTTCATTTATCCTGGAGCAGATGACAGTCAGTCAGTCGGCCAGTCAGTCAGACTGGCCCTCTGGGCAGATGCCATCTTTTATCAAACTGGTTTCAACCATGTTGATATAGATATTTGAAAAATTGCTTTGCAAGGGCGGTACATATTACAAAATATCTGTGTATATCTTTGTATTATCTATTTGGTTACTGTGGGTTTTTTTTCTATATTTGTGTATCTTGGATTGTATTTGGGCCCAATATTTGGGTTTATCCGTTAAAAAAACATATCTGTTTCGTAATGCCATAAATACGGCAGTTACTACATTTTCTCTCGTTATTCCTACTTTCGTTTCGTAAGATGTAACAACGACTTTAGTTTCCTATCATCGGTAATCTTTTATTTTCTATTACAGCATCGACATTTATATTGATTATTTGTGGATTCAGTTAATCTTTTCAGTTAGAAAAAAAATTTCTCTGTTATTTCCAAAGAGAGCACTGCAAAAACTAGGTTTAGCAATTAAACACATTTCTAAACACTTGCACACTTGCTATCAGTTTGTAAACATGTTTAAATACTAAACATGTTTAGAGTAAGGATGCCTGTAGTGTTAAGCAATTGAACATTGATGTGTAGGAACTGAACATTTAATGTTTACAAAGTGATAGCAAGATTGTGTTGAATTACTAAACACGGTTTAAACAGTTTTTAGAGTGTAAAGATTCACTCCATCCAACTGAAAATAGGGACGAGACTATTAATCCAGCTTTCTACACGGTGAGTCAAAAAGAATGTGACCTGGATTATTTTTTTTTCTTTAAAATGTAATGTACGAATGAAGCATGTCTTAAAAGAGCATGTTCTTCCACTTGTCTGGAAAAAAAAGAATTTACTTAAATTGATCCATCCTATCGGAGATTACGTAGGCCTATGTCTTACTAAAAGAACTTTTTTTTATAGTTGTCAATGGAATGCCATTGCAAGTGATTGGGCTGAGTGAGAATTACAGATTAGACATACGCAGTCAACTACAAAAGGGATTTTAATCATTCTGAGTCAAGATGAAACATTCTTTTCACTGTCAGAGTTTGTGTTTTGCATTTGAGGAACAAGTCCACTCTTTTGTTTTCCCTGAAATATTGATGGCGACTTTTATCTGTTTTCCTATTCAAGTTTTCGTTCATTCATGGAGGTGGGAACACGTTTGTGTCATTTGAGCCAAGACTGATACATTATTTTTACTGTCAGAGTTTGTGTTTTGCATTTGAGGAACAATTCCATTCTTTTATTTCTGAAATATTGAAGGTGATTTTTGTCTGTTTTCCTTGGGGGGGGGGGGGTTCCTTCATGAAGACGGGAAAACGTTGATGTTTCATTGTATTTAATGGGTATTTGTCCTTTCGTAGAACGGCAAATTAGGGGTGGACAGCTAAATTTTGTGATAGTGTTATTAAAATAGTCAAAACATGGGAATAGAGTATGCACATTTAGTGAAATGTTCACAGTTACTGGTCAATAACATGTTCTTCATCTCTATGTTACTTTTATGAAATAGAGCCAGCCATATTAAAAACAAATTCTAATTTGGTCCCTTTGTTTTTGACTCACCCTAACCGAATAGATAACTTGAAGTATTCTTTTCTAAAGTATTTCAAATTAGAATTAAAGTAATTTTCACTCTGAACTGTCTGGCTACTAGTTTCAGCCTTGCTTTTTGGAAACAAGACGGATGCAAACAAAAATTAATTCTCCTTGGGTAAGATTTAAAACAAAATTGATCACTGTACCTCTTTTGATGTTGGGGAGTATTCTACCTCCATATTCATGGTCATGATGCCCAAGTCTCGCTCGTCAAACTTGCCGTTTTGTTCCTGCTGCTGCTGCTGCCTCCTAGCCTCTTCCTTCCATCTGGCGATCAGTTCATCCGAGATCCCGTCGGCCGTGGATTGGAGAGCAGCAAGGAGCAGGACGGCGGCCAAGACGGCGACGGTCGTAAGGCACGGAATGTCGGCGGACAGGAGATGCCGCTTCGCCATCTTGTTGCCACCTTAGCTTTCGTCGCGTGTGTTTGTGTATACACGACTGTATCTAGAGTCCGAACCGCTACGCAAACAACACGAGTGGTGCTATACGTCTCTGATCTGTCGTCCCTGAGAAATAACCAACAGATGATTTCTCGAACTGCCGATCTCAGAAACTAACAAAAAATAACCACACCTTGTGAAAATACCAATCCCTTATTTCAGGGTTTCTTTAATATCTTTTTTTGGAGCGAGAATGAATTGGATGATGAATTGCTCCTTCTCCTATAGGAGAAGCAGGGATGATGCGGCCAGATCTTCCAGCGAGCCGAGAGAAAAAGAAAAACGCATTCTCCTTGACTATGCAACCATCGTTTCGGCCATGATTTTCCTTACGCGGTTCGCTTGTCAATGGTTTTTCCGTCTTGGCGCACATGAATTATGCATAAACGAGCCGTCCACCTCTGTGTACTGGCTGTGCATCATGCGTGGCCAACGGACTGGCATCACGGAGATGCGGGGGAAAAAACGCGGGCAAATTACAATTGTGGAGCAGAGCCCGGTGTCGTCATAGGGATTGCCTAGCAACGCGGCCACGGGAGGAAAATCCATTTTTCATGAGAGGTGGACCTTTTTTCGTTCTGGTATATATGATGGGATGAAGGCTGGTTGAAAGGAGACGTCAGAATCAATACACATGTCCTTTTTAGAAATTGCCGGGAAACGATTGGTTAAACGAAATGAATGAATCTTCCGTTTGTTTCTCTGACGTCCGTAAGTTAACAGTAATTGGGGTCGTTAATAAGTAATGGTTCCGATTAAATTATTCTTGATTTATTATCTCCTCGATTATCACCGGGCAGGAATCCGCAGTCTGGGGCGTGTGTGTGTTTGTATAAGACCTCTGGACGAGAATGGACTTTTCCCTGACATTTTACTGCGGATGTGAGCGAAAGGAGGATCATTAACTCAGACCCCCGATGATATCCACTCAATGAATGGACGGGAGTCTGCGCATGCGTGAAGCCATTGATGAAGAAACGGTTCGTGTCGGACTCCTATTCTTACTAAGCTTTCTGATCAATGGTTTTAATTTCCTTGTGTTCCTTGTTTTAGAGTAGGGTGTAGGATTTCTTAACCCTGTGGAAAATGGGTAAATAAATTAGTATGGTTTACCCCGCCATCATTCTTTGTGTATTTAATAGCTCTTTGTGATCAAGGGCGGATCCAGAACACACTTTATGGGGGCCCCAAAAAAACAATTTCCCCCCCAAAAAGGGGTTCCCACAATTTTACGGCGTGGGGTTGACGGCCCGCTTAAGGGCCCCCATTTTCTTTGGATTTCAGATGCTCTGTGGTGCGCTCTGAGGCAATTTTTGACCACTTTAACCAATTTTTCGAGCAAAAGATGGTGGTGTTCGCAGTCACGGGCCGCCTTGTTGTGCCACGTCACTTAAAAACAAACAACTGGGCTCGTTTCTTGGGGGACATGGCCCCCTTGCCCCCCCCCCCCCCCTTCCCCCGATCTGCCCTTGTTTGTGATATACTGTCATTTCTAGCTACTGGGGTCTGGGACCACATGCTTTCTTTAAGATGTATTTTCGTCCATGCCAAACGTCAGCTTAGATTCTAACCAGATGGCGATGTTTAAAAGTGCGAATACTTCCAAATGTTTCTTAATCGTTCACAATAATAAAAAAAAAACAGCTAACAAAACTGGTAAAATGTCGCCCCATCCTCTCCTAATCGTACGGTATATACACCGCTGCCATTGTGCACCATGTCTTGAGAAGATCCAGAGAAGGAATTCCTTCGACCCTTCCCCCCCCCCCTTCATCCCCACCCCCTCTCCGGAGTCTGCATCCGTTTCCGATCTCACGCCGCACGTTCTTTTCCTCTTACGCATGTTTCCAAACCAATTAAACAATCCGACCCATCGTTCTCGCGAAATGTCAAAGTTTTCGACGCAGGCAGACTGTGCCGTGAAGAAAACAATTTCATTTCATTGACCGCGTATTGCAGAACAAAATTGCACACGTCCCTATCGTGAAAATTACTGATTAAATCGTTATTACGGGGCCGCATTATTCTGGATTGTGCTGCTACCGAAGTCAATTGATCAAAATGAGTAGAATAGTGAAATGGAAACTGAAAACCGATATTTCAATTTATTAGAAAATTTTTTAAAATGTTACAAACTCCTATACAGACTTTGAACACACCCAACTAAAAAGAGGCATTTTAGTACTTGATTCTTTTCAATACATTATGTGGCCAGGCCCGGATTAAGTGTTTCGTAGGCCCTATAGGCAACAGTGTTCCGAAGAATGGAGAAGAAAGGGGAAAGGAAGAGGGAATAAGAACAAAGTGGAGAATGTAAATAATAAACACCGCTGCTCAAAACTCCGCATAGCTAAAATTAGGTTCTGCAACCCATGGCAAAAAGATTGTACATTCTGCCATGTCGGCGCAAGCTGCCGCGCGAAGTCGCTTCATATACGGGGGTTGACAGCTACAGCCGTGCAAAACACAAGCACGTGCTCGCTCGCAGGCAGTTACGAATTAAGCTGATTCTTATTAGTGACGTCTCAATATAACGAGGGCATTTTTCGATAGGGATTTAAGCTACAATTTTGATATTTGCGTAACAGAGCATGTGCAATCCAAAAAAAATTCCCGGGGCTCTTAAGCGTCCCCAGACCCCACAACTTCAGGGCTTCGCGCTCGCATATAAAACAATTCCACTCTATAGGATTTGAAGACCCCCCCCCCCCCCCCCCGCAGTCTGGGATTAGGGAACAGGCCTGAATAAGGTATGCGCAAAGGTACTGAGCATGTACATGCAGTTTTGCGACAATGAAATAAAAACATCATAGCTGGATTGGATTTTGTATTTTCGAGCAATTCTAAAAATTAATTTCGAACGATTACAGTACAATTGCAAGATCTCAATATAACAAATTAATCTTCTTGCAATCGTCCTCCAATAGAAAAGAAAGAAAATAAAACAAAAAGTTATGTGGCGATAGCCAAGTCTTCAGGAGTCGGACTTATGACCCTAACTCAATGAGCCCCTTACCGACTTCCATATAGAACTCTTCTGGGTCTCGGTACCCGGCCCACCACACCTCCTTCCCTGTCCATCCATGTAACTCGAAAGTCAGGCACCATAAAGGGAGGAAACGAGGTGGCACCCTAAGCCTTGCTGCCGAGTCAGCAAAAGAACCCCGTACCTGTACGCAGACGCCAACCTGGACTTCGCAGACAGTCCCAACTTGTGAGTCAGCTTACCGACCGACCGAGCTAACTGCTGTTGGTAAATGACGACGGGAAATTAACACTCTTAAATGACAGAAGCGCGGGCATCGAAAACCAAAAAATGACACCATGCGGGTTCGAACCCCTAACCCCTGGGTCCGCTGTCAGACAGCTTAACAACTAGGCTGTTTCAGTAGGTGCTTTACTCTTTGCGTTTAGAACATAATACTTGTTTCCGCAGTGGGAGAGTTACTTTGTGTTTCATTGCTGCACGAAAGATGCATCAGCATCGCGCTATATACGCATGAATGCTGTTACGTAAGTCTTTTCTTATCATTCTTAAGTACCGAGCAGTTGACTATTCAGAGTCACTGCGAGCAATTAACCTTACCAAGCTCGTCCTCATTCTGTCTTATCGTTTCGCGTCGCGCTACTTAAGGCCGGCAATGCCATATTGCGCTGATTGAGTGAAATTCTAGCAAGTTTCCCTAACCTCATTATATTTATATCAAACTACTGACCCGTTTACAAATATTTACGAGGGAATTGTGTTTGTCTGATTCTAATACAGCTCCCTCAGCGTACTTGGGAAAATTCATCTTTTCTTGTACTTAAGCTAAGTCTAGGGAATGATGCCATTATAATACAATGTCAATTTAACGTCAGCCGGTAGCATGATTAGAATCGTGAAGATGTGAGTGCAATGACGGCCAGCGGCGTAAATCTGTACCGGCGAACTAGTGGGGGGGGGTGCCCAAAGCCCGGCCGTGGACGTTCAAAAATCTTCTCAAAAGAGAGGGTGGTACATACATGTATATCTTGTTCAGTACCAATTATGTGATTGCGAAGCCTAAACGGCGTGGGGTTCGGGGCCCGCTTCAGGGCCCCTGAAGAAAATTTGATTCTATAGTAGCGCTGTGGTGCGATCTGAGGCAATTTCTGACGACTGCCAAAGTTTTAGCACAAGATCATCATTTAAGCGTCTTTTTTGAGTTTGGAGTCATAAAATCAGCTGTTCTGAGCTATAAAATTAAATGTAGGCTACATTTTTTTATTCAGGGACAAAAATCGTTGGGGAAGGACATGTCCCCCGTTCCCCACCGATCGACGCCCATTGTTGGCACCGTGCTTCGGAATGACAGACTTTACACGTACATTTTATACGTAGGGCCTATGCATACATGCTGTACAGCGTCAGTTGGTGAACTCGAAAATTCTGAGACCCTAAAACTTTTGTAAAAACTGTTCTCTGCGCTTGGGTGTTTGGATGGGTAGGCCTATGTTTTTTATGGCACACTGCGGTATATTCGTAGGCCCCCCCCCCCCCAAAGTTTTTGTAAGCCCCCAAATTTTTCGTAGGCCCCCAAATTTTTCGTAGGCCCTAGGCACAGTGCCTACTGTGCCTATTGGGTAATCCGGGCCTGTATGTGGTTCATTAGTTAAATCATATACATGTACTATGCGCGGTTTGATAATTTTGGAAATAACAGCTCGCTGTATGGATCTTTTGCACTGCAGCCATCTTTGAGGTAAGTGCTTTTGTTTCATTGGGATACGCAGGATTGGATTTGTTATACTCAGTATACAATCCAATACCATACGAGGGAAGAGAAACATCAGCTTGCTCGGGGAGGACTCAAACCCACGACAATTATAAGCTAGAACCATCGACACAAAATACCCCCATCGCCACGTGAGACGAAGTCCTCTTTGCATCCATTGTTACTAATCAACACAACAATATTATTATTGGTGATCAATGAAAATGGCAGCCAAGACTTAGTGAAGTTTCACCTCTTTGTGCACGATAATGGGAGCGCTTTCGTGTGCCTTCCGGTCGTTATATAAAGGTCAGTGTGAATACCTTTAGTTGCTACATTTCATTTTTGTGGTCACTTGGGAAGAAAGCGTAGCAGAAATTCAAGAATTTGTGGATAAGGAGTAACCTAAAGACATAAAAGCTTTTTGAAACCCCGATGTCTACTGGACACGTGATCAATGACCCACCAATCAGTTGACGGAGATTTATTCAGGTGCTGTTTTAAACAAAATATCGAATGGCAAACAAAAGTTAGAACCAACAATACACGTTCGACACATAACCTTAATATGATCAAATCCTCAAGCAAGCTATGCTAAACATTGATTCGATGACGTCACAACATTTTCTCTTTTACGCATTTTGGTATCGCCACGAGTTATATAGCGGTGTAAGTGACTGCATGCGATTGCCACACGATCGGTTGTAAAGTTCAGGTAGTGCTGGAGCGGACATAGAATAAGGTTGTCCAAAAGAGGCCGATCGGTCGTGAAACCAAGCGAAATGATTTTTTTAAATGAACGTCGCAACAAGTCAAAGGCCAGCTCCCTTTCCGATTTTTTTTTTAAACCATGTACAATCACTGACTACAAGGCACATGCGTCAGTTGTCCAAAGGGACGTTTCTCGTATAATCTCCCACCAACCGTGAGTCACAAACGAGAGATAATTTCTGCTCCAGTGAAAAGTTGGAGACCGCGGACAGAAAAATAATAATGTTTCGGAATCGATTAAAATCTTTCTTCGGATGCGCGGGCTGCACGCCACCACAATTTATACCAAATCGTCTGTGCAACCGAGGCATTTAATTTGTTTCGATTTGAATTTTGTAACCCCCCCCCCGCCCCATCACGTGAAATATTACTTCAATCACGTGGTATGTTCTACGCGTGCGCGCTGAGATACAGTGACTACATCCGGTTGTGGAAGATAAACGTCCCCTCTGCCCAACAGTACCTTCTACGAATGGGACTTTCTAGAAGCCCAGGCCTTACGATATTCTCTGTTATCCAGAGGCTGTATTATCCAGTTTACACTCACTTAATACTATTTTGTATTTTTGGACTAGAAAAGGAATTTGTGAATAGGTATATACAAACAGGTTTTGCCGAAGGCAACAAATCAGGCATCGCGTGCATGTAAAACACAATTTAGCGTGTGAAGGGGAAGGGAAAAAAATCGCCGTTAGGGGGTATCTCATGTGAAGAGGGACTCTTAAGCACTTGAGCAATCAAGGACTCGTGACGTCAAAGTAGTCATTCGCCCCTGAAGGAGAAAGAAAAAAGGTCGTGGTATGGCTACAGTGTGACCGTCTCCATCCGCCGTCATCGTGAGGAAGATGCCGCTTGCTGCCTCGTCCAGAACGTGGGGAGAATAGATGATGGAGCAAGCATGAAATCCACACTACCGTGTTGATCTGACTCGGGCTTGCTCTCGCGCGCGCTGCGAGAAAAGACGTGGGTTGGAACTGGCATGTTTCCGCAAGAGAGAACGTGTTTAACGGATCTTCCCCGAGCAATGACCGACGGAGAAAATACAATCTGATATGCTATTTGTTTATCTTTGTTTGATAACATTTTTTAAGAGTTAGAGTTTGTGGTAAAAGTTAAATCATCAGCCTTTTTGATGATGACAAAATATGACAAAACAAGACAATACCAAATCCGACAAGCTACGTCTCAACCTTCCAACAATGAAATAAATTGTCGGAAGATAATTGTGCATATATCTATATACGCTCTGAAACTCCCTGGTCACATTGATCCGGAATCTGTGTTTTGTTTGGCATAGCCATTTTCTGGGTCAACAATGACACTTTTCCGGGTCAAAATGACACCTTTTTGCCAAGGCTTCTGAGTCGAAATGACCCGCAGAGGGGCACCGTTGACTCAGAGAACTGTCCTCTGATCCGTCTAAAAATATTGGGACACCCGGTTCCACTGAAATCTCTTGAAAAGTGGACACTCTTTTTAGTGTCCACTAAACACAATGTGTTCATTTCTTGACACGTGAGGGGGCTGTTGTGTAGTCATTTTGTAGTTTAAAGATTTCCAGTTCAAGAATCTGACATTGTCGACTGATGGCTTCAAAGACGTAGAAACGCGAGATGCAGACATGACAGTGTTTGATACGGTACTTTAGTAACTGTTATTAATAAGTTAGGGATGCTTTTACCTAAAGATAACATCAATGTTTGCCCATGAATACATGTATACCAATTTAATTTACATCAGTATAAAAAGGCTCAGACAAGAACCCCGCGTCAAACATCATAAGAAATCTGAAAATAAGTGTGACCAATTTTTCTTTTCAATTATTATTCTTTTGATAAACTAGCGGGATGCCGCGCTTTGCGCGGCACCCGCTAGCTGGGTGGAGTCATATAATAACACCTCAATTTGCATGTTGACCCCAAGTGGGCGTCGTAAACCTTGGTGAAGCAATTTTTATTTGTCATCAGCAACGTTATGATTTGTGTGATAGCTTTATGTTTTGGAATTTTTTTAACTTACCAACCGTGACTTCAGAGGACAGTGAAATCGGAGCATAGGACCGGCGCACACTGGATACCTCTCCATTAACCCTTGCACTGTGTGCTTCCGCACACTACCAATAAAACCTGACACACTGACAGAAAGACAGCGTGGGATGTTTTAATATGCGATTCAGTTATGCGTAAAACAAAGCGTATAGCCTACACGGACCAACAGCGAATCTTAAACAAAAATGTGAATGCTGCATTTGGTTTACTGCCGATATTTTATTTATTTTTTACTCCAAACTAGTGTTAAGAATGTTGATGTCCGAGATGTTGGTTTTGTTTTGGTAGAAGGGGGCGGGGTAAAACGGGCCTGATGACGCAGCGACTTGCTCCGGTTTCATTGCTTGCCTCAAAGGATAGGTCGATTGGTACTTGAAAAATGTTTGTTTGATTTTGACTTCACACAAGTGCGGCATGCACAAAGTGTACGTGGGCCGGAGGACATTGTAATGGTTCTTGACGTTGTTTGCAAAAACGGGGAGACATGGGTCAGTCGAACACGCGCCGATAGCAAATCAAAACACACCTTTACATAATACACACCTAATGTCAAAGGTAACGGAGCATAAACAATGGCGGAGGAATGTCTTTATTAAAGATAAACTCAAGCAAGTTTAATTTTTTTGAATGAGACAAATTCATTTTTTGAGGTTCATTAATTTACGAATTAGGCCTAGGCCTATGTGGAATAGTTGTTTGCAGCCATCATGACAATAACTCAGGGATCGATCGTTTTGGTACTTTAGAGGCGAAAAACAACCACCAATAAAAACAAACCCACTTCTGTTCCAGTGTTGCAAACACCTAAACAAAAAGCATTTTTTTTTCGTTAAAATGAAACACACAAATTGAAAAATTCGATAAAGGCAAAATGCATACAACTGTAATGGGGTCCGACAATAGTTAAGGCGTTTATTGGCGCGTGGTCGCATGCCAACCAACCCCCAAAAATAAAAGCGTATTTGCAGAGAGTTGAAAAGTTCCAAAATATAAAAACGTAGCTTTGTTTCGCCAGAGTACTAAAGAATTCTTGTTAGAGGAAAAGAGCGAAGATTTTGAAGAGCAAAGGTAGAGCAGCTTTATGTGCAATTTCGCTGAGAGCGCTCGGTGGCCTTCCGTCCACGGATGTTATTTAATTTGCAAGGAATGTACTCGTAAACAACTAAAGACCATGGCTCTGTATACCAAGAAGGTACTGTAATTTACACCTCGACTCGGTTGGATGATAAAAATGGCACCCTCATCATGACATGATCAGCTACAATAACACAGGGATGGGTCCCGGAGGGGTAGCAGGGAAATGCCGGTAGGATCCGGTCCACCTGCGGCCGTAAACCGGATTTGGCTTTCGACCGGAACCGAATTAGGAAAAAAACGCACTCGTGGCGAGCGCGTGTGCGACTCACTGGAACGTTCATAACAATTTTGTTGTGACATAAATCCGTCTCTTACATTTCACGGTGAGCTGGAGATGATAATGCACCCCCTGCTCGTCAAGACGCCGACAAACACCGCAATTAAGGTGAATTAAGAGCGCAGACAAATTTCCTGAAAAGGCCCTCAAAACTTGGGGGAGTCAAGTTGGCGCAGTGGTTCTCTCCTCGACTTCCTCTTGGTGGCCCGGGTTCGACTCCAGCCCCGGTTCATGGGGCCGGGCTTAGTCCCGCCCCAGATCCGCTGATGTTCCCCAGGATATTTCTCCCATGTTTAAAACGGAGCATTGATCTTCTGCTTCTTCTCCTCAGTGACTTTAATCCGAGTCGACGACAGGTAAATCTCCGGGTCCCCCGGGATTTACGCCCTTGCGTCTCCCAATATAGGTTCCTAATCCTCCAGCCTTTGGAGCTATCAGTGTGCCTACACATTTTCTTCTTTACGAAGAATTTTTGTTTTTCATATACCGTCAGAAAAAAAAATTAATATAGATTAATGAAACCAGGGCCTTGTTTTCGCGTGAGGTTTCCCAAACATTTTTTTTTTATCCACTACAATATTCTTCAACCTGACTTCTAACTAAACCAATCTATTCACCAAGACAGATTACAGGCTTAATGTTGAGAACGGAGCCGCGCCCACACGGTACGTAGGCTCCGGCACAAAAGGCCACAGGTAGCGAAGCTCAAAACATTCTAAGAAAATGCGATCATTTTTTTTATTTAATGCCATCAATTTTGATTGTATTGAGGAGAGGCGCAATCGATAGAAACTTTAAAAAAAAATGACATCGATTATTGTTCACACACACACACACACACAAAAAAGAACTGAGGATGAGAGTTTAAGCGTGGGTGCATGGGTTGAACATCCCTTTCTTGAGCGTTAAAAACAAAGCGAAAGTGGCATTTTAGACGGTCCTTCGCGATGCAAATAAGTCACGTCCGCGTGGCGCGGCGGAACTCGGACCGGCATCATAGCGGGCTACGAGCCGACGCTGGCCCCGCGTTTGGAGTAGCTGGTGACGCCGACTCCTGTCAATAGCCCGTGGTTTTCGTCAACGCCCACACAAGTGAAACGCTGTCTGACGGCGCCCAAGTTGTTTTCTTCACTTAACCGAATTACCGTGCTGCCAACATTTTACTCGAAGAATTAGCTCAAAGAAAAGTCGTAAAAAAAATTCATCGAAACTCAACGTCATACCTTCCATATTTTGCTATTTTTTAGTTTTTATTTATTGAATGATTGATTGAAAGTTTAGAAGAAAATGATGTACGCACTAGTCTAAGATATCGGGTGGGGTTGGGAGGAGGGGGTGGTTCAGGCCCATCAGACTTCAGGCCCGTCAGATACATAATAACCACTGCAGAATAGCTTGACTTTAATTGTGTCAGAACAGGGTAGGGGAGTTCGACCTCCTCAAAGCCCCCTCTGGATCCGCGCCTGCATGTCAATGACAGTAAAAAGCAAAAGCCCCATGTAATGGAATTTTTTAATTCAATCCCTAATGTACATTCGGGTGTTCCACGACTTTGTTTTTCAATTTTATATTTCTAGTTTTAAGCGAATTACTATATTGTTTTGGGAATGTTCACAATTAAAGAAACATTACTTTCAAGATGTAATATAACGGGTCGTTTATATTCATCATCATTAATTTGCTTGTTTCTGTTATATCATCAATTATTTCTTTCAATGTATCTATGGCTTTTATTGGTAATGTATATGTGTGTTTGTATAATGTTTGTGTGTGTATATAATGTATGTATTTAATTTGGATACTTTTACATTTTTTCATATATGATTCCTGTATGTAAAAATTGCAGGTTTTTTATTTTTTAAAGGGGCGTATTTTTATTTGTTCTTGTTTATGTTCATGTTTTGTTCCCTTTATTTGGGTTTTGTGTTTATTCAGCTTTTCTTGTTTTACTATTTTTATCTTTGACATTAATTCTTTGTATTGATATTTTCACACCTTTTCACGTTTACAATTACAATTATTTTTCTTTAATTTAATATTATAATAATGGTTATTTACTTCGCCTTGAGCGTCTTTTTAGGCGGATTTTGGCGGTATATAAATGTTCATTATTAGGCCTTTTATAACAGTGTACATCTTTATTTTTTCCCTTTATAATATTGTATACGGCGTTTCTTACGTCAACTTTTTTAAATGCGTCATTAATAATGGTATAGTCATATTGATCGAGCGAACTTTCGTTTTGATTATAGTCAATTATTAAATATTCATTGATTTATGACATAGACAATTTTGTTTCAATTTTAATACTACCCGTAGACCTGCCGAGCAGCTGTAGATATCAAACTAAACCAAAGTATAAAAGATAGGATAAAAAAATCAAAAAGTTATGTGCTAGCCAAGCATTCAGGGATCGCGATGGGCCATAACAATGCCCCATGCAATCCCTTAGGACTCTTTCGGGATCTCGGCGTTCCCGGCCAATACACACTTCCTTCCCTGTCCATCCATGTAACCCCGGAGGGCCAGGCACCATGTAGAAGCAAAGAGCTAAGGGAGGAACAGGGCGGCTCCCTAAGCCCTGATCCTCCGAGTGGACCACATGCCCTGAACCTGTACGAAGGCGCCAACCTGGAACTCACGGACAGTACCAGCCGCAGTGCTCACCGATTAAGCTAAGGTACTGTTGGTATTTTACGACGGGAAATTAAACATCTTATTATAATGACTGAATAGAATGCGTGCGTTGAAAAGCAAAAAGAGACACAGACAGGTTTCGATCCCGAACTCCGCGATTCGTGGGCGACAAATCTAACCACTCGGCCATCAGGCTTTCTTAGAATTCTCCTCAAAAACAATTTGTCTTAACTATAGGCGGAGAAACGAGGAACATTGCTGTGTGCATCTGTTTTGGCTCCATGGACGAACAGAAGTCGGTATTTCGGGCAATAATGAGTCATCTGTTTTCATTAAATGAATTTTACAAACAAATTTTGTTTGGAAAATTGTATACGGCAGTCTCGTTAGTCGTAGGTCTATACGTATGCTAAACATACTTATCGTTACGCAACAATCAACACTATTATTATGTAGGCTTTTTTGAAACAGGCATCAGGTGCGTTCAGGGGCGGGTCCAGGAATTTTGGCGGGGAGGTGTCAGTCCCGTTAGATAAAAAAAGGAAACGATAATTATTTTACCGATTTGTTTGTTAACACTGCAAATCAGGCCTATATTCCGTTCGCTGTTCCCAACAGTCCTTTATCAGCCTGTTATCAAACATTGTTTTCGTGAAAAATAATGTGAACAACAAGTTGCATCATTAAATTTCAAAAAAACGAATATTTAAATGTAGACGAAAACAACATTACACCAGGACATCACATAGGGGCGCTGTTCACGATGCCGATGTACATCCTTTAGATAGCGCTTCGCTCGTACCCCCACCCTGCAAACAGGGTCTATATAGGGCGCTGGGCCGGGATTAAGGGCTGATGAGCTTCACAGAATCTTGCGAAGAAAGTAGGGATGGCATCCTGGATAACTTATCATGGCCTATATACATAAAGACATAATTAAAGCTGCTGCAACTGTTTAAAGGGTGCGGGCTAGTCTGGTTCCCTGACCCCATTGTCCTTTGGTCTTCAAAAATATCTTGAGATGGGGCCGGGAAACAGTCTAGGTGCAGGCCGGTAAATCGGTCCGAGATTGCCTACGCCGGCCGAATCACGATTTGCATGCTCTCAAATTCTTCAGTATTTGAGCATATTGTGGGCCATGAACTTGAGGGTTCGTACAAAAAAGGTGGAAGTCGTGCACTGAAACGTGAGCTTGTAGTTCTGTACAATTTGTATTAAATTGGGGCCTTAAAAGCGCTCTATTTAGCAATGGAGTGTAGGCAACGTTTTTCAAAATGGCGATGGGCTTCAGAACTAGGCCTATATTTTAAGGGGCTATCATTATTCGGATGGACATTTTCTCCCAAAAATCATTAGATTACCCCCAAAAATTGAAAAGCCTTGAAGATGATAAAAATAAGCTTTAATTTTGATGTGTGTTTGAACACCTTGGAGGGTAAATTGTGGGTATTTTTTTTCTGACTTTCTGAAGTGGGGGGATTTGTCTTGGGGTCTGTGGCAGTTTATTGCACCCATAAAGACACTGTCAAAAGCGGACACTTATGATCATTCTCGGACAGTATGTGGCGCTCTTTATCGCCGCCTACTGACGTGTCACGCTTTTTCCGTCAGCCGATGTCGCCGGCCCCGTTTTGCTTCGCACGTACCCGCCTGGCTCGCTATTAAGATCTGTAGCCGGTTGCAATTTGCCACTGTCAGGCGCGGATCCGGGGGGGGGGGGGTCCCCCAGCTCTTTTAAAAACAAAAACAAAATATATAGAAATTCATGATAAAACATGTGAAAGTCCCCCCTGCTCTGACACCCAAAAAAATTGTACCGTGGTAATAATGTCCGCCTTTTGCCAGAGCCAGCTTTGTTAGGGGGTAGGCCTATATGTACACTGTTCTGTGATCTAATGTTAATAATCGACAGATTTGAACAGCGCGCCCATTGAAAGTATGGAACGAGCCCCCACCCCCACCCCCCTACCTATTGATTTTTGGAGTTGAAAACTGGTCCAAAGAAACAACCCGGTCTACATTTCAGGGTTTTTTTGACGATAACCCCCCCCCCTGCGAAAATTCCTGGATCCACCCCTGACTGTGCACCCCCCCCCCCCCCCCCCCCCCCACCCGTTACGCCACTGCCCTGAGGTGGGTAAAATCGGCGCTAAGAATATCGGTAAAAGAAAGAACAAAAAACATCAAGCAACGCAGCATCTATTTTTTTTTTTTTTAGAGATCATTGAAATACTGCATCGTCACGCACAAATTTTCATGACATTTTTAAAAGTTCGTATACATATAGGGCCAACGTGCTTTTAAAAAAAAAAATTATTTTCTTTTCCGAGCGAATTTGTAATGAACTATTATGTCCTGTAACAAATAAATTTGCTTGTTTGTTTTTGCAGGCCTTTACACAGTTTTAATATACTAGTTGGTTTTAAATGACGCGCTCCAGTTCTGAAATTGCGCGCACTATCAGAACGCATTAGGCTAGGAGTGTCCCACTCTTAATTCGAAAGTTGAAATTTATTAATTGATTGCTGATATGGGCCGATTTTTGTTTTCGTGCGATGTCTCATTTGAAAGCTCATCGAGCAATTTTTTTTGGTTTAATTCCATTTGTAATTGTAAACAACAACCTATTCAGGATGATAAGTAATACATTTTTTGACACGACGTATAATATGGTATGACGTCGCGCCAGCACACTAGCACTGTACAAGAGTAACCCATGCAGGCGCGGATCCATGAGGGGGGGGGGGGGGGGGGGGTGGTCAACCCCGAGCTCTGTCAAACAATTTTTTTTCATAGAATTTACCTATAATGCGACCCCCCCCCCCTGCTCCACACCCCAAAAAATCTATACTGGTAATAACGTCCGCTTTTGCACAAAATACGGACAAAGGCAGCTTGGTCAGGGGGTATTTGTACACTACGCTATTCTGTAATATAGTGTTAATAATTGTAGGATTTGAACGGCGCCGGGCCCCAGTTGAAAGTATGGTGCGCGCCCGCCCCCTCCCCCATTTGATTTTCAGAGGAAAAAAAATGTCCGCAGAAAAAAACCTGTCTACATTTCAGAATTGTTTGGCAGATGAACCCTCCCCCCCCCCTGCTAAAATGCCTGGTTCCGCCCAGGCCTGTTGCCTGTTGTGTTCCACGCTTTTGGCGGGTCGTTTATATCGGAAGTTTTTTCAAGGTGTCAAAGTGCTACTTACAAACGGACGAGCCATCGGCTGATATCACGCTGCCCTGCTGCTGGGTCGTGGCCCCGCATCTTCAAACACTCTGGGGCCTCCAACAATCATTGTTTAAAATATTTCATTCTACATCAGCTACAGAAAATGTACATTTATTTGTATTCCCCCATGCCGACAATACTACAAGCAATGAGCCACAATTGAGAAATATTGGCCTGAGAGCAAACATAAAAAGTACAAACAATTGGAATATAAATATAAAAAACACGCTTGTTTTCTTGATAAATCAATAAAATCTCTCACACATCACAATGTACGGTACATTTTGGAGGGTAAGTTATTTTATTTTACTGAGCAAGAATTTTCTATCCTATTTTTAAGCTCTGGCAGGGGCTTCTGCATGTCAGTTGGTACGTGGTACGGTCATGGGCGTCGCCAGGATTTTTTCTAGAGGGGGGCAAAAAAAATTTTGACTAAAAATGCTTGTATTTTTCAACACATTTTCGAATTATCAGTTTTAGAGGGGGCAGGGACATTTCCCCCCCCCCCCCCCCAACTCATTAAATTTACACCACTTTGTCTTCGCGCCTCTTTTTTTTTTCTTTTTTTTTTCTTTTTTTTTCGCGTCTTTTTTTTTGGGGGGGGGGCTTTTCCGGGGGGGCAAGTGCCCCCCCCTTGCCCCCCCCCCCCCTCGCGACGCCCATGGGTACGGTCGGTCGGTCTGTCCCCTGAAAATTAACCAAAATAAGCCTCTAATTTTCCCATATGATATAACTATCCAAAAATTAAGTAAGATTTGAGGCTTTGCATGGTGTAGATACTAAATAATGAAAGGTTTGCGGAAACACCATGCGCGAATAATTTCCAAACTAAGAGAACGCGGGTTCTGAAAAGAACCAGAGGTATAAAATCGATGTTCCGGTCAGTATGCTCTGACCGTCTTCAGGAGAGTGCCTAAACTCTAAGAAAGTAAGCACGTAAGTGGAAAAGCGAAATCGGTGAAGTGTGAAGTTGCATCCTGTGTGGATGCCAAGTAGGTGGGATCTAGAGCAAAATAGTTGGTGTGCCCACTAAAGTGGAACAGTAGGGTTGCAGTCTCAGTAGAGGAAGGACCTAGGGGATAGGAGACCTAACTGTCTAAGGTGTAGCTAAGGACCTAGGGTATAGGAGACCTATTAGTCTGGAGTGGGAGCCAGTTGTTGCTGTGGTGAAGCCCGATGTCTTGCGGAACTGTGCATTGTGCATGCTTGCGGATCTCGATGTGCAGTTATATGTTATACTATAAGTCACGTGCTATTTATCACAAATCGCTATAAATCTTGGTATAAATCTAAACAACGGTGTTCATATGTGCCATCGGCGTCTCACTTTTTAGGCATCGAAATTTTAAGCTTTGGCAGGGATCATTTTGATATTTTGATGGACTCGCATCGCACTTTTACCAGTTTTAGCGTCTTAGTTGCCACCGGCTGAGGGCGCTGTCATTTGTAAACTCACTCGCAGATTCCGTTCCCACATTCGACTCATCGTCAGTCATCACTCGCGCGCATAAATTGAAAACATCTGATTATAAAGCGTAACCAACTACCAAGTTAAATGGAGATGAAGCGGCTCTGACTTCTGAGCTTCCTAAAACGGAGAGACTTAATCACTTATTCCATTGAGTGGAAACGCCGTTCAGACTGCACGCCAACCAAAATCGTATGCGATCTGAAAATAAATGGCGGCCGTCAACTTGCTGGCGGAACTGCTGTTGGACCCCGCTGTCACTTTGGGACCGTTCGACACTTTCCCGCAATTTCAAGAATTGTTTCCACCCAAGTATAGGTCAGTATTAAAGTCCGGTAGCGTACAATTTAACACTCAGATTGCTACTCCAAATTCAGAGGGAGGGGGGGGGGGGGTGCGCCTCCCGGGGGGGAGCAGATTGAGGAGCAGATTGAGGAGGGGGGGGGGGGGGGTGAGCAGCCACATCATGCTCATCTGTTCATAAGTTACAAATATGTTCTACACAACATCATCTTAATTTTTCATGGGCATCAATTACATTAAGGACCCCTTCCTAGTATTAAACTTAAGTGAAGAGAATTAAAACTCAAATTTGTGTGTTTTCATCTCATAAGTACTTAAAGGGCAAGATTACCATATGCGAAGTTCACTAATTTTCCTCTGTATTGACTAACAAGCCCTCAGATAGCAATTTCATGTCATCAAAGTCAATTTGAGCAGTGAGAAAATACAAGCATTTTCTTAGAGGGTTTGTACACAGGGTGTTGAGTGAACTTCGTATATGGAAATCTTTCCACTTAAAGATGTTTAGCTTTCTGTGAATGCACGCGAGCATAGGATCTTGCATTGCCAAGAAATTTGAGGGGAAAAAAACACCTCAACATATAGGTTTTCATGTAATTTACAGTTTTAGCCTTTTTTGTGCTCTTTAAATTTGGTCACAAACTTAAAATTTGAATCAGGGCTTAGCCCTGTGGATGATTCTGGGCTATGTCATGTATGTGAAATAAATGCCAATTTTCAAGTAAATGTGGTTCAAGTGTGTTGTGTGCAATGGAGTAATTGAATTAACACAACTGTCAAGATTGTAATAACAAATCTTTGTTCATGTAGGGACCATCCAGACGCCCGTCTCTTGTACAGAGCGTTCCAGAGACAGCGTAGAATTGTGCGTGAAAAGGTTGCCAAGGATATCCAACGACGGTACAAACAAGGTCTGCATGTGAGTACTATGGGCACCGTGTGCCAACAAAAGAGGGCGCCCTTTTGCCTTACAACGACGTCCCATTGGCAGGACACACGTACACAGTTCGCTGGTTGACGCGCACACAGTTCCTTGTGTGTGACGCACATACACCAGGGGGCGTAGTCAGGCAAGATGGCATCGTTCAGTCACCCCCAACTGTACTTTCGGTAATCCTTACTTTTTGGACACCTCTATTTTGTACGAGTTCTGTTCAAAACTGACTTTTGCAGATGACTGTCCAGTACCAAAGTGACTTTTGCAGGCTAAAGAAGTCTTTATTCTTCAGACAAACTCATGTTAGTTATAATTTTGAAAGCACTTTCAAAGAAAATGTGACTTTCCTACCTTTTTTTGCAGTTTTTTGCAGTTGCTTTTAAAATTTATTTTCTGTTTGTCATCGTCGTCTTTAACCCCTCATAAATCAAAGCCCTGCCAGCTCTTTCTACAAAATTAAACCTGCTGATATTCAAGAGGTGTCATTGCCAAATGTTCAAATGTGTCAATAACTTATATCAGAATTTCACTTTTGAGTGTCATATTCAGCTGTTTTGGTGAGTCTTTTAACCTTATATAGGAATGGGGTCCTGAAAGTAAGGATTACCGTACTTTCTTTGCTAATGAAGTGGTAGGTACTTGTCCTGCTTGTGAACGGAGCAGATACAGGTTTCCTCGGACATGACATTTTTAGCGTTGTTGCAATTGACTCGGTGTACCCCCCTCGCTTAGTCCCATGAATGTGGCTTAAATACTGGACTTCCTCCTTATATAGTAAGCCACACAACCGGTATACCAACATGTGTGGAAAGGTCCGTTGCTAGGGTAGCAGAAAATCAAATAAAAATCAGAACTATTTTGTCACTTTATAATCACAAAACCCAATACATGTACTGAACTGCATATTAGCAAACCAAACTTTGAATTCCGTACCTTCAACAGTGTAGTTATCCTGTAGTTTCGGGCAAAAGTCAGACGGCTTTTGGGCACTATAGAAGCATGTAGCGTCCTGGTAGTCTGCTTGAGGTCATAGGTCATGACAGTGGTTTCCACTGTGCGTACGTAACTTTACCAACGTGCATTGGTGGCTTTTTACTGCCATTAAGTAATCATCGGTCTGTGTGCGCCTGCATGTGTGCACTGTTGACCAGAATTTAATGACAGAATGTAAATGTGTTCAGATCCTACCGGTACATGTACCTTTGTTTTCCATAAAGCATGGAAGCCATTTTTGTTGTCATACCCAGTATTTTGACAATTCGGGCGATTCACAATGCAGTGCGCCACCAAGAGTTTGCCATGGAGAGTCAACTTTCCAAGTTTACGTCGACAAAATATGGCCCATTTGAATGAGTGTCAGTAGACACATGAGCTAATTTGTTATAGATTGGGGCAGAGCATTCTGCCGCCTTACCAAAAATCACCATATTGATACAAAGAAAAGAAAAGGGCAAACATATACTCGAATCATTCATTTACGAAACTACTGACCGAAAAAAACAAACAATTTCAAATGTCTCGCGCTGCGAATTTGTCGACCATCTCCCACAATGCACTGGGAAAAATGAACTCTCCGTGGCAAACTATTGGTGGCGCTCTGCATTGTGAATCGCTTGAATTAGTGAAATTAATATTTCTATAACTTTTACCTTTCCTTACAGGGCAGTATGAGCATGCAGGGTAGTAGGACTACAGAGAATCAGTCTTTAGAAGAAACGGTTCATTTCTTGGAAGACAAACAAGCTGAAGTAGAAGAGGTTTGTACATGAAATTCAAGTTCAACTTGTGAGTGTGGACACGGCAAAATAACAAAACCAATATTTCTGTTTCATTAGTCACCTTTGTAATTCTAGTTGATATGGCAGGTGCCTTTCATCAAGTTTTTGGTCACAAAATTAAACAATTGAAAGAAAAAGTATTGGAAAAACTTAGATAATGATAAATAATTAATTTTGTGAGTCTCTGTGTAATGTGGATCAATGATGAACTTGCAAGAATGTGCATAAAACAAAGCTTGGACCGAATGTAAAATAAGAAAATGGCCATTGAATTGAGACAGCAATTTAGTCAGAATGTTTTCTGATTTTCTGAGTTTTCTGAGTTTTCTGATTGCTGTCACTGAAGCTGGCTTCCCAGCCACTCGGAAATTAGGGAAACCTTGAAAATGAGTTTCCAATTTTCCAGTCAGGAAAAACTCAGGGATTTTTGGAGAAACACCAAAAATCAGGGAAACACTCAGGGAATTTGACAGTGACCCAGAAGGGAAAGGTTTTCACCAGTTTGGCGTGTGTGTGTTGTGCCATGTGTCCCAGTTTTTTCCAAGTTGTTTCCAAATTGGCCAGTCGCCGTTTGCGAGTTAGCCATGCCCCTTAGACAACCCTATGGAGTTTTTGTACCATTGAGTTTTGTTTGTCCATTTGTTTGTCCATTTGTATTTACATGTAATTGGACAATATTTCACAGGCTGTGTCAACGCGATTCTAACGCAATAGGTCAATTGTTTTCATCAACTGCTTTGATGGCTTGTTAGTCATGTT
This sequence comes from Patiria miniata, assembly GCF_015706575.1. Taxonomy (NCBI): domain Eukaryota; kingdom Metazoa; phylum Echinodermata; class Asteroidea; order Valvatida; family Asterinidae; genus Patiria; species Patiria miniata. Next base: position 27,617,916 of record NW_024037074.1, read on the forward strand.
AGTGTTTTAATGCAGTGTACATATTACATATCAGTATCTTACAAAATGAAGTTGCCTTGCTGCAACCACCTCTTGATGTCCCAGCAACTTCATATGGTGAAAATATTTGTCATGGAATTTTGGAAGTTTCTCAGGGAAATATCGGGGGAAACTTAGAGAATTTTGTTTTCATAAAGTGCTGGGAACCCTGTGAAGGAAGCAAAACTACAACTAACATCCTTTTTTGTGCGATGTCTCAACATTTTTTATTCATGACCTTGTTTATGTAAATTGTCAAAGACTTAGTTTGCTTCAGGTATGTAAAGACTTAGTCTTCAGATTTGTTTTGTCCTGTTTTTGTCCTGCTGAATGCAGGAACTGAAAGCCACAAGACAGGAAATAGGCACTCTTGAGGAAGCCATTCACAGGTAAGAATTATACATTTCAGTAGGTCTTTTTTATCAAGTTGTAGTTGAGTATTTTTAGTCCAAGTCTTGAGTCTCAAGAGTTGAGTCTCACAAGATTTGATAATTAAATCTCTCTTGGCACACTTGAGTCTTTCGGTTGAGTCCAAGTCCGAGTACCAAGTTGTTTGGGTTGAGTTTTTTTATTCTCAGTAGCGGGTCACTTAGCTCAAGTTCGAGTTCAAGTAACAAGTAACTTGTGATTGCTTGGCTACGCATACATGCAGAGCTGCCAACTCTCCCCGATTCTGCAGAAAATCTTCTGAAAATAAACCAATCTTTCCATGTTCTGATGATTAAATGTGTAAATCTCCCTGATTATGGGAACTTTTGCCCTATTATGTTGAATGTTATTATAAATATGTCCCTGGTAGTTGTACAGAATCTCCCTGATTGCATGATGCAAATAAGGCAGCTCTGATGCATGCAGCATTCTGGAAACCATCGACTTGAGTCACGAGTCACGAGTGTCGAGTCTGAGTTGTGATTGTCAATTCCGAGTCCAAGTCTTTTGACTTGAGTGGAGATTGAGTTGTGACTGGAGTTGTGACTCAAATTGAGATGGACTAAATCCGAGCACTTGACTCAAGTCAAACAATTCTGCCTGTCTTGCCCTCAGTGAATTTTGGTGCTGGTGCAAATAGTGTTTCCAAAACTATTATTAACTAAAAAATAATGCCCTATACAATTCTGAAAAACTGAATCTCTGAAGACAAAAAGATATCTACCAGACGGTTGGCCTTTTTTTTTAATTCTTAGTACACAATAACAAGATCTACCATCTTTGTTGTCATACATAATTGGATAAATTTGAAATTGGATGGTTAGAAAATGTGCTAAAGCCTAACGCTTTATGATAAGTTTTGTTTTCAACACCTTTAAATGTTCTATTTTTTCCACAGCCTTTCGTCACGTCTTGAAAAGTCGAAACCAACTGGTCCATTATCTCTAAGCAACCTCAATCAGCTTGAAGAACTTAAAGTAAGTTATTTCTTGTGCCTCCTAGGCCTTGTGATCCAATCTGATTTTACAGCAATTTCATCCTTCACGTCAAACTTTTAAAAAAAATATCAGAAAAGATATGAGAGCTTAAAGGTAATACACAACATTTGCAAACATCAAAAAACAACAACCAAATTGTTATGAAATATACTTGACTGTAAGTGAATAATAGTTTCAAGCATCCTGTGTAATCATGGCACCTGGTGTGCTGTCATTTTCAAGAGATGTGAAATTTTTGTTTCAATTTTCAACGATGCGACCATCGTTGGAAAATAACTAACACAAGGTCTCTGTTTGTGAAACCAGGATTAACATTTCTGGAACAGGAATTAAATCATTTTATAACCAAAAAAAAACACTTCCAAACAATACTAAAAGAAGCCGTTGTGCATTATGATTAATGAATTAAATGTGATGCGCTGTTGTGATTCTCTTTTCTCTTTCAACTGATCAGAGCAAACAAGACCAAACTTTTTAGGTACAGACATTGTCACATTCCATTCTAGTGTCTTGAACTTTGACCTTGTTTGCCGGGGGGGGGGGGGGATGTGACCATATCAGACCGGACAACTTATTTTTAATTTATTTTATTTAATTTACCAAAGTCCTCTGTATTTTTAGCATCCAATCAAAGATAAGAAACCCTTCTATATTTATATTTTCTTTCTATAATTAACATGTAAACTAAAATGATAGGCTGTTAATGTAATTGGCATAAGTTCGACCCCATTTGATCATTTCTATATGAAATGTGCAATTTGTTTTTTCTATTACAGGGCTTGGCAGCAACTCTCAGAGATCCAACGTGATTTGACCCAACAGTGGACCTGCAATTACATGTACATGTATGTAAGGGTCATGGTCTTGTATAGTGACCATTAAGGGCCAGCGCAAATATGTAATTGTTGCATTTAAAAATTTACAACGCATAAAACATAATGTTGAAAAAGTATGGGATAAATTGCCTGGGTCATGAAAATACAGCTGGCTATATACTGCAAAGTGGGACCAAATACATTTGTAGAAAAAAAATTAAGTGGTTGTGCTCCTGAAACTTGCTAGAGATAGGAAGTGCAAGTCAGACCCCCAAAAATGAGTTAAGTTTGTTTCTGTTTATCAAAATCCCCTCACTACGGGCTTGATGGCTTGAAATAAGTTGTTTATTTGTTAAAAACGCTGTGTTATAGACCTTATGTATTAAAGGCAGAGATATAGGGAAATGGTTTTGTACAGCTTGAATGGCCGTGAGTAGCCTTATGTATATGCATTGTTACTAAATTAAAATAACTAAACCAACCTACCTGCAATGCATAACGTCTATAGACTGGCTCACTCTACGTTTGCAAAATGAGTGCTGCGGTCACTTGACACTGACTTTCGATGGGAAAGGCCAAACTGCTTGATTGGTGTGTTAAAAATGTTGACTTTTAACAGTACAATATAGTGACAAATGGGAAAGTGTGACCTAGTGGTTAGGGTTCGTGACTCATGATCTGAGGGTCAGGGGTTCGAATCCTGCCGCTGGCCATATGTTGTGTCCTTGGGCAAGCCACTTCATGCCCACTTGCTTCTCTCCACCCAGGAGTATAAATGGGTACCTGCATTAGCTGATGGGGAGTAACCTGCGATGGATTGGAATCCTGTCCAAGGGGAATAGAAATATTCGCAGTCGTTTTTGCTACTGAAACCGGAGATAAACGCCGGCCTGATGGGCCACATTGGCTCTTGACAGACTTTTACTTTGTGCTATGGTGACAAATATTAAAGTAACGCTTGGGTAGCTGTTTTACCTGTGGACATTTGACCGGTGGTTTGATATAAATGCAATATGCATGTACAATAACATTGTATCATCTTCTCATTTGTATCAATACCTGTGTGTATGAAATGTATAATAATTAAAGAGTGAACAAAATGATGGCTTTCATTGTCAGATGTTTTGTTGATTGATATGACCTTGAGTGTTTTGGAGCCCAATGGAAGACTTTTGAGATGGTTTGGTGACAGCAACACACCAGTCTTTTTGAATTGTTTGCGACATGTTTAAGTTAATGTGCACATGTTCAAAACGATGCAAACGATGAGAAAAGGACTGGTGTGTTGGCTGCCACCAAGTATCTCAAAATTCTCCCATAACATGCCTCTATCAAATTAGGTTTTGCCCTTCACCGACGTATAAACACTGTATACTCGGTGTTTTACCTCCCGAGTAAAAGTTGGAAAAAATCACTCGGGTGGGACTCAAGCCCATGACCACCTGCTTTCTAGTGCAGATGTCTTACCACTCGACCACTGAGTATACAGTGTTTATACGTCGGTGAAGGGCAAAACCTAATTTGATTTACATCACCCCGACGCAAAATTCCATCTTACGAGTGCCTCTTATCAGTTTCTAACCACAGAATGTTATGCCTTGATCGCCAATCTGCTAACTGCTAACCTAGCACAGGGTTTGTATGCTAACCCTATTATAAGCAAACTATCCTTTGCTATGTTTGAAAATACATGCATGTGCAAAATTAAGCCTAAGCTAATCTGATAATGTGCTAAGCGATGTTAGTTTTGTATTTGCTGTTGTCGGTAGAGATTCTGTGCTTACAGAAGGCAGAGTGTTGAAATTGGGTTCACATCAGGGTTTGTTAGGGGGTGGGGGTTTCAAGGCTCCTCAGAAACAACACCACCCAAATTCGCTCTTTTCACACTCCGCCATTGGGCATGCACAGCCTCGATCTGGCAACTTTACACAATAAAAATGGACGGTTCAGTGATCTGAACCCCGACACGGGAATCACTGAACCGGCTATATTTATTGTGTAAAGTTGCCAGATCGAGGCTCTGCATGCCCATGGCGGAAGTGTGAAAAGAGCGAATCTCTCCCCTCTTTCCCCCACCGATTTTTATTTTATGGAAAGTACCTTCACATACATAATGTGCAATCTGGACAGTGCCTCACGCATTCAAGAAACAGAATAAGGCTCATTTTTACTTCCCTAAACCAATGTACTTCTCTAATATAATGTTGGAAGCTTGAAGATTGGACCTCGGCTTTCCAAAGATCCACGTTCCAACCCCGGTGGTGATTATACCGATTAAAGAAAGTTTACAAACTTTAGAGTGTGTGCATTCCGGTCAGAGTTTTGATCTCGTGGTCTCTGGTTTAGATTTTGTCGGTTGGTCAGACTGTCTGCGGCTTCCTTGGTTGACATCTCTGCCAATGTGTTTCTTGAGGAATGTCAGTATCCGTCCCCATGCAGCCTCCTGTGCCTTTGCGTGCTCCTTCAGCCGGCCTCCTAGAGCCATCACAATATCTGGGTTGCCAACAGAAGAGGAACAGAATTAAGAATGTCAACTCTTAAAGAAAAATCATTCAAAGGTCCATCTGGAGGTTCTGGAAGATGTGTTGGATTGAAGACGGTGGAGCTCAACTACATGTACTATTACTTCAAAGCTTTGAGTTTGATGCTTATTGAATCGTTTTGTTGTTTGTTTTGTTGGGGGGGGGGTTGTGGACGATTTTAGAATGGTTGGGAAGCCGGTTCCCAGCAAAAGTGTTTCAAATTTGTCTAGTCAAGGTTGTACATCAACCGGCAAGTTCAGCAAAACTTCGTTATAGACGTAGACCAAAGAGATAGAGCCCCAACCTCCGTAACAAAGGCCGACATCTGTATTACCTCTTGTACCTTTTCCCGAGGTATACCTGGAACATGTGTGTATACAAGTGGAAACTTTGTGTGGAACCAGGTCTCTTGTAGCAGACTAGGTCTATGGTAACTGGTAAAATATTAGTTCTGTGTTTTATTGTCCTGGTGTTCAGTCTCAAATCATTACAGGTGCAATCATCTTTTGGAGTCTAGTTAACCTTTAATGACCGAAGTGCTGTTCGAGTATGATATTTTAGTAGCGTAAGAGAGACAGTGGAGACGTTCAGTGTTGTCAAATCCTGACAAGTCAACACGCGATCAATTAATTAAAGTCTTCCAGTTTGAAGTTAAGCAACAAGCTACTGAAATGAAAGTCACGAAGGGTACTTTTTTGGTTGGTTTATCTGCTGTTACTTGTAACGGTAATGTTACCGAGCCGAAGTTGTGACGCTATTAGACTTGTGATCTAAAATGGTGAAATGACTTCCGATGAACTTGTCTGCAATTTTATCCGGATTACAAGGAATAACTCACCCATGACATTGACGTAGGCGAACGTGCAAACTGGACCATAGGGCGGCTCCAAGATGTGCCCCGCGCCTTCATAGATGATGATCTCGTAATTGTCTCGACCAGTCACTCCTCGTCTTCTGAAGGCTTCTGATAGGTACTCTAGGATTGGAACACACTCGTCGGCAGAACCACCCATAAAGAGGACCGGACATGTAATGTTTTCTATCTGTTCGAGCAAATGAAGAAATTGCTGTTTAGGTCCTGAAGGACTTTTGATGGGGAATTTTCAAACCGTAAAAAAAATTAAAACATCGTGATACATTCATCTGTCTGGAATGACATTGGGGTGTTGTATTTTTAAGAGAAAGCGGACCAAAGTCGAGTGCTTAAAGGAACAGCTGCAACCAAGCCATCATGCAATAAATCACAAATCAAACATAAGTCAATCGCAAGTCATCCAGTGTCAAGTTAAACTGTTTGTTGGCATGTTAAGAATTTTATATGGTCACTCAGAAAAAGAGGCAGTAATTGGAAATCTTGACCAAATATGAGGCTTATTGAAATTGGATCTTAAATGTTTTGTTAACCTCATACATTGACCTTGTCTATCTACTGGCGACAATATTAGTTGGGCCTCAATGAAATTTGTTGTTCGTACCTCAATGAATTCTTTGTCTTTGATGTCTCGGGCCGCGGGCCATCCTGTCAACGGGTGAAGAACGCCCTCATCGTCAAATGTAGTAGCCTCAGTATCAAACCTGACATAACGACAGACATTGACCTCCATTGATAGACCATGAAAGAATTATTAGACACAACATTTCACGTGTGCATTACTACTGTGCAATCATATCTTCAGATGCGTTTGTGACATTTTTGAGAATTGTAAAGGGGTTAATTGGTGAATGTTACCTGGAATGAAGCAATATCACAGTCAAACGATGTGAGAGATTATGAAAGTGAGGTTTAAAGACTTGATATTTGTTACATTACATGTATGTCAAGAATACACTAGTAAAAGTTTTAGACCGTCATTTTGCCTCTGAAGGCGATTTGTGGATCGATGATTTGTAGATGTGCTAGAGAGATTATAACCCAAAACTTAAAAGTTTCACCGTTCGCCCGGGGCCGATCCGTTTCAAAAATTACATCGTCGTTGTAAGGGGAAGACTTGCATGCACGTTTAAAAAAAATTCTATGCTTCAGAAAAGTTGCCCAGAAGAGTCTGTTTTTACAGAACATATCATCTTTGGTAAATACATTTCTTCTCACTCACCTGCAGCAGCAAAGCTTTTTTTTTATTTTAAGGTAAAAGGTAAAATGTCACCAAGGGAGCATCTTACCATACGAAGGGTAGTGCCTTCCCTCTGTAGTTGAGTGTGACATTCGGCATGAATGGCGGGCAAGACACGAACGCCGTAGCCTTAATAAGCTGTGGGGAGAACAAAACAAGCACCAAGAGTGAATGTTAGTATTGAGTCTTGCTCTTCACCGACGTACGTATACGCACTGGTCATCAGTGGCGCACCCAGGGGGCGGCCTCGGGGGGGGGGGGGCTTGAGCCCCCCGCCCCCCCCCCCAAGAGGTGTAGAAAAAATATATATATTTTTGGGGGTAATTTTTTTAGTCCCATGATTTTACCTTGGTGATGTATGTGGCCTATTTTCGAGTAGTATAATAGGGGTGTAAGTGGCGCCACCAACGTCAAAATAGTCCCCCCCCCCCCCGAAAAAAACCTCCATTTTTTTCAGCGGCCCAAAATGTTGGGCAACTTTTTTTGAAAAAAAAAATGTTAGCCCCCCCCCCCCAAAAAAAAACCCCCAAATCCTGGGTGCGCCACTGCTGGTCATACTCAAGAGGTGGCCGAGATCAGGCAAGAGGAGAAACCCACGAGCTGTCTCGGGTGGGACCCGAACCAACGACCTCCTGTTTACAAGTGCTGACCGAAGAGGTCCACGTAGCCAATATATGTTGCCCAAGACGGATGAGGATTCCTCCCTTGGTATTCCAAGGGGTGTACCGTTCCAGGCAAAACGGCTGTTGCAAACTATGGTGGAATTTTCTATAATTTGTTTGGCCGCCGATGGAAGAAAAAATGCTCAGTGTACTATTAAACATAGAAACTATAAAGTTATGCTCATTTTATCATAGGAAATGTGTATTGACCTTCATGATATCTATGGACAAGGCATCATTATGTTTGAAATATTAATAACGGTAAAATTGGTAGTGGTAGGCTATCAGCTTCAGTCCAAAAATTGGGCCACCGGTATCAAGTGATTGAAAGGAGCAATGTTCATAGTGATTTTTGGCAAGGTATGCACATCTAGAGTTGGAAAATGTGTTATATCTTTGCAGTGTGAGCGGTGGCAGTTTTTTTGGGTGTCATCACTTTATTAATTTTTTTTCAAAATGGCCGCCAATATGCTTGTTACCGGATTAATTATATGTGGTAACAAGCATGTTTTGGCCGCCATTTTTTTTTTAAGTGATAGCACCCAAAAAGCTGCCACAGCTGCAATGCTATCACATTTTCCAACTACAGGGGTGCATACCTTGCCAAAAATCACAATGAGCATTATTCCCCTCATTTGATACCGACCAAACCCCCAGGCTGATAGCCTATGGGTTTTATGAGCGATTTTTGTTTCGGGGGGGGGGGGGTGGATAGCGTTTTCAAAGTTAACTACCTGATGCACTTCACATTCATATTGACAGAGTTGCATTTACCTGCCATCTTTGAGGCGTTCTGTTATGTTAATCCATTCACAATGAATGCATGAAGTCTGCGTGTGCTTATCCCTGTTGAACAAAAGCAGACACCTCAAAGATGGCGGCAGTGCAAACAATCTACAATGGCAGGGAGACCAAATCAATTCACATTGACGTCTCGTTTGGCAAAATGTATCCCTACCACTGATCTCTGTTATGGATAGCGCTTCTGGCCGTGGGGGTGAAGTCACTGGACGCCATTTTCACACTCCCTTCGGCAACGTAAAAGTATATGCAAAGTCATAAATACTGTGGGCAAAATGAATAAACACAATCAAAATCCAAAATCGCTTCCTAAACTGTTATAATTCCGCGCTTTTTATATGCGGATTCGTGCGTTGTGGGGCTTTTGAGGGAGCTACAAAATGGCCGGCGCGTGTGAGCGAGGGCGTCACGGTCTTGTGCACACGCATATGGTCGAAGCGCCATCCAGTTAGTATAATAGAGATCAGTGATCCCTACCTGCGGGTATTTGATAGCTAAATGAAGTCCTATGGACCCTCCCATCGACGATGCTACAATCCCTATACCTCCAGGCTGGACATACGATTGGGCTGCGAACCACTTTAACGCCTCCTGTGAGAAACAATCACAGCATAGAAAACAAATTCACAATCAGCCTCCGGGGAAAAATCATGCTCGTGTTATTTTTATATTTCTGAAAAATTGTAAAAACTTTCGTGAAAAGTCGATCAGTACTGTTGCCCGATAATTGGTAAATTCTTTGAAAAACTTCCCACGGCTCAAGTGTTGGTAAATTCGATTAACATTTTTTTTTCTAAACTTTTGGGAACATTTTGCTCGCAGTTGTGTTTTTTGTAGCAAACATTCGGCACGAACATGAGCAGCAATTGACAATATAAGTAGTGCCATCAAAGTACAAAGCCATATTCCAGCTTTATGTGTGTTTTTAATTGATTTCATATTGAAACAAAGTACTCGCACAATCAAAGTAAATACTTTTAAATTGAAAAGAAAAAACACATTTTTTTTATTTCACTTTAAATGTGAACTTTAACACGTGTTTCTTTTTAAAGTAGGCTTAGTATTTTTAAGTCGTCCTCAGTTCAACTTGCGCTTTGCTTGGGAACGAGGTTAAATCGTGGCTTCAACAAAATGTTGATGTGAATGGTCACCTCGAAATATTCAAAGTCGACATTGAGCATAGTCTCCGATAAGTCTTCGTAGGCGAAGATGGGCAGAGCGTAGCTCGCGTAGCCACGGGAGGCTAGCAAAGCAGCACGGAACTCCATCAATCCCCCAGCCGTACCGAACATGTCCAGAACGGCGGGAAATGGTCCTGGCCCTTGACAAGATAGACAAAAAAAAACAGAGATCAGTGTTTTAAATGGAAAGGAAATGTATTTGTATTAATAGTGGAAATCGAGGACAAAAACGAGGAAACTCCCTTGGGGACATTTACGTATTGAGGACAGTCCTCGATTGAAAAACGTACAAAACCATTGAGAGGAAACACATGACTGAGAAAAGACCTTTGTTATTTAAGGACCTGTTGTCATGTGAGGACAGTCCTCGATTGGAAAAGGTATACAAGACCAATGAGATGTAACACATGAGTATAAACCCTTTCTCCGATTAAGGACTTGTATCCGAGTGAGGACAGTCCTGATGATTTAAAAAGGTATACAAAACGTACCAATGAGGGCCTCAACAAATTGAGGACGAGTGACCTAGTGAGCACACTCATTGAATGGAAGAGGTACGTGTGCAAAACCAATGAGGTGACCTATGAGAAACGTCTTTTTTTCTAACTTAGGACCTGTAGCCACGCGAGGACAGTCCTTGATTGAGAGAGGCGTATGAAACCAATGAGAGCTGACACATGAGGAAACCCCTTTCTATCTGAGTACCTGTAGCCGTCCTCGATCAGAAAACTTTTCAGTATGGGTTCACCATGTAGCCATAAAGGCCAGAAATGATGGACAATGCACAAGTCGATCAGGAAACCGACCTTTCGGTTTGTAAACAACCCCTCGTATGAAATCATGGCCGGTCAGCTTGATACGGTCGACATCAGTCTCTCGCATGTACCACTTGTGAGCCACGGCTACGTGGATGGGCTCGTCCGTGGCTAGCTGGGTCTCGTCAAGATGGCCGCGATGTAGGGACAGTATAACCACTACGGGCTTGTCAGGGTGCTTCTTGGCGAAACGGATACCAAGCTGTTGACCTGGGCAGGGCTGGAGGCTCCAGAACAGGCCCATGGGCTCAACACCTGTAGAGAGGATCTTCAAATTAAAGTGGGCTTGGCTTAATAAATAGTTTATCAAGATGATTCAGCTAATTTATACAGCCATAATTACCATTCATCTGCATCTTAATTGGAGCCAAAAAAAAACACTTTGCTACACCACCCCCTCCCCCTGCTCTGTCAAAAATGTATTTGTTTCATAAAAAAAATCCTTTAAAATAATGCGAACGATCCCCCCTGGGGGGGGGGGCGAATGCACATGCACTTCCAAACTAGTATTATCTCCCACCCGTCCCTTGACCCCACCCCTGATTTTTAAAACTCTCACCACTGTATGTGCCTCCGATCGAGGGATCCTTGTCGAGTGAAACACGGCCGTCCTCGTCGGCTATGAGGTGAGCCCAGCCCTGGAATCTCTTGGTGATCTCCGTCACGTGTGAGCGGACGGTGACGGGACAATGCGACGCTAGCCCGGCCACTGAGATGACCACTCGCTCGTCCATCAGGCTGGAACTCGGACTGACGCTAATAGTTGCCATGAGAAAGTCTCAAGGGAGCTAGAGCTAGGGGAAAAACAGGTCTGTGATAAAGTACAACTTGAGCGAAGCCCCCGTGTACGGCGTAACGCAGCCCTGCTGTTTCTTTCCGTGTTGTCCTTGAACGGTCTTTGGCCTTGCGGTTGATTGGTTCAACAAAAGGATAATTTAAAGTTTGAACGGCAACGAGTACTAATGGCTGTGATTTATCGATGTGATCAAGTAAGGTACACATATCAACGTGCAGTGATCTGTTTACAAATATCACATTTGTCAGTTATTTTTCAGTGCGAGGAGCGATAACAGCTGAAGTTCATGGGCATGGAGTACCGGTTCACTATTTTTAGGTTAGCAGTATCGGACGGTGTTGATTTTTGCCCCAACAACCCATCCCTCTTAGTAAAGACCCGCATGCATGGGCGTCGAGACTGGGAGGGGGCGCTTGCCCCCCCCCCCCCGAAAAAGCCAAACAAAAGACATCAAAGACACCATATTCTCCCAAATGTTCCCCTATCTGCCCCACTATTTGCAAAAGTTACCTTGTTAAGCATTGTAAAATACAAGAGCCAAAAATAGATGTTTTTATTTGGAACATGTTATCTTAATGTTTGTGTTTGCATTGCTATAAATAAACGGGTGTATTTGAAAAAAATGATGGAGTTCAGCATACATCATAATTGGGGCTTTTTCGAAACGTAGGATCGATCTCCGAATGCGGCGTCGGAAGAATTGAGGTCCCTGACTTGGAAAACCCAGACTTTATGCATCTTCGAGCTCGTTCTGCTTAAATAATCAAACATTATAAAATGAGGTCACCAAAAAAACCCATAAATCAGTGTATTCCTGTAAAATTGTATTGGATACTGAATTCTGATATCGATGAAACCGAAGCTGGAGCGAAGTCGAGGTTTTGAAAACACCACGTAAACAAGAGCAGTCCCCACCTGCCAATCAAAAGCTTTACTGTCTCACTTCCGACCAATAGGAATCAATCTCGACGCTGAGTGCGTGACCTAGTCAGCCGGTTTCATTTCGGTATCTCTCCTCGTTTAAAGAAAATAGGCCGGACTGTTTTATCAGAATGTGATAATTTTATTTGGTCAAATATAAATTTGTCTAATAGTTTTTGCGAACACAGCATAAAGGTTTAAGATGAGTTGAAACTGTGTTGAAATAATTTAGTTTCGGTTGATTTGGTAAGAATTTCCAGCCGCGTATGAACATTATCTGCAGGTCTCATCATCGCCGTGTAAAACGAATATCTATAGCCTTATCACTGGCTACTTTCTGTGAATGTGATTAAGCGCGAGCAAGTTTGCTGTGGTGCTCAAAATTCAGAACGAATACGGAATAGACTGCACTCTTCTTTTGCCCACACATAAAATAACAATTTTCAGCGGATTGTTCGAATGAATATATCTCACTACCTCGATGGAAACAATGTGAGAAAAACTTCCACGTGGAGTGTGGTTTTCGGTAGAGTATTTCGTTGGGAAACTAGGCGAGCTTCAACGGTGTGCCTACGGCCGGCCGCGAGAGAGTCGGCTGTGCGGACGGCTAACGATGGATCAAGCTGCAGTCGGATATTTCCAAGATGGCGTTGCCGCTGCTCTTTGGAATTTATGCACTCCAATTTCTGCACTGACGTCTCAGACTTCTTACCCTGCATGGCCGTGAGTTTAACTGTATATGGAACAGAAACTTTAACTGAGTTTTCCAGTGAACTTTGTGGAAAATGAACCCCGGCCGGGGTTCCACCCTGTCGCTGTTTTCTTGAAATTCGCAGTAGGCCTACTCCAAGTTACACTACTCAGTTCTCTGACTTCTGTCCATGGAATTGTCGTGAGCGCAATACTAACTAAACTTTAACTTAAACTTACCACGGACTTTGAGGAAACGAACCTAAACCGTCATTAACTCTAAAATTGTAGTTGTTTTGTCCGGGGCATACTCAATGTACCGTACATGACATGGCACAGTCTTGTCTAAAAAGCGACGAACCCTTTATACAAGATTTGAATCAAGAAACTGAGATAAATAGGCTTACATTAGTTGAACTGTGAACTAAAACTGTGAAACAGTTCACACTCCAGTGTCCTGGATTTTTTGTGTCACAGTGGAATTTATCATGTGGACAAGTAGAGAATTCGTCATTTGGTAAGTCAAAGACAATTTCTGAGGTAAGTGAAAACTTATTCCAGAAAATTATTGTGTATCAGTTTCATACTTGCTTGTTCTATTTGTAAAAAGACCCCCCCCTCCCATGTATGAAATTGTTATGTCCAGATTTATAGTGTCTCTCTTTACTTGTAACCGTTGCAAATTCCATAAAAAATAACGGGTCATAGTTGAAAAATTTACTCCGAGTCTGCCCCCTCTCACTTACAAATACACATTTTAGGAATAGCTGGGTATCCTTTTCAAAGTTGCCGTTCTATTTGTATTTTTCTAGTGTCTACTTGCAATATTTTGTGAAATGTTACAAAATGTACTGGTATGTATGGGGCTAAGGCCCCCTATTGGTGGAAAGTGTACTCCGAGTCTGCCCAATTTTTCACGTTCAAATTGATCTAGGTCTAGGCTAAGAAACTGGGCTAGCCTCCATGTTTCAAAACAAATTTTCTGTGATCCCTTGTAAATTAAAGTAATGTTATTGTTGACAGGACAAATGCGCATGTTTTTCCTACTTTCTCCCTGTACAATTTTCCCCTTTATTTACAAAATGTTTGTCCATATTTCGAGTTTGTTCCTGTACTTTTTCCTTCAAAAAAGAATGAAAAGGTTATGATTGGAAAACGTACTCCGAGTCTGTCCTAGGCTATTATGCAATTTAAAATTATTAGGTTCCGAGATTTAAAAAAAATGTTATGTGGTAGTTTTTGTTTCAGTCGACATGACTCAACGTATTAACCCGAGTTTGCTCCTAAATTCCATTCTAAAATTAATAGCCTCCGAGCTTTAAAAACCTCTGATGCAGGCTAGATTTAGTTGGCTCTGAGCATCAAATAATTTCCTCCGCATCCAAAATTTAATGTGCTTGTCTAATTGAATAGAGGTATTTCACCCGAAGTTTGTCCCTCTTTTACATTCCAATATTAATTGACTCCCAGGTAAGAACCTATTTTCTATAGCCAAGTCAATGTTTGTGGTCGGCTTGACGCAAGGTATTGATTTTTCTCCCTGTGGTATTGTATGGAGTAGATGTAAGAGATTAACACCTGTGAATTCCTTATAAGTCGTCTGTGGCCCGAGCCATATATAAAAAAAAGTTGTATGACCTCTAACCCCCAAGTCGGCACGTGCCGCTGATTGATGCGCGTACAGGTCCATTGTTCTTCTGGGTGAAGTTATGTGGCAGCTGGCACGCGCTATATCTCTGAAATATTCCTCTGCATTGTGCCCGGCCTGGGTACACGTAATTGACAGATTCTCCACGCGCTTGTCAAAGTTGACAAGTCGCCTTCAAGTCTAATGTTTTTATATGAAACTGGAGATTGAGAACAAAATTCAAGACAAAAGCTTGCATCTCTTGAACCAAGTCAAGTGTAACATGTAGCCAAGCACTCATTCACTGTATTTCACCCTCGTCACAAGAAAAATCGGGACAACGATATTTTTAAAATGACTCCAGTTTCTCCTTGAAGACAATAATGTCTCTTCCCCATCAAGCATGAAGTATATAAGCCTAGTTGCAAGAAATGTAATCTTTACATTTGCTGGAAAGTCCTCCTCAAGTTTTTCATTTTCAACAGACTAATTCGTCGCAACAATATCCTTTCCGTGGACAAACGAAAGTGACGGTGGTCTATATAAAGGGGTTTAAATTTACTCTCTTTCAGAAAACAAAACTTCTCCTTGTCAAAGATAATTGATGGCGCTCAAGAAAAAATATCGAAACCGGCCAGGGCATTTAATACCTCCACAAGTTCAAAACCACTTGATGCCATTTTTTCTGACCCCTTTTATGGGCGGGGCCATGACATTAAAAAGTGCTTCGCGCGAAAAATATTCCGATAATTTTACTATTCTGTTTAGCTTTTGGACAGCTCACCCAAGTGCTACATCACGAGAACAGTAACAACCTCCTCACACCGCAACACCCCCCTTAACAAAAACTCCCCCCCCCCCCTTAACAAAAAACACACACATTACCACAAATCTACAAAATGCAGAATTCGGTGAACAGACATGTTTTCCCAAATGCATTTATTTCTTAACTTTATAACCATCTACATTATTATACGTACACTTCAATCCTAGGATGCCTTGTTGCATTTTTTTAATCTTTAATTCAGCCAATATTTTCATGTTTTTTTCTCCAGTGAGAGATAAGCTACTCCGCAATGCAAGATGATTTGAAACACATTTTAAAGTTAAAATCGTCAAAACCTAACATGGGCTATTGAAACTCATGAGCACCCATTTAATACCTTGTACCTTTCTTTTTGTGTGTTCTACTGTTGCGATTAATTTCGTGCAAACATTCGAAACACAGCCAAAATATTCTGAAACAGCCAACTCAACAGAAGTAAATAATAGTACCAAGCATCCTGTGCCTGCAATCATTGCCCCTAGTATGCTGTCATTTTTCAAATTTTAATTTGATGCCAGTGATGGGCAATGGTATAGGCATGACATAATTGGCTGATAATTCCGGCAAATTTGTGGCAGCTTAGCAAATTTCAGAATTTCGGGCCTTGTGCAGCTGCTGTATCGTGAAACCCCTCTACACTTATTTTCCATTACCATTCCTAGGCCTACCCTTCAAAAGGTGACAATGGCCACATTGTTTGTATACATTATGTTAATATCTACATAGCACACTTTTTGTTTTAATAGAACACAAAACTGTTAAGAATTTGCATATATCAGACTTTGAATATACTGTTTGACATTAATCTAGGTCGTTATAAATCTGTGAAAGCCACACCAATATGTAGTAAGAACATGACTAATGATCGAAGAGAAATGACAAATCCTTTAGATATTACATGTATATAAAATGGAAGAATACACATACACAATGAATGTGTTACATATTCTAGAAATTAGAACATCTCTTGAAGAAACCAAGTGAATATTGTATGCATCCTCTCACGGACTACATATAGTTTGTTTGCACTGCAGCCATCTTTGAAGTGTGCATCTTTTGTTCAACAGGGATTACACATGAGGAGACCCAGTGTTCATTCATTGTTAATGAATTGACGTAACAAATCACACCTCCAATATGGCATCTGAATGCAATCCATCTATACAGCGAGTGTAAAATATTTTGGTAATGGGCAAAACCGAGTATCAAAAAAAATGTTTCTTCTCGAAATGTGTTTTCCATAAGGAAACTATATGGAGAAATACAAGTAAGCTCCTTAAAAATACGATATCTTTAACAGCTGCGTTTTTACTCTTTCGTGTTCCTGTATTCTTTTAACTAATCTTGAGCATTGATCTTGGTCACCACTATTAGATAAAACGTAGTAAAGATCAATTTCCTAATCCGTCATTGCATGCTGATTTAAAAAAAAACACTGATATGCCACAATGGCGAGATGGGTGTTCCAACTAAAAAGTAACCAGGATTTGTAGGTATACAGATGTGATAAAGAAATAAAACCTTCACAATGGTTGCTGATCTATAGTTAGATTTGATACTGAACTTTGTGAGATTCTCTTCATCAGGCATGCAACTGTGAAGTCACAAAAAAAGAGGAAATTCAAATTTTTTGAAGACTTTGTACAGTGTTTTTCTATTTTCAATGGCACACTTGGGAAGTACAAAAAGAGGAAATCAGCTGATCCGAGGAAAAGTTACATGCCTGCTTCATGAAATACACAAATTTATTCTATCAAATTTCATTGCACTTTTCTTAAATCAGGAAAATGAAATATACATGATGCAAAACCACTACATATAGACATGATAGAAGGGAAATCAGTAAAATTGTAACTGTGGCAAAAGCAGTGTACATAGCCTAGAGTATACTTTTATCAAGCAGCATTATTTGTTTGACAAGACATGAACCAAAGAAGGAAAAAAAATCACTGTTTCATATCGTTCAACTCTTGTAGTTTAGTGAGTCAGTCTGACAGTAGCACACAATTGTGCTTGGGGTTTATGATGTCATAATGACATCGTAATGACTTTATCTGGTAAAAACAACAAAGGTTTATTGTATTTCATACAGTAACATTCGTCATTGCGTTGTTCATTTGTACTGTAATATTCTCCAGAAAATCTAAGAACTTCAAACTTACTTTTGAGAATAGCCTGAAGCTGAATTTTGCAAAATTTGGTACAAATTCTAAAGTACTATTTCAAAGTAACAACATCTAAAAACTGGGTGTACTTATGGAGAATTTTGAAATTTATCATTTTTTCATCCGTGTAACTTGAAGAAAAAAAAAGCCATTCAGCAGAAATTAAGTTTACATTTTTTTTGGATTCTGGGAATCCTGATAATATGACTGTATCAGACCAAAAATTAAGCTTAAACCATTTAATATATGTTTTTCAATAAATTATTTAGATAATTTAGTCTTTAAAAAAGGTTGGCACAAAGAATTATTAAATTAAATATTTAGGTACATGTATTTAAATCAATACGTGATTTAGTTGGAAGCATGATCCATGAATTACCACTGACATTAACATGTTGGGTAAAAACAAAAACTCCCAAATCAATTTTTTTTAAAAGATGTACTCCCCGTGTTAAGGAAATTACTCAATGGTAAACTACAATGTGGGATGATTTGTTTTTATTCAGTCCATGTCTCATTCAAAAGTGAATAGGCCTACATGTTTCTTGTTTATTGCTAGAAGAAAAACCTTTTTTTTTTCAGGATGAAACTTTAAAATACCAAGGACAGTACACCTTTAAGTATTTGTTACGAATATCTTTCAAATTAAACAGTAGTTAAGTAATTGCACCTGCTCCAAGAAAAGTATGTTCGTGTTTCCCAACTCCGATTTAAAGGATTTTCAAAACTTATTTTCGGTGGGAGGTAATTCACAATGACATGAAAAAGTTTAAAACAACTTTCTAAATGTATCTTCAAATCACACACTCACACACTAAGACTGATAAAAAAATGGTAAAATCAGGAAGTAGTATTGGTAGGAGGTTATCTATCTTGGCGTTTACTCGCTGACTGATGTCATTGGTTGATGTACTTTTCCGCCTCCTCCAACATGCCTTTGGTGTCCCTGTACTTAGCAATCGCTCTGGCTTTCGCCACGCCCAGCCACTTGTAAGCTTGGTGCTCATTGGATAAAACCACTGGGGTGCCACAGTCCTTCATCTGGGCCAGCCAAAAGACAACCTCCTTGGGTTTGGCTTTCTTGGTCTGGTACCGGATTGTCCAGCAGATATCCTTATGAATATTCAGGTGCTCTGGCAGAAGCCCCGCCTCCTCTGCTGTTTCTCGGAGGGCAGTCTCGTAGACGGTTTCGCCGGGATCAACGTGACCTTTAAATTGGGGGTTGAAAATTGAAGGAAAGGAAAAAAAATGGTCAAGAGGATTAGGAATCGGTGTTGTTTTCTGTTGGAAGTTTTGGGCTTAAAGGGATATTACGGCCTGGAATGCAGCCGATTGGGCTACATAATGCACTTTAAACGAAATTAGTGTAACTTGAAGGAGCTTAAGTTAAGTAGCATCTTAACAGTCCATCCACACCACAATCCTCTAAAAACGGGGCTGAAATGCATGACTGAATTTTTTTTGGGGCTGCAGTGTAGTGCCAGTGGACTCTGTAAACGCAACTGTCACGTAGACATGGTACATGTGCTTTACGTAGCGTCGTCAACATGCATGACATGGACGGATAGATCATGCACTGGTTGAAAGTAGTTGCAACGTAGGCCTACATTGTATTTTTCATCGCATGAACATGCTGAACCGAATTCGGCCTAGGCCATGTATGTAGGCCTACCTGATTTACGCGTTACATGCAAAAACGTACGACCGAAGTGGTCGAAGTTTGAGTGGGTTAAACAAATAGCATGTGGATGCGTAGCTTGAGTGACTCCAGCTGACATGCTCATATTCATTCACATGTAGCGCTGGAGGAAGGCCTGTGCGTTTCCATGTGGTAGCAAGAGACCCTAAAAAAATGGCCTCTCCCAAAAATTGTTCATTTTCACCTCTAATATCCCACCCCAGAGTTCACACACATACCTCATACATTCAGCAGTTATTTACGAAGCCTAATGATCGATTTGAAACAAGACCAACAAAAAAAAGTGAAAAATCTTGACGATTTTGGTGGCTTGTCCGTAAAATACGCCTGTTCCAACGTCTGTCTTCCATTTTGTTTTGCTAATTATATTAATGTATGCATCACGTGATGACATAAAAAAAATCGGCGCGCACGATGTATTTGGGTACCACACCGCTTTCAGGCGCCGCAAGTGAGTTCAATTTTCGTCTGGTGCGTTGCCGTGGAGAGCATTCTCGTCTTGCTTTCCGCGACAACGCACCAGACGAAAATTGAACTCACTTGCGGCGCCTGAAAGCGGTGTGGTACCCACATACATCGCGCGCGCCGATTTTTTGATGTCATCATCACGTGATGCATACATTAATATAATTAGCAAAACAAAATGGAATACAGCCGTTGGAACAGGCGTATTTTTACGGACAAGCCACCGAAATCGTCAAGATTTTTCACTTTTTTTTTGTTGGTCTTGTTTCAAATCGATCATTAGGCTTCGTAAATGACTGCTGAAATTATGAGGTATGTGGGTGAACTCTGGGGTGGGATATTAGAGGTGAAAATGAACAATTTTTGGAGAGGCCATTTTTTTAGGGTCTCTTGCTACCACATGGAAACGCACAGGCCTTCCTCCAGCGCTACATGTGAATGAATATGAGCATGTCAGCTGGAGTCACTCAAGCTAGTGGATGCGAATGTAGCTTGAAATTATAACTGACCTTTCGGCGGTGCCCAGCTCGTGTGATTACTCGATTTCTGAAGCATCAGATACTGTACTTCCTGCTTAAACTTGCGGAAAACAAGCAATCCTCCAGCTTTAATAATGTCCACGGACGCCATCATGAAGTACGCCCTCTAATGTTGGCACTATCGCAAAAAGTACCTGATCGTTCGCGAGCGAGCGAGGGCGCTGCAATGGTGTAGTGGTGTTGTTTCACACGTGTGGCTTACGGTACGCCGGTCCTCGCTTTCCCGCCTTTAAAACTCAAAAGTCTTCTGAATTCGTGTATTTTTTTTTCACCTCTGTAAAATTGCACCCAATTAAGAAAGTATTTCAGGAAAAGGGTCGAAAGGCCCCCCTCGATGCTCGATCCCAAATTCGACACTGATGGATCAAATACTTGAAATTGTAGGTGTAGGCCTATTCATGTAATTGTAACTTTGAAAATGAAATATTCAAGTATTTTCACTGTTTCATATTTTTTAACTCCTTGTCCGCAAACCTATCCATAGCAGTGCCGCATTTGTACGAAACTTGTTTTGTTTTGAACTTTTAGTAACATGTGCGAGCGATGCACAATAAGCTCTGGCCGTTGCAAAAAGTCGAGTCTTGCATGAAATCGACCAAAATGATCCCTGCCGGAGCTGAAAAATGCGCGACGCCGATGGTACACATGGAACACCATACTTTTGGTAAATTTTCCGGAGAAAGACAGACCCGACCGACCGGTCACCAATCATGTAGAAGCTCCTGCCCGAGCTTAAAAACAAATCCCCCCCCCCCCCCCCCCCCCCCACCTATGCACAAGCGGCGTAGCGTTGCCGGCCGAGGCATCAAAAGGGTACCGAAGCACACTTTTTAAAGTAGATTATCGGAGACTGACACCGAAGGTACTATATTCTTGACCCAATATTGGATTTGGATTGAATTCCCCGACATTCGCAGTACAAAGCCGCCAGAGTGGTAGAGGTCCCATACCAACAAGACGAATCAAATGCAGTCTTGGGAATTTGGAACTTCAGCAGTGCTCCCCGAACATTTCCAAGTATACCTACCTCACGCGCGCCGTATTCACGCACACGCGCACGCGCGTGTAGGTGTGCTCGGAATTTCTGGGGTAGCGTTGCCAAAGTTTCGAGAACTGGATTCGATTCTTCTTGTTGATAGTGCCCTGTACCGTTATCTTATCTTGAACCAAAATCTGTACCGTTAAATAACGCCCCCGCACGATTTTCACTCGATGGCGAGCGCTTCCTGATGCTAGGATATACATGTAGCCCCACCTAATAAAAAGCAAATTATGTAAACTTGTACCACAAACTACTATACAAAGACACAGACAGGATTAATTTCGGAACTATCGCAAACGTTACTGTATTTAATGTATAACAGCTTTCTAGCAAAGGAATCGCCCCATTATTCTTTTAAAAGTTAATTCAAGAATGCGATACGCGATTTCAAGACGCAAACAGTTCATGAATTATGAACACTTATAAAGAATATGTACAAGTTAGCCCTTTTACAAGTTGCACTCGTAAAAAAAAAAACGAACAGAAACTAAAGTCACGAAATTATAGCTGCAAAATATATATTCTTATTGAATACACCACAGGAAAACCCTTTTTTTTAAACAGTGCAATTACAAATACAAACAATAGAGAAAGTAAATTAGTCGAAGTAAAAAGGGAGTACATCCATGCACTGTTGTACATATATTTGGTTGCACATTATTTTGTAAGACACTCGTAATATATAGGTTGCTGTCCAGTAAATACACTGCCATAGACCCCCTGTGATGATAAATCACCCACTTCCAAGAAGTGGAGGAAAATACAACTCTCCAAGGTGTTTGAAACACACATCACATTAAAGCTTATTTCATCATCTTTTATTTTATTTTAAATTTTTGTTGGGTAATCCAATGACTTTTGGGATAAATTTCCATCCAAAGATGATCACCTCTAAAAGTAGTAGTTCTGAAGCCCATGACCATTTTGGGAAATGATGCCTTAAAGCTCATTACAAAATAGACCAAATTTAGGGCACAATTTCATCCCAATTTCACTTAAATACAAGCTCACAGTCCTGGTCACGGCTTCCATCCTTTTTCTACAAACCCTCAAGTTCATGACCCACAAACTACTCTAACTGCAGAGAATTTGAGCGCATGCAAATTGTCATTTGACCGGCGTAGGCAGTTTTGGGCCTATTTACTGGCCTGCACCCCTAATTAACAAAGTATTTCACTGGTGTCATAGAATTTACAGACGCCATGTTTTGTGCGGTGATCACTGTACCATTGAAAGCAAGATCAAGATTTAACAAAATTATGTCATCTTCAGAAATTGAAAATTCAACATCACCTTTTTTTTTGCAAGGAAACTTTTTATCAAATAAACAACTCTTTAAGACATCCAATCTACTGAAATCATTAATGGTCTCAATGTACAGCAGTTCAAAAGCAGTTTTCGAAGTGAAACAGGTAAGTTGAAAGTTTTCACACACTCTTTTATTTCAAAACTCGGTATTTATTTATACAATGGAATGTACAGTAAGATGGTCCTTGTGGACTTAATAGGGGCGAGTCTGGCCAAGTAGGCCATGTCCTTGGGCAAGCCACTTCATCCGACTTGCCCCTCTCTACCAAGGAGTATAAATGGATACCAGCATTAGCTGGGGAGTAACCATGTCATGGACTGACATCCACTCCAGGGGAACGGAAACGAAACTGGAGAATTATGCCAGCATGATGGGCCATATTGGCTTGTGACGTTTTTATTTTTGACATAGAAAACCACTCCTTCCGTCAGTCATAACACATAATGATTGTCTGGTCAAGTCCATCAAAAGTTAGATCATATGTCCATCACCACTGAAATCTTTCATCAGGAACAAGTAAAAGAGAATGAACAGTGATGAAGGAATGCCTTTGTTATAATTCAACTGAAAAACTTTGTCACTTGACTTAACACTGGATAACTTGGTAATGACTTGTGAGTTCAGTACAATGTGCCAAGGTAGTTGCAGCGTATGGTGTAGCAGTTCGTTCCTCCCCTATACCTGCAATGGGGACCCTGACCTCGGTGATACATTCGGGGTTGAGCAACGGAACGTGCTGAGCTGATCTTGAAAGGTGTCAATACATCGCAGCTTGCTTGACATCAAGTCTCTGGCATAGCTTAGGTACTCGGATAAACCCTGAAGAACAAAAGTTAGCATTACATGTGTTAACATGCCAGTGCTCCATTTGTGTTCTTGTGGTCTCAACAAAACTCTTTTTACGAGCAAAATATATCTCTTTCATTGATCAATGTTCAAAGGAGTCACAGAAGTGGCATCGAGCAACTCCTGAATGTGCAATGCATGCTCCTTGTACTTGCTGTCAGCTGGTCATTGATACTAGCTGTCCCAGCAGATGAATTAGTGTGCACAGTTAATTGTGTGAATTATGCGCCTTCACTTATTCAACTTCTAACTGAGATTTGAACTATCTCAAAAACTGTGTCCTTTTGTACATTGCTTTATACTAGAGAGTGGAGACTCTAAGTGTCAACATGTACGTGCTACAATAAACAAATATAACAATGTAACCTGCGATGGACTAGCATTCCGTCCAAATATTTGTCGTTTCATGCTACTGAAACCGGAGATAAACACCGGTCTGATGGGCCACATTGGCTTGTGACAGACTTAACTTGTTTTTTTTGGTTGTTGTTGTTTTTTGTTTTTTTTACTATAAGGCAAACTCCTTCACACAACACCAATCTCTGAGCATGGATGATTCTCTACTTGCTCCTACCTTTTCCCCGTTGTGTAGTTGCTTGATCAGCCTCCATTCCCTCTCACACAGTCGCTGTAGTTCATCAATCTGCTCGGCATGAGCCGACACCAACAGCTCCCTGGAGGAGGATCATTTGAAACAAGTCATGCAACATAACTGACAGGGAAGTTTACAATTAAAATATTTCGTGTACAGTGATGTCAACTGCTCTTCATCATAAAGACCAGAATAGCCACTGACAGAGCTAAAGGCACAGTCCATCAACACTGGACACCCAGCTACCAACGCATTACACTTTTTTTTGTCAATTTCTAAATACACTTATACAACTGGAAAACGGTGTTTTTCATGGTAAGACCATGGTTGGCTAAATACCCATCTTGCCTGAAACGCATATATAAAGGCATACACTCATATCAGGCGACCCGACACAGAGGCCACTAATACAGAGACACGATTGATACCTCTGGCTACAGTCTATCTGGCAGTGACATTTTAAAGATATTAATGAGGTGGTACCTCACTAATGTGCATGTCGTCGCAGACGCGACACATGAGTTCACGAGTGCAACGTGCATGCAAGCATGGAACCAACTCATTTATGAATTCTAAGTGGGGGTTCGTGACTCGTGATCAGAGAGTTCAAGAGTTTGAATCCAACTGCTAGTCATATGTTGTGTCCTTGGGCAAGCCACTTCCCCCCAACTTGCCTCTCTCCACCCAGAGTATGAATGCGTACCGACAATAGCTGGGAGTAACGTGTGATGGACTTGCATCCAATCCAGGGGGAAAAGAATGTTCTCAGTCATTTTATACTAAGGAAACCTGAGATGAACACCGGCCTGATGGGCCATATTGGCTCTTGACGGACATTACTTTTTTTTTACCTCACCAATATGCATGTCACAACGTGCATGCAAGCATGGAACCATGAACTCAATTATGATTTCTAATAATGGTAGCAGCATTTAGTGCCACTTGCTTTATGGAAAAGTTATTAATCAAGCTGACATTGCATCAGATCTGTCTCATTTTCTGGAGGTTTCCATTGTAAGGCCCCCCCCCAAAAAAATATTCGGTCTCTGGTCAGACCAAAGTTCTGGAATTGACGCGGGGACGTGGCTTTTTTTTCTTTTTCTTCAAGCTTGGATTGTACAGACAAGGTGGGGTACTATTTTGCTTTTTTAGTGTCATGTACATTGGCGTCCTCCATAATTTGCCTTGGTGCTCTCGATCATTTGCCTTGGTGCAATTTCCCATTCCTTGGTGCTCTTTGATACAAAAAATTGAGGAGGTGCAGCAATAGAGGGCACTGTTGGAGCTACAGCAGAACATTTTTGAAAAAACAATTGACGCGCATGATTAAAATCGACGCGCGCGCTGACCAGAGACCGACTTATTTTTTTTTTGGCCTAACAGTTAACCTTACAATTTAAATTGTTTAAAACCAATTGCACATACGTGGCTTTCTCCATGGCCGAGTTCTGTCTTGGTAACAGCAAATCCTGGCTCACATCGTCAGTGCTGCTGGTCATCATGTTGGGCAGTTGAAGTCTTGGCACCAGACCTTCAATAACTCCCTCTCTGACAGTAAATCCTCTCCCCTGACTACTGCTGTTGCTAGGGAGATTAGAGCTCAGCCAGTCATCATGATTATGCCGGACAAGAACCTTTTCTTTGGCAATTGGCGACTGCTGGAAATCCGCCTCAGATCTGATTAGCTCTTGATGAACACTGCTACTTAGAGATTCCTTGGTGAAGGCCTTAGCTGGTACAGGTTTGCTCGACACAGATGAAGAGGTGTTACCCCCCGCAAAATCTGAAACAGGATGGAAGGCCGACGGTCTGGATTCTGACCGCAGGACCTCCACAGTAACTGGAGACTGGAGCACATTTCTGGGATTAGAGGACAATCCTCTATAGCCTCTAATCTTCAGGTGTTCAGGCGTCTGAATGGCAGATGGCTCTGACTGGGAAGGTTGGTAAGACCCAGTCGATGACACGTAATCATGAAAACTTGTTGACACGATAACGCCACTCTGATTCTCAATATTTTTCGCAGGCTGCTCTAGCCACTGTGAAGAATCCACAGCTTCATTAGCATCGGTTACTTCTTGATTGGGCCCACCGACAGATTGAGATGTGGTTCTTTGGACATCCCTTGGTGAGGGAAGGCTCTCAATACCTTTCACAGTGAGTTTACTCCTGAAAGAACCACTAGGGCTCTGGCTTGCCACAGGGTCTCTTCGATTTACAACGCTTCTAGTTTGAGCATGGTTGGGTGAGGTAGTATCAGCTTTGCTGGCTTTGTACAACTGATTGTTTATGGGCGTGTCAGTTTTTGGGTCTTGTCTCTTAATGCAAACTTCTGGATGGTTAACTGGGGAGGTTTCGTTATTTGTTGTAATAGGCACATTTTGGTGTTTTGGAAACTGCTCCGGTGTGGGTGCAGACCGTGTCCTGCTTCTCTGACTGCTCCTGGCTTTTTCATCATACTTGCCGTGGGACAATCCATGGGATGGGTAACCCCCAGCCAGTTTGTTATCATCCACAGGAGAAACGAGGGAGTTCCTGAGGGCATGATCGATCTCGGCCAAGAGTTCCATGGTGCTGTCCGTATCTGTGCTGCAGCTGGTCTCGCTAAGCCTGGACTGCAGGCTGTGCTTCACGGCACTCGAATCGTTCCTCCTAGACCTGGTCCTGGTCATCTCATCATCTGCTGAAAACCCGGATTCCTGGTCAGCTGCATATGCTTCACTTGCGCTGATATAGCCGACCTGTTGGTCAAACTTCTGGGTAGAAATTGCAGATTTGCTTTCAGCAGATGACACACATCCAAGAGCACCTTCTGTGGTATCTCTCAGAGAGGTCCTGGCTCCTAGATCAGCCTTCTGCATCTTGGGGCTATGAGCATACCTTGGATTTTCTACCTCCCAAGCTTCTCCAACAGTCTTAGTCTGAACCTTCGCCTTCTCGGGTTCCTCGGGAGGATACCAAACAGGCAGGGACTGACCGTGAAGGAATGCCTCTTTGGTGTGCACTTTGGCCTCCTCACTTCTTTTTGACTGCATCTCGCTGTTGTTCTTGAGACTGTCCGGGGAAACACTCGGACCCTTCTTTCCAGTCGAAGATCTCCTGGATGAGTTCTGGCTCTGATTCACTGCATCGTTTATTCTTGGCATCGGTTTGCGAGCCGGTGTCTCAGTGTTCTTCCTGTCTCCGTGGCCGATATTCCTTCTGGAGTTGAACACCCCATTCTGGTTCTCATCAAGTTTTCTCATACTCCTAGGGTCCTTCTGTTGGCAGCCAGATTTGTCAGCTGACTTCTCAAAGCTTACAGTCTTGACAGGGGTAACCTTCCTGACGGAAGGACTTTGATGGGCCACTTTGGGGGATGGCAACTGCTTTTTCAGCATCTTGACTGGTGTTGATGTGGTGCCTGGACTAAATGTGTTCGGGGTTGATGGATAGGGAGACACCGGCTGCTGAGATGAAGTCTCCTTTTTCAGTTCTTTCACTCTAAGAAAACAAAATTTACAAAAATTGATTAGTACAAAAAAGTTAATTTCATATTTCCTATCAATTTATGCAAGCCCAGTAAAGCTGGTCCCTACATTTGGTCTATGAGGTGTACGGCTAGCTATTCGTAGTCATCTAAGGCATTGTTTGTCTTTGGCCAAGGTGAGAATTAAGCAATTCTAATTCACAAGTGACAGTTAGTAAGTGTGTACCAAGAGAAATGAATGCTGGCCCTCTGGGACCTGCAAAACATCCTAAAAATTAGTATTATTTTTCTTTTTTTAAAGAACATGTTTTCCTAGACAAAGCTTTTGTAAGTAGCACCGACTTCCCAATTTTTATGTAACTAGTCAAGTCAACCAAAACTCTCTCTTATATAATACCCAAAAGCATTACAGTAATAAAACGACAACTGACACTTAGACCCCGTTCCCACTTGATCCACCAATTGGTGGATCTGATCCACCTTTTGCCAAATTGCCGGATCAGATCCCCCAATTGGTGGATCAGATCCGGCAATTGTGTGTAGTGGGAACGCTAACCGTTATAAGGTGGATCAGGATCAGATCCACCTTTTCTGATCCACCTCTGGACCAGGATACAGATCCCCCAATTGGTGGATCAGATCCGGCAATTGCCGGATCACGATCAGATGGGAACGCAAAAGGTGGATCTGATCCGGCAATTTGACCTGTTAACATCCGCCCGGTGCTTAGTGGCGCGAAAATGTTGCGGTCTCATGAACGAAGAAACACGTTTTCAGGCGTGTAGCTCATGTGAACATTTCCAGCGTATACAATATGCACAATAAACAACCGCTGAACTACGGGCTAGCACCGCGCATGCAAAAGCGCACGTGGTATCCTAAAACTACACTAAAGGCCTTATTTTTGTTGCATGTTCGTCCATTACTAAACCTTTTTCATTCCTGAAATTTTACTTATTTTTCCATCCATAAATGACTCTGAGTCCGCACTCACCAAAAGACTTCACTTTGGCACAGAATCATGGAAAAGCTTACGAGTATGCGATGAGAATAGTGCCGATAACGCGGTACGTACGGAGGTGACAAATCTGAAGTATTGATTATAGAAAATTGGAAAATGATGTCGTAGTACATCATGTGACCGTTTCCAATGAGAAGCTTCAGAACCAGGGAATCCCTTATCGATGCATTGGTTTCTGCCGTGATGTCACACAATGAGCGGCTCTGTTGGATTTCACCTGTTAATTTATGCACGCACGGATCCTCTACGGATCCGTGATTTATGTTGGTGAATTCGCGTAATTTTTGTCTGTGAATTCTGATAGTGCTGTTTGAAAACTGACCCATCCTGGCCTAGCATGCAACCATGCAACAGTGGCACTCCCACAGAGCGCGCGTAATTCCGAACTCAGTGACCTTTCGGACCCAACATTTCCGTACGAAAAGGTGGATCAAGCATAAGTGGGAACGCGACTTGCGGTTTCGTTGCGGTAAGATAATGATCACACCAAAATGCCGGATCTTGATCCACCTTTTTCCAATTCAAGTGGGAACGCGGTGTTACATGTACATGCAGCTAGCTAATAAAACACTTGAAACCTCGTTACCAAAGTACTCTCAGGAAATACCGTCTTACCTATCAGCATATCTCAACGTGTTCAGTGTGTGTTCAACGGCACTGCTGTTGGGGGCAATGTTAGCAATCATACAAGTCTTGGAGTGACCCAGGAACGAATCCCGCAACACTTGTGTCAACTTGCTCTGACGAAACGGTGTGTGGCGCTGCTCTTGGTCCAAGGCCCTGATGCATTCTTTCAGCTGATGAACAACAGTAAAATTAAAGAAAAACTATCAACACATAACAAAATCAGTACATTTTCATCAAAAGCCAGTGGAAACATTCAGGGGATATGTTTCGCAAATTGTATACAGGTATTACAGAAAAATTGCACCAACATTAAGCACACATTTCTTTACCTTGGTGAGTTTGCATTTAATGTACGTGTTCTACATAACCCCTGAGGACCGACACACAAAGGAGAACAACAAATCCCTTCAGTCCTCGGGTGTTAGGACTTTTGTTTGAAACGGTCCTCTGTAGTAGGTTTGTGTGCTTAGTCTATGGGAGAGTGTTATATTACAGGGACAAAGGGAAACACAAAGCATTGTCCTCGAGAGTGTAGTAAAACAAGAGTGGTTGTACCGGTACATGTACATGTATGTGCAAGGAGATATCTACATGTAGAGTTCGGTCACTATTTTCTGGAAACTCTGCCTACACTTAAGTTACATGTACCATGCTTTTGGCTGCATGCTTACTAATGCTTACTGTCACTGTGAAATGGCGATGAAAAGAAACCGCCGCACATATTTTGCATACAAAACATTGTATCCTGGCTATAGGCCTAAATGAAATACATTTTGGTTATCGGGCACAGAGCAAGAATCAGTCCATCACATCAGTAGGTACCGTAATTTAGTTCAGAGCTCAAACATCTAATAAGACAATGATGTGAATAACTGTAAAAACATGATCAGGCACAACCTGATCACCAACTTAAGCCTGCGCCGCACGTCACCTTTCCAATTTTACCAGTTCACCGAATAATTGCCCCATTGTACAGAGGTGTGGGCTGAAAAATTGGACCAATCTGACAGGCATGCAAATTTTTCCGGATCCGCTGATTTCCTCGTTTTTTTTTTACTTCTCATGAAAGCCATTGCAAACTGAAAGTCTTGTGTGGTTCGGAGTTTCCTCATTTTTTTCTAAATTCCCAGTTGCATGCCTTATCTGATCGTACACTGGGAGACCACTGACCGGGCAGCCAGATGAAATCAAACATGTTTGATTTTTTCACATCAATTTTGAATCATTGACGGCTTCCATTTTGTCATCACGTGACTGATCAATATGTCACCGACAGAATCGGGCATACGTGCAGTTAACTTTGCGGTCTCTGCAATGGTGAAAAAAGTTGTACCGGTTATCCCGTAAACTGGTAAATTCGGAAAGGTGTGCGGCGGGCTTTATATGGAATTCTACAACATTGTTAGCAAGGCGCCAATAATCCCACAACATGAACTTACCGATAACACCTCTGTTGGTGGTATGATAAACATGCAACAATATCAGATTGAAAAATATGAGACTGAAAAATATAAGCTTCAATATCCTCTTGTTATATACATGTATCATGTTTTCATTTTGTGAATTCATGGTGACAAATTCATATGATGAGGAATTCCACAACAACCCACGTCACGGAAAGGAAACTCTCCAGTTTGCCGGTGTGAATCCTACAGGAAACTATCGATTGCGTATTCAATGGGACCCTATTTAGTGACTTCCTGAGGTGTTTCTCTATTTAACAGCAGGCTTTCCCAACTACAGTCATCCAATTCGATTTGAACTCATTCATGACAGGATGTGGCTTTGGTGTTTGGTCATGTTGATACATCTTGGTACATGTGAACACTCCCAACCGAGAATGACTTTATGCATGTTATGGGCAATTCCATGGTAACGTACGTTACACTTAAAGGAGGGTCTTCTGTTGACTCTGTGCTGTTATTCTATAAAGTCAAAGCATTGAGGGTGGACTTTCTTTTTCACAGAAGATCCTTTGAAATCAAGTGACTAAACTACAAACATAGGCCAACAAAATAAACTTCTAAAATCTCTAGCAATGTCTGGAGAGTTATATTTTGGTAACTCACGTTATGGTAAGACCAAAAAAAATACATGTAGTTCTGCTTCCGGTTTCCCTACCTACATGTACCCTATTCTGACAGCCCCTACCCTAATTGTTTTATTGGAAAAATGAGGAAAAAACACCCTAAAGCATCAATTTCCACCTTTTACCCTTGACTGCACGCAGACGCTTCCATGTGATAGTACACACACAAAAAATGCAAAAAAAAAATCCCTACCTACCTACCCTATTTGCGAATGCCATGTAATCCAAAGCAGAACTATTTTTTTTTTTGTGGCCAAATTCACATTACAGTTTTCCCGCCATCTCTGTTACAAGTTAAGAAACTAATAATCCTAAAAATACCCCGGTACGTCTTTTGTCATAAAATATGAACCTTTCCCTCTGCCTTCAAACAACAGGGGTGTGAGTGACCACTGATAAAAATAGCTGAAAAAGGTTTAAAAACAATGAACTTTGGAAATCTCCTATACTTTTCTACACAGCAAGTGAGGGAAAAAGCTGAAAAAAGCTGAAATCCAACACACAAAAAAGCTGAAATCAGCTTTAAAGCTGAGATTTCACACCCCTGAAACAAACACACACAATAACACCGTCATTTTGCAAATAAAAAAAAGGTGCCAAAATATTGAACTACCTAAAATCCATACTTTTAGTAAAAACACCTTTACAAATTTGCAAGTGCATGCAAATCCTGATCAGCGGCAAGTTTAGGCTGGTGCATGTTCAACTCAATCGGTGCAATTTTGAAATTGAATATTCTCTCAAGCCCAGCTTGGAACAATCAAATACTAAATTAAGTGAAAATGCACGATTCTTAAGTGGAACACTTCTGTATGAAAAATGGGAAGAGTACCAGTTAGCAGCAATGTTGATCACATGACCTTTTCGCTGGTAATCTGTTTTTGCTAAGCATAAATACATGCATGTACATGTATCTTCCATGGAGTCATATTGGTAGAGTATAAAGGATGATTGGACACTCCAAGGGGAGGAGTAAACTAAATCTTCAATTTAAAAAGCAGTCATCTTTACTCCCTATCTGGTTAAATTAGTATTTTATTTTCAAATATAATTTTTTGGGGACAGGGCAGAGTAACCAATTTTTAGAACATTTGATGCTCACCAAATGTTTTCGCTTACGGTAGCAGTGCCATGGGTCCTTGCTCTATATACCGGTAGTCCAACTCATAACATCCCGCATGTCCCGTAAAATGTATTGATCGACTGTCATACTGTAGTACATGTACATGTACAATGTACATACATCTTAGTTGTTCAATTTAAGCACAATACCTCTTAATGTGTAGCCTGGCCAATCCAGAGCTTGTCAGCAAGCCATATCCAATCAATTACCTCCTAACACAAGTTATCAAAATCTTCACAAAGTGTGTAACAAAATTAACCACTCCAAAATGGTGACGCCTCAGGAACAAAGTATGCTGATGGAATATGTAGAACCTTCAATATTACTCCAAATCCTATACAAATTCCCAAAAAATAATACATGACCATGCAATGCATATCTTCAAAGCATAACAAAAAAACACCTTTGCTATTTTGATAAATACTTTTAACCAGAAATCCTCCATGCAAAACAAGATCATTTGAATAACAATACCCCTTCAAGAACACGTTCTGGTACTTGCAAGGTGAAGCTCTGTTTGTTTGCCTATTGTTACAAACTTTACAATTTACTGGGTAGTCATGGTAGTGCACATGTGTAATGTGTGTATTCAGGATGTGCATGACTGCTTTTTGAATAAAAAATGACAAATGACAAGCACCAAAATTCCCCAGAAAATACCTTCACTTGACACATATGCTTGATGTTTTATACATTCCTAATTGTGACTACAAATAAAACACACAAGGCATATATGTTTGGTATAGATTGGGGAAAATGAAAAAAAAATCCCTACAGTTATTGGCAGAGGGTTTACAGGTCACTGAGGGCCCCAGAGCAATGTACATGTAGGGTCTATAGTGTACATTTTGTACGGTATGTTTGCATTTACCATTGTTTACCTAAAGGTACCCTTTAAATGATCATGATCAGAGGTTCGAATCCAGCTGCTGGCCACATGTGTCCTTGGGCAAGCCACATCACCCTACTTGCCTCTCTCTACCCAGGAGTACAAATGGGTACCAGCATTAACTGGGGAGTAAACTGCGATGGACTGACATTCCATGGGTGGGAAAGAAATATTCTCAGTTGTTCCATGCCAAAGAAATCAGAGATAAAACACCAGTCTTATGGGCCATAATTGGCTTGTGACAGATTTTACCCTTTTACACAATTTTTGGTTCTATAATCTTTTAAAAGTAAAACCACCTTCTTGTAACATTATAAAACCTCAGAACTCCAGAGTTCAACAGGATTTTTATTTTAATTACTGAAATCAGGTAAAATATTGACAAATCTTGCCCATGATGTACGTGCATGACCAAATGGTAAAAAGTCCTACACATTCTTTGAATTTACAATGAACAAAAAACATGGAAAATCGGGGACAAAACTACTCACCGCTAGTAGGCTTGTGTTGATCTCTGCACCTTCATAGCGTGTGACTTTGTCAGGATCCGCGGTGTCGCATGCCCTCTCACTGCCAGCAAGATCAATGAAGGAGAACCTACAAGGGGCAAAGATTGACAGACGGAATAATTCATCATTCCTTTCTGGGGTAAACAAAAATTGATTGATTTTTTTTTAAAAATGGAATTTGCCAACCCCAAGGCCAAAGGCCACTCAAGGTAGCAGCTGAAATATGCAATTTCTATTGTTTGTTTAACTGTTGCTGTGAGTGTTTTTTCCCCTACAAACTTTGCATTTGGAGTTTGACAAACTGTACATGCATGACATGTATGAAAGTGGACTCTAAAACAGTGTACCATGCGTGAACATTGTTAACCATTTTGCAAGCTTAGACAAAAAGTGAAAAATATAACCTAAACGCCACATAAAAATATACAAGACAGCGGGATCAGATTATTAACAGGTAGCGTTAGTCCAAAATTGGCATGTGGTTGAACCAATTCTATCTGTTTTCGAGAAATTTAAAGAGGATCAGCTTAAAGCTTTTAATTGATGATCAAAATTTAATACTTACAATTACTTACCATGGGCGTCGCCAGGATTTTTTCTAGAGGGGGGCAAACATATTTTCCCCAAAAAATTCCTGCATTTCTCAACATATTCTTGATTTCTCAGTTTTAGAGGGGGGCAGGGACATTCCCCCCCCCCCCCCTCATTAAATTTACACCACTTTTCTTCTTTTTTTTTTGTTGCTTTTCCAGGGGGGCCCTTGCGACGCCCATGTTACTTACTCATTATTAATAATTACTTATTAAGTTAATACTCCCCCACCCAATAAAATAGTACTTTTTCTGTCATGCCCCCCCCCCCAGCCCCACCCCTAATAATCAGTTTTCTAAGAATTTATTCTAAATGAATGTTATGTCTGCAAATAGGTTTATATTGTAATGCCCCATCTGGTTGAAATTATGGGAGGCCACTGAACATTAAAAACAAGTTTTTTGGGTTTTTTTTTTGGTGCTGTGAGTGCACTCTAGTGATTATGACAGCTATAAAAATTGATTTTGCCTAGTCGTTTGTATCTGAGCAGTTTTGTGTCTCAATTTCACCCCCTGCTACTGCATGGCTTACCTTCCTAGTTTGCGCCTGCCTCCATCCTGTAGTTGCAGCTGTAGTATGGCATGTGATCGAGAGGAATCAGCATTCACCCCTGACACACCCTTACTCCTTTGTTTATTACCCTGCTCAACAACCTGCACCAATCGAAAGACAGAAACAAACAAAAAAGGACTTACAAAAAAGCTGGTTATATTTCACATTATAACAACGCATCCACAGATTCACTTTCTTGATTGGGTAAAGAGCGGTTACATGGGATTTGCCATTCATGACATTTTAATTATTTTAACATGCAATGGTGACTATACCACGCCTCGCTCTGAAAAGCACTATACCCGGTACATGTACGCATGACAACTAATGTAGCAGACACAAAAACAGAGAAAGTTAACAATTTGCACTGACAAATCTGCATGGAAACCTGTGCAAATGTTGATGCAATACATTGAGAAAAGAAACAAAATAGACAGCTGTACCGTACTTCAGCTTGATACCCAAATCCTACTGGGCTCAGTGTACACGTACACGCATCCTCCCAGAGTGAGCTGCTTACACATATACCAGCATACTGCAGTTCTGTTTATTGAACTGTGGTCCCTGGTTCAATATGTATCCCCTTGAGTTGGAAAGTGTGGGATACATGTAACTTAAGTGTCACATGTCATTCATCTCACGCCAGATCCTGCACTGGGGAGGTGGTGGGGATGTCAGAGTTGATGGCTGGAGTGTCGTTGAGGGACCCCTCCACTCCAGGATTGAGATATGAGTTATTGTGATTGGAGTAGGAACTTTGATCCTCTCACACCAGGACAGTTTGGTTTTAAAGGGAATGTACAAAATTTGCTTTTGCTGCAATTTTCAGAAATAAATGGATTTGGAGGATTACTGTGTTATAGAAAATATTGTTAAACTGACTTGTTTCACGTTTTGGGCTTGTAGATGCTGGAAAAACCAAGAACACTTATCATGTTCTTGTAGTCTGGTTCCCTGACCCCACTTAAGATGAAACGGAGCAATTAATACACTTTGGGGAATTGTAAGGTCAGAGAATCAGTCTAGCAGGCTTGTACCCATTCACAGGTGTGTAATCAATTGCAAAGAAAAGTTAGAATAACTAAATATGAAAAATTAGGAACAGTTTTTGAATTGAAAAAAAAGCAAGTTTTCTTCCAACGCCGGTCGGCCGACCAGCGTTGGGAAAATACACTTTTTCTTGAAAAAGTCTGCACACCAGCAGCCACGATTTTAAAGGATGCTTTAGACTGTCGGTCCCTAACAATTTAGT
The DNA here is from genome assembly GCF_015706575.1 of Patiria miniata. Lineage (NCBI taxonomy): Eukaryota > Metazoa > Echinodermata > Asteroidea > Valvatida > Asterinidae > Patiria > Patiria miniata. The sequence continues at coordinate 27,653,907 of NW_024037074.1, forward strand.
AAGGCATTTCGTGATAATTTGATCATTTCGTTTTTTGATGTTTGCAAATGTTGTATCTTTTCTTTAAAGTCCCAGTGTCACTATTCTCTCAATCATGTCAATGCATGGCTATAAAATACTGCACTCATGTTGACACTAGGGACACACTGTACAAACTAAAACTATTATTACAAGGTTTAACCATCCGATTTCATCAGAAAATTCATCAAAATTGAGCCTTAACCCTCCTGCTCATCAGTCACAGACAATCAAAATTCACTTCCAGTTCCCCTTGTATACTTTAAACAAAGGTTAGTCACCAGCAGTCAAATCATATTATGTCCAGTAAGCACTGTAACTAGTCAAACTGGGTCAACAGACAAAGCTGGCAAGTTGTGGTCACAGCTGTTTTATCGCTCACCTAGAGTCAAAGCATAGAGCTCTGTAACACATTATTTAAACAGTACCCGCCAGTCAATCCTGCTTAATGCCAGCTGGGAATTCTTAACTGTTGAAAACAGTCACTTGTTTGATTTTGACTGAAAGGACTACGTACACTTGGCACAGAATATATGTTAGCATAATAATGTCTTTATTTTGCTTGAGAGCAGTGACACACCTATTTAAAAAAAAAATTGGGGGGGGGGGATTGGGTAATATCATATCAATTTTAAGGGAGCGGGTGAGCACTAGTAATAAATTCCTTTTTATGGAAGGGGCACGAGCCTAGATACCCCTTAGAATTATAAAATTACATTTATATGAATGTACCGGTAACTTGCTCTCAGAACTGGCTGAATAAGTCTAATTTTACATTTGAACTCACGAAGTGTGAAGAAATTTTTTATGGTAAAATTTTTCACACCAAAAATGATTTTTTTTCTCCTGAAATGATTGTATTACAAACTACAGTACCAGTACATGTATGTAATGAAAACATGTGTTATACAGTGGTGAGATTTGTCAGTAACGGTAGTTTTCTTAATTTCAGGACCTTTTTAATTTCATAGACCCTGCATGTACGTTGCTCTGGGGCCTCAATCACCCTCAATCCCTCTGTCGATTACTACATTTCATGGATTTTCATTACCCCCAATCTCACCCCTGGTTATACATGTATTTGTACCTGCCCACTCTTATGAAAATAAGTTGCTTTAGGGTGTGTTTTTTTGTAAAGTGATATACATGTACCTGCATGAGAGTTTGTGGGCCACTGATGTGCACCTCTTTGATGCCAGCTATGCACACACGGTGCTGGGCGTCTTCCCTGGCATGTACCCTGCAAGGAAAAGACAGGGAGAACATTAATGTTATTTGGCATTTTTAGATTTTTCGTGTTGGCAACTTTGTTGTTATAAATGTTACTGATGATGTTCTTGTTTATTTGGGCATGTAAGGTTACGTGAGGACAGAGATGGTTATTGTGATTGATTTTATAGCTACCGTACATTGCACCGAAATGGCAGCATCCAGCTGTATTCTCCCTTGGGATTTGAGATGGTGTTTGGAGTGTTTCATTGGCCCAAATGAGCAGTGGTAATAATGAATTAGTGCCTTGAGCACCAATATTAGGTGGATACATGCGCTTTATAAATTATACGCATAACGGTGTGGTACCCAGGTAATATGTTGTGTATAGTAGGCCTGCAAGTAACAAGTAAAAAGCCAATGTGATGATTTTTTCTTAGGAGGAACACTTTTTGTGCAACTTTCTGCACTAAAGTATGAAAACAATTTGACACCCCTTTATGGTTAATTTTACTATGTTTACTGAAAAGTGCAATTCTTTACAAAAATATTTACAGTTTTTCCATGCTTTTCCAGGCAACTGAGGGGGCTTGTTACAACTGATAATGTAGTAACCAACGGATAACGTATCACCAACTGTAATGTCACACAAATTGACCGATACTGTATCACTAACCGATAATGTAACAGATATTGACCAATAGTGTAGTAAATGTCACTACACTATCGGTCAATATTTGTTACATTATCGGTTAAGACCGATAATGTAACAACAATCGACTGATAGTGTAGTACATTTTTACTACACTATCATGACTATCGGTCAATTTGTTAGTGATACAACATCGGTCAATTTGTGTGACATTATCAGTTGGTGATACATTATTCGTTGGTTACTACATTATCAGTTGTAACCATGGTAACATGGCTATTAATGTGATGTAATTTCAGGAAGACACTGTTTAGTTAAAGTGCTTTTTGGTCAAATGTTGAACCCAAAATTTATTCATTTACAAGTGAGAAAGGTTCACTCATTGGCTTATTGCGATGTACTGACACAACAAATCACCATAGACATGATAGAGAAATTTACAACAGCAAAATATCCAAAATTCTAGCAACTGTTTTTGCTGAAATACATTGTTCGTGTAGCTGTATTGAACACTGAGGTTTCTGTCCGGAATGACATCACAGTTTTGCTCATGAATATGGAAATTCGAATTGAGCATAAAAACAAAAAAGGGAACCAAAATACCCTTTGGAAATGGCAAAACGAAAATTGAAAATAAGGTAAAATGGGACACAAAGGTGCAATTTCAAGGAAATTAAAAATGTTACATTGCCCCTCTAATAAAACAAAGTACTATCTAAAAGTTGTTTTATCTTCCCAACTGAATCATGTATGTAAGGTTAAGCTGTAAAGATGTCACATTCGGTATTCCACCAAACAAAAATTAAAATTCACCATTTAACCCATTTGGATCTTCCAACTCGCATCTCAAATTTCAATTATTTCCCAAGAAAAAAAATAATCTGGCTCAACACCTATTAGTTTTTTAAATATTCAAACTTCAAAATTCAAACATGTTGCAAATTAAATAACATACCGGTACAATCGCTATTCATCTTTAGTACATAAAAGTAAAACTTATATTACATAAAGGCAAAATAAAACCACGTCAAGTATCTGTACCTTTGGCGTTCATTCAACAGATCAAAGAGTTGCCCGCAGTAAATCTCAAAATAGCTGGCCCACACTGCCAACTCCTTGCCGCTCTGCCCGGACGCGTTGAGCGTATTGAATATATCCTCGGCGGCTAGTAGATAGAGGCCTTTGACGCCGTGGTTGCCTAGCATCGTGTGGGTCTTGCCAGCGCCGGTCTGGCCATAGGCAAAACAGGTGGCTTTACCCCTGCAGCGGATGGATGGAGACAATAGGAATAAATGAGTAAGGTTATTAAGAGAGAATGAGAGAAAACTGTTTACGAGAAAATAGAGGAAATCCTAGCGATGTGTCAATGGATAAACGGAGTGCTTTAATTAATGAGTCTAATATATATTAAATTATGATGATCCACTGTAATCATCCGTCCCAAAATAATTATGCAGTGCCAAAATAATGGTGTTTAATAAAAAGTGATTTGATTTCTTTTTTTTTTTTAATAATTCATTGTGATTATCTGTCGAAGTATTATGTTTTGAAGTGACCACAGTTGATCATGCAATGCCAAAATAAAAGTGGTTTTATTTTTACTAACTTTTTTTTTTACCCCCCAAAAAACATTGTCATTGTGATCATCTGTCAAAACAAATTAAAACCATGTTTGAAATAAAACGTGTTGAACATGCAATGCCAACAATTGTCCCCTCCCCCCAAAAAAATTAAAATCACAATTTTTTTCAACCCTGATCACTCAATGACATCAATCAATTTCTAAAAATAAATCACTAAAATACCTGAATGGCCTTGGGCTTTGCTGGTGACAATTTTTTTACAAAATCAATATTAATAAACAACTAAATACCCATCATGTACCGGTACGTGTAGGTAGCTGTACATGAACAGCACATGCTACATGGTTCAAAATGTAATTGAAATCACTATTCCCTTGTTTACAAGCTTCATTTGTACACTTTAAGTTTTAGTACTTGAACTCTGATTACCGTAATTTTTGGAATATAAGCCGCGGCTTATACGTTGAATTTGCCCATGAAAATATTTACTGCGGCGTATACACAGGGCGGCTTATACGTCAAGCCTTGAAGAATGAAACTGAGATTTAAATGTGCATTTAATTAATGTACTAGTAATATAAGAAAAAATCTGTTGCTGAAATGAATTATCAATCGTTACCGGACTTGAGGTACCAGAAAGTCATTAACAAACAGTGGAAGCGCGTCCCAAAAATGTACCAAAAGTGCGGCGGCCTGCCAGCCGGCCGTGCGTGAGTGAAAGCTGTCTTCGTTGCTGTCTGCGGGTTGCAGATGCCCAAAATTGGACTAAACTATTTGTTTTCGTTACAAGAAACAAAAATCGTTTTCCGGAAGAGCACAGGGTGTTGTATAGATATGTAATGTAGATGTCTCACCTGTTGAACATGGTCGCGATGAGAGGTTTGGCAGTCTTAGCATAGACCTCTTGGTTGCTGCAAGACTCTCCAAAGGTTTCATCAAAATGATACTTGTGCTGCAAAAAGACAAATATTGTTAATCCAAATCATGACTCTCAAAATGGTTTTTAGAAAATGCCAAACTGCAAAATATGCGTAGAACTGGGTTGAGAGGCAATTTTATTTGATATTTACGATCTCTCAAATAAAGCTTCTTTTTTTCTGATGTGCATTTTGCAACAGTGTGACATCGCCTCCTCCCCAGAGTCACTTCCTCAATATCAACGGTTTACATGTGTACAGGCTACAGGGTGAGTCAAAAAAAGTGAAACCCAAATGTTGGGACTTTTGTTAATTAATGAGTTCTGCATGTAGCACTTTCAAAATCCAGGATATGAAAGCCCAATTAATAAGCTTTCTTTTAGTACAAGAATCATTCAAATCAATCATGTACTTTTCAAGTTTTTGGAATTTTAAACACAACCACCGTTTTAAAGTATGTCCACGGATTACAAGAAGGTAAGTGTTCTTTCAGCAAAATGAAACAAAATCACATTCGGATGTGTGTGAATTGTTTTCGTTTTGCTTAAAGAACGCACACTTTATTTGTGATCCGTGGACAGAACTTTAAAACGGTGGATGTGTTTAAAATTCCGTAACGTTAAAAGTGCATGAGTGATTTGAATAGTTCTTGCACTAAAAGAAAGCTTATAAATTGGGCTTTCATATCCTATCCTATCATATGCAGAACTTCACTAAAACAATGGGCCCGACATGTGGGTTTTGCTTTTTTTTTTAACTCACCCTGTTTGTCCATTCCATAACAATTTCCCATGTATAGGCCTACTGGTACGTTTAACACGCACAGCAATTTTACATCCTACATTGTACTTTAAAAGTTTTCACAAAATCAGTACCTGAAAATGATTAAAGCCCGGTTTATACTTCACGCGAAAGCTGAAGCGAAGCGAAATTCGTGACGTCAACAATACATTCGAAGCGCATCCACCATTGTTGACGACATGAATTTCGCTTCGCACTTGCTTTCGCGTGAAGTATGAACCGGGCTTCACTGTCTTTCAGCAGGATGTCACCTTACCGAATACTACCACAGACTTTGTGCTTATTTTTGCTTCAAAGAGGAGAATCAAGGCAATTATGAAACGCATTCACAACAGCCATAGCAAAACCAGTCTTCACTGGGCTGTTGTAGTGTGCGTAAACCGTACATGTACATGTACTTGCTCTTTTGTGGATTTTTATCTGTTTTCAAGAAATTACGGGAGTGAAATAAACTAGACAAAAAACATGATGGCTTACCACTTGCATGAACTTTGTGAGATCTACTGCCACTTTAGCCTCGTTAATGACCAAAGTCCCCCGTCCCTCCATTTGGATGACGTCTTTCTCCTTGTCTCTTTCTTCCTTCTTGCTCAACGGCCGCTTCCTGACGCAAACTTTAATCCTCTCCGCCTCGTTTTGGCCAGAGCTCTGCGGTGTCCCATGCTGCTTGATAGGTTGTCCCGGAACCCCGTAATTGTACACAGAATTGTCCCCGTGGTCGATCACCTCGATGAAACTCTTCTTCAGTATCTGGGGAGCTCCGAAATTTGTCCTGTCGACAGCGACAGAAGAGCCATCTGGGGAATCCGAATAACTGATTTCGGAGTCCGAGAGCGACTCCTGCAAGACCAACCTTTTCCTGGCGCTGCTGTGTTTCAGGCGATTGTTTGGGTGTACCTTCGGAGAGGCGGAGGTAGGTTTGACAAATAAGATACCACCCGTTGTCTCCAGCTTACGGACAGTGCTGGGTGACAGCACCCCTGCTTTCAGCTCCTGCCTGGCTACTGAAAGAAGGCTGTCTGTTCCTTTGAGCTGGGAAGAGCTCCGTTGTCCCTTCAAACCCTGAGAGTTGTCTTTGGAACTCACTCCGGGACCCTTTGGTGTGGGAGATTTTTCCAGGTTTTTTAAGGCACTTTGTGGAGGCACAAGGTCTGTCTGCATGTCATCTCTTTGCTGGGTATACTGATGGTCATTATCACACGGCAATAACTGCTTCAGATGTGAAGTCTTCCTCTTTTGACTGTCCACATCTGGAGCCCTTCCCTTGTCCGCCTTGACCCTCTTGACGATGTGAACCAATCGGAAGAGGCGTTTCTTGTCGGCCAGGTCCGTGATGCCGAAGCGGGGATACTCCTGGATGGTCAGGCTGCTCAGCGTGTCCACGCTGCAGACGCCAAGCTGGAGAAAGTTGTCCGTATACTGGGCCAGGTTGGCTTCCTGTAGACAGTCTGATAGTCCGTTCACCATGATGTCTACCTGTGGAAGTCTCAGTCACTCAATGAAGTTGTAGAGCCAAAACCAGCCTTAACACTAGTGGCTCAAACTCTTCAACCTCACTGACAATCCCTTAAAACCGGCTAGATCATTGGTGGACGTTTGCATATCACCTGCCAATAGGAGAAAAAAACATTGAAATGAGGTTGAAATTACTGAATACAACTGTGACAACTGATTGTCCAGAGAGAAATGTTGTAATCACGTTTATAAGTTCTCCTCACAAGTCCATCGCAAGTCAAATCAAGTCAATCACAATCAAGTCAATCACAATTCAGTCCATCACGAGTCAATCGCAAATAAATGGAACGCAATGAAATAAAGTTAATTACAAATTAATACCAGTCGGCTCCGATCCTTAATGATATAAAATTTGTGATTACATGATCTGATACACCGTACCCTCTGGAGACGTGTGTACAATAGGGAACAAAAGATTGTGTACGTCTCCACAGGGCAATTTCTAGATAAATAGGCTACGTCTCCACAAGGTTTTCACGAAATAGATATATACGGATTTTACTCAAAAAGTAGGAATTTCCAAGCTATGTTGATCTGTCGCAAACGGAAGAGTTTTGAAGGGATATTAAGTCCAAATTTCAGCCAAGGAAATTAATTCTGGTTAAAGAGCACTTTCAAACTCGAAAACCTTAGTACATGTATGAGAACAAAGGAATGTCTCCACAAGGATACAAATTCCAGTATGTGTGTCCAAATGAGTTAAGCAACATTTAAAAATAAAATTGCAGGTGAGGCTTGGAACACATAAATACTGGTAGTCTCTGCATGGCAGCATCCCATTCAACAGTTTGCAATTTATAAAATACATTCAGGGAAGACAATCAAAAATGGTTTCCGCATGAATAAGGTCTATTTTGTACATGGTACAATTTACACTTTATCAATGTTCACAAAGATACATTACACTGTACCTGTATATGTACAAATGTACATGAAGTACAGGTACCAGTACTTTCAACAGGACTGACTGACTCAATTGAAGACATTTCATCACTAATCACCATTAATTCTTCAATTCAGTGCTATGTTCATCATCATCTACTGGTACCAGTATCTGCTAATAGCCTGCGGCCTGCCAAATTTTGTCATGGTGAATTGATATTGATCGCTGGTGTCAAAGCTTGGCCATAAACAAAGTGTCCTTGCAGATGAGGATCTCTCATGAAGAAACTATCCCAGGACAGAAGCAGGATTGAGCTGGAATGAATGGGAGGTTGGGAGCTAAGCTCACATTTTCTTTAGGCATTATTCAGAGGGTATTAGCAGGTGGTCTAGGGCTTATTAGAGCCATTGTGGTTCAGGATTAAGCCCTGTGATAAAAAAGTAAGAGCATTTTCACCAGTTTCATACAGGCTACAGGAAGCTTAAACATTGTTCACGTTTCTGGGTTTTCATAAATTATTAAATTATCCTGGAATGATGGAAAGTTACAAGAAATTCCATTCATAATATAATAAGACATCTTCCAAAATTATTATTTTTTTTATCATTAATTTCTTTAAGGCAAAATCTCAAAAATTATCAGAAACATGCTTGGTCACTTTAAAGTGACTATAAAGCATAGTTTAAAAAATCTTTAATAGGATTTTCTTTCCATTTTTTAGTTATTACATTTTGTAAATTAAATTTTTCCAAATACATGTAAGAAAGATCCATCCTCTGTAGAAGATCATACATGTTTCTCCTTGTTGGTACCGTACCCAGTTTGAAATCCTGATTAATATGGTGAACTGTATGGTTTTAGTTGAAACTTTCAGTGGCTGAAGAAAAATACAAGTGACGTTTCTGGATTATTTTGTTGGGTTGGGCTATAACTTTTCAGAGAAATTGTACCGTACTGTCAGGGTCACTTGGACAGCCAAGTGTATATTATCCCTAACAATCCCCATCCAGTCAAACTCCAACACCAGGGTTTGTTGTAATCTGAGCGAGTACATGTACTGCACTAGTACTAGTAGCTGATTGGGTTAGGCCATATTAAATTACTAGAGCGCTAACTCTTTATTCATCCGCACGGAGAAGCTTTGAAGCCGCTCTGGGCGCACATATTTTGAAGTTATCTGCGTGTTTGTAGAACACAATCAAAATTAATGGATTGAATTTTAAAAGTGTACTCTAAATGCAATGTGCAAGTAGAAGATACGCAAACAATTTAAGCGCGTCATGACGGTTAAAAAAATGCCACGGTGAAAAGCATCTGCAGCAGAGGGTGGCTCACAGGTTGCGATGTTTGCGTAGAGCAAAATGAAACGCTCATTTGCTGATCGTGCATTTCGGTTTTGGGCGTATCAGCTTCGATGACGCATCCGTATGGAATACAATCGCAGATGCAAATTGACGTACAAAATACGTGCAAAATTTCTAGTTCTCCATTTGTGTACAAGCATGGATGCGTCCAGCAGGCATCACTTTGTACACGAGTTAGCGCTCTAGTAATTTAATATACCTCTATGGGTTAGGCATACCACCAATGATCAGAGTCCAACAGTGTCTGTGTACAGTTTACCATACATGTTGGAATTTGCCTGAGTGAGGATTCAGAGGAAGGTTCCTAGTATGTAGGAGTTAGGTTTTGTGTCAGACAGGACGCCATTATTAACAAATTACACGTAGTATTCCCAACTTGGTCAGTCGGTGATGAGCAATTTCCTACACAGGACCTACCACACAGAGATTGATAGCTTGCTTATATTTTTAAAAGAAAACATGCAAGCAAATTCCTCTAAAATCAATGTATGTTTTAATAACTAACCAGTTTTTAATGTCTGTATTTTGTGTGTGTATTGTTTTAGTGTTTTAATCCAGGGCCCCCAGGGAGAACAGTTATTGAACAACTGATGGGGCTGCCCTGGTAAAATAAAATGATAATTCAATAAATAAATGAGAGTTCACTTTGGACTCCTTTCTTGTAAGACAAAAATCCACTTTTTATGTTAAATTGAAATACCTGGCGATGTTGAAAAGCAACAGGAATGTCATGGAATGAGGGTACGAACATGTCATGTGAAGACTTACCCGCGCGGATGCAACACGCGTTAAGTATTCACACATGTTCGTACAGTGCTTACGACGAAAGCCTGGGTCTGCGATTTACTTTCTGTAAACACGTCGCCCATGGACAAACATGTATACTTTTTCTAAATTAAGCATTTTTGTAATTCTGGACAGAACGAATATATACATGTACATGCAAACAAAATTTCAGCTTCCTCCATCAGGTATGAATATGAAAAAAAAATATTTGTTGTAATTGTTTTTGCTAGGGCAGCAGAAGTTCACGACCCGGTCGTCAGTCGTAATGCAATGATTAAAGAAATCAGCCAACCTGGGCTAATTTTGTATTTGGTGACTGCAGTTGTGCTATCAACAATGAATATTTTTACTACATGTATGACATTGACATTGACAAACTCCGCACATCGCAAGCAGCCAAGCACCCTTTGGGAACACCCAATAATTTAACTTTGACATGTTGGGCCTGAATGTGTGTCATGTAAATTCAGCCTACAAGTACAACAGGTACAAGTTGTTGAAGTAAGAGATGTGCCCCCAGTATAATGTAGTTAAACATCATGATTATAGATCGGAGCGGAGTGACGTCATCCGATGAAAACATATATGTGTTCTTACTCCTCCATGGTTTAACTTGACGTTTAACTTGACGGTTTAACGTCATCATCATCAGGAGACTGCCGAACTCTTGCTGGTGTAGTAAAACTAGTATTTTAACAAGGGCTACTACGGACGCTGAAAAAAAGAAAATGCTGCAGTTGTTATATTTTATAACGACTACTACATGTACATGTATAGTACATGTAGTAGGCCTACTAAGAGTCCGGCTACTGAAAAATTAGGCTGGCACTAGTACATGTACATCTCATAATAAACTAGTCACTAATACTAATGGACACTTGTAGGCAGTAGTAGAGAAATAGGCCTCACTGCAACGTTAAAGTCGCCTGGCAACAAATTAGGTTGACATGCTTGAGTTGCTGAGTATTTTGTTCAATTGACAAGCAATGAGGTGGTGAAAGTGAAACTAAGCAGTTTCAGTGTCAACATTCAGCAGAAACTGGAAATGGATTAAACTACAACCAGACTTACCCATTTAATTTCTAAATGTTTTGCTTTAGTTTGACCATGATTTGACTATCCGTTCGAATCGTCCCGCCGCTTGACTTGGAATTTGCCCCCGATTCCGCCTTGTTTACATCGCCGTGCGGCGCGGCGGAACGTACATGTACACCGTCTGTTAGCCAGCTAGCCTGGTTCGCGGTCTAGTCAAATATTGTGGCGCGAGGGCAAACGTCTCGGCGGAAACCAGTCCAATAAAACTTACAACAGCGCCCTCATACGGGACGTTGTTGTTTTGCCATAAAACAAGTGCACAATATGAACTATCTCTGACCGTGATTACGAGTTCAAGTTGCATATCTGAAAGTCTTGCATGAAATCGATCAAAACGATCCCTGTCAGAGCTGAAAATGCAACGCCGATGGCACATATGGAACACCATACTATTTGGTCAATCTCCCCCCCCGCCTCCCTTTGAGACCCATTAAAATGACACAGGCCCCGAGGCACTAAGCCAAGGCGATTCATAGTGCGAAGAATCTGAATGCTTTCCAAGGTCCATTTTACACCACGTGACTATTACATTATCACATTATTTCCTCTGCTCAAAAAAATGGCATAAAGTTATGGCGTGTTAAACGTTGCAATATTCAATATTTTGCAATATATATGTTGGATCACAGTGTTCAATATGTGTTTGTTATCTTTTACATTTATGTGCGATGTTCAATATAAGTGTGCGATGTTTTTCATTATTTGCGCGATGTTTAATATATTTGTGCGATGTTTTACAATATATGTGCGATGTTCAATATATGTGTGCGATGTTTTACATTTATATGCGATTTTCAACTTATATGTGCGATGTTTTCAATATTATGTTCGATTTTTTGCATTAAATGTGCGATGTTTTTCGATACAATTGTGTGTGTTGTTTTACAATATATTTGCGATATTCTCAAATATGTGAGCAATGTTTACACATATGTTTGACATTTCGAGCTATTTGTATTCGATGTTTCATCGGTATGTTTGCATTCGATCTTTTGCATAGCAATATGCATTTGATGTTTCCCTTTTCATTGAATGTTTCGTTAAGAGTCAAAGTCTGGTTACTAGACCGCGAAAATCTGACTATTTTGCCTAAAGTCAGTGTATGAGACGTCAGGGGATCGCGTAAAGTGATAAGAGCCAGACCTAAACGGTAAAAACCGGAATTGTGGGTAATTCTTTAAAGCTATAGTCCATCATTTGCAGCCATCCGAAAAGTAACTGGCGTAATTACTGTTGACTGAAAAACAAACTTGGTTGAAAAAGGGAACTAAACTCCCTGTGAAATTATTCTTTCTGGGAAGCTGTCATTTTGTAGTAATCAACGAAAGAAGGCATTTCCAACGGTGATTCTTAAGAAGCACCGTAGGAAAATTTAAATTAGTAGTTCGTTTTGTTATTCATTTAGCGCGCACAAGTATTGGAACGACGTACACGCGCGCGCGGTTGTTATAATTCGTCGGATCAGTGCGCGACGCCGCGTATAGCTGCAATTCAAAACAATTCAAAACATGATTCAATAACTTTTGATTTGAAATTAAGATCTTAGAATGCTGCTTTTCTCGGAATGTACAGCTGTAGCTTAGCTGAAACTTCATCAGGTTAGTTGCTCAGTATCCTTCATTGGATTTTGAACACTTTTGTTGCTTCAAACGAACAAAATGCACTAATTACAAATGATGGACTATAGCTTTAAGCATACGCAATGCGTTCATCATTGTTTGGGCAGTACCCCCAGCTGTGCCTAAATTTGGCAAAGTTAGATGTTTATGAAAAATTTCAAATTATAAGGGGTTAACCTTGCATTTTTTAAGCGAAATTGGGAAAAAAAATCTGATGTTTCTGGAAAATTGCAGATTGTAAGGGGTTAACCTTGCTTTTTAAATACCATTGGGAAAAATTAGATGTTCATGAAAAAAATTCAAATTGTAAGGGGTATAACCTTGCATTTTTTTAAAGCAAAATAGGACACAATCAGATGATTCTGGAAAATTGCAGATTGTTAGGGCTTAACCTTGTATTTCTAGCAAAATTGGGCAAAAAGAAATGTTGATGAAAAATTTTAAATTGTAAAAGGTGTACCTTGTATATTTAGTAAAATTTGGCAAAATCAGATTTGTATGAAAAATCTAAAATGGTAAGGGGTTAACCTTGCTTTTTTAGCAAAATTTGGAGCATATTTTACTAAAATTGGGAAAAAATCAGATGCTTCTAAAAAATCCAGATGTAAAGTTTCCACAAAAACAGCTGTTGAAAAAGAGCCCAATGTTGAACTTTACTGAGTCTGAGGTCTATCGAGGGGACGATCCTTATTTCAACTCCCGGAGATTCGCGGACAGTCTCTATTTTTCTTTTTAAGAAAGTCGAAATAGCTGAAGAGGGAGGTGAAAATCTACATGTGCCCAGATACAAAGAGTAAATATCTACGCGTCTGCCTTTTGAAAATACACAATTGCGGTGTTCATTGTTGCGTAATGATCCGCATAGCACAGGACTGTTTTGCACATTAGGCTGTGTTATCAGTGCAGCTTCTTAACAAACCAAACACACTGGGCTCATTATATCGACTTGTTTTTACCCATTAAGGTAAAGCAAATGGACCCAGTAATCTTCCTGGCGCGTTTGCTCACCTATAAAGACAACTTTTCTCAGTTGAAGGAAAATTCTAAGGTAACGAAATGGCCGAGTGGTTACGATTCGTCGTCCACGGTTAGCGGGGTCCCGGGTTCGAATCCCGCTGGTGTCTTTTTGGTTTTTAACGAATGAGTTCAATTATTCACTATAAGAGATTTAATTTCCCGTCGTAGAGTACCAACAGTACCTTAGCTTAATCGGTAAGCACTGCTGCTGGTACTGTCCGCGAGTTCCAGGTTGGCGCCTTCGTACAGGTTCAGGGCATGTGGTCCACTCGGAGGATCAGGGCTTAGGGGCCGCCCTGTTCCTCCCTTAGCTCTTTGCTTTTACATGGTGCCTGGCCCTCCGGGGTTATATGGATGGATAGGGAAGGAAGTGTGTATTGGTCGGGGACGCCGAGACCCCGGAAGAGAACTAAGGGATCGGCTGGGGCATTGTTATGGCTCAGACCGATCCCTGAAAGCTTGACTAGCACATAACTTTTTGATTTTTTTTTACCCTCTATCTTTTATTGGTTTAGTTTGATATCTACAGCTGCTCGGCAGGTCTACGGGTAGTATCAAAATTGAAACAAAGGTGTATGTCATAAATCAATGAATATTTCATAATTGACTATAATCAAAACGGAGTTTCGTCTGATCAATTTGACTATCATTATATAATGACGCGATTGCTAATTGACGTAAGAAACGCCATAAATTATACCGGGAAAGAATAAAGATGTACATTGTAATATAAATATTATTTATACATCTTTCAAATAACGTGTCTTTAATTGTGAGCATTCCAAACAATACAGTAATTCGCAATGGTATTAGAATGGTATATGATAGCACGATCAATGCGTCTCTATTAAATTTAAAAATATATAATTTAGGCCCCTATGTGTGAAATATTCTTTGATTGACTATGAGCATTCCATACGAATGAGTTAATTCGCAAAATATAGCAACAACAAAAGAGAAAGGAAAAAGAGAACATTGCTTTACCCTAAAAGCTGGAAAAATAATTTGTTTTAAAAAATTCAAATGGGACACTTCATGTATTGATTTAACAGGTTGCAAGGAGTAGGCCTTACATTTTAGCAAAATTGGGAAAATCAGATGTTTCTGGAAAATTGCAGCTTGTAAGGGGTTAACCTTGCATTTTTAGTAAAATTTAGATGTTTATGAAACATTTCAAATAGAAAGGGGTGAACCTTGCATTTTTTTGCAAAATTGGGCAAAATCAGATCTTTCTGGAAAATTTCAGATTGTAAGGGGTTAACCTTGCTTTTGTAGTAAAATTGGGAAAATTTAAATGTTTATGAAAAATTTCAAATTGTCAGTGGTTAACCTTGCATTTTTTAGCAAAATAGGGCAAAATCAGGTGTTTATGGAAAATTTCAGATTGTAAGGGGTAAACTTTGCATTTTTTAGCAAAATTGGGCAAAATCAGATTGGTATGAAAAATCAAAAATTGTAAGAGGTTAACCTTACCAAATTATGGCAAAATCAGATGTTTCTGGAAAATTGCAGATTGAAAGGGGTTAACCTTGCTTTTTTAAGCGAAATTGGGAAAAATCAGATGTTTCTTGAAAATTGAAGATTGTAAGGGGTTAACTTGGCAGTTTTAGCATAACTGGGCAATATCAGATTTATATGAAAAATCTCAAATTGTAAGGGGTGAACCTTGTATTTTTAGCGAAATTGGGCAAAACAGATCTTTCAGGACAATTTCAGATTGTAAGGGGTTAACCTTGCATTGTTAGTGATATTTGGCAAAATACGATGTGAATGAAAAATCTCAAATTGTAAGGAGTGAACCTTGCATTTTTTTTAGCAAAATAGGGCAAAATCAGGTGTTTATGAAAAATGTTAGATTGTAAGGGGTTAACCTTGCATTTTTAGCAAAATTTGGAAAAATCAGATTGGTATGAAAAATCAAAAATTGTAAGAGGTTAACCTTTGCCCAATTAGGGCAAAATCAGATGTTTCTGGAAAATTGCAGATTGAAAGGGGTTAACCTTGCATTTTTGGCAAAACTGGGCTATATCAGATTTTTCTGAAAAATCTCAAATTGTAAGGGGTGAACCTTGCATTTTTTTGCAAAATTGGGCAAAATCAGATGTTTCTGAAAAATGTCAGATGTAAGGGGGTTAACCTTGCTTTTTTAGTAAAATTGGGCAAATTTTAATGTGTATGAAAAATTTCAAATTGTTAGGGGTTAACCTTGCTTTTTGTAGTAAAATTGGGCAAATTTAAATGTTTATGAAAAATCTCAAATTGTAAGGGGTGAACCTTGCATTTTTTTAGCAAAATAGGGCAAAACCAGGTGTTTATGAAAAATTTTAGATTGTAAGGGGTTAACCTTGCATTTTTAGCAAAATTGGGAAAAATCAGATTTGTATGAAAAATCAAAAATTGTAAGAGGTTAACCTTTGCCCAATTAGGGCAAAATCAGATGTTTCTGGAAAATTGCAGATTGAAAGGGGTTAACCTTGCATTTTTAGCAAAATTGGGCAAAATCAGATGTTTCTGAAAAATGTCAGATGTAAGGGGGTTAACCTTGCTTTTTTAGTAAAATTGGGCAAATTTTAATGTGCATGAAAAATTTCAAATTGTTAGGGGTTAACCTTGCATTTTTTTGCAAAATACGGCAAAACCAGGTGTTAATGAAACATTTCAGATTGTAAAGGGTTGACCTTGCATTTTAGCAAAATTGGGAAAAATCAGATTGGTATGAAAAATTAAAAATTGTAAGGGGTTAACCTTTGCCCAATTAGGGCAAAATCAGATGTTTCTGGAAAATTGCAGATTGAAAGTGGTTAACCTTGCATTTTTAGAAAAACTGGGCAATATCAGATTTTCATGAAAAATCTCAAATTGTAAGTGGTGAACCTAGCATTTTTAGCAAAATTGGGCAAAATCAGATGTTTCTGAAAAATTTCAGATGTAAGGAGATTAACCTTGCTTTTTTAGCAAAATTGGGCAAAATCAGATTTGTATGAAAAATCAAAAATTGTAAGGGGTAAACCTTTGCCAAATTAGGGCACTAAAAAAACAAGGTTAGGCCAAAAAAAAAATATTCGGTCTCTGGTCAGACCAAAGTTCCGGAATTGACGCGGCCACGCGGCTTTTTTTTTTTTTTTCTTCAAGCTTGGATTGTACAGACAAGGTGGGTACTATTTTGCTTTTTTGGTGTCCTCATGTACATTGGTGTCCTCCATAATTTGCCTTGGTGCTTATGATCATTTGCCTTGGTGCAATTTCCCAAACCTTGGTGCTCTTTGGTAAAAAAAATTGAGGAGGTGTGGAAATAGAGGGCGCTGTTGGAGCTACCAAGGAACATTTTGGGGAAAAAAAAGATCGACGCGCATGATTAAAATCGACGCGCGCGCTGACCAGAGACCGACTTATTATTTTTTGTGGCCTTAACCCCCTTACATCTGAAATTTTCAGATGTAAGGGGAGTTAACCTTGCTTTTTAAGTAAAATTGGGCAAATTTTAATGTGCATGAAAAATTCGAAACTGTTAGCGGTTAACCTTGCATTTTTTTTTAGCAAACTACGGCCAAACCAGGTGTTCATGAAAAAAATCAGATTGTAAAGGGTTCACCCTACATTTTTAGCAAAATTGGGAAAAATCAGATTGGTATGAAAAATCAAAAATTGTAAGGGGTTATATCCTTTGCCAAATTAGAGCAAAATCAGATGTTTCTGGAAAATTGCAGATTGAAAGGGGTTAACCTTGCATTTTAAGCAAAATTGGGCAAAATGAGATTTTTATGAAAAATCTCAAATTGTAAGGGGTGAACCTTGCATATATTAGCAAAATGCGGCAAAATCAGATGTTTCTGAAACAAATTCCGATGCAAGGAATTAACCTTGCTTTTTTTTTTAGTGAAATTTGGTAAAAATCAGATGTTTATGGAAAATTTCAAATTGTAAGGGGTTAACCTTGCATTTTAGCAAAATTGGGCAAAATCAGATGTTTCTGGAAAATTGCAGATTGAAAGGGGTTAACCTTGCATTTTAAGCAAAATTGGGCAAAATGAGATTTTTATGAAAAATCTCAAATTGTAAGGGGTGAACCTTGCATATATTAGCAAAATGCGGCAAAATCAGATGTTTCTGAAAAAAATTCCGATGCAAGGAATTAACCTTGCTTTTTTTTTGGTGAAATTTGGTAAAAATCAGATGTTTATGGAAAATTTCAAATTGTAAGGGGTTAACCTTGCATTTTAGCAAAATTGGGCAAAATCAGATGTTTCTGGAAAATTTCAGATGTAAGGGATTATCCTTGCTTTTTTAGTGAAATTTGGCAAAGTTAGATGTTTATGAAAAAATTCAAATTATAAAGGGTTAACCTTGCATTTTTTAAGCGAAATTGGGAAAAAAATCTGATGTTTCTGGAAAATTGCAGATTGTAAGGGGTTAACCTTGCTTTTTGAATAAGATTGGGAAAAATTAGATGTTCATGAAAAAAATTCAAATTGTAAGGGGTTAACCTTGCATTTTCTTAGCAAAATAGGACACAATCAGATGATTCTGGAAAATTGCAGATTGTTAGGGCTTAACCTTGTATTTCTAGCAAAATTGGGCAAAAAGAAATGTTTATGAAAAATTTTAAACTGTAAGAGGTGTACCTTGAAGGCCTATATTAAGTAAACTTTGGCAAAATCAGATTTGTATGAAAAATCTAAATAAGTAAGGGGTTAACCTTGCTTTTTTAGCAAAATTTGGAGCATATTTTACTAAAATTGAGCAGAATCAGATGCTTCTATGAATCCAGATGTAAAGTTTC
This sequence comes from Patiria miniata, assembly GCF_015706575.1. Classification (NCBI taxonomy): domain Eukaryota; kingdom Metazoa; phylum Echinodermata; class Asteroidea; order Valvatida; family Asterinidae; genus Patiria; species Patiria miniata. Next base: position 27,672,146 of record NW_024037074.1, read on the forward strand.
CGCTAAAAATACCAGGTTCACCCCTTACAATTTGAGATTTTTCATATAAATCTGATATTGCCCAGTTATGCTAAAAATGCCAAGTTAACCCCTTACAATCTGCAATTTTTCAGAAACATCTGATTTTGCCCAATTGTGCTTAAAATGCAAGGTTAACCCCTTTCAATCTGCAATTTTCAAGAAACATCTAATTTTGCCCTAATTTGGCAAAGGTTAACCCCTTACAATATTTGATTTTTCATACAAATCTGATTTTTCCCAATTTTGCTAAAAATGCAAGGTGAACCCTGTACAATCTGAAATTTTTCATGAACACCTGGTTTTGCCTTATTTTGCTAAAAAATGCAAAGTTAACCCCTAACAATTTGAAATTGTCAGATGTAAGGGGGTTAACCTTGCTTTTTTAACCCCTTACAATTTTTGATTTTTCATACAAATCAAATTTTTGATTTTCCCCAATTTCGCTAAAAAAGCAAGGTTAACCCCCTTACATCCGACATTTTTCAGAAACATCTGATATTGCCCAATTTTGCTAAAAATGCAAGGTTAACCCCCTTACAATTTGAGATTTTTCATAAAAATCTGATATTGCCCAGTTTTGCTAAAAATGCAAAGTTAACCCCTTTCAATCTGCAATTTTCCAGAAACATCTGATTTTGCCCTAATTGAGCAAAAGGTTAACCTCTTACAATATTTGATTTTTCATACAAATAAGATTTTTCCCAATTTTGCTAAAATGCAAGGTTAACCCCTTACAATCTGACATTTTTCATAAACACCTGATTTTGCCCTATTTTGCTAAAAAATGCAAGGTTCACCCCTAACAATTTGAGATTTTTCATAAACATTTAAATTTGCCCAATTTTACTAAAAAAGGAAGGTTAACCCCTAACAATTTGAGATTTTTCATAAACATTTAAATTTGCCCAATTTTACTAAAAAAGCAAGGTTAACCCCTTACAATTTAAAATTTTTCATAACATCTTATTTTGCCAAATATCACTAACAAAGCAAGGTTAACCCCTTACAATCTAATTGGGCAAAAGGTTAACCTCTTACAATTTTTGATTTTTCATACAAATCTGATTTTTCCCAATTTTGCTAAAAATGCAAGGTTAACCTCTTACAATCTGACATTTTTCATAAACACCTGATGTTGCCCTATTTTGCTAAAAAATGCAAGGTTCACCCCTAACAATTTGAGATTTTTCATAAACATTTAAATTTGCCCAATTTTACTAAAAAAGCAAGGTTAACCCCTTACAATTTGAAATTTTTCATAACATCTTATTTTGCCAAATATCACTAAAAAAGCAAGGTTAACCCCTTACAATCTGAAATTGTCCAGAAAGATCTGATTTTGCCCTATTTCGCTAAAAATACAAGGTTCACCCCTTACAATTTTAGATTTTTCATATAAATCTGATATTGCCCAGTTATGCTAAAAATGCCAAGTTAACCCCTTACAATCTGCATTTTTTAAGAAACATCTGATTTTTCCCAATTTCGCTTAAAAAAAGCAAGATCAACCCCTTTCAATCTGCAATTTTCCAGAAACATCTGATTTTGCCCTAATTTGGCAAGGTTAACCCCTTACAATTTTTGATTTTTCATACAAATCTGATTTTGCCCAATTTTGCTAAAAATGCAAAGTAAACCCCTTACCATCTGAAATTTTCCATAAACACCTGATTTTGCCCTATTTTGCTAAAAAATGCAAGGTTAACCACTGACAATTTGAAATTTTTCATAAACATTTAAATTTTCCCAATTTTACTAAAAAAGAAAGGTTAACCCCTTACAATCTGAAATTTTCCAGAAAGATCTGATTTTGCCCAATTTCGCAAAAAAAAAAATGCAAGGGGCACCCCTTACAATTTGAAATGTTTCATAAACATCTAAATTTTACTAAAAATGCAAGGTTAACCCCTTACAAGCTGCAATTTTCCAGAAACATCTGATTTTTCCCAATTTCACACATATTTCACACATAGGGGCCTAAATTATATATTTTTAAATTTAATAGAGACGCATTGATCGTGCTATCATATACCATTCTAATACCATTGCGAATTACTGTATTGTTTGGAATGCTCACAATTAAAGACACGTTATTTGAAAGATGTATAAATAATATTTATATTACAATGTACATCTGTATTCTTTCCCGGTATAATTTATGGCGTTTCTTACGTCAATTGGCAATCGCGTCATTATATAATGATAGTCAAATTGATCAAACGAAACTCCGTTTTGATTATAGTCAATTATGAAATATTCATTGATTTATGACATACACCTTTGTTTCAATTTTGATACTACCCGTAGACCTGCCGAGCAGCTGTAGATATCAAACTAAACCAATAAAAGATAGAGGGTAAAAAAAAATCAAAAAGTTATGTGCTAGTCAAGCTTTCAGGGATCGGTCTGAGCCATAACAATGCCCCAGCCGATCCCTTAGTTCTCTTCCGGGGTCTCGGCGTCCCCGACCAATACACACTTCCTTCCCTATCCATCCATATAACCCCGGAGGGCCAGGCACCATGTAAAAGCAAAGAGCTAAGGGAGGAACAGGGCGGCCCCTAAGCCCTGATCCTCCGAGTGGACCACATGCCCTGAACCTATACGAAGGCGCCAACCTGGAACTCGCGGACAGTACCAGCAGCAGTGCTTACCGATTAAGCTAAGGTACTGTTGGTACTCTAAGACGGGAAATTAAATCTCTTATAGTGAATAATTGAACTCATTCGTTAAAAACCAAAAAGACACCAGCGGGATTCGAACCCGGGACCCCGCTAACCGTGGACGACGAATCGTAACCACTCGGCCATTTCGTTACCTTAGAATTTTCCTTAAACTGAGAAAAGTTGTCTTTATAGGTGAGCAAACGCGCCAGGAAGATTACTGGGTCCATTTGCTTTACCTTAATGGGTAAAAACAAGTCGATATAATGAGCCCAGTGTGTTTGGTTTGTTAGGAAGCTGCATAACACAGCCTAATATGCAAAACAGTCGTGTGCTAGGCGGATCATTACGCAACAATGAACACCGCAATTGTGTATTTTCAAAAGGCAGACGCGTAGATTTCCACACTTTGTATCTGGGCACATATATATTTTCACCTCCCTCTTCAGCTATTTCGACTATCTTAAAAAGAAAAATAGAGACCGTCAGCGAATCTCCGGGAGTTGAAATAAGGATCGTCCCCTCGATAGACCTCAGACTAAGTAAAGTTCAACATTGGTCTCTTTTTCAACAGCTGGTTTTGCGGAAAGTTTACATCTGGATTTTTTTAGAAGCATCTGATTTTGCCCAATTTTAGTAAAATATGCTCCAAATTTTGCTAAAAAAGCAAGGTTAACCCCTTACCATTTTGGATTCTTCATACAAATCTGATTTTGCCAAATTTTACTAAATATACAAGGTACACCTCTTACAATTTAAAATTTTTCATCAACATTTCTTTTTGCCCAATTTTGCTAGAAATACAAGGTTAAGCCCTAACAATCTGCAATTTTCCAGAATCATCTGATCGTGTCCTATTTTGCTTAAAAAATGCAAGGTTAACCCCTTACAATTTGAATTTTTTTCATGAACATCTAATTTTGCCCGATTTTACATCAGCTTATGCTAACAAATTATCAGGTAACTGGATCATTAAACGGGACAGGTGCACATCGGCCTTGGAGCTCAGACCATGTGTCATGCACTCCTCAATGCATAGATGATGCACATAACACTATGGGTAGTACAGGCACAGCTGGGGGTACTGCCCAAACAATGATGAACGCATTGCGTATGCTTAAAGAATTACCCACAATTCCGGTTTTTACCGTTTAGGTCTGGCTCTAATCACTTTACGCGATCCCCTGACGTCTCATACACTGACTTTAGGCAAAATAGTCAGACTTTCGCGGTCTAGTAACCAGACTTTGACTCTTAAAAAACATTGAATGAAAAGGGAAATATCAAATGCATATTGCAAAAGATCGAATGCAAACATACCGATGAAACATCGAATACAAATAGCTCGAAATGTCAAACATATGTGTGAAACATTGCTCACATATTTGAGAATATCGCAAATATATTGTAAAACAACACACACAATTGTATCGAAAAACATCGCACATTTAATGCAAAAAATCGAACATAAGTGAAAACATCGCACATATATATCGTCAAAAACATCGCACATATAAATTGAAAATCGCATATAAATGTAAAACATCGCACACATATATTGAACATCGCACATATATTGTAAAACATCGCACAAATATATTAAACATCGCGTAAATAATGAAAAACATCGCACACTTATATTGAACATCGCACATAAATGTAAAAGATAACAAACACATATTGAACATCTAACATATATATTGCAAAATACTGAATATTGAAACGTTTGACACGCCATATAAAGTTGCACGTGAATTGTTACAACGATTACTGTCAACTATTTCGTTTGCTTTTTTTTGGGGGGGGGGTCAAATACAATTTTGTACTGACAGTTTTATGGTAACTTAGGAAGTTCGTTTCAAGCGGTAATTTTTTTTTGGGGGGGGGGACCGATCGACCGACCGACACCAAAGTGAATGTAGATCGAAGCTCTGTGTCAGAGCTTACAAAATGGAAAATGAAAAACGGCGGACAACGTGAATAAGCGGGCTTCTTATATGTTATCACTTTTATACTGAAAAATTCCATCGCATAATAAAAAAAAATCTTTCGCTTTTCACAAGGAACTCGATTTTTACCTTAGAATGTTTGTTGTTGTAGCTAATACTTTGATATTGATAAATATAAAAGCACTGTGACGGCAAAGTTAGTAACTCATTTGGCTGATAAAATTGAATTGAAGAACTTCAAAAACCCAATGTCCTACTTTTGATCCTTAATAACTCTGTTGTTTACAAATGTACCAATGGAATTAAACCAAAATTTCACTTTCAGAATGTCGATACAGCGCTGGAGACGGTGGAGGAAGGCGCGTGCTGCGGATCGGACCAAAAGCTTCCAAAGGTATGCAGGACCACCCCCTCATCATGTCATTGCACTCACTCCTCGATCGTGTATTGCGCCAAACCGTATAGTAAGCCTGAGGTGTGCAATGACATCAGGGGTGATCCTGTATTCCTTCAGAAGCATTCGGCCGCGCAGCACGCCTCTTCCATCCATTCCGCCACCGTTTTCAGCGCTGTATCGACATTGGAGGGCGCCAAGTCGAAAGTGACAGATTCTGAAGATGAGCATTTTTTCGTATGGCGTTTTAATATCACCCTCTTGCACAAAGCTGATGAAACTCGCTCCATAGAATTTGCAATGTTTTGTTTACGTGATCTGAAATTTTGATTTAACTCCATTTAACAACAGAGTTATTAAGGCTCAAATGTAAGGACATTTTTTTTACACGTAGTACATGTACGCCAGAACTATATTTTTTGCCTTTTGTTTTCATAGCTATATTAGATCTTAATTTTTGACACTTTTCAGTGGAACAAATCTTGCATAACTCTTTGTCAGTGAAAGTTAATTAAAAAAAATAATAATAAATTAAAACACGGTGGAAAACCAGTTCAAAGTAAAGGTTTTAGACAAGACAGAATCCAATAATAATACAGAAGCTGATTTTTATTTCATTTCACTGTTTGATCACAACACTGTTTTGGTCACCTCCATGATCAGAAGTTGCACAATAAATGTGTTTACATTTTACGGGTTTTATATCTAGACATAACTTTAAAAACCGAATACTAGAAACTTGTGGCAGTCCTGGTTGACAGTATTACATTTTACTGATTTTCTTGGTTTTTATCCTCTCTAAAGCAGCATTTTTTTAAAAAGACTGAATTCGTTCAACTTTCCATTCCGATACGCTACCACAAATTAAGTCTGCAACATAAATTTCGTGAATATTTATATTTTTTTTTGTATGAGCCCGTGACTCAAAACCAGCTTGAGGTTTGGCAAAGAACGTTGGGTAATCTTCATGGAAAGTTTGAATATCAAAAACTAGGTCTTTCTTTCATATATTTTAAAAATACATATAGATTAAACATTCACTGACAGTAATTTATATAATTATAATTTTAATATCTTATTTAACAATGAAACAAACAAATTAAGTGTAATATAATCTAACATACACAACATTTTTTTTTACATGTTACACGTAATACTATACAAATATAAAATTACATTATGACTTTGGTATCTGAATGATAATAACTTTAGCATATTTCAACATTGAATTTGATCTTATTTAAGTGTCAGCTGTGGAATTGATCGAATGTTAAAAGAAACAACTTCGGCGAACATTTTTTTTCTTCAAAAATTCAAAGTTAATCTCACAACTCCCATTAATAAATCAACCAATTTGAGCATTTTGCTGGTTTTCCTTTTCGTTTCAGGATAATATTGGGTGGGCCTGAGTGAGAGGTAGAGTTGCATGTGGGAGTTGGGGAGGGGGTTATCTGTTCGTGGAAGTTATCGTGTCTTTTTTTCTTGATATCTAAATGACATCATGTAATTTATGCAATTTTCTTTTTTGATATCTAAATTACGTCATGCAATTTATGCAAATTTATGTAAATTTTAAAAAGCACACTAAATGGCGCGGAAAACAACGACATACACAATTAAACTCAGAATTTACAACTGCATTACACAACTGTGCCAGCGTTAACCAAACGAACACAAAACACTGGCTTGTTCGTAATACTCACTGATCTGCTCGGGAGAGTTTGTTCGTTAAGTTATTTCAGAAATCACACATCTCTAGTCTAATTAACAAAATATGCACACTTTTAACAGTCACTGGAAAAATAAAGTTTAAGTTGAATATATGTTAATGTGACAAACTGTAATTCAAAATACAACAGTGAGGGTGTTTTCTAAATGAGATTCTATAAGTAATAACTATCAGTTAATTTTTAAAGTGACTAGTAGGGTCAACTAAGATCCCTGAATGAAAAAAAGTTCCAAAAGGGGAAAGAATGTTGCAACCTGACGCCAATTCAGCGGTTGTGTGCAAAGTCCATGGAGAGTCAAGAAATGTTTTCAAGTATTTCCTAACAAAATTGGAAATGTTTCTCAGTCCCAGATTCATGTCTTATCATTTTTGCAATGACTGACCTTCATTGAGATGATATATGAAGAAAAAAGTGGCGCCAGGTTGCAACAGTTTTCCCCAAAAAGGAGTCATTAACTTACTTACCGCAGTTTACTTACTTCTACCACATGTATGTACCAATCCAGCTATTCTTTAAACAATGAATAGTAACAACAGGTAGTACCCATAATAAACTTTACAGTTATTAATATATTTCGTGACTGCAGGTTTCACTTGCTAGTAAGTGTCTGCAAAAACAAACATCCCCGATTCTACTCTTGAGTTACAACTTCTGCTCCCTAAAACCATAGGCTGCAAGCAGTTTTGTTTTTGTTGCAGCGATGTGCAGTAAACTCTTACAATTAACAATACTCAAAAATTCTGCACTGGGCCCAATTTCACGGCGCTGCTAAGCACACGATTTTCTGCTAACCCAGCCTCTGTCTTTTTCATGAGGACCGCAAGCAGTGTGCACATATTGGCACGCTTACCTTAAGCGGAAAAAATTTCTTAAATCTGTGATGAAACAATAGAAATCTCCATGCGCGCGCCACCGTCAGCGCATCCACGCCATGAAATAGGTTGCACAATTTCTTGCTATAGTAAGCAACTTTTCTGCTAACTGCTAAGCAGTGCCATGTCATTGATCTGCCACTTGACACTAATACTGGCAATCGGTAAAAGCCACAGGCTTTATATGAAACACTTTACCACCTCCAAAACTACTCCTGCATTCATACAATTAACGACAAACATTTGTTCATTTATTTTGGAAGCCTAAGTGAAAAAAAAATGCTGGTTAAAAATTCCATTTAAAGTAACAAAAATATCCTGCTATATTTTCAATAAAAACTTGTTTTCTACTTTGGAAAATACCTTCAAAAAAGGAGGGGGTGGGGGAACCGTATGTATTTTTTAAATAAGAAACCATAGCAACTGATTCATTTTTTTCTGGATTAAGAACTTTCTACACACCTTTAGTTTTCAAACAAAGTGTATTGCCTCAAACTGTAGTGATATCCATTTTAGACTGCAATAATATTAGCAAAAACTAATACCACTTTTATACTCCAGAATTAAATTTCTGTTGATCAGCCAAAAGTTTGATTCACTTTTCACAACAGACACTCATAAAGCACCAAGTATGGAGTGCCAAGTGAAACAAAAACGGGAAATCTACATCCAAGAAATAAGAAAAAGGAATACACAAAACAGTATTCACTTCCAACAATTACAATCATACAAAAATAGACGAATCGGCTACAATTTGCGGAGAAATTAAAACAAAAGAGTTGTTCATGTTATAAACTTGTGCCGGATGAATGCTATCCTAAAATAGACAAATTTAAATAAATACAATAATTTTCTCAGGCCTTAGACTATATTTTAAAAAAATATGCGCCTCTCTGAAAAATTTTGGAATGTTGTTTTTATTTTCAATACATTGTTCATGTTGTAAAAAAGTTTAATACGATTCCTGCTACGACCACAACAATTTTTCAATCATGAATATGCATCAAAAAGATTGTGACAAAAGTACTACCTAAGTGCAGGAATATCTGCATATAGTCGCAGTACTTCAATAAAGTCGGCAAAATTACCACATAATTATTCAACAGAAAGATTACTTCAGGAACAACACCACAAGAAAATGTTGACAAAAATTGTGTCACAAGAAAAATACCACCAGAATGGTAATGAATTACAAGAAAATGATCAAAAATTTTACGGCAGAATTGTTATGACGTATATAACTACTGAAAAAAAAGGAACATCTCCACTGCTTCTTTTAAACATCAGGTATTTCCTTACACACAATTTAAAATTATGCAAATAATTTAACACATCGAATTGGACACAGACGTAAAATTGGACAGCACATTTACCACCAAAAAAAACCAACAATTTTTAGGTTTTTCTTTTTTACAATATGTACATGTACATGTGCCCTTATTTGCTTTTATTTTTCGGTGTTTCGTTCATAATGGGGGCTCCGCGTGCACAAGTATCCCATCTCAACGGTAAAATTGGGAGAGTTGGGGAGACCACTGGGAGCGACATTAGAACGCATTGCCGATGACACTCATGTTTACGTTACATACACGTACCTAGTGAGGACATGCCTTTGTTTTCGTTTAGTTTAGGAAAACCAGAGAAAAAATTGTTTTACTCGCACCATGATGAACACACTTTCGACCTGAGTTTTTGATCATGATTTCCTCATGTGTTCCTCTTCATTTTGAGACAGATAACCCTAACCCGAAAATTCCTCTAACACTATTCGTCAGAGAGGGGGAAACCTTGTGTGGACGTGGGCAAGTCCAGACAACATCTTCAGTACCTGCACTGTGTGGACATCTTTTGTTAAGAGGTCCACACAGTGACTGCAATGCCTGTTCCCTATCCGGTTCGTAAAGCCCCTGTCACACCTTTGCGTATCCTAATTCCTTATGAGTTCCTTATCAAAAATTTTGCATACGCAGCCGTACGCTCAATTAACGTCGAAATGTTTTGATCACTTTGACTTATGTGCGACGCACATCTAGCGTACAAGTAACGAATTCAGCGCATCCATTGCGTATGAGATGAGTATGAGTTGCGTATGCAGTGCACAACATTATTTTTTGGGCTGCGAATAGGTCAGTATGCAGTGCGCATGCCGAGCGTATTCCGGACGCACCTGACTTATGCCGACCGCATGCTTGACGCACTTCTGAGCGTATTCCCGCCGCATTTCTGCCGCTCGCCGTTCAGCGTGCGTTGCATCTGCACTGCAAGTGCGCTATGTATACGTCCCATACAGGCGGCTCATATGCTGATGGGGTGCGTCACGAACACATAGCGTACTCGTAACGCACTCGACCGATGCGGGACCGATGCGCTGCGTATTTATAACTTATGACCTGCGCAACAGCGTACGCAGCGTAGTTTTGTGCATGCCCAAAACTATCCTGCGTACTGGGCCGTACCATGCGTATATCTGCGTACATAAAACCTACACAAAACGATAGAGATGCATATGAGGTGCGTATTGTGCGTACGACTGCGTATGAAAAAAATGTCAATGTGCAACTCATAAGGAATTAGGATACGCAGAAGTGTGACAGGGCCCTTAGTGACTGCGTCGTACACGTGCACGCATCACTGATTACAAGTGCACATTGGCTAGACACACCACTTCGCACTACTTCTGGTTCCGTTGGTTCCATGCTACACCGTGTGCATTAAGCATGGTTAACCTGAAATGACGTCATACTTACGATCCGGATTGCTTTGTGCACATTCAGAATAACATTAGTCGCACGTACGTCCCGCTATATGCGCGCGAACCAGTACGCACGCACAGTGTGTCCCGTCCACAGGGCTCTCCAAAGTGGTCAAATGCCCTCTCTTGTTAGCGCTCGGAGCCCATATCGATGAAGAAAGTGAAGCTAGTCACTGTTTGTTGGCATGTTTGCTGCAAAGGCAGCTGAGGAAAAAAGTTGTGATATAAGGCCCGGTTCATACTCGGCGCGAAAGCAAATGCGAACGTAAACGCAAAGTTACGACATCACAGCAAAAGTTTTCGCCCTGGGAATACAGTGGCCGATAATTTAAGAGGGAGATTTATTCCCCCTACCCTCATCCATGAGTTGTTGTGAATTTAAAATTATTCATTTTTTGTACATTTTTTTAAATAACATTTTACAAGAGTTACATCTGTGCATTACCTTTGTTCGTGGTGTGCATATATACATGTAGATACACGTGTCCTACCTCTGAACTAACACAAAAGTGAAGCTCTTTAATGCCCCACAATTTAAGTACTGGTGCAGTATTTTATAATTTTCCAAACTCCCCCATCCCCCCCCCCCCCCTCTCCACTCAAACATCATGAATCGCCCAGTGCTTATAAGACTTTTCTGTCTTAAATTCCATATGAAGCGACTACGCTGCACGTTTCAGTTAATACAATACACTTTGCTTTGATGTAATAATACTTGTTTGATCCTTGTTGGACCCAAAAACTCAGACCCCGTTGCGCCATTTTTGGTAGTAGCCATTCTTATTAACCCTTTAGTCACTGTAACACCCGAAACCGCCCTGCCTATTACTTCCTGTAGCACCCAGAAGCCACTATATGGTTTTCCCGTGAGCACGAGTGGAGCACAGGATAATGTAGTGCGTCTGTGTCCCGCAAATGGGATGCAAGACACACTAAATTGTTCGTGTTCACCGAGCGCGAGTGGGATAACAAATTTATCTTCAAGCAAACTTGACGCACACTAAAGGTGGAACACGCACACCCTAATGAAGTTTTCAGCGCTTATCCTATTGCACGTGCGTGCAGCAGGAATGGCGCGTGCATCTTGGTATAGTGTGATATGCGGGGTGCAGTATGGACCATGCTACACGGGATAATGTGCACGGTTTGTTGCCATTGATCGACCAATCAGGATCGAGGATTCAAGTTTACTTGAAGATAAAATGTAATGCAAGTTACTAATGGGTTGAAAAACCTGTCCCACACAGGGTGAAAGTAGTAGAGCTTTTAAATATCTCGAATGTTTCATCACAGAGTACTAGTTTCATCTGTGAAAAAGGTAACTTCGCTGAATATTTTAGGCAGTAAAAATTGTATGTTTTAAAAGAGCAATAACATCTCTTAGCATCCAGTTCACAAGAACTAATTAATAATAGTGGAATGTATAGAGCTTTTCCCCATTGTTTCTGGGGAAATGAGGCGGAGATTCTGAATAGAATCATGACTGAATCAAAATCGATTCCCAAAAAACGTTGGCGTCGCCGAAGCCTACGCCATAAATACTTTCCCTCAATCCCTGCCGTCTTTTAACCTTCGCTCTTTTTCTTCTTCGTTTGTCCAATATTTGTAGTTGGTGCGGAGGTTCTCCATCACCTCTGGACAGTCAATGAACGCTGCAGAAGAAAAAACACATTCCCATTTGAGAACCAGTGGATTGAAAGGTAATGTGCATTTGCAAACATTAAAAAACAAATCTACCAAATTATTATGAAATATCTTACTCGACTGTATTGAATGATAGTCTCAAGCATATGTGATGCGATCAAGCTACATGAGTTGTCTGTCGACCCTGGTAAAAAAAAAGTTATTACAGATTTCAAAAGAGCACAATCTCAGCATTACTGCTGTGAAAACCGCATGCTGATACCATCTTTAGTTCATAAATTATGGAAGTCGTTACACCAAGAGATGTGATGAAGTGATGTGATGAAGTGGCCCTATTTTGGCCTGTATCTCCACATAAAAATTCGCGACAAACGACTCATTTAGCTTGATCGCATCACATATTGTGAAATTGTTGCGCCTGGTATGCTGTCATTTTCAAGAAAAGCGGAATTTTGTATCATTTTCCAACGATGGTCAAATACTGCATCCAATTGCCAGAATTTACTCCGCATTCTGTTTGCAATCGGTTACATATTCGTGAATGGGCGCAAGCCAGCTAGTCTGGTTACCTGACCAACAATTCCCTGAATTCTTCCGTTTCGTCTGAAGCATCAGGTTAGGGAACCAGACTATACGAACAGCGTTTTCTCACGTTTTTTTCCCGGCATCCACGAACACAAAGCTTTAACCAGGTCAGTGAAACAATATTTGCTATAAAATACTAACCCCCAAGTCCATCAATTTCCGAAAGTTGCAGCAAAAGCAAATGTTGTATATTACTTTCAACTCCAAACTCCCTCATTCATCAAAATCCTCTTAAGTCCACAACTTCTAATAACCCTAACTACGCCAACTCCATCTAAATCCATCCCCCATTTTGGTGGATTTTGGGGGACTTGGTCCAGAAGGCCTGGCATGACTAAATATTAATGGAGTATGATGGATTTGGTTTAATGGCCTGAAGCAGTGCAAGGGGTATCCGATCGAATTGCCTAGCTTCCTGTACTGCTATTGTGATAAAAGCCATGTGTAGCAAGTCCATGAATGTCAACCAGTGTGTCAGTGGTGGATTACGTTATGTCATGTACAGTTTTGTATTGGACGCACAGTGATTGATGGATTTTGATGGACTTGGTCCAGTTCCTAGTAAAAGACGCTAGGGAGTTAGGGTCAATAGGAATTGATGACCTTTGAAGGCATAAGCAATGAGCCAAAACCCTTAAAATGACATTTCATGGCTTTTCCAGGACAAAACTAGGGCTTTCCATGACCAATTCCTATGCTGTTTCGCCAACTTAGGAGCCTATTGCTCTACAGGCAAGGGACACCACTCCCTTTCAGCCTTCCAAATTGGCATCTCTGTCCGGACTCAGTCTGTATTCTATCAACTATACGAAATCACATCTTAGAATCATACAAACAAGTGTGTTGAGTGTTTTCAAATATATTCAAGCAAATATTATCATTTCCTTACCATCCCATGCATCAAACATGTCCATGATGAAATACTCAGTGAAGGATATCTGTGACTTGGGAATGCTACAACTCAACCTATCGAAGACCGGCATGACCACTGGCAGACTTCGTTTCTTCTCTTCATCAGTCTAGATAGTAGAAAAAAAACAGTTGAAAAGGAGGAAACAGTGAAATGCCGCTATAACAAACACCGCTAAAAGGAACAGTTGGCTATAGGGAACATCCCCTTTGGCTTCCGAAATAGTAGGTTTTAATATAATGCACAATCACTATAACGATTGATGACTATAAACATTTTTTTTTATGGACCCCATCGTGTTGGTTATAGTGGTGTTCTACTGTATTTGAAATAGAAATTCAGAAGTCAGAACATTAACTCTAACAGATGCAACACAGAGCATCAGGTGCAAAACTTTGTGCGACCTTGCTGCACTGAGCCATCAACACCAGTGCATAAACGGCCAATTTCTGACAGAACGAAAGCTAGTCCTATTGAACAATGCCACAGGTGCATCCTGCTGCATTCGGTGATCAGACTCTGAGGCACTTTGGCCTGGAGATCTGTGACCTGATAGATGTTACGAACTCTGAGCAGGCTTGTCATTTTGACAAGTGTTGCTGCGTTTAGCAGGGTGTCTAGCCAGAATACCCTGGAGGGTAAGGGTTGTTATAGGTTATTGTGGACATAGTAATGTCATACTTTTCATTTCAGGATATACTTCAGAAATGGTACTTTCAGATAACTGTATGAATGAACATTCTAAACTTGAGATCAATCTGGATAAGCTTTAGATGATTGCAAAGCAAAAGGATAAACCATTAAAAAAATTTTAATTACTGCAGACTTTAAAGTTTTTACGAAATACCTTACTAGGATGTTGGTAAATGATAGTCTCAAGCATTTTGTAAAATTATGGCACCTGGTGTGAAGTCATTTTCAAGAAAATGGTATTTTTGTATACATTTCCAACGGTGGTCGGCCGACCAGCGTTGGAAAAACCTAACTATTTTTCAACTACTGCTCCAAATTAACCATTTTTTCAGTCCAAATTTTGTTTGCTATTAGTTACATGTTTCATGAACGGGTGCAGGCCAGCTAGACTGGTTCCCGTGCCTTACAATTTTCCATCATCTATAAATTGATCCATTTTATCTTTTGTGGAGTCAGGGAACCAGACTACTTAAACATTTTTGTTTTTCTTGGTTTTTCCAACCTTTTCGAACACAAAACTTCAAAAATGTCTGTGTAACAATATTTGATCTATATATACTAACCCCTCAAATAGTTCATTTCTGAAAATTACATCAAAAACCAATGATGTACATTCCCTTTAACATGTTTAAAGGCTTTAACCAAATCTCACATGGCCAGTTAAAAGAAACCACATGACCGAAACTGCTACGACGCCACACAATTGAAAACATGAAGTATATTATATTTTTTTGATATTAGATTTTTCTATTCTCCAACACATTTTCATAAGAATTACATACACAGAACTGTCTCAAGAGAGATTGTGAGAAAACCTAAACCGGGTTACTAAAGTAGGACTCGAACCCATGACCTCCTGCTTACTAGTACAGAGGTCTTAACAACAGAGTTAGCTGGCAGGATGAATTCCAAATTGTGAACCCCAACCACTGACTTTAGTAGTATTTTGTTTTGTTTCATTTTTTCTTTACTTCGTATTGGAATAATCCAAAACAAGGTTATTACCTGTGCAAAGTACTCCTCTGATATCCTGCGTGCCCAGACCATGCACATGTTGAGGGGCCTGGTAGGGTTGGACACGTCGGCACACTTGATCAGCATCCGTCGAATCAAGGCACGATTCTCCGGGTTGGCCAAACTGGACGAATCGGGAGTACTCCTGCCAGTGCTTTGCTGTTGTGGTTTCGAATTACAAAAACAGAAGACAAATTTGGTCCATAGTGGGATCTAGGACTTTTAAAATGGGGTGGGGAAATTATTCTCTTTAAAACAATGACGTAATAAATAATTATACGACACTTAGGGTGAGATGCTATGAATCCCCCAATTTTCCAGTGTCAATGGAAATTTATAAATTCAGAAGTGTCTTTTGCTCCTTTCATTTTTGTGAACATAGTGAAATCCAAGAACAACATTACTTATGGATATGGTGTATAAATGAAATCCCCCCCCCCTTCCCAAATGCTTCTCAACTTAAAGCCAGTGGTTACATTGTTCAAAATGAATGAACTTATGAAGGATTCGATGAACTCTCTAAGTTGGCAGCAGAATTGTAATAGTGTCAATTGTAAGTTAAATTGCATGGACTTGTGGGGACTTGTGATGGACTTGTGGGGGCTTGTGGGGACTTGTGGGGGCTTTTGGGGACTTGTGAAGACTTGTGGGGACTTACGAGGACTTGTGTGAGGACTTGTGGGGACATGTGAAGACTTGTGGGGATCTGTGAGGACTTGTGGGGACATGTGAATACTTGTGGGGACTTGTGAGGACTTGTGGGGGCTTGTGGGGACTTGTGGGGGCTTGTGTGGACTTGTGAAGACTTGTGGGGACTTGCGAGGACTTGTGTGAGGACTTGTGGGGACATGTATAGACTTGTGGGGATCTGTGACGACTTGTGGGGACATGTGAAGACTTGTTGGGATTTGTGAGGACTTGTGGGGACTTGCAAGGACTTGTGAGGACTTGATTTCGTTATTCATATCCAGTAACAATGAAATTATCTCCTCATGCACATCGCAGAGGAACAGAGACTGATCCTCATGCGAGATTTGCCTTTGCAAGAGGTCTATATGGTCGTCCTTACCATTGACAGAGTGTCTTCGCCGTCTCTCAACGCTGGCTTGTTGAAGCAGTTGACAAACTTGGACAGGTGCTCAAAGTGTTTGGTCATCTCTGTAGCCAGAATCATGTCGATGATGGTGTGTCTCATAGCGCGGTAATCCTCCCTGTGTTGGAATGAACGGCACAACTGATCAATTAACAGAGAACTGGTGTACCGAACAGAAGAAGCTGATTTTATTTATTATTTTAATTAACAACTTCACTTATTATTTTAATGAAAGGCTTCTAGCAAGATAAAAACTAAGATAGGGCTCAACAACTTTAATGGCAAGGCAACTAAACCGACCTATCCAACTCCTTGAAGATGTTACACCGATCTTCTCTGGTCGTGAGTTGGAACCCCAGAGCCGCATGATGACTCTCCAGGACAGCGCTGGAATGTGAGAAATGGCAATTATCAACAAATATACAAGACAAACTACCATGACCATATTTTTTTTATGATGGACTTGTGATGGATTTGTGAGAACCTGGGATGGACATGGTATGAACTTGGGATGGACTTGTGAGGACTTGGGATGGACTTGTGATGGAGATGTAATGGATTTGTGATGGACTTGTGGAGGACTCATGAGGACTTGTGAAGGACATGTGATGGACCTGTGATGGACTTGTGATGGACTTGTGATGGACTTGTGATGGACTCGTGAAGGACTTATGAGGGACGTGTGAGGACTTGTGATGGACTAGTGAGGACTTGTGATGGACCTGTGAGGACTTTTGATTGGCTTGTGATGGCTTGTGAGGACTTATAATGGACTTTAACTACAATGATGCTTACATGTCATTGTAGAGTATCGCCAGATCACTAGCAGCATTGCAGAGGAATGAGTTGGTTCTTCCCGGATGATCGATGTCGTGTAATGTAGCTGCGATTAATGCTGCTATCTCATCAGCAGGCTCAAAACAACTCTGAAGGAAAACAAATATGTACATTAATACAATTAGCCATATTTGTGAGCTAAATTCATCAATTTCTTGACACACTTCACCCATTCCTAATGGTTGAGAGCCCGTCATAAGGGTGGTCTTAAGCCGCTTTTTAAACACCACTCAGCAATGTTTAAGACCAGTTGCGAGATGCTTGACTCTGTGCCACAGGTGCGCAGCACGCACAGCACGCGCAGTGCGTACCTACTACAACCAGCTGCTTGAGAACCACTGATATGATCTCCATATGAGAATGAGATGTTGAGCAAACCACGCATGCGCAGCAGGCACTATAAGCGGCACACTTGTTTACGTGCGTTGCCAACTGAACCCATTTAGGACACTCAAAAATTACGCACATGTTTTCTCCTTTTCTCCAAATGTTTAGTATCCACTGAGCTAAACTTCAATAGTTGTGATGCACTGTACTTAAATTTCAGCAATTTTGTTGCTTCAAACATTTTGTCAAATGAAAAAAAATGCACAAAGAGCACATGATCCTATGTACCTTTAAAGGCATTATGATCACTTGCTTTTCATGCGTTCAGATCCTTTCCGATAATAACACCATTCAATTATCCAAAGATGAATGTTCAACACCTAACCTATTGAAGTTTCTGGATATTACGCTTTTCGAGAAAACGGTGAAAACCTATGCACAACCTTTTCATCACGAAACACGATTTCCTCAATAGCGCTCTTTATTTCCAAAAATCAGTCGACTGACTGATAGTTGGAAATCACTTACATTTCTTGATTTCTTCTTAATGACAGCAAGCCAAATGGAATAATTACACAGAGTGTTTAGTACCAGTAAGATCTTTAATCCAAGTAAGGTTTTTGATAATGATTCAGCACCAGTAGGTCACTCTTGGATCAATGCAATATGCCTTTAACTTTATAGGCAAAGAGCCATCGGCACTTGATAAATCGTTACTCCATGGAGAAGACTGAACCTCGTACCTTGAGTTTCTCTTTGCCGATGAAGTAAGCGGTGGCCTGCATGACATCGGCCGCATGGGTGGAGTTGTGGTACGGATTGGAACTGTGATAGTTGGCCTCCACCACCTGCAGCCAGTTGCGCAGTACCGTCTCCGAGATGCCCAGGAAACTACACACCTTGAAACGATTGAAGACCTTCAAGCCCAGATAGATCAGAGGCCTAGAGGAGGAAAATTTACACACATTAAAAAAACTTTGAGCAAGGATTTTCTTGATAAATCAAGGCATGTTTCAAGGTAATTGCAACTGTTCCTCTGTGCCTACGATAGTAGTTTAGCGCAACTCTGAAATGCTCCTCGGACATGGGCATTACCTGTGCAGTGTTATTCTTTCCAGTTCTTCGATGTTGAAATCCCACGCCGCCTCCCTTTCCAGAATCTTCTGGACTTCCGCTGGTACCTGAGTCATATGTGAGGACGGACTAGTTGGGGAATAACGCGCTGAGCCTTTTATTTAAAAACAAAAATCAAAATAGTGAAATATTGAATTTCGCAAGTAAAAGTTGAATAATTGGTGAATGCTGCCGCAGAAAATGGAACAGGTAAGTACATGTTGGGACCAGGCAGTGTCTTCTTACATACAGCAAGTTAATACAAAAGAAAAATGTGGCCTGTCGATATTGGTTTTTGCTGAAGTGGGGGCAGATTCGTCACTTTGTGAAAACGATGACAATATTTGTAATAATATTACTTTGCATTCTTTGATTGATTTGTAAGCCATAAAATGCTGGGGTGGTTTCAGGCGGTACAGGGAGTAACAGATAGGGATTGAGGCAATACCGGTACAACTGAAAAATGAAAGTACATGTAGTTGTGGTTAGGCTAAACTTACTGGTGGTTTTGGACAATGCAACCTCAGATCCAGACATTCTTCTCCGGGTACTGTACCCACCCTGCTGGAGAAACAATGACATTGTCAAAGCTACAGAGAAAATTGTCAAAGTTATCCAAAACTTTTCCAAAAAAATTATCCGAAAATACTGCAAGTAAAACTTGCGCGATCCCCCTGGCATGCTGGCAGATTGTATACATGTACATGATGTACAGGCAGTTAGTAAGGACAATTTTTAAGTTTGGTTGAGATTCATGACTGAACTAGAGGAAGAAGTGGACATAAATCACGGCCTGTAGAGTAACCCTGGAGGTCATGACCTGTTGCCCGAGTCTAATGACTTTATCAGATACATGTACCATGAACACTAACCACAGATCAAGATTAGTTGAGATTGATGACTGAACTTAATACAGTGAACCTAACCAAAATGGCACATACACACACACATACTGAAATTTGTATTCTTGTGGAGACATTTCTATGTTCTCCTGTAGTAAAGTTTTCGAGTTTGAAAGTGAAGTTTCAAAAAGCCCTTATTTCATCCAAAATTAATTTCCTTGGCTGAAATTCCGACTTAATATCCCTTTTCTAAAACTCTTCCATTTGCGACTGATCAACCCACCTTGGAAATTCCTAGTTTTTGAGTAAAATCCGTACATCTATTTCGTGAAAATCTTGTGGAGACGTATTCATCTATAGAAATTGCCCTGTGGAGACGTATACAATCTTTTGTTCCCTATTGTACACACGTCTCCAGAGGGCACGGTGTATCAGATCATACACACATACACACAGACACTTAGTATATGGGGTTTATGGGGTACCGCTTTTGTTCGACCCTAATCCCTTTCTTTTGTTCTCCTCTGTCCCCATAGAATTCTCAAAACCCATAGCATTATGGCTATGGGGTACTTCAATTTCTAAAGACAGACTTGCGGGTACCATTGTCCCTATTGTTGCCCTTTGTTCCCGGTACCACATAAGTGCCAATATGTAAGAGCACACCAAAGGAATACGCGATCACAATATCCCCCTGTCTGGCTTAACATCCAGGGGGATAAAAAGAATTACCACCATTCATTTTGGGAAACAATCACTTAAATTCTAAAATGTAATTTCCATAGTATTTGTTATTGCTTTGTTAAACCCAACGTCCTACCCTTACCTAAAATATGTTTTTTCAATGAACATTTGAGATTTGAATATTCAATCATTTAAATTGCCTCTAGACTGGACACTATGGACTCTTCGTACGAAGAGTAGATGGGGCACTTTGTGAACACTTTCAGGAAGCCCCAGTGGGACGAACACACTGTGTGCGCACACAGAGTTCGTGAATTTCTATACTCTCGAGGACAATGTTTTGCGTTTCCCTTTGTCCCTGTAATATAACATTCTGCCATCATGCCCATAGACTAAGAACGACGGAACGATCCAGGACCGGGGAAGACTTTTGTTTCCCTTTTATTGATTTCCTTTGTTCCTATTGAAATATCCAACTCCATAGCGATTCCCTTATGGGGTGTATTGGTTTCTAAAGACTTCCTTATGGGGTCTAATGTTCCATTGTGTTTTCTACTCCATAAGGAACCCTGTACATGTGTAATGGTTTGCGCATGTATGGTACCAAGTACGCTCGACTACTTTTGTCTGAATATGCACAATCCTCCAGTGTCTTGGCGTGAGCATTAGGCGTCGTCCACAAACATTCAAATATCCCCCCGATGGTCTCTCCCAACTCTCTTTTTGTAACGGTTGAGGGGGTCATTGTGCACCTCCCTAAGTTCTTTAACCTAAGGATTGAAACACTTAACTTACCGTCATCAACCCTCCCACAAGATCTGAAGTCATCTGATCGTCTTCTTTGACCTGCTGTGCGGACAGCTGAGGATTGTATAACTCCGACGTGCGTAAAATTTCCAAGACACGGTCCAAAGCCTGAGCGACCGTTCCGGGGCTATTTTCCTGCGCAGCATTTATAATGTTTATCACCTGTTGGAAACAATTAGGAGTCAAGTTTATTATTAATAAAAAAAACACCGTTTCCTGAGTGATCTCCATTTGCTATTTCCAATATTTACAGCATTGCTAATGTTGCTAGCATCGTGACTTTGGGCGTGATCCCTGGCTACATGGCATAAACCATGTAAACAGGTTTATGGCTTCCGACCAGCGCCCCTTGAGCAAAGACATTGACAAAATGAGGAACCGCCAAAATAGGGCTGGAATAGCGCTGTTGGTAGAGCACCGGAACAGCAATCCGGTGGTTACAGGTCCAAACCCCGCTCCAATCAATTTCTTCAGGTAGGGTAGGAGAATTTTCTATTGATTTACTTTCCTCTACTTCTACCTCTGTGAAGCAGTTCCTACACTGGTGTCCCCCCATCCAATTAATCCCTTTTGTGTTTCTCCTCCCAACCCTGCATGCTTGTGAGTCCCTACATGTTTGTTTCTTGTACCTCCCTCATTTTGCCTCTGAAGTTCTCAACGTCAGGTTGCATTAATTTAATAAAAAAAGAGTTTTCTATATGTTTCTGATTTTCTAGTTATTTTTTTAATTTTTTCTATTTTAGTAATACTCTTTAACAGCAATATACCTTTGTAATAGGTGCCTCTATGGTCATTGAATGTATTCTGGCCATGGATTGGCGACGTACAGACGTACCTGCAATGAAAACAATTAGAGAATAAAACATAAAAACAGTATATTTGTGCAGTTTAACCCAATACACATGTACAATTGCAATATATAAAGTTAGTTCTTACCCTTCAATTTAAAAAACACAAGGCAGGCTTGTGAAAGCTGGTTCAAGAGTCCACAAAGTTCTTTTCAGTTGCTTCAAACTGCCTATTAACTGGAAGTCTGTTCATGCATCTGGTGTACACAATGTGCTGGATTTAGCCTGGTAAGGAGTAATGCTACATTTATAGCACTGCCTGGCTCTCTCCACCAGCCAACAACCAGGCTAAGTCGGAAGTCAATCGGTGAGTTGAGTCGGTAAGTCAGTTAGATACAAAGAGAACAGCGCTAACGGTTTTTGTTACCAGTTGCACCTTAGAATTATCCAATGAACATCAATTCATTTAAACTTGAGTAATTATAATCCTTTTATTTTTCTTTAAAACCCCAACTCCGTAGCGTCTTTTACTAGGAACTGGACCAATTCCATCAAAATCTATCAATCACTGTGCGTCCAATACAAAACTGTACATGACATAATAGAATCTACAACTGGCGCACTGGTTGACATTCATGGACTTGCTACACATGGCTTTTATCACAAAAGCAGTACAGGAACCTAGGCAAAATCAATTGTATACCCCTAGCACTGCTTCAGGCCATGCCCAAGTCCATCATACTCCATCAATATTTAGTCACGCCAGGCCTTCTGGACCAAGTCCCCCAAAATCCACCAAAATGGGGGGATGGATTTTGATGGATTTGGGGTGGTCATGGTGGTTAGGGTTAATTCAAGAGATCGTAATAAAACGCTGTGTCTTTCCTTACCATTTGAGAATTCGGAGGTGATTTTGTCGATGTGTTGCAGCTCTTGACTGAAGACGCTCTGGCTGATCATACCCACGGGGCTCTTGATGTTGAATACATGATGACGCACTCTTCTGGCAAACATTGAACAATTTTATTTTGTTGTTTTTTAAGAAAAAATTGTCAATATTTTCGAAGTACTTTGACAAAGATCTGACAGAGTTGATAAATGTGCTCCGATCGGGTTATAAAAAACTTGGTATCAATGGCAAACAAGTGTATTTTTGCCAAGTAATAATATACACGGAATTCAAGGCATTATACATGTACAAATCTTCATTCAACTTTCATTACAGTTAACACAAACTGGATTTCAGTACTTCAAAAATGTACTTGCACTTAAACAAAAAAAACCAAACAAACAATTAACAAAATTGGAAGTCAATGAAGACATTGTGTCCTTCAACGAGTGGATTTTTTCTTACAAATTTTTAATTTGTCAGTTTTAGTAATTCCCCCCCCCCTATTTTTAATGTACATTTATTTTGCACTTGCTAGTCCAACATAACACAAAGAGAATCTGCCTTGCTGAATAATTTTCTTTATTTGTAAAGTAATTATTCTATAAATAAAACTACCGGTCTGTGGATATATTTCTTTTTGGAGGGCTCATTCATAAGTGAATCCAACAATCTCCACAGATATTCTCGGTTGATAGACTTTGTAGGATTTGGGAGTGTTAATGCACCAAGATATTGACTTTCTTACCCTCCTTGTCCAGTGATGGGACTGATGTGTACAAACTGAGGCATGCTCTCGCCGTTCTTCTTCTTGGAATAAAGCAACCCTTCCCAAGGCTGTGGGTGTAAAACCACATGCATTCATTAAATTCTTAGATTAGATCTACATGTAGGTTTTTACAAGCACAGAGATTAATACAGGTAAACCGCTATTACATGTAACTGCACAATAGTTACATTGAATATACCGATAGTTGAAGGTTTTGTCATCTAAAACACTTGTCACCTTTTCGAAATATATACTTTAATAAGTTCTTTAAAACATTAAAAACATAAAAAATAAAATAAAAAATGTAACAATTGCATAAATTAAGAGTCAAAATACGAAAAGAAGTGTTCGTGATTAATTCTTTTTCTGAACCCTTTAATTAGGAACTCACACACTTTACAGATTGGCATTCTAGAGTCAGGACGAAACCAAAATGTATTTACAAATGATTTAGAGCGACTCAGGTTGGCCCCAATGCCAATAGATTGTAGTTACAAACAGGCAAACTATATACTTTAATTTCCGATGGACAGGACTCTAAAGTCAGTTCAAAAAATTGCAAAAAAAATCTTTTGACAAAAGGTGTTCCTAATTGTTTCACATGGCAAACTTTATTCAAATCTTTGGTTCTGCAGGAGTCTGGAATGCCAGTCTGAAGCAGGTGTAAACACTTTGAGCTGACCAAAAAGGAACGTCTTACCTTTGCCTTTTTGAGTTGAGCGTAGATGGGATCCATCAGCTCCGCTTTGTTCTTATCTCGGTGGAAGTCTTCCACTTCCCTTCCCAGTAACTCCTCGCTGGAGTAACCCGTCAGCTGCTCGTAGGCCGAGTTGATGTACTGAACGACGTGATTCTCGCTGGTGATCTCGACCGAGTCTGCGCTGGCCTCCAGAGCCCCAAACAACGCATTCGCTGCCCTGGAATTTACCCAAAAAAATTATTTAAATGTACATTTCTTCAGTAAATCCACAAATGGTCATGTACCTGGTCCAGTTTTATTGTATACCAGGAGCATGGTGGCTGATTTTGGAGGATGCACCTCGTCAAGGTTTTGGGCCGGACCTTGTGTTGGTTATGCTCAGCCGTTTAAAAAAACAAAACAAATTTAGTCCTAGATCATACTTGAAATCCTCCCCACTGCTCCATGATGTCCCTGGCTCTGCCTCAACACACTAACAGTGACTGCCAGAGGATTTTGCAGGATTCAGGCAGTGGTCACCCCTCTGAGGACCACACTCAAGAAATAACGGAGGGTTTTGCAGGATTGAGGCTGTATGCAATTTTTACAAATGGAGGCAGTTGGAGTATTTCGCAGGATTGAGGTTACATCCAAGCAAGGGAGCAAAATTATTCAATCAAATCCAAGTCAGAATAATGGAATACCAAATTATGCATAAATGCACAGCCTTAATTAGTTGGACTAGTCTATTCGACTATTCAGGACGAGTCTACATGTACCAATGTCAATCGCATCACTGGTTACAAATTAGCTGCGGGCATCATAGGGGTCAGGTAGCACGAGGTGATTTTCACTGGCAACTTGGAGGCAATCAAAGTTAAGGACAAATGACAATTTCCCAACAGTTTTTGGAAATTCCTCAGAACATTACAACATTACATGGAAGTAACATGCCTAGTTCATTTCTTCACACAGACTGCCTAGAAAAAGTGGCCTGTATGTGTATATTTGTAAATTGTGTCATGGTCCTACAGAGTCCTGCACAGCACAGAGCTCGGACCAAGAAGTCTTCTTCTCATGCTGCTATCTGTGCGCAGATAAAAGTTACGTGACAGATCACCCACAAGTCGATCTGGTTTTCTTGACTTACTAATGCCAATCTGACCTTACCTGAGTTTAAGTTGTGACCTTACATCGACATACTCCAGCTGAAGGAGTTCGTTCAGACAAGTCGCAGCGTTGGAATTCTCCAGAATGCGACGGTTGAAGCCGGCGTTCAGAAGCGGTATGATTGACGCCTCATCTCTATCTGCAGAACTACAGATTGGAAATTTTTTTAAAAAGGGATATATAGCATTGAACATAAATACCTCACGACACTGGTATTCAATTTTACTTTTGATTATAATTCAAAAACCTATTTTGTTACATTTCCATAATTTCCACTAATTCATTGTGATGTAGGCCTATTCTTTCAAATGTATGGCCTATTCCTATGACTTGAGATCACCCTTTGAACATCAACTTTCAATTTCTCTATCAGGTTCTGTGGTACCGTTCATTATTAAACATCACCATACATGCCATAGCTACTTTAGGGCAATTCCACACCAAAGTGGACATGACACCAAAAAATTCAAATACAAGTGACTTAAACAAATTTGGCATCAAATGAAAGCTAAAAGTCTATATTTTCAAGATTTGAAGTCGGAATTTTATTTTTTATACATTTCGGTACCAAAAAATAGGATTATGTAATAATCCTGTTTTAATCCTAAAAATGTGATTAATAGTGATATGAAAGTATTCTACCAATAGACACACAAAAATATGTACTAATGCCATCAGTTTCCGTCATGAGAAAGTATTGGTCTTGAAAAAACTGACTAAAACTTGTTTTTAACATTTTGCGTAACTTGTTTCGCTTCAGTGACTTCTAATATTTCAGCCTTCGAAAATGTCCTTCCGTTACCGAAAAATACATATTTTTATTTTTTTTTAAAAACTTGCAGTATGAATGCATTGAAAGTTATTGTGCAAAGCAAGTTTAGGTAGGCCTTCAATATGACATTATAACTGACACTGCTGTACTTCTTGTTTTTTAATTACAATTAATTAAATCACGTCCTTCCGTTACCAAATTGGTAACGGAAGGACGGTAACGGAAGGACAAATCGTATTTTTATCAAATGTTACGACATTTGCGCTCATGTTTGAAAAATGAAAATCACTGCAAATACATGCATGTGTAATGAGCATTGAAAGGACATTCATGTGACCCACCTTCACAAAAGCGGGATAAGCAGGGCAAGGTGTTTATTACAAAGGAAGGCACAGGCATGTACAACATGTACAATGTACATGTACATATATGCCGATGTACCAGTACTTGTACATGTATGGAGTTGTTGCAGAAAATTAAATCATAAAGTTGCTGCCATCAGCATTCATGGACAATAGAGAAAGATACCAATTCTGTGAAGCCATTCCAGAAGCAAATTAAGTCAAAAATGAGATGGCAGAAAGTACCGGTACTTTGGGGCACTTTCATTCAATTTACATGTGTAAGACATGTGAGGTGCAATCTTTGACAAATTATGCCCAAGTTAACAATTTCAGTTTGGATGTTTATAAATTAATTGTTACTACTCTAAATCATTGTAATTTGATTTCAAACATTGATTTTAGAGTTCAATTAAAAGCAACACCTAACTGAAGCCATCAGTTCTACCGGTAGATGTTTTTACCTTAAACATGTTAAATGTACATGTAGGCTGGTCGCCCCCCCCCCCCCCCCCCACCCTCTAGGTGAACCTTTGAACCTACCGGTATTATTATTAAAAGTTGTTGGTGAACATGTAACCAATATACTCAAGAGTTCAAATACTGTGTATTTAAACTTTTAAGGATTGAGGTGATGGGTTTGAAGTCTATTTCTGTAGTAGTCCTGTGTTCGTGAATTATGTGTTTTGGGTTGTTTTCGTTTTTCTTTTGTTATCATTAATTAGCAGGCTTCTATCTTTATCTCAATAGTTTCTTGGTTATCATTATTTATGCCAGGTCTGCATATTGTTGATTTCACATTCAGTTACACATTTCAGCAATTTGTTTCACTTGTATAATTAGTGTAAATTCACATTTTGTTCATGCTATAATTGAGTAAACCTTTTGTCCTTCCGTTACCAAATTATAATCTGCTTAAAACGTTGTAATTATATTACCGAAACACTTAAAGTCAAATGAAAGGCGGTATAGTATAGATAAAGCTCCAGGGATTCCATTTCCTACCTTTAAAATATAATTGCCCCATAAAATTCACAGAGTTTACGCAAAACGCGAGTAAGTTGGAAAACCCTTGTCCGTTTTACCGTCCTTCCGTTACCAACCTCATTAATATTCATAATTCATAAACGGGAGGCATTCATGCCCCCCAAAAGTGTGGAAAATGAAAGTAGCATTATAGCAATACAATTGTGACATTTGTTTGCTGTAACTATGAACAGTGTCTGTGATACACACATTTGAAATTTTGTTTAATGAGTGAAAACGTCCTTCCGTTACCGTGGAATTGCCCTTTATGCTAATTTTGATCTTGATCTGTTGCCACCAAATAGGCATGTACTGCACACAATTGGAACAGGAACCAAACCTGGCAAGCTCGGTGGTCAAGTGGTTCTCTGCACTGACTAGTAAGCAGGAGGTTGTGGGTTCGAGTCCATCCTACAAAACTTGCAAACTTTTCCCCTTTGAGCGGCACTGAGTATTTGGTGCTTGTAAATAAATTACATCGGAGGATGGCAAAACGGAATATTAACATTCACATCTTCGTGTCCTCCCTGACGAAAAATTCAATACTAAGGCACAAATGGAGTACAAACCTTTTTCTTGTAACAGCTATGATGGTAACATAGTCACTATATTTGGTGGCCCTGATTGATCTGCAAAAAAAAAAAAAAAAGATAAACAACAGACCATAAAATATATGGAAGTTGAAAAGTTTACACCACACATATATATGCAAAAACAACTATCAATGTTATAAATACATTTAATTGGCACTATTTCAAAAAATCGTGCTATTAACAAAAATAAAACTTCCTGTTAGAATGCTTTGCCAACCATACAAGATTGACATATATATGGAGATACCATACACATGTATGACTTACAAATGTGCAAACAGTTTTATGTAGTCAAAATACTTTTGGTCTACTACATGTACGTGCAAACTCTATAAACACTTCAATATTTGCTTTCATAATACCTTTAGTGTTTACTGCAATGACATTTCTACAGCAGTGAGTACATAATAATCTCAGGAAGGCCATGCTAATCCTCTGATAAGCATATTAGCAACCCTTAAATCCCTCATTTGTTGTCTTTGTTTGTGGTAATTGCGTACTCCATGCTTAGGGTAGAGACATTAAGGGTTAAGGCAGAATCAGAGGTCAATGGCTTTGTATCCTGTGGATAGACATGAGTAAAGTCAGTAAGCCTTTTGTGCATTCATTGTTACTGAATTAAAATACTGGTAACAAAGAGCATAATGTCTATTGGCGTATCAAGCTGAATAGTAAATTTCACTCAAAAATCAATGGTTCAGCCAAAATGTTTAATATATCTACATGACCGCATGTAGCACAGTGAAGTGCGTTTCTTCACAAGGATTTGAATTAATCATGTGAAAACATTTGAAAGAATTAGGAGTGACTACAGGTACATAAAATAGAAAATCGATTGTTACAGTCATTCTTAAAATGACTCAAGAGCCTATTTAGCATGTTTAGTGGCATGTAGTTACATCTCTGTTACAATATCTGGCCAGCAAATTAAACAATGCCATCATCACAGTCAAAATCAATCAATTAAGTGACTGTTTTAACAGTTGAGTGCTCCCTTCTCACTTAACCCTAACTTCATTTGGGGTAAAGTACCACATACTACATACCGGTATTACTACAAAAATTATGTACATGCAGACATGTACCAAATACCAAACAATTCTATGAGTGCTGTGCCCACTTACATGCTGAAGTACTGCATACTACAATTTACTAGCTTATGTAGGTGGGGTTAGGGATAAAGCAGGATTGACTGGCTGTGACTATTTATGTACATGTACCTTGATACAGTTTTCTTTGACTGTGCAAGAGTTTTCTTTGACTGTGCGACTAGTTTTGTGCAAACCCGACCCAAAACCGAAACCGACCCGACCCTAAACCGACTTCGGGTCGGGTCGGGTCGGTCGATTTTGCGTTTGCAATTTTCTGGGTCGGGTCGGGTCCGGTCGGTTAAGCCATTTTGGAAAAACCCGAAATGAACCGAAATAAACAGAAACAGTTCGGGCCTCACCTGCACAGTCCTAGCGCATCAAAGTTTTTGGAATGTCTGTGATCGATGATGATGACGTCGTGTTGCTTCTCTACGAAGCACTCCAGCGCGTCGGTGGGATTACGCACAATGTTACATTTGTATCCCCCCTTATCTGCGGCCCACCAGTAGCTGTCGCTCAATGCGTCCTCCTTGGAGAAAACCAGCAGAACCTGCAGTTGGTTCCAAAAACAAAGAGAGAAACAGACAAAGAAATTGAAAGATGAGGGTCCATCCACTTTATTTTATCTAGTATAGTAGTAGTATTGTATAGTAACATTTATTTCAATGATGTCATTCATTACAATTATGTACAAACATGTATACATTAGAAAAAGTCACTAGTATAATATTTGATAGTTACAAAAATGTATGTACACAGTGATTAATTATAAAGTGTGAAATTAAATGACAACATTTAGGTATAAGGTTAAGCAGAACGCTTTTGTGCCCTTACCTATGGACAAACATACGACCAAGGGACAAACAAAACAATACGTGAGACAGACAGGACAAGCGTGAGACAAGGCCGAAATATTAATACACAAAATAATGGAATTTCAATTTATGAATATGATTCGAGAAAATGAGTTTTTAAATTTTTGACAAAGACAGATAGTGAAGGTAACGATTTAAGAGAATCATCTAAACTATTCCAGTACTATGGGCTGTGTACTATGGGCTCCGTACTTATACTTCTACTGACGCTAGCTTGCATCCAGGGTAAAGCGTAAATCAGGTTAAGGCTGAACAGCGTGTATTACTTACAGTGCGCGCATTACCCAAAACACAGAGCACAAGCAAATACACGACCTTACTGTCTGCTGTCCATGACAGAACTCCTCTGCGCGATCACGTGAATAGCCCTCACGTGCTGGTCCTGACTGTGCTGAAGTTGCGCTGTGTAATGCTGACGGGCAGCCGTACAAGTGAATGTACTGTACGATAATGATGCTAGCTTGCATGGGTAAAGCGTAAATCAGGTAAGGTTGAACAGCGTGCCCCCGGTACATGTACATGTTCAACATGTACCGGTAAGTACCCCCTCAATGGTGAGAAAGGGAGAGTTGGGGGAGACCTCTGGAAGAAACACTCGAATGAATTGCCGATGGTGTATGATGCTCAAAGGAAGACACAATGGCTTTGTGCACATTCAGAATAAAATTAGTCATGCATACATGTACATGTACATACTGTACTTCTTTTCTTTGGTGATTCGTTGTGTCAGTACATGTATGGCAGTAATCCAATGAGCAAACTTTTCTCACAATTGCTGTCAACAAGCAAATTTTTGACATGTTTGAGTGCACAATTTGAACAGAATACATGTACCACTAAACTGAACAGCATCTTCCTGAAATGATATCGCAGCAACAGCACCCTCAGTCGTCCGGTTAAATGGTTAACGAAGTGCACTTTTCAATAAAATTTACCAAAACGGGATGTCAAATAGTTTTCATACATTTAAAAGGAGTAGAAAGTTGCACAAAATGTGTTCCTAAGAAAAATTCCTCTCATGGACCCTTTAACCCTAACTCCCTTGGTTTGTTTACTAGGAACCTTCCTCATCCCTGCAAATTCCTACACCCTGTGCTATATTACACTGTAAACTGTGCACTAAACAGCTGGACTCCAACTCACCCTTGTGTTGGAGTTGGGCTGGTTGGGGATCCTCAGTCCACTGGGATCAGACCCTATTACCGTCCTTGTTGATCATGCTTGGCCTTTTAAATATTTTACCCATCTCAGCTCCCCGGGGAGTCTAGCATATAATGCAACACAATACTGCCAGTTGTTCGGCAACCCACTCATTCATATCAATCAACTCTGCCTACACAGGTTTCCATTTACTCCTGATTGCAGCAAAGAACAATTACTGGCAAAATGGCTTGCCAAACTACACAGCAACCCATAGATCTTGTACAACGTACATGTACATTCAGGCTTCCAACCTGAATGGCACTTTCGAAGAAACTGAAATTACACTGACAAAAACTGGAAATAGAATGAGTCTATTCCTTCCTCCTTGATTCAATTTGCAGGGGAGGACAAAAAGCTATCTAAGGCTACAATGTATGTACATGTAAAAAAAAATAATAAGTTTCTCGTCCCAGCCCCCCTTTTTTCCCCCAGCCGCCTCCTCATTTTTTCTTTTAAATCAATCATTTGCAATATATTTAGTTTTTTATGTTCTTCCAGCAAAATTGAAGCTCTGTACATGCAAGTTTAGAATATGTTTTAAGGAGTTAACTTAAGGCTCATCTGGATACAAAAGTATAAGCAAAAGCGTCAAGAAAATGGAAGAATCCATCTTGGAAAATCTGCCATCTTGAAGAAAAAAGAGGGCCTCCATCCTCCTCGTCCCTATTTCCAAATATCACGGACGAGAAACAATTTTTTTTTACTTGGCCTTAGAAACCGTGTAATGTGAACAAAATGCAACACAATGAAATCTAATCTTAAAAAACCAATCTCATGGAAAGGAAAAGGGAAAAACATAAGCCCTGCCTTGGTTCAATACAAAGTTACGTTTGTGCATAAATTGACATTCTGCCAAATTTTACCGTACAACTACAATGAAACTTGATAAAATTATAACTGAACTGCAGGGAACGGATTCCTTTAATTAAAAAATGGAGTTATGAGTCTGGTTCAAAGGTAGGGAATCGCTTCTATGTCTCAGCTCTTAAAACAACAATGAATGGTTTCCCTTACCTGCATTGTTCGCTGACACACCTTCATGGGGCCAAATGTGACTTCATTTGTCATTCCCTGAAAAAATAAAAAAAATCATCCAAAACTCGTTCAAATTTTTTTCAACATTTACATACCAACTTGAGCAAATGTTCTGTCAGTAAATGATCTATTACAACAAACTGTTGATGCCACGATTTCAGCAGTTGGCGTTCGAGGCCGTGTTTACATGCACTGGCTGTTTTTATGTGCCCAGGCACGGCTGATGGGTTACAATGTCAAGCGTGCTCCGACCTGCCTCCGGGTGACGTCTAAAAACGCTCATCCCTCGTGTCTTTTGTACACACACACACACACACAGTCGTGTTTTACTATACTCTTGAGGACAATGCTTTGTCTTTTCCTTTGTCCCTGTAATATAACACTCTCCCATAGACTAAGCACACAAACGCACGACAGAGGACCGATTTCAACAAACATGACAAAAGATGAACTCTCGAGGACAACAAAGAATCTGTTGTTCTCCCTTTGTCTGTCTGTCCTCGGGGTGTATATACATGTAGTTCCCGTACATGTACACAAAGTCCATGAAGTGGTCTGTGGAGGCTATACATGTAGTTCCCGTACATGTACACAAAGTCCGTGAAGTGGTCTGTGGAGGCGGACTGGTGATCTTAAATTGGCCGCTGTGCACAGCCTATTGTTCAACAATTTAAGCTCCATTGCACACCCTGGAGTGTTGAAAATATGAGGTTTTGGCAAGAAATATCATACTGTTGAGATTGCTAATCAGTATTTGTGGCGTTTGGCTGTTATCAGAAGGTGGCTGCTATATTTTGCCTTTTTCGAAAATCGGTGCAAACTGGTTAAGAATATCTGCTGCATAAGGGACCTACAATATGCACAGGTATTAATGCAGCAGCGTCCGGCTACAATAAAAAATTGCGTTGATCATGTTTATGGTGACAGTCACCCCAAAAATCATCCAGTTAAGTAGGTAAAAAAATAATTTTCATTTGTAACTTTTTTATGCCTGTCTGTCGGCGTTTTATACTCACGTTGTTTATATTCTGTTAAACCCCCCTATAAGATTTAATGTATACATTCTGTACAAAGTTGTCCTTTCAGTCAAAATCAATCAAGTGACTGTTTTTAACCGTTATGAGCTCCCAGCCTACACTGTACATAAAAGCAGGATTAACTGGCTGTGACTGTTTATGTTCGTATGCTTTGACTTTATAAACATGTACACGTATACATGTACATGAAACTTTGATTGATAAGCCAGCTGTACAGGTCTACATGTACATGTACATGTACGTATACTTCTTGCCTGCTTTTGTCCGTTGACTGAATTTGGTTAGTCACCATGGTCACTGTGCTTGCTTGAAATACAAATACGATCTGACTCCTTGTGACTATAGCTACATGTAGACCTGTGTAAAATGGCATGGCAGGAGAACATTGATTTTTTGACTGTCTGTGCTGTTTAACAGCAGGAGAGTTAATTAACCAGTTTAATTGGATACACAAAAATTGGACACAAGTTTCTGGCAAAATGTCAAGTTTTCACTTGCAGCGCTCGTGACATACGTATACTATGTAAATTGGATTTTTTTTTAAGGCCAAAAAAAGTCCTCATCCATTCAACGTGTACGTATGGACCATTCAACCTATGTACATTGTATGTAGTAATTTATTACTGGACCTATGTATTAAATTCATCTTAACCTTTGCAGAAGGAAATTTGACCTGTAAATGTGTGCATGTTCAACAGTTCATGTACACTGTACCAGTACAGCACATCATTTTCATGCCAACCGTGACAGCACAATTCCTGGGGAAAATCTGCCGACTACCGTACCCTCTTGATTAAAATGTACAGAATGTAATATTGGAAAGCAAATTATGCAGTCACTTCGTGCACAACCCTTCGCAAACAGCGAGCTGAGATTTCAGCATGAAATGCCACTCACTGATCACGGAGACAATGAGCCAATATGATTCCATCCAATTAAGGAAAGTGATTCTGTACTCAGAAGAGTCGAACCATGGACACCATGGACACGGGAATTACATTATGTTCATGATGAGACGTGCACACGTACAATTGTT
This sequence comes from Patiria miniata, assembly GCF_015706575.1. Lineage (NCBI taxonomy): Eukaryota > Metazoa > Echinodermata > Asteroidea > Valvatida > Asterinidae > Patiria > Patiria miniata. Next base: position 27,706,380 of record NW_024037074.1, read on the forward strand.
GACTGCTGTGATGTGGGATACAGTCGTTTTACTACATGTCCTACATTTTGTATGTACATGTAGTTCCGGATTTATCTTTAATTGGTTAAACCCTCTCACGTGACCGGTCACCTCCTAATGCCTAATGATCTTCACTTGTGCATGCGTAATACTACCACTGAGTCCGTCTGTCAAAGAAACCTAAATTCACGCTACACCATTTGTACACCTGATCGGTTCAAAACTTCAAATGAAACTTACCTGACCGCTTTTGGAATGGTCTCTAATACAATAATTCTTGACAAGGTGCGTTTTGAAAAGCAAAATGAACATTGTACATGTACGTGTAAGCTTCTTGAAAGTACTTTCTTTTCGATAGGCCTATTACATGACATCTTTTCACTCTTTGACATGTTTGGACGGCTTGTAAAAAATCACGGGAGCCGCGAACCCACGATATTTTTTCTCCTCGGTACGTCACTCAGAACTTGCGATTCCAATTTTTTTTTTCTTCTCTACAGTCATATTAACTGTTGGATACAGTCAAAAAAAGTTGAAGAGTCTCGAGTATTTATAAATTCGCCAAATTCGCATTGAATACCCCATTCAATCAGCGCATAAAAAAATCGGGCAAAACGTTTTCTTTATTGACCTACCGACCCTATTTTTTAAAGGCATGTAATCGGAAGCAGAATATTTTTTTAGGGGGGGGGGGGCCTAAAAGGTTTTAACTCACTCCTCCCTACATGAGACTGAGTGGTTGCAGTTCTGTGTTGCGAGGCGCGCGGGTCCTACACAAGACACAGGCCCCCTTCACGAGCGCACAATATTTGTAACGCAGATATTTTTTATGCACAGCCACATTGTAACCATGCAACGCAGTATGAAGTAAACAATCATAAACTGGACACATTGCCGTTATAAACTGGTCAATGAAATTACAGTATCCAAGACATGATATACATGTAACAAAGCACATTGTTTTAATTCCATTTAATTAAGGAAATTGTTTTTGTACTCTAAGATTTACATGTAAGTCATGAGAATGAGGATTACTTTATGTTCATGCGACATGTACAAATGTATGATGTACATGTGCATCAGTGTGTTTTTCTGATGTTTAGAATTTAAGAAAACTGATGAAATGATTTGTCAAATATTATAAATCTACATGTAGGCCCTACCAAGTACATAAACATGACCTTCTGTAATTTTTTGTAAAAGGGCCATATGAAACTGTAAACAATGGTAAAGGGCCATACGACACTGTCACCATACATGTACATGTACAAAAATATAGTGTACATGTAGGACTGTATGGAAGTCCATGAGTGTAGGAAAACAAGACATCTACGTGTACAGGGGGTGGGGGCCTATTTGTAAATTTTCACCATATATATGTACAGCACATTGTCTATTTATGATAATGAACTTCAGCGATGAAGATTTCTCTATTATTACACACATGTACAATGTCTATAATTAAATAACTGTATTTACATGGCTTGGAGAGTTATTTAATTATCCAGCCACTTATAAAATGCAATTCATTCATTTCAACAATTTGTCCAAAATTCCCATCCAAGGGCTTGTGCAGTACAAATGAATAGGAACCCTGTCCTATACCTAATGTACGTGTGTACACGTTTTATGACTTTCAAGACATGGAATTGAATCAACACACACTACATGAACAAACCCACTCTTTTGCACTGATTTCTATTAATGATAGAGGTACCGGTGCATGTACAGGGGGTTTTAGCATTTTCAGTTAAACAATGTTTTGATTTATTTTGTAATTTGTTTTCCTTTCAATAAAGTTAACTAGTTAATTAATTTTAGTGCATTTTTCATTATGTATTTGTTTGGTGTTAAAGGGAATGTACAACATTTGCTTTTGCTCCAATTTTCAGAAATAAATGAATTTGGAGGATTAGTATGTTATAGCAAATATTGTTATAATGACTTGTTTCACGATTTGGGCTTGTAGATGCTGGAAAAACCAAGAAAACCATTTATGTTCTTGTAGTCCGGTTCCCTGACCCCTCTTAAGATGAAACGGAGAATTTATAGACTTTGGGGAATTTTCAGGTCAGAGAATCAGTCTAGCAGGCTTGTACCCCTTCACAGGTGTGTAATCAATTGCAAAGACTTTTTGCAGCAAAGAGTTTGCAAGCAGTTTTTGAAAAAAAAAGCCAGTTTTCTCCAACGCTGGTCGGCTGACCAGCGTTGGAAAAATACCATTTTTCTTGAAAATGTCAGCATACCAGGAGCCACGATCTTACAGGATGCTTTAGACTGTCATTCCCTAACAATGAGTAAGGTATTTTGTGATAATTTGATCATTTCGTTTTATGATGTTTGCAAATGTTGTATCTTCCCTTTAAACCCACTATTTTTGCCCTTATTTAATTTTCCTATTATTACGAAGGTTTAGCAATTTATTTGGTACTTCGTTTTATTTGGTACGTATTGTACCGGTAGTTCCCCAGGACTATTGTAAATCCAACAGAGTCCGACAGTTACTCAAATGAGGTTCCTGCTCAATCCAACACATTCCCACACAATCCAACTTTGCCAAGTTGTTGGGTACGTGAACATATAAAATGACTGGCATGCCCGATCCAACAGAATCCAACTGTGCCTTATTTTTCTGTTTGCTGCTCGATCCATTCCAACAGAGTCCAACTTGGCGTTATTTACCAGTACCCAACAGAATCTGACTCAGAATGTTTCCATTTGCCTGCTGAATCCAACAGATTTCAACGGGAATATCTTCAAGGGGTGTACTGCTCAATCCAACAGGACCCAACGGATGTAAAAATTGTTGGATCCTGTTGGAATGAGCACGGTTAGGGTTAAACATTAAATATACGTCATCATTAGGAAAGCAATGCAAACTATCGTCTAGGAATTTAGTCTGAACTGGGGAGGTTGTGTTGCCACACTTCGGTATCCAGAGCCATTTCAAAATATTTGATTTTAATTTGAAAAAGTATGCAATTTTGTACATGGTATCTCTTACCTTCATGCTTACTGTTGATTTGCTCGTCTGCGTCTCCGCTTCAATGCTAATTGTTCCCCGGCGTTCCGTCTTGTGGAACACCGTGACGGCTGTGCCGGTCGTGGACAGTCCCGTGTCAGAGAGTTCGGCTGTATTACCCGTCCTTATGTGCACTATCTGTTGCTGGCTGAAGGTGGACGGTTTGGGCGAATTGGATTCATCCGAATCTCGGCAGTATACAACTCCACTTTGAGAGACAGTTATACTTGGTGCACAGCCCATAACTTTAAGGGGCTGCACGAAGGGACGCGCGAAGGGCTTCTACTACCTGGGACGGGCCCGACATTAAAGGGGTAGGCTCGCAGAACTGGGCGGCACCCTGACATTTGCAGCGGCTGGTTTCCTTACGAAATTTCTTCACAACTTTCCATCACAAGAACTCCAATCTCGCACGCCTTCCAACAAATCCAACGTTATCTCATTCACTTACATACATGTCATGCATGTAGGTGACTCAATTCTATGTTTGCAACTTGATTAAAAAATAAAAATTAAAAAATTAAGAGATTTTTCCAGAAGAAATCCTTAGTCCATGCAGCATGGACAGCACAGACAGGAGCTGACGGTAGCTTCAATCCGATGACATTCTGAATGACTTGCTCAACCTGTCATCACACAAGAGAAAACAAGGCAAACAAACAGTAATTAATGAAAATAAATACATGTACAGGTTGGCCTACATGTATTATTGCATTTAAAGGTAGGGTAGATCATTTGTCATCTGTGCAAAGTTTTTTTGGCCTAAAGGTTCCACAATGGGCTAGATTTAGCCCATTCATTGGCATTACAAGGTAATCCTCTGTGATAGCACTGCCCAGCTTCCAAGAAACAGTCAGTCAGTCAGTGAGATAGGTACAAAGAGGACAATAGGCTGGCCCTCTGGGACCAGCAAATATTTGTAAACACCAATTCCACTTTAATAAAGTTGTTATGCCCAAACTACAGTAATCATGGTAATGGGCCCAAACTACAGCAATGTAATGGGCCCAAACTACAGCAATGGTCCCACTCAAGCAGGGATTGTCTGGACTTGAGATGGGATTGGGAATGTCCAACCATACCCGGTACGTGTACCCGAGGCAATACTAATTTGGTTGCGGTAAGGTAAACAACAGTCAACGGGCTGTTGAAAATCAACAGAATAAACTTGTATATTTGACACATTTCAAAACTGAAATTTGTTTGCAACTTATATATCATGTGCATTAATTAACAGGTGAATTAATTCAGTTATTGGGAAAATACATTGTAAACAAGGGGGGAAAAAGGTTTCAAGTTGGACTGGCTCACTGCCCCATCGGTTTGTGCATATTACATTGCTTGTTTGTGATCCATTTAGTCTGGACATCACTTTACACCCTGTGCAAATACATGACATACCCTTTGACGAGTCTGGTCTGAGAATTCCAAATGTTTTCTCAGTAAATGCTTCAATATTTTCCCTGCTTAAATTGAACTTTTAAGGACATGTTATCGCTTTCTGATGACTGATATACATTGTACATGTAGGTCACTGCAGGAAAAAAATTAGTGATGTCCATGTATGGAATTCTTCCCTTTATATTTCAATCACTTTGACATCCCACCGTACTTTAGTGTAGGTTTTTGTTTTCAACTACCAGTACATTCACCATATTCGCATTGTCACATAACTAGACCTCTGCTTTAGAATTGAACATGCAGGTGACCGTTTGCACTTTTTACAAAGCACCATGGCCACATGATGGCCATGGCAAGGCGTATATTAACAACAATGTGCCTGATGGGCTTTGCCTTTGCCTTTGACAATTGACAATGCAACATGTACAAAGAATGCGAAATCATTCAAGCATTTGTCAACATGATGGCATGCAGCTGTGCTTCTACTTCTAGTATGATGGAGGGTTGAAATTTGAAAATGAAATCAAACAATCGTTGTGCAATTTTAAACCTACCTTTTAGGTAGTCGGAAGTAGGTGGCCTACCATGGGCATAGATTTGGGAATTGGGAATACTCAGCACTCAACAAAACAGGGTACATAAATAAACGGTCTGGAATGTAGGCCTATGGCTAGCATTGCAGCATGCAGCACTTTGTCATTGCTAGTCAAGTGTCAACAAAAAAGCCACGAAAAATATGATTAATTTATACATCAACTGTACACTGTCCTAGTCTAAATCCATTACATTCATAACTCCCACATTCTTTGCAAGTTACTGAGAGCCTTTGTACAGGTTTTATTTAGAAAAAAAAGACGACACGACAGCAATTCAATCTTCAAGTGTAATAAGGCATCTTTTCCAGCATCTTATTCATTTTTAACGCTGCGCGTGAGTTAGCCTACATTTTCCAACCGTAATCGACCACACGCAGTTACTCACCTAATTTTTGAGGGAGAATTCCATGCCAAGAACAAGAGAAAACCACAGTTTTTATTGGCACAAATGCAGCAACGATGTCACGTAAAAATCAAATTCTCATAAAATCTGTACGTACGTGTGTATTTTAATGATAAATCCTTGACAACAGTGACCATCATCTTCGCAATTTTGTCGTCGATCGCTCACTACCCCAGCGGCCATTTATTTGCATATTAATCACAAACATTATTAGCGTGCAGTACGACCCCACTGGTTGCATAGTAAAACGTGGGTTTGTTCGCTCGTACCCACCGTACCGCACTATTCGAGGGTGCTGGTAACGGCAATTTGTTTTGCCTCCTCATTGAATAGATTTTAGCGAACCAGTGACCCAGGTCGGCACTTCCGGATGCGCGTGATGCGTCCGCGTGTTTGCATTTACCGTTGGCTGTTCGCTACCCACAATGCTTGTTTCTTCGGGTTTTTTTGTAAAAATAAGTTAGCCGTTACCAGCGGCCGCGGATAACGGCTGTGGGGACGCGTAGTAGCAATGTTTGCTCGTACCCAAGGTAAACCAACTGACTTGCGGCGACCAAACACGAAGATACAACCAATAATAACAATGTAACCAGGGTCCACGGTTTCAGGGGTAACAACATACTTGCAGCCCCCCCCCCATAAAAAATAGAAAAGGTCCACTCGTAACTTAGCCAACCTATCATGTCACAAACGTGCCCCAAAATAGTTTGGTCTGGTGGAAGCTAGACACAGCGCTCATCTATATTGCAAAGTAAATTAAATATCAAAACTTTTTTTTTTTAATCATACAATTTTCCAAGCTTGTCTGATGGTCCGGTGTCTTGTTCAAACGTACGTACACACTTAAATCATGCATACGGGCATGAGTTGCCAAATAATGGTTTCATTTTAGGACTATTTAAAATATATATGCACTACAACGTCAAGAACCGACGCAAAAGATAAAGTGTACAGTTTCTTCCACGATAGCTGGTTTGAATTAAAAAAATATATATATATAAAAAAAAAAACACAACACAACAACAAAGAAGACAATGAAATATTTCCATCATATATAAAGTCATAATTTTATTTTTGGATTGATTCACATTATTATGTACATGTATAGCACTGCAGCAAGAGGTGTCTAAAAACACCACAATAAAAAACAAAACAAAAACAAGGTTTATTGACTATTTTTAAAGAATTAATTACTGGTTTGGACATATTTGTGACGAAGATGTCAACAGCCTTAATTGAAAAGTTTCTCTTTTTTTCCCTGCTATTGGTCTTGTATGCCAATGACATAATACCCTAGTGTTGTACGACCAGTGGACCAAGACCATATCTAGATGTACAGCTCACATAATTTTCCCACAGATTGACTGCTGATTTTCATATTTTGTTTGGAACACAAATAAAAACATTAATTAATTGACAGTCCAGCGTACATCCAAAAAAATAAATAAACAAAAACATTCAATCAGCAGTCATTTCCACTATATTTGTAAGGTCTCCCAAACTTTGTACAAACTTCTCTTAAGTTCCATCAAAGACAGGGCAAAAAGGTATTTAGTCATATTTAATGCTTTCACAAAACATGTCTACATGTACTTAAAATGCCAGTCGACAGTGTTGTATTCGAGTCCATCACAAGTCCTCACAAGTCAATCACAAGTTACCTAATTCTTAGTTAAGTACCTAGCCTCGGTCAAGGCTTTCGCCGATAGTGTCTGATGATCGATGGTTGGTCCCTTAAATAAACAATAGCCTTATGCTATGCAATCACACACTTACTGTGCAAAGTACGAACAGTGACCTCACGTGGCTAGCCTACAATATGCAAATCAGTTGGTGCTGGTTGAACACCTTGGAACAACTGTCTTTTTTGGGCAATGTTCGTCATTTTGTCGCTGCATTCATATAGAGTTATATTTGGTCTGTGGACTCCAAACTTGTTGGAGAACGTAACCACACCATCCAGCTCTCTATCCAGGTAAACTATGAGCCTCCATGACCAAGTACTGAATAATAATCTCATCTTTATTTGCAAACGAGGTCGTCGCTGGAAATCCAGCAACCTTCTTAGTGACGTCAATAAAGGCAGGCACTACGTACACCACCATCTTTTCCTCAAAAAAATTGGTCAAAGTGGTCAGAAATTGCCTGAGATCACATCACAGAGCATTTAGAATCAAACCCGAACCCCACGCCGTTATTTTTTTGACCCACTTTTTGGGAGGCCAAAATTTGTTTTGCCCCCCCCCCCCCCCAAATTGTGTTCTGGATCCACCCTTGGGCACACAGTTGTTCCAAGGCGTTTGTTCAGCACCACCCGATTTGCATATTGTACCCTACTTGCGTGAGGTCGCTGTTTGCGCTTCGCACAGTGTGAGTGCATAGCATGCGCGCGGCTACTGTTTATTTTAGCGGCCAACCATCGATCATCGGACACTATCGTCGACTGCCTTGACCAAGGCTATCAAGTATCAAACTTTACAAATGAACTGTGACAAGGGCCTTCCTTTGCTACTGTTCATCCAGGCCCGTCACCAGCCCCGAGCATCAGGAGGGGCCATAGTATCAACTAGGGGGCCCACTACCATAACAAATACAAAATACATATGTATGGCTTTTGCCGTGGGGGGGGGGGGGGGCAAGTGCTCGCCAAGGGGGGCCCGGCCCCACCAGGCCCCCCTTGGTGACGGGCCCGAGTTCATCCACTGTTACTTGTGACTGGACCTGTCATCGGACCTGGGATGAACTTGCAATGGACTTGACGAGAGCCCTGTCAGTCCACGACATTGCTACGCCTTGCGTGAAAGAATCATATAATTTTTGGAAATTGTTCACCGTTAGGGGTCCACCTTTCTTCTATAGTAGCCTATCTTCTATAGCAGCCTACCTTGAAAGTTGTGAAACCATTCTCTGTAACAAAGGACCCGTCCAAATATCGACATTTAAAAAAATATCACAAAAGTTCCAAAATGTCCAACAATGGCTGATTTGATGCTATTTTGAAACTAAGTTTAAAGTTGAACAAAGAAATCGACTGGAGCCGGGTTTGAACCTGCGGCCTCTGGATTGCCATTCCGAAGCTGTACTAACTGAACTATCCTATCCAGCCTTATGTTGTTGGCAGTTCCCCGTTTTGTCAATGTCTTTGAAACTCATCAGTAGTCCTCATGCATAAGTTTTGCTAATTCATTGTCATTAGAGACATAACACAAAGCACTTCAATGCAACTGCCCATATACGCACACACAAAGACGGTAGTACTGTATTTTGCACCTTCAGATGAAAATTGGCCGGGCCTACTTTGTGCCAAACACACATGAGCTACTGCCTGAACTGGGCCCGCATTATGGGAAAGTCGTTTTCTGTTACAAACAAAAAGCTTGGCAAGCTTGTAGGGTCTTTGGACTGTCCCAACAACATTCACTGTCCCCACAAAACCGTGCCAATCATGCACTTTCCCTGTACGTTTCCCTCAATAGCGTCCGATCGTATGACGTCAAGGTACCTGGTGACCGTCTGGTTTCCCTGTGATCAGCCATCATTGCAGTAGGCAAGTGTTTGGTTCGCAACCACGTCACGTTGTAAACTAGGCAGAAGGGCTTACTTTTACTTAAAATAACCATGAATTTGTTATCAAATGGCACAATAAAACTTAAAAGATTTGCATGGTGGACATGATCAATGAATGGGAGGTTTGCGGTAACACCATGTGAATGAAAGATATCTCTTAGTGGGTTGCGTGGTTTTGAGAACCAGTTGATTGCGTGTAGTGAGTTGTGTGGTTCTGACAAGAACCAGTTGTGTCTCCTGATGAGAAGCAGAGCATACTGTTCGAAACGTCAAGTTAAACCAACTGGTTCTTCTAAGAACCGCACAACTCATTACGAGATATCTTTCATTCACATGGTCACTACATGTGCCATGTACGGTTGTTAATAATCGTACCGACCCAGCACTGGGTGTTGGCTACGTGTTTTTTTTTCACAGTTTTTGGCATCCATCACAGCTTTGAAGGCTTGCCTATTACCTACTACACGTGGTGAAAAGCTCTATACGATCTTTGCCTACTACAATGCCGATGATGGCTTTCCGGATGCAGGCCAGGTCACATGGGTCAATGCGAGAGTACTATTACGTTTGTCCTTCACACTGGTGCTCTCGCGAATGGTCACACATCATCCAAGTTTATTCCAATAAATCTCTACAGCTGGGCCTGTCGAATGGTACATCTCGAGAACGTCTCAACCAAGGCCTCTAACTAAAAAACAAAAACTGAGGGAAGCTATCCTGTATTAGGCTGGAAGTGGCTGTGCGCCTGTGGAGATCGAATAATGTCTTCATCGTCATCGGAATCACCGCCATCGTACGATACGAGCCCCTTGCTGCGTTTTTGCGGAGGTTCGTCCATAAGGGCTAGTCTACCACCCTTGGCTGGGATTATATTAATCCAACAAGAAAAAAATGTATACGGTTAATTTCCATACCAATGAAGGTAGGCCGAAGGGTTACAACGAACAATCGCAGGAATCAGCAACCACCAGACATGGAAGAGAAAGAGATAAAAGAAAAAGAAAAACACACAAAAAACAATGCATTAGTTTAATCCTCCTGAACAGAAAATTCAAACTCTTGTTAATACGATGTCCTGAAGTTTATGCACATGTAATACGAGTGCAAACCAATGCAAGCATGCACAATCCTTAACCCTAACCACCCCAACTCCATCTAAATCCATCCCCCCATTTTGGTGGATTTTGGGGAACTTGGTCCAGAAGGCCTGGCATGACTAAATACTGATGGAGTATGATGGACTTGGGCCTAATGGCCTGAAGCAGTGCTCGTAGTATCCGATTGATATTGCCTAGCTTCCTGTACTGCTATTGTGATGAAAGCCATGTGTAGCATGTCCACGAATGTCAACCAGTGCGTCAGTGGTGGATTCCATTATGTCATGTACAGTTGTGTATTGGACGCACAGTCATTGATGGATTTTGGTCCTTATATTTTGGACTTGGTCTAGTTGGTAGTAAAAGACGCTAGGGAGTTAGGGTTAACAAACTGGATCTCGATCTCGAGATGTTACATACAAAATGTCAAAAAGTACAGGGATATTAGTACTTTTATGGAAAGAACAATATCTGTCGTGTGCCTGGCAGAGGGCGGATATGAATGAATGCGTAATCACCAAAATCTGTCCAGCAAAAGGGCATATGCTGAAAACTGCCTCTATTTCAATGAAATTTAAACATTTTCATCAGAAATTAACAAAAGTTGTTCCAAAAATTATTATTCATACGTGCGACAAATTAAACATTCCCTACGATTTAAAATACGTGTGGGAGAACATTGGATTCATGAAACGCGTGGTGGAACATTGGAGCCTTTCGGTGCAATTTTCTTGAAGTGATTTTTCGTGCAGAATGCTCATATGCCATTCTGCCAGGCACTCGACAAATTATGGTAAATTGAAGTAATTGGTTCTATAAAGACAATACATTTTTCATACAGCATTCATTAACATCCTGCATGCGTACACTTACCGTATTGAAGCAACTTCAGTCACTCCCCTAAACGTGGCACAAAAGTGGCTCAGTTTAAAACGGTGATCATTTTTGTGTTTCAGCTATGAATGTATTTCTTTTAACCAAAACTCCCTTGGAATTTTAGGATAAGAATCCTTTTGAATCCTGTAAAATTCCACGAAAGTGCAGGAACATTATGGCAGATCCTTTGTGCTTAACCCACCAGCTCCTGTGCTACATTGTATTACAATGTATTTATTCTCTGGAGAATCAATAAAACCATAGAGTGCTGGGGCAGGTTTCGGGTGTTACAGTGAGTAATGGGCAGGGCGGGATCAAGCCCCATGTGACAAAAAAAGTGTTCCACTTCCGTCGGCTACACCACGGGAAAAAAGATTGCTCAATGGATCACCTAGTTTTACCATGTGCAGATACACAGGTGATTCCTGCAGACACTTTTTATCCTCCTCTTCCAAATTCCAGGATGAAGGTGGAGCATTGTCATAGTATACAAATACTGACTGCTTTTGGATGGTGTAGTAAAACTAGGCACCTGAGGTGATCCATGGTGTTTTGTTTGCGAAGCCAAGTGAAAACAAAACGCTCCATGGGTCACCGAGCAAAGCTAGTTTTACTACACCAAGATTTCAGCAGTCAATATTTGTTTTAGAACACCTCTTTCACAGATTCTGCTTACTATTTCTTTCTTTCTTTTAGAGTATTCTGATTAATTTACCCAACATCCAATACCAAACTACTTCTTTTTTTCAGTATGAAAGTAGTCCAAAATTTACCTGCATTTTTATAAACCACCCCCACCCCTGTTTGCACTCAACTCTGCAGAAACTCAAACAACATGTCAACACATGCAACTGTGCACGCAGTTCTCTGGTTGCTAAGAAAGTTGCTATGCAGATAGTACTCTTCAAAGCGAGGCTGCTGTGATATAGTATTTTGCTGTGCATGGCAAAATAGTAAACAATAGTGTACACCCTGTGACATGCTCTAAGCCAACAAAGGAACAAAATCTGTGGGTTGCTAAGTAGGTTGCTATGCAGATAGTACTCTTCAAAGCGAGGCTGCCGTGGTATAGTATTTTTGCTGTGCATGGTGAAATGGTAAAAATGGCGTATACCATGCAAAATGCTCTCGGCCAATCAAGAGACAAAATCAGTGGGTTGCTAAGTACCGGTAGGTTGCTATGCAGATAGTACCCTTCAAAGCAAGGCTGCCGTGGTTTAGTATTTAAGCTGTGCATGGTGAAATAGTAAAAAAACAGTGTATCCATGTGACGCGCTCTTGTCCAATCAAGAAACAGAATCTGTGGGTGAGGTGTTATAATATTTAGAAATCTGGCTACAAATCACTTGGAGATAATACCAACCAGGTGGGAGAGAAGGCGGGGGCATGAGATGTTTGTCGATGTCGCCTGGAGCTGAAGGGGGACCCATCATCGGAAGCGGTGGTGGTGGCATTAAACTGAAACAAAAAATAATTAATGTTTACATTAACTCTTAAATGATGATAGTAAAAGGTCACGTGGCTCCTCTTCCGGAACCCTCGCGCGGCCCACCTATGGGAATTTAATACTGGGTTGCCCTTTCTCTTGCTGTAATTGCTGGCAGAATGATTTCTAACCGTAACCACCCTGATAAAACATTCATGTTGGAATTTTATCTTGGCATTCTTAAAAAAAAATTGATGAAAAATCACATGGACTATTTATGACCTTTCACATCCAGCCTTTTCATTCCTACATGTAGGTCTCCTTCCTCGTTAACGTTTGTTTTCACATTGCGTACTTGCAAGAGAACGAGAATGTATAACGATGCGAAGATATGTACCAACCTACAGCCGATGGGTTCTAGATTTAGTCGGGCTGGCTTGACTGCAGTCCTTAGCAGTGGTCACTTTAGATTTTTTTTTGTAAATGCAAGTGAGTCCTTTAAATTTATTCCAAAAAATGTAATCCTTAAAAGACATTTTGGTCTTCCATTAAACTTAAATTTTTCACAAAATGACCAACGCAAAATTATTTCATACTTTTTCATCAGATGTACGAGTGCACACTGGACTGTCCTAAATGAATGTCCGACACCGTGGAATTGCCCATAAGCAAATTCTTTGCCTCAAAAAATACAGCTTCTTAATGGTTTGTATGGGAATTGAAATGATTATAATCACAAGGTCGTCAATAGACAAAATGGTTTGTTTTAAACTCGACTGGACTTGGCATGATCACAATGTCCGACTTGACACTCGAAAAACAGGATGACTTGACTTGTGGCTCAAGCAACGATGATCACTAAGTCTTCACAAGTCTGTCGCAAGTCCATCATAAGCCATCTAGTTTCAAGCCAAAGCACAAGTTATTTGAACAATCCGTGGCAAACGCATTCCATTGCTATATACTGCTCATTCCCTGTTACATATGAATGGTGAATGAACTTGTGATGGACTTATGATGGACTTGACTACACCACTTTTGAGAAACAAGTGACTCACATCCGTGCATCGGACGGTAGACCAGGCATAGGCATCCTCTGCGGGGGTACTAGAGGACCCACTGGCCCCTTCTGAAGTGGCGCCGGCGCCGGAGGCTCGCCCGGTCCCGCAATGGCCTGTGCTACAGATACAAGCTGCCTGCCCGGACCTAGATTAGTTAAATGAGGAGGACCATGCTATGCAAAACAGTGAGAAAGTAAACAGGCGTTAGAAAATTGTACACAGTTACCAACAACAGGTGGGTGATAAAGATGCTAAGGCTGTGTCCGCAACGGGCTTCCAGAGCTACGGCTAGGCCTACTGTCAGCTTGCTCCCACACAGTTGTAATGGGCGAAGACCTAGCCAATAGCCCTAGACATGAGATTCGGACACAGCCTTAACATTTGGGGGTTTTTTGGTCCTATGGACTCCGTGCGCAAGTACACCCTCAACAGTAACAAAGGGAGAGTTGGGGGAGACCACTGGAAGAGACACTCGCATGCACTGCCGACCACGCCTGACGCTCACGCGAAGACGTTATGGCTTTGTCATTTGCACATTCAGAATAAAATTAGTAGTGCGTACTTCACACTGCTGTGGCCTCGTGGTTAAAGGCATTGGAATCGTGGTCTGCGGGTAAAGCTGCGGGTTGTGGGTTCGAGTCCAGCCTGGGGTCATGGTGCCTGTGCCCTTGGGCAAGGCACTTTGTCACTCATTGCTTCTCTCCACCCAGGAGTAAAATGGGTACCTGTGAGGGCAGAGATGGTTAGTGTGGTTGATTTTAGCTGCTTTGCGCCGAAATGGCAGCATCGAGCTGTATACTCCCCAGGGAGCTGAGATGGAGTTTGGAATGTTCCTTAGGCCCAATGAGCAGGGGTAATAATGACGTAGTGCCTTGAGCACCAGTCCTGGTGGATACATGCACTTTATAAATATCCACTATGATTATTATTATTATTATTATTATTACTTATGCGCGCGCAAACCACTACGCTCAAGTGGTGTGCCCCGTCCACGGGGCTCTGGAAAGTGGTCAAAAAGCGCCCTCTCTTGTTGGCGCACGGAGCCCATTGGAGACCGGCTGACCAGGCTTCCACAAGTTCATTTATTTTGCCAATGTCCATCTTGACACTTTTTTAATTTGGATGCAAAATCTTGACATTGGTCAAGAGTGTAACAATGCTGATAATCAATGCCTTCAATATTTAAGACCCACTTCAACTGCTACTAAAGCATCCCTTAGTCCTAATTCTCCCACATCTTTCGAAACCCATCAGGAGGATTTTGGAGGGTTTGGTGGGATGGAGGAAGGATGATGAAATACTACAACTCTTTACTGAAATACGACCCTTTTTTCCCTGTTCGCAGAGTACTTGTAAGTACATAAAACAGTCACTACATCACACTTTTGTTGAATTTAGTGAAATCCTTTGCAACTACGATTGATCATAGTCCTGCAACGCATCACAGGTCTGTCGATGGATCGCAAGTTACGATAAGTTTTGCGAAATCTGCATCTGGGCAATTCCATGGTTACCGATTTTGTGCATCTTGTTTGTCATACATAACACGTTTTTCTGGATGTCATCTTCGGTACTTAGGTAGGTCTAGGTCTACTCTATCTACCATGGGGATAACAGTTATTAAACCTTTTCAGTAAGGTAATTACGGCCCAAGGAATCTCAAAAGTACATCAAAAATGTAACGTAACTGTGGATCTTGTCGGCTATGGGTGTTCCCATGCACACCCATGATTGGTATGTGTGGCTGACTGGCAAAAATTCAAACAACAGAGAAAGGGACAACATTATGAGCAACTCCAAGTTGGTGAGGATGGCCTTACCTGATAGCCAAGAAGCGCATCTTCCGCAGCCACTTCTGGCACCTCTTCCCGAAAATGTCGCTTTGGTGGTTGTCCCACTTGGCTGGGTACGGCCTGAGGAAGATGCGAGCCCGGTAGCAGCGGTGGCCTCTGCGGCAACTGCTGCGGGTGCTTCATGTGATGTACTTGCTGTTGTATATGCTGCCCCTGCATGTTCTTTTGTTGAATTTCGTGCTGGATCTGTTGCTGGATCTGTTGCTGGGGGTTGGGCAGAATCTGTGGGTGTGTCGGGGGCGGGTGTTGCACCAGCACGGCCGGCGTTCCCTGAATGATGGAGTGTGGCGGGGTTTCACCCGGCACTCGTATAAGGCCCACGGTCTGAGCAGCGGACAACTGAAAGAATTTCAAGAAAATGTGTTGGCTCGTTTTGACTAACATGTATGACACAAGGACGGCGGTCCAGACTACAGTTATTCAGGACAACAGTAATTAGCAACATGTCTTTCAGCAATAGATTCCGATTTACTTGATATGGAGATGGTCAGGTACCTGTGCGTTTAATATTTGTTGTTGCTCCTGTTGCTGTATCCGTTGTTGCTGTTGATGAACCTGCTGTTGTATGGATTCTGGCGTAGCTAGCGGGACCGGTGGGGGTACAGGCCTCGGAATGGCAACTTGCCGCACCATTAATGTCTGCAATGGGTAGACGGGCAAAATACCTCTTTTTATTCTTTTAACTCTATGCCTGTATGTGATAAGTGGTTATCGCAAAACGGGATTTGAACAATGAACCTCCGGAACACCGGACCGGTGTTCTACCAACTACAGCATCCTGTTTTGTTGGTCTCCATGTCAATGTCTGTGTTCAAGGGCTGTTAGAAGCCATAAACCATATGCCATGTAGCAAGGGGTCACACCCAAAGTCACGATGCAGCATTAGCAAACAGGGATCACTCAGAGAGGATACGTTTTTTATTACACATTTACAAATGAACCACGAAGGGAAACTGACAAGGTGTACTGTAACAAGTTTGGAAAAGTTGAACAAGAAAATAACTAGAGCGGGGTTTGAACCTGCAACCTCCGGTTTGCCGTTCCGGTGCTCTACCAACTGAGCTATCCAGCCCTATGTTGGCGGTTCCCCAGTTTGTCAATATCTTTGTTCACTGGGCACTAGTCAGAAGCCATAAACCTGCACATGCCATGTTACGAGGGATCACGCACACAGTCACGATGCTAGCAGCATTAGCAAATGCTGCAAACCTGGGAAATAGCAAACGTGGATCACTCAGAGAGGATAACGACACGTAGTCTTTGACTAATCAGCAATATGCGCTTGATCAGTTTCCCGTTGTGGATTATATACCAAAGATCTCAAAGCGCTTCACAATTACACCCCTGTTCATCAGGCCATGATAAAAAAAGCAATTTCTGCAGCAGCTCGAGATCAGCGCGATCTAGTCTCCACCTTCACAGGTACCAATTCATACTACTGGGTAAAGAGAGGCAATTGTAGTAAATTGTCTTGCCCAAGGACACAAGCACCATGTTCCCCGTCATGGTTTGAACCCACGTACATGTACCATGGAACATGCGTTGAACACCGTATTAACCATTGGACCACGGCACTCCATAACCTGTGACAATCGTCACAGGTTCAAGATGATCTTAGGACACAGAGAGGTTGTTTTACCTTTTGGACCTGTTGCTGATCTGCAACTGGCTGAGCTGCTACTTGCTGTAGGTGTGGGTACATCACCCCTACTGATGAAGGGACAGTGTAGACTATCTGGCTGGGCTGGCTAGCCGGTACATGTTGAACACCTACCAGGTACGAGGCAACAACACAATCATTAAACTTATCACAAATTAAAACGTGTGTGATATCACATTCATTGCCACTCGATCACACTATTGTCCCCATTCATAAATACCATTTCAGTCAAAACTATCAAGAAAATTATAAGACTTGACCATTTCTTGTTTTAGGCTTACTGCTATCCATATTCGGACCAATTCTAGGCCAATTCGCGGTGTACTCAACATGGGTATCAGATCAGTGGTACACACATACTGAAATTTATATCCTTGTGGAGACATTTCTTTGTTCTCATGTAGTAAAGTTTTCGAGTTTGAAAGTGTAGTTTCAAAACGTTCTTATTTTAACCAGAATTAGTTTCCTTGGCTGAAATTCGAACTTAATATCCCTTTTCAGAAACTCTTCCATTTGCGACGGATCAACCCACCTTGGAAATTCCTAGTTTTTGAGTAAAATCCATATATCTATTACATGAAATCCTTGTGGAGACGTATTCATCTATAGAAATTGCCCTGTGGAGACTTGTACAATCTTTTGTTCCCTATTGTGTGCATGTCTCCAGAGGGCACAGTGTATCAGATCTCATGTGTGTGTACATGTCTGTGCTAGGCTGTGGCTAGAACATGTGGCAAGGAGTGCAAAAAAAAAAAAAATTCCATGGTCACAGAATGGTTTTCTTCTTTCTTTTGTTGTTGTTGATTAAAGCCTCAGATCATTTTCGAACTCAATTTTTTTTTTTTTCAATGCACTATTCAGACTCACTTTGTTGAGCAGCACTTGGTGGGACAACCATACGGATGACCGGATTGGCAGGGGCGATAGGCTGACTCTGATGCTTATTGTACTCGGCATGTATCTACCCAACAAAGACAATATAAAGTAAGTTATACATGTACGGTCAAACACCTTGATAACAAGGTCCTTGGGACTTTACGAATTAGGTACCATGTATTAACAGTAACGGAAAACAAAGGAAAACGAAGAATAACAAAGACTTGGGACCTAAAGCTTTGCTCGTTCTAAGCAGGATCTTGTATTAATAGTTCTCTTCTTATCAGAGTTTGACTGTACATCTATTGAACCCAGTGGTGATTAACCCTCCTACTATTTATGAGGTCACCAACGGTCAAAATGTTTGTACCTCACCTCCTGGCATACTGTGTACATACCAATGGGGGTCTTGACCAATTTTGACCGAAGTAAAAACCAGGCTGGCAATGCATGTTTCCATAGGAGGGTTCAAGTTGGGTTCTCTATGCTCTTCAACAAATTCATTTTTTCCCCTCTCAATCAATTTTTAAGTTGTACGTTTTATCCCAAACCAAAAACTCTTTTATTTCTTTTTTTTTTTGACGTCTGCAACCCTCTTATAATAAGATTTTCATTTTGGGAACAAACAGATCCGCCTTGCGAGCAGACTGGCTCCCAGGTCATACATTATCGATACTGATTGTGGGGCAGGAACCAGCCTACCCCACAAGAATGGGAATTGTTGTGAGGCCGGTAGCGATTCAAAATCGGTAAAGTAAAAATTCAATACCTTTAATTAACAAGGGTCACATTGTTTCGGTCAGTGTCTCATTCAAAAGTGAATAACTTTTGTATTGATAGAAAACTATTGATTTAAAAAGGGAATCTATTTCTCAGAGTGAACCTCAAAATAGCACAGGCAATAATAATATTAATAATAATAATAAATAGCATTCATCATGTTCATATAGCGCCCGAAATTCATAATATGTACACAATATGTCCAGTGAGGAAAAATTAGCTATTAAAAACAATTCTTTTTTTCTTAGTATTTAGCCAGTAAAAACAATTTTTTTTACAAACATTATAAACCCAGTCATTAAAAACCATGCTTAATTAAAAAGGTATAGACATGATAGATCAATACATTAATAAATACGTTATAAACCCAGCCATTAAAATAAACCACATTAGGCCAAAAAAAAAAATAAGTCGGTCTCTGGTCAGCGCGCGCGTCGATTTTAAGCATGCGCGTCGATCTTTTTTTTTTCCAAAATGTTCCGCGGTAGCTCCAACAGCGCCCTCTATTTCCGCACCTCCTCAATTTTTTTTACCAAAGAGCACCAAGGAATGGCAAATTGCACCAAGGCAAATGATCGAAAGCACCAAGGCAAATTATGGAGGCCACCAATGTACATGAGGACACCAAAAAAGCAAAATAGTACCCACCTTGTCTGTACAATCCAAGCTGAAGAAAAAAAGAAAAAAAAGAAAAAAAAAAAAAAAAGCCGCGTGGCCGCGTCAATTCCGGAACTTTGGTCTGACCAGAGACCGAATATTTTTTTTTTTGGCCTTATCCTAATATAATATCTTATCCTAATACATCCGTTGCGTTACTGCCTGTGAGCAAAGTTCTGACATGCACGCACATGCGTAATGTGGTCACACAGCGCCATCTATTGTTTGCGCATGGAGTCCATACGGAGCCAAAGCCTCCCCAAAGCTGTAGGTGAAGCCGAGGTCTCAAAAAAAGCCCAACAATTTCTACTCACGGTCTGTATGAGATTTTCACAGAGCTTTTTGGCGGCCAGCACTCCCTCTAATTTGTGATGGGTGATGTAGATGTGCAGGTTCTCGAAAGCCTCGCGTCCCGACGACGGCTCTAAATATCCCGACCCCCGGCCTCGCAAGGACACACTAGCAGTCGTCTCTGAGCGGATGTGCTGGATAAATGCTCCCTGTAAAGAAAAAATTAACAAATAATTTTTCATTAAAGCTTCAGTCCATCATTTGCAGCTATCCAAAAGTAACTGACGTAATTCTTGTTAAAAAAAACATACTTAGTTGAAAGATAGTAAGGGAACTAAACTCTCTTTGAAATTGTTCTTTCTGGCATGCTGTCGTGTTGAAGATATCAAAGAAAGAAGGCCTTTGGAAATTTCCGTTGGTAGTTCGTTTTTTTATTCGGCGAAGCGCGCACAAGCGTTGACACAACGCACACGCACGCGGGGTTGCTATCATTCGTCGGATCAGTGCGCGACATCACGTAGCTGCAATTGGCTCAGGGAGAACGTGTCTCGAACGCTAACTTCAGGCCCGATTCAAAACATGCTGCAGCAACTTTTGATTTGAAATCGAGATCCTAGAATGTTGTTTTTCTCGAAATATACAGCTGAAGCTGAGCTGAAACTTAATCAGGTTAGTTGTTCAGCGCCCATCTTTATTTTTATTTTTTATTATTTTTTTTAAGAATTATCGAACGTAAATATATTGACAATAATTAAGGTAGGTTTAATTCACTTTTTGTGGCCATTTTGTGTATAGCTTTCGTAGTGCAATGGAAGTAGTTCAGGCTAAAACTATTATGTCCAGTAATAAATAGCACCCCCATACCGTGGTTGTTAACTTTGAGAAAATAATAAACTTGATAAGAGCAATAGTAAACCAATGAAATGGAATTCTCCTTAAAATCTTTCAAACTTCTGCTAAAAAAATCAGGGTAACTGGCCTGGAATCGCCTCAGATTGCACCACAGAGCATCTAGAATCCAACATTTTCCCGGGGCCCTTAAGCGGGCCCCGGACCCCACGCCGTAAGGGCTTCGCGCTCCGCGCTCGCAAGAGTCCCCGCACCCCAGCACCAACCTTTAATTTTCAAAGTTGGAGAACACTGAATGTTACATTATCCTGATGGGCCAAAATTGTTAACTGTCACTCATGTGTTATTTGAAGACAATGAATGCACGCTTGACAAACCAAAAACAAGTCTACTTACCCCTGGTCCTAAAATTTTCTCACGGACACCGAATGAAGGTGGTACGTGCTCCAGGCCGACAAACACTTTTTCTTGAATGTAAGACTGGGAATGCAATAAAAATTGATATTTAACGAGAGCAAAATCAAAGTTATTAAGAAAAAGATGAATACAGATAAACCAAGAAAGCATTTGGCTACGAGTGATGTGGTTTTTAAAGTAAATGTTTCCCTGTGTACTTTTAATGTCGCACATATTTTTGTTGTTGTGTATTTCTTTTATTGTTTTTTTATTTCTTGGTATCTGTTATGCATTTTGGTGTTTGAGGATTAATTTTAAGGATAACTTGCAGGTATCATTTTGATTCAGCAATGCTGATGAAATTTTTATGTACTTTGGTGTTTTATATTTAAATGTTATGCTAATTAGGTATGTAATGCACCCTTGAACAGGCTAGTCCTGGACAGAGTGCAATAATAGAAGTTTAATAAGTTATTTTTATCATTACTACGCAGCTAAAAGCCACAAATGTCTACAGCATTTAATTTTAAATCATGTGAAAGCATTCGAGAATGCAATTCTTTCCTTACTAAAAGAAGAAGTAGAATTATTTGTTTCTGGATGTATTGTTTGAAATAAGTCCAGAAGCTTTTCGTCTCAATACTGAGTTTTTGTCCATCGATGTAATTCAGTGAGCACAGTGTTGTCCAAGGGCTTACGAGAAAAGTCCACAAGCTTACTCGGGTGGGACTCGAGCCCGAGACCTCCTGCTTACTAGTGCAGAACGTCTTACCACTGAACAACCGAGCTTGCCAGTGTCGGCTGGCCGGTTTGAATCTGATATAGCAGCGGGTACCGCAATCAATTACTATTATGCACGATGGAATTGTTCGCTTCAAGGAGATGTGAGAGGCAAAACTAAATATTGAATCTACATATCCTCAAAGCAAAAATACCGTCATTCATAATAGCTGTTTGATTCTTTTTTCAGAACCACACATACTCATATGCACAAAGAGATTTATTCACATGGTGCTACCGCAAACATATCTTGTCTTAGTATCTTTCCACCATGCAAACCTTCAAATCTCATCTGATTCTTTTTTGTTTTTGTTTTAAGTTTACAGCTTCAGAATAGCGCCCCTTGAACAAAGACACTGACAATAATGGGGAACTGCCAACATAGGTCTGGATAGCTTGGTTGGTAGAGCACCAGAATGGCAATCCAGAGGTCGCAGGTTCAAACTTCACTCCAGACAATTTATTTTCGTTCAACTTGAAATTCTTTTATTTTAAGTAATTACCGCGGTTTGCATTGGGGGTGTCGGAGTTGGTGGAACAGATATCAGCGGCGCTTGCTGCGGAACAAAGGATCCACTGAGGAGTGGTTGCGTTGTAGTGACAGCTGACGGGGGCTCCATCTGCCCAAAGAGTCGACTCTTGCCTTTACTCCTCCCCTTCGACTTACTGATGCTCTCGTCGATAATGTTGCGGATTCTTTGAACGGCTTCTGCAGGAAGTTATACAAAGATTATACTGGATTAGTCTCTCTTAACTCTCCTAGTCTTCTGCACTTCACAACCCTTCAACTTTTGCTGAACCACTTTTGCCCGCAAAGTTAGCACCCACACTTCAAATTCCTTTAAGGTAATCTACTGTGGAGTATGGATAACACTTCCCTGCACAATACTTTGGTGTGGTTAAGATAGAGCAAGCAGACAGATCCGATCACGCTTCACTGCTCTCCATAGCGGATTTTTTTGTGTGCAGTGATTCTCTGTGTGACACAGGTATAATATCTTCACCTGAAACTGATCTGCAGAACTTAAAAAGTTTTTACATACTGTTCTGAATAATATTGATTTCCCACTAGGAGGGTTAATGCAATAGTTGAAGGCATTTATAGTTTTGTGAGTGTTCCATGTTTATGCCCATTCTAAACTAATTACCACACACACGGGTAAATTCAGGGAAGGGATGCTGTAGGGGGTGTGTTGGGGTGCATCAGGGGGGAGTGTGGGAGGGGGGGGGTGCTTGAAAGGTAACACTTACTCCCTTGCAAACTAAGTAGCTGTAACCCTGCCTTGTATACATGTAGTACTGGAAACTTTTAATATTACTATTAGTATTTTATGTAAGGGTTAGGGTTCTTAATTAGGGTTCTTAATTAAAACACCAAAAAAGTACTTACTATCTACACAATCCTTTGTCAGCCCCTGCACACATAAATACAATGGCCTCTCACTGCAGTCAAAAAAAGAAGTCGAAAAGGGGAAACAATGTTTAATTAGCTGTGATAGACTTTTTATACGAGTTACTGTACATCTATGTCGTAATTTTACTAAGTTTTTAGAACAGACATTCATTTTAATATTTGGTTTTGCCCTTCACGGACGCAAGTTCTATGGTCAGCCAATCCCAGCCAAGGTTTGCTGAGTGGCTAGGATGTTTGCATTAGTTAGCAAGTCATGGGTTTGAGTCTTGCTCAAGCAGGCATGGCAATCTTTCTTGCAAGCTTCAGGGATGAGATTGGGGATAAATGAAAAATCCACAACATATTCGGCACAGGGGTTTGAGGGTTACACAGGGGCCCAGAGGAACGTAGGGTGTATAGTTTGCATTTGCTCAAAGCCAAAGGCAACCAAGATTTAAAATACCATTTCTTTCATTCCATAAAAAATTTTGTACATGTAGGTAAAATACCTTTACTGTAAAAATTCACGAATTCCGGATTTCAATATTAGGGTCTACTTCACTCTACTTACCTGTAGAGCAATACTACTTATGCATATTCCCCCTACCGGCAGGTATTTTCCGCTAAGAGTTATATACAATAGCGCCCTCTGGCGCCCTACCCATAATACCCCACGGCATGCGTGCCTCGTGAGCGTCCTCTTTTCTCTTAGCTGTTTTTCCTCGTCATTTACTACCCTTTTTTGCGCTTAAGAGAAGTTTATAATAAAAGAGTTAATAAATCATCAGTTTGTAGAGTTTTCATCATCTTCTTGGTTGTATTTATTTGATATATATGAAGCGTTTGGGGAGGACCGATCTGTCACAAACCGGGGGGGAATTCCTCTCCCACGGGACGGACCAAGTTCTCAGGGGACTCTGCCGTTAACGCTACGTCGTTACCGCAGCAGCAGTCTCTCGTCCAGCACCCTCAGCCACTGCCGGCTGGGGGCGTTGGCAGTTCCGCTGATCAGTTAAGGGGACCTCGGTCGCCTTCTCCGGTCAACTCAAGCGGAACACCCAAACAAAGGGCACGCTCCGGCAAGGTTCCTCCAAAACATATCTCCTGTGCTGGAGCAAAGCCTAAAAAGGGCCGTCAGGGCAAGCCTGGCTCGGGTACGAGCGCCGCTGTGTCACCTGGCCCTCCCCCGATCACGGGGCAGCCCGAGGGGACTAGCCGCCACGCTTTGGTGGGCTCTAGTCACCCGTGTCCTCCCGACACAGTGCCGAACACCACTGGTTGCCAGGATGGGCTATTACACGGGCTACCGGTACGTCCAGCGCTCACTCAGCCCACTGGGCCTGAGGCGCTGTCAGCCGGGTACATTATGAGCGATGCGGAGCCGGTCGCCCGGGGGGATCCCAGACCGACGGCCCCCGTGCTATCTCGCTCAGAGGGACGACTCTCATCATCGGATTTTTTCCGTTGTTCGGGGGTCCCGGTGTCCAAGGTGTCTTCCGATATTTACTTCTAAGAAGAAGAGCAAGAAGAAGAAGGCTGAATGTCGATCTCGCCGTTCTTCTTCGGGTTCTGACGACTCCTCTGACCAGTCCCACCGGGGCAAACGCTCCCGGGGGGAGGACACGGTTTCTAGAGCAGATTTCCTGCAGGCTTTTCAGTCGATTTCCGATACGCTATCGGCTATGTCTGCAGGCCGTCTGACGGGCCCTATTGGCGGCCCCCCTGAAGCGGTGGACTACGCCCCACAACCATCGGTCGTTGGT
This sequence comes from Patiria miniata, assembly GCF_015706575.1. NCBI lineage: Eukaryota > Metazoa > Echinodermata > Asteroidea > Valvatida > Asterinidae > Patiria > Patiria miniata. The sequence continues at coordinate 27,731,127 of NW_024037074.1, forward strand.
CCCGCCTCTCAGTCTTCAGTCACCGGTCACGCTTGGATGGCCCGGGAACAGAGGGACATACCGTACACAACAACAGCAGGGTAGGGGCAAAACATTTGTCATTCCCCGCCGCAAACCTCTGAAATCTGTTGCGTTGGTTTTCGTGGCCGCAGACAATACTTCCGGTGCGCGCGCCACGCAGGCCCGCACGTTCTCTGGACAACAACGGCCCCAATCCGGCCGTGGTTTCCGGGCACCGGCCCCCCGCTATCCTGGGGGCTGGCGCAAGTGACTTAGTAGACTCGTGGCGGCCTCCCGCCGTCGGACCCGTGGGAGGCCGTCTCCGAGACTTTGCGGGATCCTGGGGTTTAATTACGTCCGACCAGTGGGTGCTCGACATGATCGGGTGCGGCTACGCACTCGAGTTCTCGAGCACCCCCCCGTCGGACATGATCGTTTGACCGATGGTAGTTCCGTCCGATCCTACCAAACGCCTCTCCCTCGAAGGAGAGATCAATTCCCTCCTCGGGAAACAGGCAACTCGCCCGCTCCCTCCGGGGGAGACGCGGTCGGGCTTCATGTCGACCTTCTTCTTGGTACCCAAGAAGGAGGCCGGCATGTGGCGCCCGATTTTAAATCTAAAACCCCTCAACAAATTTATTCGGCCAAGACGTTTTCGCATGGATACGCTCAACATCATACGCCAATCGATCCATACACCTGCGTGGGGAGCCAGTCTAGATCTGAAAGACGCGTATCTACACATTCCTGTCAGACCAGACCACTGGAAGTTTCTTCGTTTTCAGTACGAGAACATCCAGTACGAGTTCATGGTTCTTCCATTTGGTCTAGCCACCTCACCCCGAGTCTTCACACGTGTGGTGAAGACAATCGGGGCCGCAATAAGAAAACAAGGTGTGATGATTTTCATGTACCTGGACGATTGGATCATTAATGCTCAATCTCAGGCGGCCGCGGCGGTGGCACTCAATCTGACATGGCGTCTAGCGGCGGACCTCGGGTTTATCATCAACGCCGAGAAATCCCATCCACATCCATCCCAATCCCCAATCTTTCTGGGAGCGTCTCTCGATCTCCAGAAGGGATTGGTTCGGCCTACGGAGGAATGAATTGTAAATCTCCAACAGTGTGTGTCTCTGTTTATCCCAACGACCATGGCCCCAGCACAAGCCTGGCTAAGGTTGCTCGGTCTCATGGCCAGTATGGTGGATGTAGTCAACTTTTGCAGACTCAGGATGCGCCCCATCCAATTACATCTGCTGTCCTTCTATCGTCCCAGTCGTCACCACATACGTCATCTGGTGCCGACCACACCTTGGCTGGTACCACACCTCCGTTGGTGGCTCGACAGTGCCAACCTCACGGAGGGACGCGCGTTTCACAATCCCAAACCGTCAGTGACCATCACGACAGACGCGTCACTTTTTGGCTGGGGGGCCACCCTCCACAAGTAGCGGGTCGGTGGGGTCCCGAAGATTGCTCAAAACACATAAACGTGCTGGAGATGTTGGCAGTCATCAATGCTCTCCAACGTTTTCAAGCATCAGTGACAAACCAGGTAGTCAACATTCGATGCGACAATGCCACAGTAGTGGCCTACAGCAATCGACAAGGAGGCACGCGATCCGCCCAGCTATGCGCGCTCACGTGGAATCTCTTCCATTGGTGTATGAGCCACAGAATAACACTCTTGACAAGTCATCTCCCAGGCGAGGAGAACGTCACAGCCGACACTCTCTCCAGGGGGTGGGTCGTTCCGACGGAATGGACACTGCGTCCGCAGGTTGTCCAGTCACTCTTCCTACTGATCGATCGGCCTCATGTCGGCCTGTTTGCCTCTCAAAACAACCACCCGTTACCGGTATATTGCGCAAGAAACAACGACCCCTGCGCATGGCAGACAGATGCACTGGCGATACGGTGGGACAGACTACTTGCATACGCCTTTCCCCCGTTCTCGCTCATACCTCGAGTACTGGCCAAAGTGGAACAGGAGGACTGCAAGATCCTCCTCATAGCTCCTTTTTGGCCGCGCCAGCCTTGGTTCCCGAGACTCATCAAGCTCTTGGTTCACCGCCCGGTGATTCTTCCGCAGAGGGCGGACATACTGTTCCAGCCCAACTCGGGTTTTCTTCACCCGGCCCCGGAGGATCTCCACCTGACGTGCTGGGTATTATCAAGCAATCCCTCCGCGGGGCGGGCCTTTCTGAACGAGCTGCGGCCATTGCAGCCTGTAGCCGGCGGGAATCTACCAGGAAAATTTATAACAGTAGATTACACCATTTTTACAAATGGTGTAGAGCCAGGTCTCTGCATCCCTCCGATACTTCTATAGGAGAGGTTGCAGACTTTTTGGTAGGCCTCTTTGAAAGTGACCTTGCTACAGCCACAGTTAAAAATTATCGTTCGGCTATAGCGGCTATTCATGGAGGCTTCTCTGACGGTTCCTCGGTGTCAGATAATCAGAGTCTTAGCCAACTTATCAGGGGGATGTTTGTGTCGCGCCCCCCGACACGTAGGCTATTACCATCATGGGATCTCTTTACCGTTTTATCAACCTTATCGAGACCCCCATTTGAACCAATGGGCAGCTCAACCTTGTTACAGCGGTCGGTTAAAGTGTCATTTGTTTTAGCAGTGGCTACGTCTAGACATGCTAGAAGACGTAGCAAGCTGCATTCGCTTACGGTGGAGGCAGGTCATATCCGATGGGAACCAGGGGGTGTACGCCTAGTTCCTAAAACAAGTTTTCTGACTAAAAATCAGTCGGAATCATTTTCACCTCTTGACGTTTTTGTGCCGGACATCAAATCCTTTTCGACTGTCTCTCGTGACAAACTTTGGTGTCCGGTCAGGGCCCTGAAATGGTACGTTGATAGAACTAAAACGCTCCCAAGCAACGTATAACAACGACTCCACCATACCGACCGGCCTCGCGTGATACGATTTCCCGCTGGTTGGTTACGGCCATCAAATCAGCGGTGGACTCACCAACAACAAAGTCCGTTGGGTCAGTCCATGCACATGAGGTCAGGGCGACTTCTACTTCCTGGGCCTTTTTTAAGGGTGTTACTGTTAAAGATATCACTTAGGCAGCGTGTTGGAAGACCCCCAACACCTTCACGGAGTGCTATTTGAAGGATGTCCTCCAGACGAAAAGCAGAGCCGGGAGAGTGGTGCTGAGGGCGGCGAGCCGAGCATCATCGTGTCCAAAGGATCCTCTCCTACCCGGGACTTCCCTAGAATAGGTGAGTCCCCTCATCCTGACTATTTACCTTTATACATTACATTGTATTGTGTATAAATGTATAGCCAAACACTTTTGTATCAAGGTCATTGGTCTTTGCAAATTACCTTTTTGTAACAGTTACCTTGTACATGGGCTTGGTTTGAAGTGTTTTAGAACTTGCTTTAAGAAGTGTCTTGTATTAACGGTACTCTTCTTTGCAGGATTCAACTGTATTATATCATAATACTTTACATGTCATTGTTTTTTTGTGCCACCGGGACACATGTATACATTAGGCGCTGGTGGGATTCGGTCTTATGAGGCGTTCCCCCTAACATGGGCTGACGTCTCGGTTAACATGTGAGGGTAATTAATATCCTTTACATGCAGATTTCTTGGTTTTCCCCTGTCCGCCTTTGGACGGAACAGTGGGAGCTATCTCGGGTTACATTTCCATGTTTCGTGCCCCTGTGAGTAAGCAATAGCATCTCGCATGACCCACCTCCTTGACGGTGCTAGTCTATGCATAAGTAGTATTGCTCTACAGGTAAGTAGAGTGAAGTAGACTCACCCCCCCCCCCCCCCCCCACAGAAGTGTGGTTGGGGTCTACGAACGAATACTTCGTACCTGTAGAGCATCCCTCCCCCCTACCCCACTCTTCTCGATGCCTTGGGTACTTTTTGTATTCCGACTTAGCGCTCAAGAAAAGAGGACGCTCACGAGGCACGCATGCCGCGGGGTATTATGGGTAGGGCGCCAGAGGGCGCTATTGTATATAACTCTTAGCGGAAAATACCTGCCGGTAGGGGGAATATGCATAAGTAGTATTGCTCTACAGGTAAGTATTCGTTCGTAGACCCCAACCACACTTCTGTGGGGGGGGGGGGATTTTGCCCTTCAAAACATCCAGATTTCAGATTCCAGATTTTAAATTCCAGATATCAAAAGGGATTCCTTAAAACCCTGAAAACAGCAAAACAAACCTGACAAAAAAATCCTAAAATCAGGAAAAATCCTGACAACCAACACCCCTGAATCTCTAAGGCGGCACAAATCTTTACCGTTGGAACACAAGATTGAAATTTTACAGCACAATATTGAAATTTACATTTAACACAAAACAAATCATCGGTGGTAAACTGTAATAATAATAAAATTAATAATAGCAGGCATTTATATAGCGCTTTTACGCTGCAACGGGGTATCAAAGCGGTTTACAATTATTCTTTTCCCTGTTTCAACGGGCAAACACTCTTAAAACCTTCTCAACTACCTAGGGAGCATACATGGCCGGTAGGCAGCCATTTGGGCGCTCTTGGCTGTAATCAACCTCTCACAGTCACCAACACTGCCCTCACAGGTACCCATTTACTTCTGGGTGGAGAGAAGCAATGAGCGCCTTGCTCAAAGGCACACGCACCATAACCCAGAGCTGGACTCCAACCCACAACCTGCAGAATTACCCGCAGACCACAAATTCAAAAGTGCTTGGATTTCATCACCTATTAGAATGAAACTTTAAGAAATGCCAATGCATACTGTGCCTACTCACCCCATATTGTTTTTCGCTCTGTCGGCATACGACATGAACCGTCCTCTAGTAGATACTGCAGCACCACTCATTTTACTGATCTGTGTAACGCACAAAATACACAAATAAAAGTAATGGTCTCCGTGCACAAGTACTCCCTGAATGGTTAAAAAAGGGTCGCTGCAACCAACTTATTCCAAAAACACGACGTGCCGCAGCGTTTCGTGAAATCAGGTGCTGGGAGGACTGTGGACAATGGCCCAACTGGTGCCAAGAATTTTGGACAAACTTGCCTCTTCTTGGGTGGAGCCTCGAGTCAGCAGATTCCTGCATTGCAAGGGAACATCGTTGATCTCTACCTCCGCTATGATTGGCTCTTCTTTTGTCTTTGGTACCTGAAGAGGGTCGACACAGTATAATATGATTTCATTCATAGGTTCCTTGTCCATATGAGGCAAACCAAGGCTGTTGGCATTCGTTTCAGTCAAGGTGCAGTTACTGACCAGAAATTTAGAGCTGTGTCAAGCATTTTGGATATATTCAATCATCAACCAAATATCTTGATAGCACATTTTCTTTCGATTCAAATATTAGAAAAACGTGATCGGTGAGATAAGGAAAAATGTCAACAATATACCGGTAATTATAATCATATAAGTTGCCTGGTTTTGGTGTTTTTTCAAATGCCATGCTTTTATTGAAAGCAACCTTTGCGCATGATCTGAGAGCTTCTATGAGGAACATTGGCTCAAATATCTCCTTTAAAATTGGTCGAATATCAGCCATACTGTACATTTCTGCGGGTTTTTTGTAATAGTATACCGCCTGGCAATGAGTCCAATTGCGTGCCACTGCGTGCAAGCCCGTGCCGATGCGGGCAGATGCAGGCCAGTGGGTTCCAAATCTCCTTTGTTCGAGTTTGCCCGCATGCGCACGCTTGCGCCTGGGGGTGTACGGGGGCGCACGCAAATCGAAATTAATTCATGGGGCCTTACTGCATTTATGTCGCCAGTGGAATCAGATGCGTACCTTTTGTTTGGGAGCTTGTTGAGCGGATGACACCACAGCCGGTGGCAACTTCAGCTTTCCCTTAGCAATCAACATGGCGTTGATCTTGGCCGCTGCGGCAGACGCAGCCTCCAGGCTGGACCCTTGATCCCCCGGCTCTTCCTCCTCCGTTTTGGGCAAGTCCCACTTGGATTTGCGTTTCATTCTGTGGACATACATGTACAGTATGGACAATTTTGTTATACATGTATTCTGAACCAGATGTAGTCATGATCCAAGATTGGACTAGGATTTTGTTCCTCTAAAGCCGCCCTCAGGTTGACCTTGCGACGGCACAGAACAGGCAGTGGCTGACTTTTCAGGATAAAGCTGCACCTGAGCTACTTTTCAGTCAGGAACTTTTCAGTAGCCGATTTTTTTTTTTCTGGCGACCCGAGTGCAACTGCGACGATGTTAAGACAATTGGCATCGGTCCGTTCTTAAAAAAAAAATCGAAATCAAAAGTCGCAAGAGTAGAATTTCAACTTCTGCGCTGTGACGGAACGTGTTTCCGACAGGTGGGAAGCAATTGCAATCGACCTGTGCCAAGTTACTACGTCGTGCAGGTGCATCTGAATCACCTAATTTGATTGTGAATCGTCGTCGCATCGTGGGCGACATGAGCACATTTGCGATTATTCTGTATCGCGGTGCCTCTTGTTCCATCACGATTTCTCAATTTTTGTGACCACAGCATGACTAATGTGCTTGATACTGTCGGTTCCGTCGCGGCGCAAGCAAGTCGCGGGTCGACCCGAGGCCAGCATAATGCAGCCGGTCAATCCACATCGGCAGTAAATTTGACACTACCAACAATATGAATAAAAAAACTTGGCAGTCGGATCCGAGCAAAACACGGGTACCCGGCATAACCCGGGTACCAGTAAAAAGAAAGCCAAACCCCAAAATTCAAATCCCGGAAGTTGTCCAAAGGGCTTTATAGAAATAGAAGTAATTAAGTAATTTGTAAAGTTGGTTACAGGTACCCGATCCCATAATCTGTAACCGGTTCCTTACAACAGTGGTCGGGTACTCGGGTACCCGGGCTGACGCACGCCCCTATACTTGTGGATAAAAAAAAAATCATAGTAATTGTAGTAACATGTACTTCTTATGATTAAAAGCTTGACTATGACTCATTTTAAATCAAGCAACATAAGATCTGTCCAAGACAGTACATTGATGAATACTTACTCGGTAGTCATTTCTTCTCCAACGATTACAATTCTTGAAATGCTGCCTAGTAACTGTTGTGGATGAAGTGGTGCCAACCAAGTTGATAGTTTTGATTACGGCCATAAGCCTGCTGGCATGGTTGCCGAAACTTCAAAAAGGACCTATCTTTATTTAACAAACAAACAAATAAACAAATGATTTTTCACATTCATGACATTAGTTCAACCATCATGACCATCTGAAAACCCGGCGTAGGGCCTAGGCCTAGGCCCTACATTGTAATTGTAAATGTAGGCCTACATTCATGACATTCCTAGTCCTACAAGTTACAAGTAGGCCTACAACAACAAAGAGTGAATTTTTAAACAAAGTATAAATTCAAACAAATGAAGACAAACAAGTAAACTAGGCATAATAATCTGCTTGTATTCATTTTCACATCAAAGGAAAAGAAATTTCTGATGACGATTGCGTTTTTACTATTTTTTTTTACTATAGGCTACTTCTCTAGCTGCGCTTGTCCGGAAACTAGACCATGTACTATGTAGACCGTGCACACGAACGTTTTAATTAATAATTTACCGGAAAATAACCTACCAGTACCACACACGAAGTACCATGCCGAAGAACAAAACGCGGGAATATTAACACCATCGCCAAGAAACTGTGGTTTGAGAACAAGAACGATATGTTTGCCGATGAAAGTGCTCACCAACGTGGGATAATGATTGTTCCTTCAAGTTCAAGTTCTACTTCATTTTACGATGTGCACATGGGGCCGGGTGTATGCGGCGTGCACGTACAGTACATGTACATGTACATGTACTATGTAGGAATACAGGTCAACTCGTACGCGAACCAACTCGTACGCGACCAACTCGTACGCGGGACAATTCGTACGCGAACCGACTCGTACGCGGACCAACTCGTACGCGGACCGACTCGTACGCGGACCAACTCGTACGCGGACCAACTCGTACGCGTGAGTTTAGACTATTGGTTTAGCTCACATGGACAGACGAAATTAGGTTCGGTACGGTAGGTCGGCATAATTTTACCTTTTCTGAAAGGTTGAGATTTTCAAATTAAATGTAGTTGATTTTTGAATCCGCCAGTGCTACTTACATTCGCGATTTTTTAGAGAAGAATTCTGCGGTTTTTTTTTTTACAAGTTCGCTTGATTGATTGGGAAGTTGTCTTCGCGATAACCAGTATGATTGGTTCCCGCCGCACCTCGCACTGTATAAAGAATGCATGATTGAATCGCTGTAACCTGTGTATGCACGGGCATGGCCGCGGTACAATTGCTGGTTGGTTAGACAAGTAAAATGACAAGAAAACACCGATATTTGCGAGGTCTATTGTATAAAAAGGAGCTACTATATAAAAAGGAATATAGCATCACGCATGCTTATACAGTTGTACGGACAGTGTCCGCCAGTTTCCCGTCCTGATAGCGTTGTGCATCTGGTGTGCCCGACCATATATTTCCATTATTTTTCGAATTATCGACCGTAAATATTTTTACATTAGTTTCTTATTCGTGTTTAAAAGCGTTTTTAATGGTTAATGTTTTGCTTGGGTCAGATAGTTTTTTAGTCCTAATTATTATATATCCAAATAATATTTTGTAAAAAAAAAAAAAATGGGGAGTTGATTTTTATTTATTGTTAAATCAGAATTTTATTTATTTTCACCGGAAATGCGAGGTTGCCCTGAAAATATTTTTTTTTCTTGGGTCCGAAAATTAATTGCATCGTTGCATTAATATATGGAATTAAATTTGACGTGACAAGGCTACATGTATGCACAAAACGATACAACACTCGTCTAACAACAAAAATCAGTTACTTTATTATCATCATTCACGGGTTCACTCCCAATCACACACAACGGTCACACATTGAACTACGGACTACCCGTCACACTATTCCCAAATTCTTCCCAACCATGCCAACCCAATCCTCGAAACCACTCCTAAAACGTCCCGCGTACGAGTTGGTTCGCGTACGAGTTGTCTCGCGTACGAGTTGGCTCGCGTACGAGTTGGCATGCGTACGAGTTGGTTCGCGTACGAGTTGTCTCGCGTACGAGTTGACCAATCCGCGTACGAGTTGTCTCGCGTACGAGTTGGTTGGCGTACGAGTTGACCTGTTTGCCTATGTAGTATGTACGTGGTACTGGTACGGACAGGTCATTGGTATACTGCGCACGCGTGAGTACGATACTATGCTATTTTTAGGATCGTTTCGGGAGAGTGACCTGTCACGTGCGAGGGATCAACCAATAATAGACCTCTTGCAGACGCGTTTGATAATCGACGCGCGAAGGCGCGCGACGCCATGTTGTGGGACAGGCGTATATCTATCCACGCACATTTTGTCCCATAACATGGCGTCGCTCACCTTAGCGCGTCAATTATCGAACGCGTCTGCAAGCGGTCTATAGGGAAATAGGGGTCCGATTTTCATAGGAGTCGGATTTTCATGTGACACCGGCACCGGGGCCTAATTTTATGTTAAGGAGGGGACATAATGCCAGTTGATTAGCTCCTCATATACTTTATAATTATAAAAAAAAAAACCTTCATTTTTGCCTTCCCCAAATTCTGACTGCGGGGACACATGGGGGTCACAGTGAGCGAATGTGTTTTTTTTTTAATGATTTCGACTAGTGCGGCAAGACAAAGCAGTTCAGTTCGCCAGGGTAGACTATTTCCACCCATGGAGCTATAAAATAGCTCCATGTTCCACCCCACCCTCCTTCCCCTCCAACAATCGGGATAGATGATGCAGGACCAAGAACTCCAGTCTACTTGCAGAGAACCCACCCACCCCATCCCTCCGCTCCCCCACTTCCAGAAGGATTCTTCCAGAAGGCCTTCTTTCAGAGAGTATAGCAGGCGCCCATAAGAAACAGTCGAACCCCGACAAGAAAGCGGTCCCAAGATCCTTTTTGTTCCTTTTAGGTGTTCCACTGTTGAACATGTAGTTTTTCATTAAAAAAAAAACATACATGTACATTCAAGTTAAAACTTCTTTGAGGAAAAAAAAAACAGAAATTGCATCCTCGCTAGCCTGGTAGTCGCGAAGGCCTACCTCGTTATATAGCTCCATGGTTCGAAGTACTGAGATAGACTGCCCGGACTTATCCGAGCGAGGATGCGCATTATTTTGTTGAGCACGACAACATGGACAGCTAGCAGGCTACAAATTGGTTCGGGCCCTGTTGGTGGCGGCCCGTTTTCAAAATTAATACTTAATGGGCGGGCCGCCTAACACATGGTTATTTTCCCAATACTCGTACATGTAGTAGAAGGGGACTTCCATGGGGTGAAACTAACGTCTTCAGAAACCGACTGTCAACTGAATCTTTTTCAGGCCTATGGCAAGGACAGTACCACACAGCACAGCACGCAACTTTTAACGGTTGTAACTCTTACTATTAAAGATTTATTTCTTAACAGAATGTTTGCCATTTTTCAACAAGTTTTGCAATTACAAATGTATTCATTTATGCATTGTTATAAGAGGGATGATATCGGGAGTTACGAACACAGCTTGAAAGACAAACAAGGATTTAAAAAAATGTAACTGAATTCCTTATTTTTTTGGACACATGGAGGGTCTATTCCTTTCGTCCATGTTTTAACTCGAGTCCTTAATGGCAAAATACAACCAACGAAAGTTGAAACACACATGAGAAATACGAGAAAAAAAACAGGCAAGGTTATTTTGCAGTTAACAATGGACGGTTGCTTTACCACGTACGTAGTTATTATCAAGTCAATCACAAGTCATCCAAGTTTCAAGTCAAGTGAAAAGTTGTTCGAATGAACTTTGACAGTAGCATTCCTTTGTCACTGTTCACCGCCTGTTTGTGGTGACTTGTCACGTGCCCGTCATTCGACTTGTGATTGGCTCTGACCGATCCAGTAAGCCCCGCCCACTGCGCACGTGGGCAATTAATAACTTTAGCGCACGAATATGTGGGACATAAATCACAGCTGTGATTGGTCACAACACAAATGGGGCAGGGCTTAATGATCGGTCTCTTTCCTGTTCTTGCGAATTGCCAACAATTACGTCGTAATTACCTCTTTTATATTACAATAAACAACATTTAAATTTATTGCAAATAAATAATTGGTGAGTTAAATATGAACAATGTCTCAATTTTTTTTTCTTAAATATTTCTGACTGTGAATTGAAATCTAAATATCGAGATTAAATACACTGTTCCTATATACATTGTACATTGTACCTGCACATGAGTACCATGCATACATGCTGCACGTATTTCCAAATAACTGTGCAAGATCTAGTCCATATCACGATATAGCAACAGTGTCGTTTAGTCTAGAAGAAAAACATCTTAAACAAATTAGTAAAACAGTTATTGAAATTTGACGCAGCAATATGAAGATGTGTTAAATTAGTGCACGTCAAGGTCTCCAGCAAAGAAACTCCATTACATGGACATATTAATGTGCATTGATACATTTAAGATGCTTAATGACCCAGGCATTATACATGTAGAGTCCAGTAATCAAAGAAATACCACAACCCAGCCTAATATATATACATTGTACAAAAAATAAATAAAACAATGAATTACTCTCTAGTTTTACTAAAAAATGTAAAATTATCGGGGACAATTCTTCAAATTACATCTGCAATATATACATGTACATTGTATATGTATTCAAAACAATTTGTTTGCACAATACCCAAACTGGGTTTAACCAAATATGTCTATAACTAGCTGAGTGATATGTTGTCAGTCAACTGTATAACAGTTGACACTTGACTTATCACAAGACCTGACAACAAAACTCTACAAAAAGAGCAACTTCTGAAACCTCAAGTCTTTCTAAACTTTCATTTTTCACTCAACCTTAAAAACAAAGTACTACAATAGTTTGCCTGTGTGCACAATTAAAAGGTTTTCTTTTCAGTTAACACTTCACAACGTATTTAAAGACCAAATTCAAGGCGCTTCAAATTAGGAGAATACACATGTATATAGCTGAGCATATTTTTGTGGCAAGCAAAAATCAGGTGGGGATTGGACCAGCCATAAGCAATATGCAACTCATGCAGTTTAGGCTGCTAACACCTTGTTGCTAAGCCAAACGTCTCTGCGCTAAATTCTACTAACAGAGTCCTTCTTTAAAAAAAGACTGTAAGCAGTGCACAAAACACAGATACTTTGAAGATGTACTGTCCATGCTCTTCAATAAATATTTTTCTTGCATAACATCTTTTTTAAACTAGTGTTTCTTATTTTAAAAGGAAAACATACATTTTTTTCTAGTTTGGGCTTCTCCAACCCTCAGTTTGGGTTGCTTTTGTGCAAAACTGGGCCAAATTTCATGGCTCTGCTTAACCACAGAATTCAGTGCTTACGATCACCATTTTGTGCTAACAGCGCTAGCAGAAAAAACCCTGTCTAACCTTGTAACTGTAAGCATATAATCCTTCGGTACGGAATGTGCGCATGCACATAAGCCAAAAATCCTTGCTAACCCGGTATACGCTTACCGTAAGCACAGAGTTTTATGCCATGGTAAGCAGGAATTTTTTGCACACGGTGAGCGTAGCCATAAAATAGGGCCCTGCAGATCTGCCCTGTGAAAGGCCTTGCCCCCAATCCCTACATTATCGATTCTGATAGTGGGTCGGGAACCAGTCTACCCTGCGAGAACTGAATTATTGTCAGGCCACAAATAATTCTAAATTTTACACAGAAGTGTTTCACATAAGTGGGCTTATTTTTGTTGTTGTCTCATACAAAAGTGACGTACTTTTGTATTGACTAAAAAATCGGCAATTTAAAAAAACAAAAACAAAAATAGCACGGACATAACATCTTCAACTTCATGTATCCCAAAACTGTCTCTGTTTCTCGAGCCAAAGAGTATAAGCTAAACAGTGTTGCTATACTTTGCAAAATATTTCTATTATTCATGAAGCAGTGCCACGAACTCTGCCCCTGTTTTTTTCCAGGCTACTTGCTACATGAAATTCTGCTGTACATGTACATGTTTGTTAACGCACGTCAACATTTGCAACTATAGATTTGAAACATATCTGAAATACAAAAATGTGACAACTCGTCTACTTTTCTGCCGAATTTTCTAAGCAAATGTAATGTTTAGCAAAGTTTTGTGCTGAACAAAAATCAGGGGACAACCAGTCGAAAGCAATACCATTGCTTGATTTCTAACTGGTAACCAATTGTCATTGGGAATGTCCACATATGCTGTACAAGTGCTCACATAACCATACACGTTATTCTAAAATCAAAAGTACATACTAAAAAAACACAAGTGCAAACATGAAACAAACCATTAAAAAAATCTAGTCTTTCACAACACGTACAATGAACATCTACTTCTGGCATATGCAATACTGCTAGAAAATGCAGAAGTTTTTTTCTTCTTTTTTGATACAATATATGTAATATTTTACAGTACTTCGATGGCGATCGCAAGCAGAATTAGTCTCCGAAGCAAACTCAGGTCTACATGTATTCTCAATAATATCTAACATACAGTTCAAGACACAAACAGCTATAATACAGTATGCATCACATCAACTTTTCAACCCTCAACACCAGTACAGTAAAGCTGTCACAAATTAATTACAATGTAGTTAAAAGGATTGAACAGGATAAGAAAAACACTACTTGACACAACACTTACAAAAAGATATACAATGTAACATAGAAAGTGCATGATTACTTAAGTCATTGCATTCTTTTTCAGCCAGGTTTATTCCCCTGGACATGATCAATTGTGAGGTTCTCTAAAGATATGAGTAATGAATCCATACTTATCGCCACAGTTACGACCACAGGTATGGCATTCAAATGGATCGTTACGACCGTGCCAGCCCATGTGAATAGTATGCATGACCATATCCAGGAATATTATACCGCAATGGGTGCATTTCAGATTGCTCGAGGTTTTGGACAGGCAATCAGCACACTTCTGGTCAGATGCCATTTCTTTCTTAGAAGCCGGGGAAGGCATAGTTTGCCCTTTGCCCTCTTTGGCTTGATGCGTGGGGGTCTTGCTTGGGTTGTGAGAGGCCGATACGCTGGTGTGAACGGACCCTTCCGAGCTGAGAGTGCTCGGAGGACGGTCTTCTGCAATCTGACTGCTGTCTGGCTGAGAGATTTCCACCCGCATGTTACCAACAACCGGCTGTTTAGAAGGAGTAGGTCTGTTCGGACTGGCTGCAGCTGGTGCTGGATACACATTCACTGGATGTGGCGGAGGGGTGGTATCCATGACATCTGGCTCATTGGGAACATCCTCCTGTGAATCGCCTTCCTCGTTGACGATGTCTTCGTCATCGGCTTGTACAGTTGCAGTGTAGTCCTCAAAAGCCAGACGCTTCCCCCGATGCTTGGTTAGGATGTGCTTCTTGATGTTGGACTTCTTGGTGAACCGGGTAGTACAGTACACACAACCATGCACACCTTTACCGAAGTGCTTCTCCATGTGCGTGTAGAGTTGAGTGAGGTATTTGGCTCTGAATGGGCATCTGATGCACTGGTACATCTGGGCATTGTTATGATGCTGCATGTGGGCCTTCAGGACAGCTTGTGAAGAGAAAAGCTTCCCGCACTTCTTACAGTCAAAGGGAACAATGTTCAGGTGCTTGCACATGTGCCGAACGTACGAGTTACCTTGAGTAAAGCTCTGGCCACACTTGTTACAAGTCATTGTTTTGGGCAGTGCACGTTTCTTGGCTGCCATTGACTGTCCAGTGGTTTTGTCCTCCTGCAGGCCTTCTTGCTGTCCCTTCCCTCTACCACCTGCTAATTTGTCCGCTAACAGTTTGTCCGCAAGCTTTGGCAATCTGATTTTTAGCTTGAGTCTGTTACTCTGTTTAGCCGCGGCTGCCAGAGCCTCTTTGGAGATAGCCTTGCTGTGAAAGGCGACCACGTGCCTTTTGAGGGCTTCCCCGATCTGAAACACCTTCTCACAGATGCCGCACTGAAAGCTGAACTTCTTGCGTTCGCGGTGGGCTCTCATGTGACCACAGAGGGAGGTCACTGCCAGAAAACACTTCCCGCAATTCCTGCACTTGTAGGGGTTCCCACTGGCGTTTGCATGAAGCAGTTTGATGTGGCCCAAGCACTTACAAAGGGCCGAGAATATTTTTCTGCACAAGGAGCACTCAAATCTTTTTTTCCCACTGGGCGCAGTGCCTTCTTTCAGATAATTGTACCCGACCATATTGGGCCCCGATTTCTGACAAATGGTACACTGGCATTGCTCAGCAACAAGCTTCACTTGTTTCTGAATACCACTTGGGCCGGCAACGTCTGAATCATGTTCCATTCCCTCAGCAGCGCTTTCCTCTAAATCTTGCTCATCAACAGTGACGTCCTCCTCTTTTTGGTCCTGAACCACACCATGTGTCATCTTGTGCAATTGCAACAGGTTTTTTCTAGCAAAGGCCCTACCGCACTGATTGCATGTAAAAGGCCGGTTACTCTCTTGGGACGGTGACTGGGAGGGACTCACTCTCGCATTACTTCCGCTACTTTCAGAGACTTCTGTGGGAAGCTTTTCCCCCTTGTGGATTGTAATGATGTGATTAAACAGATGGTTTTTCTGAATGAAATTGCGTTCACAGTACTTACAATCAAAAGGCCGTTCATTGGTATGTTTGCGCAAGTGCTTTTGAACATCTCTACTACTCACTGCCGTATAATCGCAGTGTGGACAAGTGGCCATTTTGTTTGGCTCATGTACTTTACGGCGATGGTACCACAGTCCACTTGAAGAGGCCCCAACAAAGTCACAGTCGTCGCAAGGGAATCCAACACCACCTGGTCTAACTTCATAGGAACCGTCACCACCCCCAAGCCTGCCAGGGCTCGGGCCTCTCTCAAGCATCTGTCTCAGGCTCGGCGGTGATTCGTCATTGCCATTTGCAGAGCCTCTGTTCTCAATGTCGACATCACCTTCACTGCTGGGTCTACTACCCGATCCCATCTCGCCGTGAGACAGCATGATATTTTCATCGTCATGATCCACCCACGTGCCTTCCTCTGGCTCTAAATCCCCCTCCGGTTCCCCATCTGATAACGCCTCTGACTTGATGATAAGTTGTCCCGGTGTCAAATCATGCTTCTCTGGGGAAGGGGACTGACCTCCTTCATGGGATGGGGAGCCGTCATCTACAGGCATCTCCTCACCATCTACAGGTTCATCCATGGAAAGAGCGTGGTACTGCTCCATGTGGGCATAGTACCTCTGCTTATAGACAAACGTCAGGCCACATAGCTGGCAACAGTGCCACTCTTTCTGCTTGTCTTCCTCGGTTGGGTGCACCTTCTTTTGGTGGTACCACATGCTGCCATGGCTTTTGCAAGTGAATTCGCACTCACTGCACTGAAATGTATTTCCAGTGGATTCATTACCACTACTGCCTTCAACGTGTCGCCCCTCTTCCATCATTGATAGCTCCTTATTGTGGACCTGAATACAGTGCTTCTCAAAGTTTTTCAATGTCTGGTAGGTCCGTCCGCAATCCCTGCACCTGAAATCCCGGGGCAGTTCACGAGGGTGCTGTTTAGAGTGCGCCCGGAAATCTTGCACGGATCTAGTCGCAAAATTACAGTGATCACAAGTGCGCCAGGGTCCTTCGTACTCTACACCGTGGCGTTTCTGGTGCTGGGCGAGATAGACAGGAGATGTAGCCGAGTATCCACAAAGGTGACAACTAAGCATAGCATCACCTCCACTCATAATGAGTGAGGGTCTCACTGCAGAAATCGGCTTGTCATTGATGAGAGGGCTTCATACACCTGCAGGGAATAATAATAATTAAAAAAAGCGTAAAACAGCATGCTTACATATAATTTACCACAGAAATTCAGATCATTGTCGATAATTTATGGACAATTCGCCTTCTCAGGCATGCAGACTTGGGATCGTGGGTGTCACAACTGTCACCAGATCAATTTTGTTTGGCAGGGGTGGTGTTTTGACCACAAAACAGTCAACATGTGTATCTGCATTATAAAAGTCAGCAAAGCATTCCAGGGGAAACATTTCGCCAACTTAGAGAAAAGACAATTAAAAGAAATGACTCCCCCCCCTCTCAATTTTTACCTCTGCAACCCTGTGAGTAGACTGGCCCCTGGACCATGTACATTGACACTGATGGGGCCAGTTAAGACACCCCCCCCCCTTTCAACTTGAAAAATCTAGCACATAAATTCTGCTAGAAACAAGAGTACTTTAATTTTTCAATAAGAAAAAAAAAACTATTTCAACTTTACAAATTTAGCACTTTGCTAGAGCAATAGCAAAAAATCAAAGAGTCCTTTTCATGTAAACATTTAAAAAATACTTTGTTCAAAACTGAAGGAAAAAAGTGCAAATTTTTCATCTTATTTAATTATTGAAAAGAATCAGATGAACTAACAATTTGGATTCAATTTTTAAACCATTTTTTAAATGTGTACATTGAGTAAGACCCAAATGTACACGCGGCCACTGGAGAAAAAAAAAGGTGGATTGTTCCTCATTCGAATATTCATGCTCAATGTATGTCGGTCCTGAAAAATCCCTTCTGGGCTTGATGTCGTCTGGAGCGTATTACATGTCAACCCCTGTGGTCCAACGGACGCTTGTCTTCGCGGAGATTCAAGCCTTGTGGAAACTGATCTGAGACCTGGCCATCATGTGTGCTGGGATTATTATGCCCAGTTAGTTTATGAAAATGAGTTGATCACACAGCTGCATTTGTGATATGCAATGACATTGCCAGGATTTATTTCTAGAGGGGGTGGGGAGGCCCTCTGCCTTGAAATAATATAGAAATTTGGGGCATTGTCTTTTTCCTCCCCCATCCCCTTGTTTTGGTGGGGGGTGTTTTGAATTTTAATCTATTAATTTTTTTTTTGGTGGGGGGGTAGGAGAACCACACAGATTGCAAGTCAAATGTAACTTACTGGTAGATATTTTACTCAAGACAGATGAGTTATGTAGCTCACACGTGTATGCAGCTATGAAGATCTCAAGAGGGCGACAGTGTCCTGTATTGTTAAATGAAACACAAAGAGAGAAAAAAAAGGATGAATAAAAAATAAATAAACACATGTAAGGCATTCACTCATGAATAAATTCTGTCTCCTGACTGGCCAGGAGTGAGTCACATGGCATTTGCTAAAATTATCTTGCCAACTTGCTGCCATATGCCTACATGTACACTGGGTAAAAAGAATCTGAAAACAGTAGGCCTACCGGTATATTTATCACAAATTAACCAGATACCTCTCAAAATCAAGCAAGAATCTGTGGGTGAGGTGTTCAGACCAGTACAACTACAAACATGATGCATACCGGGTAGATTGCTTTAACTTGTGGTGTAGAGCAAACTACCGGTATAGCTCCCCTCTGTGATCCATGGAGCATTCCAATTGCAGAACGTTTAACTTTTGTTTACAACTTTTATAAAAGATTCCATCAACCATGTCATCTTTCATTCTTGCGAAGGTGAAATCTCAATTTTGATGCAGATTTTCAAATTAATTCTAATCGATTCCAGAGCGGAATCGCCAAATGCCAAACATACATAAACACCATAATGTCAATTGTTACAATGCATGTAAATTGCAAAACTCTACTGCGTAAAAAAAGGTTCATCAGCTGAATTTTTCTTAGGAACACGATTTGTGCAACTTTCTAATCAGGTTTTGAAATGTGTTTTGACATCCCTTTTTTTGTTTGTTTTTTATGAAAAGTGCACTTCTTTAAAGGGAATGTACATTATTGGCTTTCGCTGTAATTTTCAGAAATAAACTATTTGGGGGGTAGGCCTATTAGATCAAATATTGTTACACTGACATGTTGAAGTTTTGTGTTCGAAAATGCTGGAAAACCAAGAAAAACAAAAAAGTTCAAGTAGTCTGGTTCCCTGACTCCACTAAAGATGAGATGGATTAAAAATGCCGGAAAATTGTAAGGTAAGGGAACCAGTCTAGCTGGCCTGCACCTGTTCGTTGAACATGGAACCAATAGCAAACAAAATTTGTACTGAAAAAAAAACCGGTACATTTGGATCAGTAGTTGAAAAACAGTTTTTCCAATGGTGGTCGGCCGAACACCGTTGGAAATACAATGTATATACAAAAGTACCATTTTTCTTGAAAATGACTTCACACCAGGTGCCCTAATTCTACAGGATGCTTTAGACTGTCATTTACCAACATCCTAGTATTATTTCGTAACAACTTGGTAGTTTTATTTTTTGATGTTTGCAAATCTTGTATTTTCCCTTTAAACATTAACAAAAATTCCGTGCTTTTCGGGACATCTGAGGGTTCCTGAGTTCAAAGAAACACATTTTAAGCAACTTTCTACTCCTACTATATGTAAATGTATGAAACTATTTGACATCCTTTTCGGTTTATTTGATTGAAAAGTGCACTTCTTTAAACAATTAGAATTGTCCATACTTTTCAGTACAACTGAGGGCGCTGTTGCTGTGATGTCATTTCAGGAAGATCCCATTCAGTTTAGGGGTTTATGTTCAAATTGTGCACCCAAAACCAAAAATTTGCTCATCGAAAACATTTGTGAGAAAAGTTTGCTCATTTATTTATTGCCATCAGACACGACAACGAATTACCAAAGAAAAAAAAAATTTACAGCAGCAAAATATCAAAAATTCTGGCAACTTTTGGTGCTGTAATTTCTGCCTAAAATGTCATCACACTTTTGCTCATGAATAAGGAAATCTGCATTATAAGCATTAAAACCAAACATGCCAAACAGGCACCAAAAACATTGTTCCCTCGAAAATGGCAAATCAAAAATTTAAAATAAGGTTATAAGGGACACGCACACATTTACATTTTCAAGGATTGCATTTTAAAAAAAAATTACATTTAATCCTGCCCTCTTATGGTTACAACATGCCCACTACACACACTTAAAAAAAAACCCAGCAATTGTCTATAAGACATCTTTGCTGTAGATAAGTAATGCAAATTAAAAAAATGCAAAGTAAGGTGAAAATCTTCCTCTATTTTTCCCTAGATGCACTATGCACTAGATACCGGTACGTACAATGTACAGTACTTCATATAATTGCAGTGCCCACTCAATAAAATACCAATTTATCAAATTTGTTCCTGCATACAGGCGTCCAGTGATGTATTGTTGACAACCAATTATTTTTTTTACACACTGGACCGAAATATAACATGGCTGTGGACAGCGTATAATTCTGCATGCATTGTTCACTTTACACCAGCAGTGTACATTGTACACACAAATTACACAGAGAGTTGAAGATGAGATACATACACCGCATGCTAGTACTGCGAGTACAATGGTCAAATCATCTTTTGCTCAGCCCTTGAAAACAGAAACTATGCAGGGGTTGGGATGCTGAAATTCTGGGTGTTTATGTTTTTGTTTAATTACTCCTTTTACATAGTTGGTCATGGTCAATGCTGTGTTTTTCTGTTGCTATGTGTGAGCTACTGTACAACTTGATGCACACAAAATTACTTAACAAAAATTTAACAAATGCATTTCTGGAAAAAAGTATTTCTGCTCTTATTCATTTCATATCCATGATAATATTCCCAGTCACTGGTATTCTAAGATGTTTGAATTCACAACTGTACAGGTTTAAAAGCACCAAGATTGCAGCATTCCACTAAATTACGAATTTTTTTTCATGGAAATTTAATTATGTTGTTTTCAAATGATTTTGATTGTCGCGTTTGATTCTCATGATTCTCTGGGATGGGACTTACATACATACAGATTTTGGAGTTGCCCAACAAACTTTACCCTAAGGCCAAAAAAAAAGTCCCCAGTTTCTGGTATGGAGCTTGCCCCAAAAGTGGTGCGGCGAAGTGGCATTTTCTTCTTTTAAAATTTTTTTCTTCTTCAAATGTCGGCTGATGACTGTAAATGGTGCCCGACTAAATAAAGCTTATACTCGATCGTAACCCCATCTTTAAAAACACGTTAAAATTGTGCAGCAGCAGGATTCCAGTCAAACCAGTGAGTCTGGCAGTTTTGAGACATCATCTTACATTGAAAAAAACTCTTTCCCATTTTGCCGACGCGCATGGCTACGGCGACACATACCAGAAACCAGAGTACCCTACTCACAGAATTCTTAACTCAAATGTGATTTTCAAATGTGACTATTATTAAGAAATGTAAATTAACCTGCGAAGCATATTGGTGCTTTAAAATGCCAGAATGCATTCCTCCACATTTTAAATTGTTGCAAGTTAACACAACACTGACACACTCACTATTTTCTTCCTCCATGCAGCAACAAAATATGCTTTTATAACATTAAAAAAGGAAGTATTTTGTCCAGTGTACAAGTTGTGATGGGAAAAGGGGAGATTTCAAAATCCAATTATGCTATTTTTATTAAACCATAACAGGAAGTTCTCATCCAGCTCAAAGTCATGCCAACAAAAAGGGATGAGTGATCATGAGGTGCCACATGAAATGCACTATAGTTTGCAGGATTCAATGACCACTGGGCCTTTACAAAACCACTCCAAAGCTGTAATGTTGAAAAAAAATGGATGTGAACTATACATGCTATACATGTACAAAGAAGGTGCTACTTGTAGCAAGTGAATTACAATCTGAAACCAATGAACAAATTGGGGGATGTTCCAGTTGCTTTCTTTAGCCTGTGTCACACAAAAAAGGAAGGCTCAATATTTTTAAAGGTTAGTTTTGAATATCCAGTTTCCTAACTCAAACCCGAATAAATGAATTCAAAACGAATTTTTAAAAATCTGAATTTAAATCCCACCACTACAGTATTTATTGTGAACTACCGGTACGTGTACCTGAGGTTACTGGGTACATTAATTTTGTTCTCCAAGGCAATTAGGCAAACCACAAAAATAAAGTGCAAGCATTAAAAAATAGCAGGTTTGATGCCAAAATACTGTGCAACAAATTAACAGCTTTTTCCATCACTGCAAGGTTGAACTTGAATGTACATGTACCGGTATGTTTACATTGTCCTACTACATTGCATGTATACATGTAGGTATCCTCAACTGAAGTGTACCTAAGGTCCTAAGTTCCCTCTCATTCCCATGTTATGAGTCATGATCCTTCAAATCTGCCAAAAGTGCATATTTGCCAAGTGGATTCAGCCATCTGGTTAAAGTTCAGCAAAAGACACACATGTGGCAGTCTTGGGGAACAACCTGGAAAACCACAAGTGACATCATCCTTGCCATTTTCCTCCTAGAGCTTGATTGGTTCCTACATGACAGACATCCTGTTGAGGAGTGGTGGGAACCAGGCTACGCCTGTACAGTGTGGTTGTGGTATTTAATTTGGACAGGCATGTAGTACAGTACATGTGTCTCACACCTCATAACACATTTATGAATGCGCTTCTTTCAATAGCCAACCTTCCAATGCATCGGAGCACTACAAGCAGCTTCACCATGCAATAGACCTATTATTACAATTATTGTGAAGTGTGTTACTTGGACTGCATGAAAATTTTAACTCGGGATAGAAATGCACTGCCCGATCTCAGTTCAAGGCCGAATGCACATGTAGCACCCAGATGGTTAATACAGTTAAGAAAATTTCACATGACACAGTACAGTGCTGTAGCATGCATAATGGACATGATCCAGTGTCCCAAATTACATCGCTTTAATAGCTGCTTGTGTACAAAGTCTATGAGGAGTCATGAACAAGTTCAAAGAAATTACTGTATGAAATATTCAACAGACCCAAAAGTGTTCTTAGATTTGGATTTGAGTTTCCTCATGTAGCTGGTCCCTTACAAGCACAGTCAAACAGCCGCAACGGTAGCTCTACCTTTTCTAGTATTTACAAGTTCAATCAAATCCAGTTTAGGGAACTTCAGCAGTGCTACTTCACAAGTGCGGCGGCTTTGTCATGCCCTAGGGACCGGCTGTATTAGGGCTGAGGGGAGCACCCAATCCAGTCTTGGACTAACACAAGACAGTGACAAAAAGTGGCCTCAGGATGTACTGCACATTACCCTGAATGCAACATTCCTTCCAAATTGGATTACATTTTTTTCTCTGAAATGATGGGTTCCTGATAACTTGGGCTGCTGTGTCATGGCCAGGATTGAAAACACTAGGTAGGCTACCGTCGGTATTTATGAAGGCCTACATGTAGTCTCTAAATCCAAAACAATTAATATGTTTGATTTCCTCATCTTGGCAATGAACTGTAGTTTACCCATGGCGGAAGGGGAAAGAATGTAGTATCAGGATGCCATGGACATGGTTGAGTACAAAGTCAATGGGAAAAGTCATGAAAATATTCAAAACACCGGTATTATGTACCTGGTAGCCCAAAATTCATGTTTTCTTTCCCAGAAATCCACTTGTGTATGACTGACTAGTACCACTGAGATACATGTATTTGTTCAGTAATGCACACATGTATGTAATGTATCAATTCCCCCCCCCCCCCCACCCCCAAGTGCTGCCTGAAGTCTTATGTCTGGTTTGGTCACGTTTTTCAAGCCACAGCGTGGGGATTTCAGCCACTCACTAATGCTTTTAAAATTGGTGCACTTCCGGTACTGCGGTAGATTGACAGGCAACCAATTTCAGATGCCCCAAACAATGTACATGTACCGGTATGTTGGGCCATGGAGCTATAGCTCCATGGTTTGACATTGTCACTTAAATTTTGCAGAAAGAATGTCGCATCCAAACGCCACTTTCAATGAAGGTCAGTCATTGCAAAAGTGTTGAAAAGACATACAAATCTGGGTGTGGGACTGAGAAACACTTCCAATTTTGTTATTTTGAAAATAATTTGAAAATGCACTCTAGATATTCTCTGTACACTTTATACACAACCGTGGCGTCTGGATACTACATGTACATTCTTTCCAATTTTGCCACATGGGCAGGGATTTAGTCACTTCAAAGGTCACAATCCCCACATCTTGGGTGTGGCAGCCCAAGGAAGGGGGGGGGGGGAATTGATGCACTATAAAAAGGGGCGTCGGGCTACTACATTCTACCCTCTTGACATGCTTGAGTTTGACAACATTCTTTCCAAATTGGCATCCATTTGAAGAGTTTCCGTTCATACTAAATAATACAGAAACAATGTTGCATCCTGACACCACCTTTATCATATTATAAATTTTAATAATAGTATGTATCATCTCAATCAATGAAGGTCAGTCATTGCAAAATGTTGAACAAACATTAATTTGGGACGGAGCAACATTCTCAATTTTGTTAGGAAATACTTTGAAAATGTTCTTTACTCTCCATGTAGGCCTACTAAAGTACTATAGACGTTACAGTATACACAACCACTGAAGTAGCATTTGGATACTACATACATAGTACATGTACATTCTTTCCAAAAGTAACAAACCTAGGCGGACATTGACAAACCATGAACATTTGATTTCCTCATCTTACATGTCTTAAGAACAGTCCGATCTGAGGTCTTCCCATTTGGGAAGGATTCATTCAGGACCCACCAGAAAGCCCATGTTATTTCAGAGTCAAAACACACAGGAGAAGACTACCCCTCCATGAACAGGAAGACAAGACGCCCAGCACTGAAACTGCAGAAACCATGCAAACACGCTACACGAGGCCGCATGAAAAGCGCTAGGCCTCAACACAAAGACGTCTGCGT
This sequence comes from Patiria miniata, assembly GCF_015706575.1. Lineage (NCBI taxonomy): Eukaryota > Metazoa > Echinodermata > Asteroidea > Valvatida > Asterinidae > Patiria > Patiria miniata. The sequence continues at coordinate 27,755,809 of NW_024037074.1, forward strand.
GAGCTGAAAGCATGCTCGTGGCTGTGCGCGAGTCAGCCTCTGAAACGAAGCCTCTGCGGGGACACATTCCATTTAAACCGCCTCCCAAATGACACGAAACCATTCGAAGGACGTTTACAAATCATCCTTCCAAAATGCACCAAAGTAACCGCGAATTGTTCTTCTCCAAGGTGGTATGAACGAAAGTAATAAACTACTCACCATCAAGATGTAAAATTGGTGGAAAGCAACCGAGTCTTTGCCGAAGGAAAGTGGAGAATTTCACGCACACCCTGGTCAACAGACAAAGACCTGACGCCTAGCGCTGCACACATTCAGACGACCGCTCTTGTTGTACATACATCCAAAGCCAGCTCAGCTTGATTCCGTATGAGTCCCTCAGCTCAGTTCTCAATGGCGCACAGAGTACACGATGCAAATGGCATCGGAGCTGTCGAGCGTGCCTAGCGCGACGCGAGGTCGTATTTGATTCGCCAAGCCAGAAAGGCGGAGCCTGCTATGCTGCATTCATTTGGTGCCTATAGTCTCTTTCGACATGCGCAGGTGCTGAATGCACTCTAGATCTTTCCCATAATGCACAGCTATAAGCTCTCTGTGTCAATGATGAATACCCTCACTTCCAACAATTGGGAAATATACTGACAACTTCCAAAAGGTGCTGAAGACATACATCACATCAAAGCTTCAGTGATTAACCATCTTCTAATTTCTAACCAATTTTGGGGGATTAAGCTGACGTATTTTTTGGGTGATTTTTCCCTCCATAGATAGGATCACCCCTTTTTGTAGTCATGAAGCCCATCATCGCATCGCCATTTTAGAAAATGATCCTTCCACTGCTTGCAAAATAGAGCGACCTTTGGGTCTAATCTATCATCCACGTTTCTCAGAAATACAAGCTCAACGTTCGGTTCAGAGCTTGGATAGTTCATTGCTCAAGTAAGGGCCACAAAACTGTCGGCATAGGCTTATTTGGAGAGAAATGATCACAGTGATATGCAATACATGTATTGTGATTTGGTCGGCGTAAGCCTCTTACTGGTCTGCATGCGCAACTCTAGCTCTATGATGACAGCGACAACACTGCACTCTAAATACATGTACCGTACGGTACGGATGGGAAGCAGAGTCGGATGTACACTACAACTAGTAGGCCTACTGTTCAGCAGAGCATGCATGATGATGGGCGCGACGAATCCTGGGGTCGGAAAACATGCTCCTCGCAGCTACCATGCAGCTACAGAGGGGACGCCTGGTGTGGATACCCCACCCATGGAGGAATGCCGCACCCCACAAATAATATTACACGGCATTTGCCCTCAGGAGATCTTACAGAATACAGTACAGCCACTATAAGCACCCAGACCAACACAACAAAATGGAAATGTTCTCAAGAAACACCTTAGAATGGGGTCCTCGTGTATCAATAGGCCTTATCTAATTACTTAGACAACCGAAATGATATCCACATTTCCAATCAAATTAAAGATACACACGTACTTTCATGGACGATCAAATTATAAGGAGCCGCAACTGGCAAGCCGAGACTCTTACTAATAAGTCACTGAATGACAAAAGACTGATCTTTTCTTTTGTATTCCTCGAAAGAGAATACGGAGCCTGCTGTACCCTTCATTGTTATTTCGTTTCATTTCCCTCCGATTACAGAAAGCGGAACATAGGTGATGCATCGTGTATGATCCGTGATGGGGGCTGAACGGCAACGTTATAATTGCCCCATTGATCTCTTGAATTGTTGGGGGCTTTAAATTAAGCGGGTTTATACAACAAGGCCCCCGCACACTTTTTGGAAATATTTAAGCCAAGTGAAAAGTTTATTTTCTTCTTTTTGTGAATTCGGTAGAAAATCAGTAGGTTCACCCTGAGGGCCGGACAAATTTGGAGTGTTCTTTTAAAACTGTCTCCCAAATTCCAGGCTTCTTAAGGGCTTTAGAAAAAGTATATCTGTTGAAGCAAAAGTTAAGCTGCAGCGATTTTTTTTTTTTTTTTTTTAGCTTTTTTTTTTTTTTACAAATCCCTTGAATTCAGCCTGAGGTCAGTGGGATTGAATGCTGGACTTCCATTCCCCTTACAACGTACGGCAACCGTGTCTGCTGATGGAAATCGAGATCGGGGCCCAGGCGAAGGGTTTCCCGGTCCCCGCCCGGCGCGGCCCTCAATGGATCGGGTTCAGAATGGATTGAGTCTCACTGTCAGCTGGCTAACTCAATCAGGCAGCGTGCCCTCTGCTGCGGTGGATTCCTCTCCTGACTAAGTAAAAAAATAACTTTCATGGCTTGAGTTTCAGTGGCAGTAATGGTCCCAGACAAAAGAGACTGCCTTATGCCGCGGCCCATCATGAGATGGCCATTTATGCCTGAAAAGTTGCTGTGTCGAAAGTTCCGCTCCTGCATGCAGTGCCTAGCTAGTATGCCCCTACTTGACAGTAATTGTCTGGCATCTACATGTACTCTGGTATGGATGCATTATTTACGCGTAACCTAGGGGAAAATCTGGACATTCCCAGCCGGATGTCTATTTTGAAGATTTTCTACGTTTGAGAAGTTTTGATCTCAAAATTTTCTCTAGGAATGCGCTATAGCCAAGGCCTGCCCAGATTCCCCCAATACACTGTACATCCAAAAGGCCAAACAGAACAGACACACCGTATAGGACTTTTTCACCGATGGAAACGCATATTTTTTTAGGCATTTTGCCAACTGTGGGGCCCACACAAATGTCATGTAGTCCAGTATATCTGGGCCCTATGAACATTCAATCACGAAACTGAAACTGGCGCGGAAGGCAGGTCAAGGACCCGCGTGGGGCTGGGCTGCACCGCAGGTACGGGGTACGGGGAATCTTTTCACGACCCCCGTGATGTCCGATCCCATGTCAAGTCGCCACTGAGTTGCGCTAGAGGGCGCCATAATATGCGCGTAAACAGCTGCTGTCCGTCATGTCCGTTGATGAATACTGCAGGCTGCAGCACAACTCGGTGGTCTACCTTTAAATTAAATGTTATCGTAAAATTAAGACTTTTTCGACATGGCGGACGAGTTGGATAGATTCTACTATGTGTACAGCTGCGATTTAAGTGTCAGTGTACAAATTAAAGTGTAAGTTGAGCATGTATGCTGTGCATGCCATGGAAATTGGGCATTATTTTGTTATGATCATGATCTCAAATTGCCACTGACATGACTGATTGCTCAATGCTAGCTTGATGATAGTTGATACTCCAGCTCCAAATTTTAGTCCAGTGCTCATCAGGAATTCGAAATTTAAATGTTGAATTCCTGATGAGCATTAGAGCTGGAGCTAACTGATTGCATTGACAATTACATTAGCAACGAATTTCGGCCAAACCATTGTTAACAATAAACATGATTTATTGATGATGTATTAAATTATGTATAATGTAGGAAGTTTGATGCATGATCTAGTTTAATTTTGGGATTAAATATTGGACATCCGGAGTATTTAGAGCCCCACATTGATCTATTTTGTTAAATTTCCAGAAAATATGTGTTTCCAAATGACCTAGAGAAAATTCCTGCTTTCGGACACGGACAAACTGTTTCCCAATTTCCCCTGAAGATTACAGGATAACTACTGGACTTCGAGAGAGATACGGAAATTGATTTTAGGCTGGGCCTACCGGGTTATTATTTTATACCCCGTGGCTACTGTTACGGTAGCCGTAACATGACTTTCAACCGCTATCGTTTCTTCTGCTTCTGGTTTTTACTGCAACATACCCCTCGAAGGGATATTTAAAGTTGCAGGCAAATGAGGCAACTGTCTGGTTCAACGTCACGATCTTTGGCTGTTGGAACCAGACTATCAACCAAATGGTTCTCGGACTTTATTTCCCTTTTGAAGAAATTCTCCCAAACCACTGATTTCAAAGGCAAGAAAATGACATCTACTACTGACTTAAATGAAAAGAACAATTTGATTGAAAAACCTTAAACTTAAGAAATCTATGTTAATTTTTTTTTTTTTATTTGAGTAGTACGGTAAAGCAAGGTCCCCAGCTCATTCAGCTAGCGTCTGCACCAATTGAGCTACCAAAGCGCTCTGGTTGGATGGGCAGTTGTAAATCTGATTCACATTGTGTTTTTACAATGCCGTAACGATAGTATTATTTATCCCGCGAGCGCGAGTGGAACACGGAATAATGTCCCGGCTGTGTCCCACACACCACTACATTTTCCGAGTCCCATGAGCGCAAGCGTGATAACGAATTTATCTTCAAGCAAACTTGACGCGCAATAAAGTTGGACCATCTATTTTATACACGAATCTTTCAGCGATTTAGCGCATGCAGCTGGAATGTCGCTCGCATCTTTTGGACAAATGTTGGAATAGCGCAATACACAGGGTGCAATATGGACCGTGCAATACAGCCTCATATCACACTGTTGTTGCCATGGATTGACCAATCAGGATGGAGGAAACAAGTTTGCTTGAAGATAACATTGAAAATTGCGTTACGGCTGTCACAACGATAACCACTACATATTTTATATTAACCCGGTAAGACTTCGTAGCTTCCATAGGCTTATTTAGACTGTGGAGCTATAAAAAGGACTTAAATTAAAGAAAAAACACAGTCCGTCGTTTAGATTTTCAAATTCGGGAACACAGCTCTTCAGGAAATTTAGCATGAATTGCTGTGTGGAAAATTGTTTTCAGTGTTGTAGTATTCAAACTCGGTACTCGTACTCGAGTACTACTCGAGTACTTTTTTTTAGAGTACTCATACTCGTACTTGTATGTCAAAGTACTCGTACTCAAAACGACGGTACTCGTACTCGGACAGCAAAGTTCTCGTACTCGACATATCAAAATTGTACTCGATCATCAAAGTACTCATACTCGATTACTCGAATAACAGTACTCGAAAAAAAAAAGGTATAGCTTGACTTACCAAGGCCTTATTTTATTATCAATACTTTCAGTTGGAAATGGTTGATTGTTTGCAGAGAAATCAAAGTTTCCTGATTTTTCTCTGTGCACGTCAGGACCAATACATGTAACAGCTAGCCGTGAGTGGGTCTGTATATCGGTATGACTGGGCCTGCAGGCCAATTACGCACAATGAACCATTTGCCGTGTGGCCGTATTCGGAAATAGAAGTACCCGTACTCGTACTCGTACTCGTACTTGGCAAGTACTCATACTAGTACTCAGAAGTACAAGTACTCATACTCGTTGACCTGAACTTGTACTCGGAATCTTAAACAAGTACTCGTATTTGTACTTGTACTCGGTAACCTAAGAACTCGGCAGTACTCGGTACTTGGAAAAAAGTACTTGACTACAACACTGATTGTTTTGCAGTCATTCTTAATGATACTGGAATGGCAAATTAGAAAGTTCAGAGGTAACAGGGACAGGAAAAATGCCACACTTGGGACCCTCAATGTATAGAATGACCCAAATATTGCAAGTACATTGTGTGAAACAAAAGGCAATATTGTTGTCATTGTTCGTCCCCAGTTGCCTACGACACTTATGATTGATTCACCTACAGCTCTACAACTTCATCTCATTGTTTCGTCTTTTTTGTTATTGTGCAGTGGAACACTTGAAGGCAAACGGGACAGGCTGTCCTACAAGTCCCTGATTGATGATCCCCATCTGCGGTTTTCAGGACTCTACGAGGACAGGTGTTCGGATCTCTATGTGACCTGCCAGATATTTGCCGATGGGAAACCCCTAACCCTGCCTACAAGCACATCATACAAAGCTTTTAGTACCAGATGGAAGTACGTTATGTACATGTTGTGTACCAATGAATAGACCGACCCATTAACCTCTGCCCCATGGTGTTTTGAGCAATAAAAGTTGTGATTTGTGTCCAACATTCGTGTGGGAAAGTCAGACATGCGTGCACTCGTAAATGGCGTGTGCGGCTAGAGCATGTACCGGTAGGAAGCCTTTAATGCATCAGTCTATGGTAAGAAGGACCTTGTGACCCCCGGAAACGGTGCATCATTGTCCAATAGCAAGTCTCCTTTATGTGGAGTCTATATCGTCGGTTACACCACGAAGTGACATATCTTGTACTCAAATTCCATAGACGATCCGTCAGTTCGTGGTGCAACCTATGATATGTACATGTACAATGCACACATACCCCATCTTCAGGAAATGATGCATCGAACGCATACTTTGTCACTGTTCAGCAAATGGTTTGAACCCACACTTTCAAACTTCCCCCCTTCTCCCCCCCCCCCCTCCGACGAGTCATACAATAAAGGACATGATGCACCCTCAACACATGGAGTTTGGTATGTGTATGTCACTATGTAACTATCAAGTTAAACACATCAAGATTTTTGAATAAGATCATTCAAGTCCTAAACTAATATTTTAGCTTGACTTCCCAGTCACAAATTCTAGCTTTTATAAGACAGAGAACAGGTGCACCCCCTAAAATATTCAGAGGCTTGTTAGAAATTTAGTTCAAAATAGTCCTGGGAACAATTCAATCTGTACCGGGAATTCATATTCAGCAACATCTAACAAATTTCATAACATTGCAACCCTTGTTTCATCATGTTGATTAAAAATAATAATACATTTTGGCAAATATTTGTACAATTAAAATTGTTCTGTTTTCATTCTATTTTTAATTTCTGTAATAGCTGGAATGAATGGCTAACACTACCAGTGAAATACAATGATTTACCACGAACAGCTATGGTGAGTGAGCATTTATAAAAGTGTCAATCTTAGGGTGTGTTCGATTAGCTCACCTGGGTTGACTCGGGTCAGCTCTTTGCTGTTTGAGTACATGTAGCTCCAACCTCGTCCCCAGGGTGTCGAGCAGTACGCGCCCACCACTACCTGCTCTCTCACCTTGGTATTGGATCATTTGCATGTGCAAGATTTTTGAACACATATGCAAATGAGGAACAGTCTGGTGCCTGGATATGCGTTACACATTAGCGTTTGTTTTTATATGCGGTGTCTGGGGTAAAACAGAGTCAATTCGTAGCAGCGCGAGCACGGCGTGAGTTACGAAAACACGATTTTTGAAATCAAACTGTTACGATCTTATCGAGACAACATGCAGTATCATATTTCATATTAATATGAGCAAATTGGAAAGGAAATTAGTATTTTCGAGAAGGTGTGGACGAATGATCGCGAAAACACGTACTGCACGTTGTGAATAATAGCACCAAGTACACGATAAAAATCCATTACTAGCCAATTGCGGTATCCAATCAGGATACAGGAAGAAAGTTTCCTATCCAGGGTTTACTATTGGAAACGCGGTTGGAAATAAAGTAAGCACTGGGGACGAGGTTGATGTAGCTCTGAAGTCGTACTTGGGGCTCACCGGGGTCAGCCACCACTGACCCTGCTCGTGGTCCTGGTGCAGAGTCAGCGATGGCAGTACGTCACACGCATGCGCTGTTCATTCCAAGAAACGGACAAATATGGCGGCTGGACAGCGGAAAAACTGAAGTGGATCAAAATCCACTTTAATTGAAATCTAAACATAGTTTTTTATTGATCTTATTGTGACCTTAGAGGCTGTTATTCCAGCCCGACTTTGACAGAAAAGCAGTAAATCTCAAACTAAGACTCAGTCCAAAAAGGGCGTTTTGTCAATGGCTCAGGCCGGGGCTACAGACGTCGCGTGAGGATCGTGATGGCCCACGGTTGAGCGATTGTTAGCCTGGCTCTCTTGGCTAACCCATCTGCCTTTATCCAAGTCGATCCGGGTGAGCTATTCGAACCGCACATTACATTGAAGGAATGTATGCATATGTTTAAGGACATCATTTTAGATGGCATGTAGCATACATTTTGATGACTGTTTGTCCAATGCCCTTTTCTGTACATGACAGTTTGTGTTCACCATTTGGGATGTGTATGGGCCAAGAAAAGCCTTGAAAGTGGGCGGCACTGCAGTTTCACTGTTTGGAAAGCATGGGTAAGTATTTGTTTCTGTTGCTTATCCTGTTAACACCATTTTACAGGTGGTACATGTATATGGAGGTTCCTAATTTTTACTGAAATTCATGTTTGGGCACTGCCAGGGTTTTGAAAGGAAGTTTTATAAATATATATCTCATTAATGACTCTGAAAAATGTTCCAGAACTCCTAATCTGTAATCTCCTTGACCATTACTAGATGATGGTTGCATAAGAGTTCAAAAATGCATTTTCAGGTTTATTTACTGAGGCTCTGTCATGGACATTACATATTGCTGGAATTGCCTGTATGCATGTGAAAACTGTATCTCTATGAATTCAGTATAAATGTACGAAGGTGGAAATCAGACACAAAAATGCTTGCTCAAAACAAGACCAAGCGCAATAAATATTGAGCTTTACCATCATCTAGAAACCTATGGTACACAACTGTACGTGGTCAGGACCTGTTCATTGTCTGAGTGTGATTTTTCCCTGTGATGTTGGGCTAGATATTTATGCATAAACATGTCTACCAATCTAATCCTTACCCTGACCCTAGCCTGACCCTCACCTCCAACCCTAACACTAACCCTGGCCCTGACCCTTACCCCAATTTTGCTGTTAATTTTTTTGCTAGTTTTGTTAAGATACACATTTAAGATCGCACATTGTCAAGGAATGCCTGTGTTGCAAGTCGTTTGAACAGCTTGTGACTTGAGATGGAACTGGATGACTCGTGAACGTGATGGCCTTGTGATGACTTAAGATCCATCGCAAGTGCCACAACCCCGACGCTGTGGTTTCATTAACCCTTACCGAACTCAACCCATCAAAGCCCTACAGCAGGTGTTGTTGAAATCTGTTGGGATAGGTACAGTACCCCTAAACTGATGGTCTTTTACATTGGGTTTGGTATACCTCCAGAAACTAAGTCCAACAGTGTGTGTGTACAAATTCCCATGGTGGGTGTTGGAATTTGCCTGGATGGGTATGGTTCCTTGTAAATTATGCTGGGGAGTTAGGGTTAATTCACTCTCAATCATGGGCAGAACGTTTCGTCAAGGGATGCACGACCTCAAAGTCTGGCCCGGCGTGGAGGGGGACGGTAGCGTCAGCACCAGCACGCCGGGAAAGAGCGACGACGGACGAGAACAGATGTCCTCCCTGAGCAAGCTGACCAAGAAACACCACAAGGGCCACATGCTGAAAGTGGACTGGCTGGACCGTTTGACGTTCAGAGAGATTGAAATGATCAACGAGGTGAGAGAGCGTAAACAGCTGAGCAGAAGCAAGGCCACATGTCATGGCGCTGCTAGCACACTACGAGTGCGTTCGATTACTTCCCCCGCACTTACTCCTGCAAGCGCGATAGCGTTCGATTTACCTCTAACGTGACTTCCCGAGCCTGGCCCAAGTAACCGACTCGCCGAGCCAGTTACTTGGGTAAGTATCCCATAAGGCCATGCAATAAACATGGCTGCCAACGTGACGTCTGGCGGGCGCCTCAGGCCGTGTCCAAAGCCGGCTTCCAGAGCAATGGCTACATCTATTGTCAGCGCGTCCCCGCGTATTTTCAATGGGCGCGTACCTAGACCCAGCTCTAGACAGTTGATTTGGATGCAGCCTCAGTGTCATGTCAAAGTTCAACTTTCCAGCTCTTGCACGAAACTTTTATTTAGTCCACTGCACAAGTGTTTCATCACGCGAGAAGCCAGGCGCGAGTAAGCTGGGGGAAGTATTCGAATGCACTCTAGATGTATTTGCAATTAACAAATTAAGCCTTGTTCCATTCATAACAGCATGCTATCTGCAGAGCCAGAATTTTCTAAAAATACCTACGTAACACAACAGGAGAAATGTGCATCTAAGCATATGCATGTATGGAAGTCTACCATGAAATACACTTTACGCTTACATGTAACTCTACCGTAACTCTCTAGGCATTTTTGCTAGGATGCAACTTCAATCCTACAAAATCCTCCAACTGCCTCCATGTGAAAATTGCATACAGCCTCAGTCTTCCAAAATCCTCCATTATTTCTTGAATGCGGTCCTTGGAGGGATGACCACTGCCTCCATCCTGCAAAATCCTCCAGCAATCACTGTCAAGCTGTTGAGGCACTGCCAGTGATATCCTGGAGCAGTGCGGAGGATTTATAATCTAGGCCTGAATTTATGCACGGCTATAAGCATGAACAACACAAGGTCCGGCACTAGACCTTGACACAGTGCATCCTCCAAAACCAGCCACACATTTTGGCCATATGTCCTCAATCCTGCAAAATCCTCAAAAAATTGGAGGATCTGGGAAGGTTAGCACTATTAAAGGGCGGGGGGGGGGGGGGGGGGGGGGGGGGGGGGGCTAAGCTACCCCTCCCTGTAAAGTCTTTTCTGATATCATTGCCACATGATTTGTTTGTGATGGGCGTTTGATGACATCTTGGAAACTGATAAACTGTGTATGTTTTGGCACCGACTTCATAAAAATTGGATTTAGCATTCATGCAAAATTGCAAATTGTTGTAGCTGGTTGCAGAAAAATCTTGTGTTGTCCAGTGACCATGTATGAGGAAAATTCACATGTTGGTACCGGTACAGCGTGCTGTGGTCCAGAGGTTAGGCTGTTCAACTCGTGTGCCATGGTACATGGGTTCGAATCCTGACCGTGGGAACATGGTGCTTGTGCTCTTGAGCAAGGCACTTTACCATTATTGCTTCGTCCTTCGGATGGGACTTAAAGCCGTAGGTCCCGTGTGATGTGTAATGCATGTTAAAGAACCCAGTAACACGTCACTAAGAGAAGGGACTTGCCCCGGTGGTACTGGAAGTGGCTGCAATATGTGCCACAGCACCTTGTAAACCTTAATAAGGTGTTACATAATGGGTCTCATATTTCTCATAATCTTCATTTACCTGTCTTGAATAATAGACATAATTTCAATGCCTTGAGTACCTAATTGTTGGTAGACACGTGCGCTATATAAGACTCCAGTATTGTATTATTCATTCATAGATGGAAGTATGGAGTATAAATAATCATAAATACAACATGCTTTGTCCAATTGAGCCCAAAGTTTTTATTCCCCTATTAAGCAGTTTATTTGTTTCTTTTGAAAACAGAGAGAAAAGAGGGACTCCAATTTCATGTACTTGATGATTGAGTTCCCCAAGGTGCACTACAATGGCACGCATGACTTCTCCATTGTCCACTATGATAAGGTGAGGTTCTTGCTTCCGATGTAGCACTACAGGGTCATTAAAAAAACCACAAAATTCAAATGTCGGGACTATTGTTTTAGTGACGTTCTGCATGTAGCACTTTCAAAATCTCAGATACGAGAGCCCAATTCATAAGCTTTCTTTCAGTACAAGAATCATTTGAATCACTTAAAAATGTACTTTTCAAGTTACGGAATTTTAAATGCAACCACCGTTTTAAAGTTCTGTCCACGATCACAAAAAGGGAAGTGTTCTTTCAGCAAAACCAAAACAAATCACATAGGGATGTGTGTGAATGGTTTTCGTTTTGCCATGAGTTGTGTTTAAAATTCCTCAACTTGACAAGTACATGAGTAAATTGAACGATTCTTGTACTAAAAGAAAGCTTATGAATTGAGCTTTCATGTCCTAGATTTTGAAAGGGCTACATGCAGAACTACATGCAACAACATTTGGGTTTCATTTTCTTTTTTAGTCACCCTGTACTTGCAGTTTATTGTTTCTAGAATCATTAGACAGGCATGCAACTTTTCCTCGGATCTGCTGATTTCCTTGTTTTTTACTTCTCATGAATGCTATTACAAATTGAAAAACACTGTAGAAAATCTTGTGTGGTTTGGAGTTTTCCCCGTTTTTTCCATATTCCCAGTTGCATGCCTGATTAGAGTTCATTATCACCACCATGATTTTTTTTTTATAATTTTGCCAAACGCCAATTCACATTTCACTGGTATGCAGAAGCAGTGCAAATTTGAAGTCACAAAACATTTGCATTGAAAATTTGAACGACAAGAAATGTGTTCAACTTTTGAAAATTTGCAGGATGTTAAAAATTTGTATTTGAGGTCACTTAAAGTTAAAGGCACGTAGGGACATTCGCAATTACCAGGAAACGTACGTACTGTTTTCCAAGAAAATCCTTGCTCAAAGTGAAGATAGGACTGGTACCAAACACCCTGTGAAATTATTCCACCTGAAATGGTATCATTCAGAAGAAAATCATCATTTGAAAAAATGTACCCGCGGGCACATCTTTTTACGTGTGTCAGCAATGGAAACCAGTGCATTCATTTACTCTGGTTTTACAAAATATATGGTATCAACTTCAAACTTTAACATGTTAGGTGTTATAAACCCTTCTTAGGATTTCGAGTAATTTGTTGCTTCAAACGAAAAAAAAAGAGATGCGCAAAAAGGGCATGTACCTTTATACAGGCTTTAAGAAAAAAACATTATTTATGTGTGCTTTTTTTTTTTGTAGGATGCTGAGGAAAAGGTGACAATAAAGAATTACGCCGACATTGTTACGGTTCCTGATCCAGAAATGTTAATGGTGAATAAGAAATTGAGAAAACTTGTGTCATTATTAAAATTGTAAAAAAAAGAAGACTATTTCATTTTGTATTTTTATTGAATGCACCTTTATTGATGGATTTGACCATAAGTAAGGCCCGCCCTTCTTTGACTTGTGAACATACCTCACAGTATTTATGAATGAGTACGACCAAGCTACTGTGGTCACCTGACCAAAACTGGTGATTTAATTGGACATTGAGCTCTGTTTGATTTATTGGCCATAAGCCCCGCCCACCTTTGATTTGCAAACATCCCCCACAGTATTTATGAATGAGTTCGACCAAGCTACCATGGTCATCTGACCAAAACTGGTGATTTAATTGGACAGTGGGCTCCATTTGATATACATGCAGGAAGGGTCCGTTTTGAGTTTTCAGGATTTAAAATTGTGTTTCTTTACACAAGAACATGTGAACATTCAGAACTCCTGTCTTTTTGGTTGCAGGAAAATCTTGTCGAGGCCAAACACCACACTCTTGCAAGAAGCGAGAGAAGCTGTTTAACCGACAAAGATCTCAAGCCGAATGCTTCGACCAGAGATCAGCTTAATGTGAGTCAATTATTTTCGTTTGTCAGTGTTATTTAAATAAAATTCCCACTTGTCCTCTTATTTCTTCTGTTAAGTGTTACATTTGAGAGAATTATTACAATTAAATATTAAAATTCCATCTTATGAATAATTATTACAGTTGTGACCACATCATGTTGTTTGCCTAGATATTCATCATATCATGAGATGTGAACTAGGCGTCCCTTTTATTTCTCCAGTTCTCATATTTTATTGCCTCTAAAGCAGGGTCAGTAGGGAGGGAAATAAAAATCTGAAGGAAAGAGCAAAGTTGTACCCGCATAGAACACTAAGTTAAATGATGCCAAGTGCATACTGTCTCTTATATAGTCTCATTGCAATGAATTTATCATGAGTAGGTATCACAGAATTCATTCATTCATTCATTTATTCATATTGGTTTATTTCAATCCATTATCGCAGTTAAAAACTGAATTGCAATGGATTTAACAAAATAATAAATTATTTAACACCAAATCAACAAATTATTTGACAACAATCACCATTACAATTTACACACACAAACAAAAAACCATTAAAAGACGAACAATGACTTTTACAGTTCACGTGTACAAAGCATACTGTTAAAAACATGTCCATTGCAATTTACATATCGAAAAATTAAAATTATTATTATTGGTTATGCAATCTGATTAAGGTAGGAAGCGCACTGGTATAATAACGTTTTGTTCAGCAACGGATTTCAGGGATGAATGGTTTATTCCACAGCATTCTAGTATGTTGAGGCGGAAAGAATTCACGAAAAAGATCAGTGTGTTTAAGGGTTTTGTTGAAAAAGGATAATGATATTTGATTACGCCTGTTTGCCAAAGAAAAATAATAACGATGTAGTTGACTTACATTATATCTGCACCATGGCTGTAGTGGCAGCTATGACATACCAGTGAAGGTATACACCTAATATTTCATCTTCTGGTATCCCACTGGTTGCTATACGCTGTACTTCGCGCAAATATCTGGTATTAATTTACAATACATTTTCAAAAAACACAGAGCCTTTTATTTATTTTTGTTTTTTAATGGGGTTCTATACAGGTGGGGTTGGGAGCCCAAAATAGGGTCGGTCAGAAATCAGAGCCAGAGAAAGAACCAAAGAAATAAAAAGGGATGCCCTTAAGAGAGGAAATCGTTAACATGATTCAACTCTTGGAATCTACATGTATACTTAGCGGCTAAGTACGGTTCACCAGTTTGACAGAACGATACGAACTAAAATTGATTGTAAATTGGTTTTGTTCGGTACATCAGAGCATAGTTGCCTACAACCCAACCAAGGTATTGTCATCCGAAGAGGCCGACCTCGTTTGGAAATTCAGATTCTACCTGACCAATCAGAAGCCAGCGTTGACAAAGTTTCTGAAGTGCGTGAACTGGGACGTTCCCCACGAGGCCAGGCAAGCCATCGAACTCCTGAGGAAATGGAACCCGATCGACGTTGCTGATGCGTTGGAGCTACTCTCGCCGCAGTTTAAGAACCCAACCGTCAGGAAATACGCCGTAAGCCGACTCAAACAAGCTGACGATGAGGTATTTTGGATGTTGCTCTCTAAATCTCTTTCTGTTTTCTGCTTTTCCTAGAGGGGCCGACCTATAATGCTCTTTGTACCTAACTGACTGACTGACTGACACAAGACTTGCATAAGCCTAAGCACTGTCGCTATATCTATATATTTCTTGATTATTCGATATTATTTTGATATCGGTATCGCCGACAGTCAGTTTTTAATCATATAGAAATATCAAAATTTTTGATATTGAGGAATGATATCGAAAATATCAAAAATGTGTCAGATTATCGTCAAAATAATCTCCAGTTTGTGCTTTTACTTTGTGTTTAACATTTGCTGTATAAGGCCGTTTTTTTTTAATTACTTGGATTACGGAATCGCCGCCGGAAAAAATCGGAATTTTGAAAAAAATTTAAAAAATCGCCGCCGGAAATTGTCGATTCTGACTACCCCCAAAAAAAAAAATTAAAAAAAAAAATGTGCCTTTTGTACAAAAAACTCTATATTGCGCGCTGTCCAGGCCTGTAAACCATAGTATTAGTACTGGTTTGATCGAACGACATGACTTAGACTGGCGACGACTACAGACTGTGCCGTGCGGGCCGCGCGCAGCCATGTATGGTATATTGTGCATGGCCAGGCCGCGCGCTGTCAGTGCCCGTTTTTGTTTCTTCATGTCTCTATGGGCGCCGCCATGTTGGATGATAGGGCGCCCCCATTTTTTTTTTTTTTTTTTTTTCATTTCCCGCTCGCCGCCGGAAATGGGGACCCAAAAATTCCGTAATCCAAGTAATTAAAAAAAAACGGCCTAATGAAATAAAACTTGGCACATGTGCTTGTGACTGAAAAAAACATCGTGAAATGCCTAGCGGGGTTTCTTTGTGCTCTGCCTTCAATGGAATTCGCGGTCTCCCCCAATGTGAAACCTCAAAAGAAACAGCCCGTTCTGGACAAACTGTCAGTGCTGAGATTTGTTTTAAAAAGTTTGAGCAATATGCTCCAGAGAAAGCTGTGGAAAATTGGGATTTTATATTTTTTTGTTTTTGTTTTTTATCAAAATGTCATCTGTATGGGTTTTAACTTTTACATAGTATAATCAATATATCAAATATTCTCGATATTGGATTTCCAATATATCAATTTGTGAAAATTCTGATATCGACGGTGCTTACATAAACCTCATCTTGGCCCCAAAAGTTTACCTAAAATTAACTTTCTCTTATTTTTGCCCTTTCAAAACTTAAGGAGCTGTTGCTGTATCTTCTACAACTAGTACAAGCCTTGAAATACGAGAACTTTGAGGACATTAAAAATAGCCAGGCACCGAGCACAAGCCAGACTACACATACTGGATACACGGAGACAGCTGTCCAAAGAGAAAGGTACATGTATTTTGAGTTATTTGTAACAAATTCTTATGGTATTCTTTCTTGCAATGAGTCTAGGCTTGTTGGTAATTGGATTTTGAGAGTCCATGGTATACCACCACAAAAATATTGCTGTACTGGGTAGTATAGGGTACTTTTCTGGGCCAACAATTATGTTACCAAAGTACAATAAGACACGTGGTGATAGGGAAACTGGAAACAGGCAGCATGGGCAGAACTTCAAAGACTCTCTGCTAGATGACTTGTAAGCACAATTTTCACCTTAGACACTGTGACCACAAGGAATTTAGCCAATTATCCATATAGTGAAGGTCTGGCCAAGTCACCATTTTTTAAAAGGGCTTTTGCACACATCTGGCCACATTTAGATGTAAGAGGAAAAATGCAGTAATTCAATACCGAGCTCGTTGGTGGTTGGGTATTTTGACAACATCATTTGGTACTCTTTGGTATCAAACATTGAAACTGTATGGTATTATTGACAAATAATCCAAGCCTATATGAAACCGAAGATTCGTCCAAAGTAGATGGGCAGTGTACCACGCAAGCCACCCAGAAAAAACATAGAGAATGAGGCAATAAAGAAAGGTTCCGTTTTAAACAACGGAATCGTGTAGGGACTGAAAACCCAATCCACATGTGGGCCTGATTAACATTCGAACCTGGGTCGCAGAGATGGAAGGCGATGGAAGATATATCCACAAATGTCTCACGCAGTTGATGTGAACTCGTTTGTTGAACCCATTTTATTATGTTTCATTCTTTTGCAGTTTGAAAAGCATGCTACCACATCCTCTTGCCGAAATCCCAGACATCCCCAGCTCTGTCACCGTGCAACCGGCGACGTTGTCTCCTGACGTACCTTCTAGAAACAAAGAGGAAGAAGTAAGTTATTATTGTTACAAGACTCAATGGGCTCCATGCCTGAACAAGAGAGGGCGCTTTTCTTTCAAGAGCCCAGTGGATTCGAACCCACGTACCATCATACATGAGTCAAACATCATAACCACTGGACCATGGCATTGTACGAGATGAATGAACTTTCTTTCGTTTTACAGATGGATCTCGCAACGTTTCTTATTGATCGAGCGTGCCACAACTACTCGCTCGCCAACTACCTGTACTGGTACTTGCTGGTGGAGTCAGACGATCAAGAGACTGTGGATGCAAGAGTTACCCAGATGTATCAGGTGGTGCTGAAGCGATTCAATGCGTCTCTGATAAAGGTAAAACAAGTTGACGTACTTAATATTTGTAATTATAATCAGGCATGCAACTTTTCCATTCAAAATGGCCAAGTTTCTGCATTGTGATTCTTCCTAAAGCCCGCCACACACCTTTCTGATTTTACTGGTTCATCGGGCCATCATACAGAGGTGTGCGCTGAAAATGCGGACCGATGTGACCGTACACCGGGCGACTGCATGAAATCAAACATGTTTGATTTTTTTTTCGCATCCGATTACACCGGATCCGATGTCACTGGAAAGGTGTGCGGGCAGCACTCTGATTTCAACAGACGCCATATTTATGTTAACCAATCAGATTCATGAAGGAATTGACGGCTGCCATTTTGTCATCATGTGACTGGTCATCATGTGACCGATTATAAAAGGGAATCGGGCATGTGTGCGGTTAACGTTGAACCGTAACGGTGAAAAAAACATATCGGTGATGCGGTGATCCGGTGAACCGGTAAAATCGAAAAGGTGTGTGCCGGGCTTTTTTGACACATGATACCCTGAGTATTAATCTTGTGTACTCTGACACCATAAGGAAGGGAATGACGGTCTGAAGTACCGGACACTACTGATCAGACAGCACGGATTGACCAATCAAATACTGAAGCTCATGAAGCAAGTATCAAGAGAGAGTAGTAACAGAAAGAAGAAGGTTAGTCAGGAATGAGGATGTTTCTTTCAAGTTTCAAGAGCGTCCCTTTATATTTGTTTTTTCTCATATGATTTTGCCTCTAAGTAGGGTCGGTCAGTTGAGAAACACATTTGCAACTGATGCCTTAAATATCAAAATGATGCCAATTGCGTACTCTCTCTAATTTTGTTTTTGTAATGAGAATATCTTGAGTTGATCACTGAATAAAATCCAACAAAATTGCTAGAATTTTATAGATTTATATATTTGGGCTTGTTTTACTTTTTGATCGAAAAGGTATTTATGAATGGGAATAAATATGTGCTTGGCTGATATTAAACAAGTCCGTTTAAGACCAGCTGGGGACTTGGTCGCCGATAATGTCCCTCGCCTTCAGCTCGGGCCATTATCGGCATCCACTCCCCAAGCCAGTCTTAAATGGCTTTTTTAAAAACCAGCCAAGCACCTATTTATTACCCTAACTCCCTAGGGTCTTTTCCTAGTAACTGGACCAAGTCCATCAAAATCCATCAAGTTCAACACTGTGCATCCAATACAAAACTGTACATGACATAATGGAATCCACCACTGACGCACTGGTTGGCATTCATGGACTTTCATCACAATAGCAGTACAGGAAGCTAGGCAAGATCAATCGGATACCCCTACCACTGCGTCAGGCCATTAGGCCCAAGTCTATCATACACCATCAATATTTAGTCATGCCAGACCTTCTGGACCAAGTCCCCCAAAATGAGGGGTATGGATTTTGATGGAATTGGGGTGGTTAGGGTTAAAATCTTGATGGGCACCAAAAGGGCTTATCCTGAAACTGTGTAATAACTACACATCACTGACAGACGGTCAGGATAATCATGTTGATTTTCCCCCTCTAGATTGAGCGTTTGCAGTTTCTCCTCAGCGATCCCGAGAGCACCAGCTTCAACTTCGTCGCCTTTGACCCTCTGCCGTTGCCTTTGCACCCAGAGATCAAAGTCAACGGAATCGTTGCGCGCAAAGCGTCCATATTCAAGAGCGCCCTCACGCCCAGCAAGCTGACCTTCAAGACGGTCGACGGGGCGGAGGAGTATACGATGATCTGCAAGAGTGGTGACGATCTGAGGCAAGATCAGCTCATACTGCAGATGATCACCCTCATGGATAAGGTTGAAATGGTTTCTTTGTGATAATTTTTACCAATTAATTGGCCTCAAGGTTAAAGAACTTAATTATATTGATGAAAAAGCTTGCTGGCTAAAGGTGTTCTGTGCGGAAAAGACCCATCCGTTGAACTCCCAGGTCATTTTCAGCAGATCGGGTAGAATAAGCCAGTTCGGTCTCCCAACTGCGCATGTGCACATTGAGACTTAACCATTTTTCTTTCGGGATAAACATTTCATCGTGTGCGTGCAAAAGCATGGCGGGGTACCAGCAAAATTGAATAGATCATCGTGTTTTGAAGTCACATTTTGCAAAAAACATTCGGACAGCGAAGTGTTTTTAGGTGTAATGTGTGTCCAAACTTGTGTGCAAACGAAGGTTTCCATCTCTTTTCTAATGCACAAAAAATTGCACAGAATGCAGATTCGGTTACCACACTTGTGCCCTTAAGCAAGGCACTTAACCATTATTGCTTCGTCCTTCGGATGGGAGGTAAAGCCGTAGGTCCTGTGTGTTGTGTAATGCAATGCACGTAAAAGAACCCAGTGATGCTTATCACTAAGAGAAGGGGTTTGCCCCGGTGTTTCTGGTCTCCTGTATTCACTCCCACGCGGAGTATTTAGGAGAAGAACCAACCAAGAACCAAATCTGATGTAGCGGTGAGTTCCACAACCATAGCTATTTGTGTGTGATTGATTTTTTTCAATGTTGCCCTTTTCAGCTTCTCAGGCAAGAAAACCTGGACTTGAAGTTGACGCCATACAGAGTCTTGGCCACGAGCAGCAAAAGTGGCATGATCCAGTTCGTTGAGTCAATACCCGTGGCTGATGTCCTGTCAAATGAGGGCAACATACAGGTCTGTTTCTTCTTTCAATATTTTTTTTGTCTGTAGATAAAAATGATCATGCGGGCCACGTATACATGTATGGTGTACAGGAATGGTGACTGAGAAAGATGACAAACACTGTGCCATTGCTACTGTGCGCCGGTTTCCCGTGTGAATATAATTGTGGGGTTGTGCACATTGAGATGAAAGTGAGTGGTGTGTACTTCGAATCATACATATATACAAACTAGTGCGTACACGCATACTTGTTCCGTAGTTGTGGGTACTACACACGAGTTGTCCAATGGTACTATGGGGACCGAAGACGCTGTGGGGACAGCAGAAAGTCCGCATAACTCAGTCTTAATTTGCCTAACAATAAAAAACTTTACGAAAACACGGTGACGGCCCGCCTAGATTCTCTGTTGCCTTTTAATGTACACGTTAGATCGGTCCTCGAACGCGAGTCTGTGTGCTTAGTCTATGGGAGATTGTTATATTATAGGAACAAAGGAAAACACATTGCCCTGTCCTCAGACGTGTGTGTTGGTTTCAACAGGATAACTCAAGAAGTACTTGGCACATCAACTTTAAACTTGGTATGTGTATTGGTCTTGGTGTCCTCCAGAAGCCTATTGGTTTTGGATCCCATATATCAAAGGTCATGGTCATTATGGTTAACACAATAGAATTAGAATGACAAGGCTTTGCCATTAGCGTGCACAAATACTAATTTATACAGTTTCCCTTCAAGCGTAAAAACTCCACCTCTGAATTCTTCTTTGTAACCGACTTCTTTGAAAAAAAAAATTTGGTGCAGAATTTCTTCCGGAAGCACAGCCCAAACGAGACCGCCTTGTACGGCATCAGCCAAGACGTCATGGACACCTACGTGAAGAGTTGCGCCGGATACTGCGTCATCACCTACCTCCTGGGCGTCGGCGACCGCCATCTGGACAACCTTCTCCTGTCCAAAAACGGCAAGCTGTTCCACGTGGACTTTGGCTACATCCTGGGGAGGGATCCCAAGCCCCTGCCCCCGCCAATGAAACTGAGTAAAGAGATGGTTGAGGGGATGGGGGGAGCATCCAGTGAACCGTATCAGGACTTCCGGAAACTCTGCTACACGGCGTTCCTTCACTTGCGCAGGTTGGTTTCTTGTGCAGGGTGCGATTTTAGGTTGCGATCTTAGGGTGCAATCGTAGTGTGCAGTCATAGGGTGCGATCGTTTAACGTCAAAGTACCACTTGACCATCTGGTTTCCTCATGATATTGCAGTAGGCAAGCATTTGGTTAGTAGGCAAGCGTTTGGTTAGTAGGCACGCGTTTGGTTAGTAGGCACGCGTTTGTGTTGTAAACTGGTCAGTAGGGCTTATTTTCACTTAAATAAACCTGATTTCTTTATCAAATGGCATAATGGTTACTGCCTGTGTAATGTATGCTTGTCAATAATCGTGCCAACCCAGCACTGGGTGTGGGCTCTGCGTTTTTTCTTAGTGTTTGCCATATGAAGGTTTGCCTATACTATCGCTACACACGGCGCTATGCAATCTTTGCCTACTACAATGGCAACACTGACTTTCAAGTACCTGGATGTAGGCCGGGCATGAGATTATGTAGTGCTCTCGCATGCAAATTGATATACGTACGCATACATTTTGCCATCTGTAACTGTTATCAGTCATCTTGCTGAATCCGTTGCCAATAAAAGCAGTAATCCGAAATGGCAGCCTCCGATGAAAGCTTTGTGTCTGCAGATTGCCGTTCTGATGGTGCTCTACCAACTGAGCTATCCAGCACTATGTTGGTGGTCTCCCATTTAGAGTGCCAGAACGGTAATTTGGAGGTCACAGCTTCAAACCCTGCTTCAGTTAAATTTCTTTGTTCATCTTTAAAAAGTTGAAAAAATGGTGAAAATTTGACAATTTCATGTTTAATTGCAGACATTCCAACTTGATACTGAACCTGTTTTCGTTGATGGTCGATGCCAATGTGCCAGATATTGCTCTGGAGCCTGACAAAACAGTCAAAAAGGTAGGCGTCCAATTTCCACGCTCTCTTGAACAAATCTTGTATTCAGTACCCTATCACATCAAACACGGCCTGAAACATTGGTGGTTTATCTAAAGCCATGTTCACATCAGACTTTTTTGGTTAAAGTAACGCAGACTAATTTCAACTTTACTGAAATTGTAACCAATTCAGTCCAGTGCAGACTGCCAGTAAACTACCCAAATTGTCAAGTGTTGAGTGTCTCAGTGTCTACTGAAAGATTTAGGGTCCACAGTGCGGCGATAACTTTTACAGGGCCAACTGGGTCGCAGAAGAATTAAGTAATTAATTTTACATCATTGAAAAGTCCTGTGCTATGTAAAAGTAATGTTAATGATAGTGTGACTTCCATGTGAGTCACCTACATTGACCTCTGTTATTCACATGCGTAAGCCTACATACATGACATCAGTGTTGTAGTCGAGACCCTGCAAGACCGTCACAAGACCTTCACAAGACCATCACAAGACCCACACAAGACCTCCAGTCTTAATTCAAATACAAGCTATTCAAATGAACTGCATCAAAAGGCATTCCCTTTGTCATTTATAGTGCCTGGTTACTTGTGGCTGGCCTTGTGTATGGTCTTGTGCTTGCTTTGCAACTGGTCTTGTGTCTGGTCTTGTGATGGTCTCGATTACCTCACTGCATGACATACTGTACATGTACCCCGGTACATGGCACTCTATCATATTTCTGCTGTGTTCTGCAATCATTACTGGACCGAGCCCAGTCTAATGCGGCTTTCGCCAAGCCGGGATTCCCGGGTTCGTATTCATGAGCACCCTACTGAGATAATGGCTTCTCAATCAGTTAACGACCATAAATATGTTCGCACATACGGCGGCAGTGCATGGTTTGTCCTTGATCATACCTTGGAGCCTTTTTTTTTATAGCTCCATGATCATACAGTCAGGCTATCTCCAGTGTATGTGTCTCGCTGTCCAGAGCCACAAGAGAATTTGAGTGATGAGTGACAAACCAGTTAAGTGCTGGAGGCTAGAGCTACCTACATCTAGGAAAGCCACATTAGACTGGGCTCGGTCCAGTAATGATATTATTTGGTGCGTTTTTTTTTCTACAATCACATCCAGTGTTATGTTTAAATGTCATTATTAGGGTGCCCTCATAAGATTCTGAGAGATAAAGGTACGATTAAGTTTAGACAATGAATGAATGAATGTGCAGATGCACAGTATAACCACAGCGGAATGTTAGCATTCACTTGTGGTAGCGTCTGCAAAATGATGTCCAGTGCGATCGCGACTTAAGAGAGTGTGTTTGATAAATTTTGTTCACAGCTTCAGGATAAATTCCGGCTTGACTTGACCGACGAGGAGGCAGTCCAGTACATGCAGAACCTGATCGACGTTAGTGTGGGGGCCGTCTTTGCTGCGGTTGTCGAACAGATCCACAAATTTGCACAGGTGACTTTAAAGGCGTTTTATTTTGATGTATGTATCGGTATCATGAGGGAAAATATGATGAGCTATTGTAGCAGACCATATTAAACTTGTTTTCCCCGCGCTCGTCAACAAATTAAATTTGGTTTTCTCGTAATCAATTTCCAATTCGTTTGCTTTATTAAAAAAGTCTGATAAAGCCAAATTTCTATTTGTTTTTCAGTATTGGAGGCGATAATTCCTACAGT
Source organism: Patiria miniata (assembly GCF_015706575.1). Taxonomy (NCBI): domain Eukaryota; kingdom Metazoa; phylum Echinodermata; class Asteroidea; order Valvatida; family Asterinidae; genus Patiria; species Patiria miniata. Next base: position 27,779,375 of record NW_024037074.1, read on the forward strand.
TGGCTGTAACTGTTTGCAGTTCTTCCTCATAATCTTTCAAGTTCTTCACGTGAGGTACAACATGATGTTTGCAAATCTAAGCTCTTCAACATTAGTATTCGGGAAATATTCCTTTTTGTAAACACATATTCCGACGTAATTAGCTTGCACAAAACTGTATTTATGTCTCTTGATTCTTTTCAAAAAGTTTCCCAGTTATATTGAACATTACTGAATTCTTTGGAAAATGCATTCATATTTTCAATTTTGTGTCACCGAGAACGCCTCGCAACTGCATTCAAACATCAAACAATAAAAATCTTGTCGGTAGTTCTGGTCAACTGGTTCCTGCCGTGCCCTAATAATGAAAAACAAATTTATGAAATTTAAGGAAAGCCCATTTGGATGAGAGACATGCTGACATTGTTTCCCATTGAATGAAAGTTAGCACCCTCCTGTGGCGTCACAATTTTGGTTTTCCTCGACATAATTCTGCACGAATGGAGCACAGCTGATGTTCACGTGAAGACGTCATTGGTTGAGTGAATTCAGATTAAAACTAGAAAGTACTCAGAGAGCGCAAACCTCTGCCAAGGCTTAACAATTCCCCACCATATTGTCAGTACAAGCAAAAGAAATACTCGCATAAATGGTGAAGCATCCTTAATAAAATCCTGGATCCAAACCCAGATCACTTCCAAAATCTAATCGATTTGTACTTGTACCAAGGACCACCTCTAAAATATTTTTCATGAAAAACATCCGTAACTTTTCGAGTTATCTTGTTTACAGACAAACCAACCAACCAACAAACTAACCAAAACCAAAAACAACCCCATAAACCTCCTTGGCGAAGGAATTAAGTCGTGCATACTTCGCACCATATGCACACAAACCAGTACATGAACGAAAGTGGTAATAAAAGCCCACATGTGGTAGCGCACGGAGCAAATACCTTATCTGTACCGTAAGTGCCCGCAACTTTAGTTTTAGTACTTGTGTACATCACTGTACTTGTTCTATTATCATGTTTGTATATTACTGTATGTTAAAGCAAACAATACCAGAAATTGCGTGCAATTTTAAATGATTGATCAAGTTTGTATTAGGGCTGTGCATAATCGAATAATGTATTATTCGATTATTGAAACTTAGTTTCATTCGAATATTTGGAACACACATGCCAGGCTAAACTGCATGTGTCAGTCAAATATTGCTTGTGGCAGTCAGGCGCATGCCTTTGCTAATGTTTGCAAGCATTGATCGGAATTAAATGAACCAATGATCAGGATTTGCGTGAAAATTGAGCTTAATAAATTTTAAGACCATCACGTGTGTGTCTTTAAGTGATACTTGGAATACGATTGACATCACGCGTGTTTATCTTCATCTTATAGAGACATAAGAGCTATATTAAATTACTAGAGTGCTAACTCGATGTACAAAGTAATGCCTGATGGGCGCATCAATGTTTGTACATAAACCTATGGAGAACTAGAAATTTTGTATGTATTTTGTACGTCTATTTGCATATCTTCATTTGAAAAATGGCCGCTGTTAATGGACCGAGCCGAAGGTATTTATTAATTCAGTTAAATGTAACATATATTGACATACCTCATATGAAAGCACTGCAGCACATTTAACAATCAAGAAGATTACATTGGACACAAAATCTGAATAAAGAATATTATGTGCATAATATTATAGTTTATGTATTAAGGAGTTAAACCAAATGTGCATGGTTCCGTTTGAATAAGAAGAGACTGTGGAGTACAGCCTACAGATAATACACAAAGACGAACACTGAGGCCAATTTACAAACGACGGTCAAGACTGGACACAACTTAATGTTGTGACTATGAAGACTAAGTTGAAAACTAAGAGAAGAAATGAAGATCCGCCAGCAGAGAAGATGATGAAAGGAAGCGATGCTACTTAATTTGGCAGAAGGAGTCTTTTGTCTGAGTATTTGAATCGACCCTTTTTGTGGTTGAAAAGCAATCACTATATCTTGTAATTGTTGTGACCCTAATTGCTTCCAATCTGTTTCTACTGAGATTGGCAAAAAAAGTATTTAAATGATCTAATGAATTTGTCACACATGTATATTTTATGGAACTTTTTTTTTCCACCGTTCGTAATGTATAGCAATTAATGGGAATCATCCACAAAGCCAGCTTACCATGTAAATAACTGGATTTCTTCCGTACTGTTTATAGTGGGTGGATGATAAAATAAACCCCCAAACCAAAACCATGGCCTTCACACATATGCATTTTGCTTTTGGGTGGAGGGGAAGATTTGAAGAATCATACTTTTTCTAGAATTTGCATATAGAAACAATGTTTTGGCGGTTTGCATTACTTTAAGCTTTGGGCAGATCCACTTTGTCTTTCACGCTTTTTGAAAGAGAAGATCGAAGTTCTTTGGCAATACCAGCAATATTTTTGTTATCGCTTTAAATATTCGTATACGAACATGTCAGCCGTTTTGAGAAACATACATATGTTTTACGCATATTAATTTCCCGAAAATAATATAAAGAAGTGATTTTAGCAATTATTCTACAGCATGACGTGAATTCAGACCCAAAATGTTCATTTCCCTTTTTAAGGGCAGACGCAGGCGCAACAGAATATAAGAGGCACATCGGACAAGCATCGGTCTCTAACAGTGCACCTCTGCGCATGGTAAAAAGGTTAAAAACATGGTTACCCAAATCCATCTGAATACAACAGAATTCAATAAGTAACCAAGAGTGAATACTGCTTGACATTTGTACATATTACATTGCAAAACAGTCCCGCAGGTTTCTATTCCAATCGCATCATGACGAGTCTGCCAATACTAAAACAAGGAAAATGGAGGTCACTCAAAATTGTTTGTGTGGTCTGAATTCATAACGCGACTGTAGAATACAACTTTTCTTCATATATCATCTCAATGAAGGTCAGTCATTGCAAAAATGATAAGACATGATGCTGGGACTGTGAAACATTTCCAATTTTGTAAGGAAATACTCAGAACTTTGTGTTGACTCTTCAAAGACTTCGCTGAACTAGTGTCGGGTTGCAACACTCTTTCCCATACTTTAGTGCTGTCGTCCTCCAAGAGTGATTATGAATGGCAAACTACCTGCCCAACGAATACAAATTATTTGAAATCATTCTTAATTATTGAATGGTAAATTACAAAGGTAACACGGACAAGAAATTTAAAAGCCACAATTTGGACCCTAAAGCATATAATTAATCACATCTATTTGTCATTGATGCCATCTTTCATGAAAATGAGGATTTATCAACACATATGTTTTCAAATGGGTTAACAGAAACCAGAGATCATGCATACACGGTCATAGCGAATTGATGTGTCTTTATAGGCAGTGTTTTTTTTATAAATAGGATGAAACAATTCAATATAATAATGTGGCCGGAAGCAGTGCAAACACCAGCCACCTCCGACTTGAGGGTTAATGAACTGAAAAGGAGGAATGCTTGTTGGAAAGCTGGATAGATGGGCAGCAAAAAGTCCCGCGTCTCCAGACCAAGAGTTATGGAGCAACTTTCAGATGTAGTCAATGTTCACTAAGGTTTCTCTTACGTGCAGTATTGTATTTTTTTGATTTTATATCTTTGGACAATAATTTAAAAAGGTATTAAAAAAAAAGTTGTCCTGGTCTTGACAAAAGTTCGTAAAAAAACTGTCACCAGTGACGTGAGACCAAAAGAAATTGTACCGTATAAATAACTATAATAAGATTTTAAAAATCCATTATAAACCACGTTAACGGAAAAAAATAAAGAGGAAAAAAGATAAAAGCATCACACACACCCAGAAATTTTTTTTAAAACAAAATTACCCAATGAAATGCTGAAAAAGAAAATGCAGTACATGTAGTAGTAGTATTAGTACCCACAAAGTAAACCCCGAAGCAACCCCTGTCAGCGCCGCGCCGCGCGGTACAGCCGAGCTCTGATGATAGGCCAGTCAAACTTAATTGGCATGTTGATGTTGACTAATTAACCTTCTCGCTTTCACAGTGCACTGTGACATTTAATGACATACATGTTTAATTGCGCAAGTAGCCGCAGACTAATTGGCGAAATATACATGAGAGTGCACTTTGGGGAAATTATTATTAAAAAAAAAAAAAGACCGACGTTTTCAGGAAAAAATCCACAGTGTTTTTTCTTTTGCGTTTTTTTTTGCGTTTTTTTTTTCAGTCGATCAGGCGCTGTATGTAACGGGCGTTGACTGAATAATGTTACGACTGCCCATACACGTACACGTGTATGTAAGCCTACGTGACTATACATCAGGTATAATTTCATTGAGTGCAACATGTTCAAAGTTGGTCGTGCCATTGCTTCTATACAGTGTTCAGTGCACACAAAATGCATCCTGTACAAAACCAATTTATTTGTTTACAAGTACCTGCAAACAAACATATACATTCTTTTAATTTTCAGCGCCTGCTTTTCCTTTACGATAATGATTTTCTTTAAAAGCACAATGCGATCGGAAAAGGGAAACATAATGCCGAAGAAAGGTGGCCTATAAGACTGAGCACTGTGAAATCGAATGCTCTGTTTTCGTCAATCACTTTTTGATTACCAGTAATTTAAATGAAATGAGACACGATAGTTTACCTGGCTTCGTGATTGTCTTTAATGAGACGGATGGGAAACTGAAAACCCAGTGGCCATACTTATTGAAGCGTATTTCAATATGTTAAAGTTACGTACTGTTTTTGGGACATCGACTACAGACTATATATTTAAGGCACATGGGTTTTTTTTTTGTACTATGAACCACAGGAAATAGACCCAACACAAATATGGAAGTAACAAAAAATCATAGGAAGCGTTTCAATTAGTTGCATTGAAAATCCATGTATTCCTCTCTCTGTTAAAAATCAGTCCTTATTTCTTATACAAGCCGAGTGTGCCCAATTGAAAACGTATGCCCATATGTCGCAGCAAAATCAGATACGCGCAGAGCTAGGCTAGGGGTGCCGTACTTAAGTTAAATTGGGCATACATTTTTGGGTAAGTTCGGCGACAGTGCAACTAAGGGGAAAAAGTCTCTTGACACACTTTTTAAAATTCTGAATATTGTACAAGATGCCCCAAAAGAGCAAAGTTCATTAAGGTAGGCTTCGTGTGGTCAGCAGATCTTTTTGTCAATCAGGTTATTGATTGTTTGTTGGTTTGTTATGGGGTGTTGGGGGTGTTTGTTTGTTTGTTGGGGGTGTAGGGGTTGTTTGTTTGCTTCTTTTGTAAATGAGTTAGGTTGTGTGTTTGTTGATGTTAAGTTGGTTTTGTTTATTGGGTTGTTTGTTTGTTTGTTTTTGTTTGGTTTTGTTTGTTTGTTGTTTTGGGGTGTTTTGGGGTGTGTTTCGTTTGTTTTTGCTTGTTTGGTAGGTATTTTGTAGGTATTATCTATAGTTGCCGTTAATTGCAAACGATTGCCCAACCCCGACATGTTAAGCGTATGCATCAGAGACGTTAATGGACACATCATGATCAATAGTACTTCAGTTAACGACATGTGATATCCTCACGTCCATGCATACATTCATGCATCGCATTTGCATTCCTGTGGAATTTGCACATCGAGTGCAGGATTCCGATGGCTGCTCAACGACGTGAATATACGGCCTTGGGCTCATCCTTGTCTAATTACCATATGCTCATCACGTACAGAGGGCTCCATAATGGCTCCATGATAATAGTAATAACTTGACTGTATGTATAGGCCCATAGGCCTAAGTGTGTATCTCTCCACGTTGCAAACTGATGATACGTGTGTTGAGGATTGTCCGTGACCCGGTAATGCTGTGTAGTGTGATGAGGACAGATGCAGTGTGTGCGAGGGTGTGTGCATAATGCGAAGAGTACGCGTGGATTGCGACAAGCACTGTGTTAAATGGATTGGAACTAGACCTCCGCGGCGCATACATTGTGTACTGTTCAGCAACCGTACCACGCAACATGGTATCTGCTGAAAAGATGAAAATGAAAAATATATGAATAATAATAGCGTCGTGGTAACTAATCGTAACGATCTGTCTGCATCGAAAACTGCCGAAGAGCAAGAACTGACTTGAGACCATCACACCGGAGCCTGCGGAGGTAGCTGGGGGCAGTTTCGAGTGAAGGAGTTTCGGATGAACGGTTGTGTTGTTAATGTGAGCGTTTGGGCAGCTGTGATATGGGGAAAATCAGCGGATTTCAGATCGTCTTTGCCGATAATGAGCGGGAAGTGTTCAATGGCGGGGACATCATTCAGGGACATGTGCGGCTGGAACTGGATGCAACCAAGCAGTTTAGAGGTATGTGGTATTTAATTTTTATCCTCTCAAGATTAAGTGAATAGTCTGGTCATAGAGCAAGGAACAGCTCTGTGGTCTGGGTATGACCATGAAGGTAGAATGACATAAAACATTATACGGGTGTCTATTTTCAAATTTCATACACATTAATATTGCACTAATGCTATGGCGATTCTATACTCGTGTGTCCGGGTATAAGGAGATATGTAGGCCTATAATTATCTGATTATATGCCTATATAATTATATGCCAGCTATAGGGTATCAGATCAGATGGCAGGCTTATACTACTTGCTGGAGAAGCAGATCAGTGGCGTAGCCACGGGGGGCCTTGGGCACATGCCCCCCCCCCCCCAAATGTTCCGTTCCCCCACGTGCCCCCACCAAAATATTGATCAGTTGTAAACTGTCGAACCCTGATAAGAAGAGCACTGTTAATACAGCGTCATGTTTATAACAAGCAAAATTTTAGGTCCGAAGTGTTTGTATTCGTTAGTTTTACACCACTGTTAATAACAAAGTAATTTGTAAAGTCCCAAGGACCTTGTTATAAAGGTGTTCGACTTTATTTTCAGTTAGCCAAAGGCTTAACTGTTTACAATTTCTGTTCTTATGTCAATCGATATGCGTTTGCGATATGTGCCCCCCACCATGCTATATTCTGATGTCCCCCCCAAACAAATGTCTGGTCCATTGCCCATCTATGGATGCTATAATACTAATCACTTGTCCTATAATTATCGTCACCTATTTATGCGCAATTAGTCCGTCATGTCCGTGTTTCATTGAGTCCAATTTTCTTGTTATACACCGGTATATACAGTGTTGTGACATAGTATTATTTGATTTCTCGGATTTTATTAAAGGAATAATCTGAATGTTAATTTGTAAAGGGAGTAAACATGAATCTTAGACACAACTCAATGAAAATGTTATACATTTACCATAGGAATATTCTTGAAAGTGTGGCAATTTCCTATAGTTCAATTTCTTTAAATACAATATACCAAGAACGGAATTGATCTTGTTTTTTACAGAAATAATAATGTAGACAAACAAGACTGGCAAATTGAAGGGGCTTGATAAGGCACCCCACCCCACCACACCCTAAATTTAATCTAGGTCACAGGATGTTATGACAGGAAGCTTTTCGCCGTGTTATGCACGGGGACATCACAATGTTTGGACTTCGTCCGTAACAGTCTAACAGAGCTATGATATTCGTCTATAGTCAACACCGTCTAAATTCTAAAGAAAAAAACCGATTAATAGTTGTCATAGACCAACCAGCACAATGTACAAGAGATTCAGAAATGACCTTTCGTGATGCGTTTGTAAATATATTTTGAAAAGCTTCCGTCCATCTGAAGCCCTCTTCTTCTTCTTTTTAAATTAAAACAAACTGGAGGCCCTGGCTCCTGGGTTGACGTGCAACTGACCCCGAGGCCCTTGTGGGTCTTCACGGCGCGTTTCACGGTCAATTTACAACAAAAATAATACTCATGTCGCGCTGTTTTCGCAGACCTTGATTAGGTGCCAGCGATTGATATGAAGATTGATGACCAGCAAAATTTTCACGTGTGTTTTCAAGTTAAGATCTTCACATTAATAAAGAGACTAATATTTTATTTGCAGTAGGCCTATATTATGTATAGAACTACAAATGAAGATAATTAATACATCCATGGAGGGGTAAACCGTGATATTGAAAGCCCTTCGTAGCTCCTGATTAATTAGCCCCTAATTCCAGACTTGGCTTGATCATTGATTGATGTTTGTCTCTTCGTTTTAGTTGTCGACCTTTATTCCGAAAGATATTTTTGACTGCAACACGTCATCTAACGAAAACACGTTCAGTCACGGAATAATACTACTTGTACACATATTGAATTTAGGAAATTCACTGCCGGAAATAATTCAGTCGGATCTGTTTTGCGTAAGAGGTTCAAAAGCAACCACACTTTACGAGCCTTTTTGAGAGGGTTTCACGTGACCCTCTGGAAACGGGTTGCAGACGCTCAATCTGCAAAAAGGTTCCTTTTTTCCGTTTAGATCATACATTCAACTTGACATTCGTAAGGAGAGAAAAATAATTCGAATTTGTGTTAAAACAATGTATGGCGAGAGCAAATTTAGGCTACCATAACGGTTTTAATGTCCGCCCTAAGCTTGTCTAATTTATTTGATCCGTCCTTGTCATATTTCCGAATTCTTTTGTTTTTAATTGTCAGCAACTAAATACCTTCTTAATATCCAAAGCCTTCACGGGTCACAGACGTCCAAGGCCTACAATCCCCCCTTCCCCAAGATTACGAGAGAGTTATATGAGCCTAGGAGCATCAACGCTCTTAAATATGCAATGCACGAAGATAAAGCGGCGGAGTATTCGCTTTAGCAAGTCGATATACACTATATAATTTAACGACAAGTTAGCTGCGACTTTGGATGCTCCAGTGACCGTGCCGACACGGTCGCCATAATAATAATACAAAAAAAAACCGCGGGAAAAGGTCGTGACATATTGACTGCAGACCTCTTTACACCTGACTTGGAAATCATGACCAAGTTGGGTTGGTCGATGCGTCACATTGACTGCATTCGCGATGCAGCAATACCGTGAATGGTGTAGCTGAAAGGATTTCAGATGACAACTTCCCTGATTGCAACATTTCTCTCTTTATTTGGAAAGTCATGTACATGTATTTAGAAATTATCCGTCGAATTAATCGTTGCCATCTCAATCGTTCTTTTATGAAACGCATGCCCTGTCATTGTCATATGAAATTTTGACTCATAAAATATGGTCTCTTTCACCTTATATATGAATTCTAACCAACCGTCACACATGACATGTCTATGTCTTCATTATCTTAACTTAGACATGCGCAATACAACCAAAGATTTCGTATTCCATATGCCCAAATTTCACAGTGCACCGTCAGTTATTTTCAGTGGTCCTAAGCCATCGTCCTAAGAGACGGGGGATTTTGTGGAGATTGTGGTGGAATTATGTTAAAGTGTAAGAGAGGTATAAAAGCCAGCACACCATTAAAAAGGGCAACACGGGATAAAGCCGTTCTACAGGACGAGTGAAATAAGGAAGCCCAAATGGCAGGACCAATTATTGAAGTTAATGAAGTTTTGCATATATCACTTTCGAAATCTTGGATATGAAAGCCCAATTAATAAGCTTTCTTTTAGTACAAGAATCATTCAAATCACGTACTTTTCAAGTTTCGGAATCAGTCTTAAACACAAAAAGGTAAGTGTTTTGTTTTCAGCAAAACGAAAACAATTCACACACATCCCTATGTTAATTTTTTTCTCGTTTTGCTGAAGAACACTTACCTATTTTGTGTTCCGTGGACAGAAGTTTAAAACGGTGTTTGTGTTAACAATTCCGTAACTTGAAAAGTACACGAGTGGTTTGAATGAGTCTTTGCACTACAAGAAAACATATTAATTGGGCTTTCATATCCAAGATTTTAAAAGTGATACATGCAGATCTTCATAGAAAAAATGGTCCTGATATTTGGGTTTACTTTTTTGTTTTACTCACCCTGTACAGTGTCTACACTCTTAATTATGCAGCATCAATTTCTGCACGGCACACATAAAGTGTAGCGGAGTATATATTTACATTCTAGACAAAGCCTGCATTTGTTTTGTATCCACGGACATACGGACTAATACGTCAAAGCAATTTGTGCTATTTAACGATCCGAGCGAGGCAAATAGTCCAAGGTTGAAATGTCAACGGCGCTGAAATAAGCCATTGAATGCGGCGTGCGAGACGGATATGCATGGTCGTTATTCAGTCTAAATTGAAATTTTACGACGTCGTCTGTTTTTTAATTTATGGTCAAATTATGCACGTAGTCGGCTCGAAAATATTGAGGCAGACTGGATTTGACTGCAGGACATAGATTGGTAGTGTAGTAAACAAATACTTGCAGTTATATGAAATCATGACTGCTTTGTAACAGAAAATAATACATAGGCCTAGAAAGAGAAGAAATTACATTAAAAAAACAAATTCGTTAGAAGTTATTTTTGAGAGCATTTTCATCATGTTTTTTCATACGAAATTTCACCACGACATTAAAAGTCTTGCATGACGAATCTGTAACTAAAACAAAGTAGACAAAATTTAATTCCTTATTTCAGCAATCAGAGCCTATAGTGAAATTGGTTGAATAGCTTCTTATTAGCACGTTTAGACAATTTTAATGTCAATATTGACACGCTCCGAAAGATTACCGATTGACGTACAAGCGAAATGAAATGCAAACAAATCGTGGAAACGTATACTGCAAACAGCTCTTGGTTATCTTTTTGGTACCACGATATATAGTCCTGTCATGGAATCGATATCAACTTCTAAATGCACAGGGTGAGTCAAAAAGTGAGTGACCGAATTATAAAAAAAATAATACTTAAAAAAATATGTGGCTCGCTCCTTTACATAAAAACAACATAGGCCCTATAACGTACATGTTATTGACAATAGTGTAACTCTGAACATTACGCGTAATTTGCATACTCTATTCCCAAGTTATGTCGATTTTACTAAAAACGATCACAATATTCAGCTGTCCAACACTGATCATTTACCGTTCTACAAACTGATGAATACCCATAAATTACACAATGAAACATGGACGTTTTGCCACCTCCATGAATAAACAAGAACTTGCAAAGGAAAGCAGACAACACTCACCACCAGTATTTCAAAAAACAAGAGTTGACCGTCTTGTTCCTTATATTCAAAACACAAAATATGACAAGAATAACAAAGTTTCAGTCTTGGCTCAAATGATTAATATCTCATTTGTATTTGAATGCCCGTGTGTAATCTGTAATTCCCACTCAGCTTAATAGCTTCCTATGACATTCCAAGGACAGCTATAAAAATTGGTCAATTTAGTAAAACATGCATAACTTCTGATAGAATGGATCAATTTCAGGTAAGTAGGTAAGGTTTTTTAGGTGAGTAGGAGAACATACTTGTTCTTCATTGGTGTATTAAATTTGACTGCTTTTGAAGAAGAAAAAACATGAATCCAGGTCACTTTCTCTTTGTACATGACATTTTTACAAGAACAACAATCCTCCATAATTCCTTTCAAAAGTTCTACATCTGTTCTGAACATCTCAGCTATAATTCGACTGCATTAAAAAAAGCATCCGAAAGTACACCGGCAACTGAAACATCCCAGCAGGTTTTTTTTATTTGGGTAAAAAGTGACCGATAATCTCGATCTGTATCGTAACGGCGATTAACGTCGGTATGCCATTTTGTTTTATCTCTAGTTTATGAACGGCAAATGGAATGCCATGGATGATGATGCCTCGGCAAAAACAACACTTGTCACGGCTTTAATTGCTCGAGAGTGAGAAGACACACGCCAAAAGTGCATCTTGCATTACGCGGTGATCCCCGTACACATTCCAGCCTGATACCTTTTAATGATATCATCACATCTTATGGGTGACACGGAAAGCGTTTACTCGCAACAACACTGATAATAATAGCGGTCCATTAATTGCGAAGCTTTTAAGCTTCACGTTGGAGTTTGATATAAGGTTTACTTCAAATGTATCCGAGCTAAAATGGTCAACGTCTAGCTCGTGATCCGCATCGCAAGCTTGTAACTTTTGTGGTGTAATTGATAGTAATTGCCTTATACAGTCCTCAAATAAACTTTACTCGATTCGAGTGAAAATTTACTATGATCCGACTGAAACTGTGGAAAAACTGATTTCGAGTTGCAATTATTCAATTCATTATTCTATTCCGTCGAATTGATCGAGTTTTCACTTCGAGTTTCCACTGAAGTGATTTTTTTTTAAAAGTATTTCGATCTAAAATTACATTATTTTCGCTCTAAATTGCCTTTGGAATTACCGAGTAAATTTTGTAAAAATTATATCTAAAAGTAATTGTCTCCAGGTGACGCACACACAAGTAGAAACGACCGTTGTCGAAAAGTCGAAAAGACCTTTCAGTTCCATAATTTTATCTCATTTAGTACATGGTATTTTCGAAAATCAGTATCGACATCAATATAAAGAAATGGTTGAAGAATACACATAAATGTCATTAATTGACATGTCTTTTCCATCCAAGACATAAAATAAAAAGATCAGTAACAAAATAATACTCAATATTTGCTTGAAATGAAAATAAGAAACGCAACTACTCTTCGTGTAGCGACTTCCCTAAAACGAAAGTAGACATGTCCCTTTCATTCAGGCATCTTGAGTATGCAGCATGCATGGTATATATGTTATGTATAATGTACATGTACAAGTATAGCTCGGCTACGATATAATGTGTTAAACATCGGAAGATACAAATAATCGAATGCCCTATAAAACAACACACCTAGAAGTAAATGAGCATTGTATTTATGAAAATGTTCTCTTTTTTGAGATACATTTTGGAAAAGTAATTTGTTTCAGCAACATTTTCACAGACTATACATACTGCTACATTGGCTTTGCCACATAGCTTTTGTAGGCATTGCAGATGTGCACTATCATGTCTTTTATCATGGCGCAGCTAGCAGTGGAATTTAGAAACAATAAACACTAGATTGAACATTGATTTGACCTGTATGTATACTGGCTACATTTTATTGTTGAATCGAGATGGACCGAAAGAATAATGATATGCATGCGTGTTTGACATTCTATGATCGTGATTTTCCAACCGGAGGTTCGATAATTGGTTTTTTTTCGTTGGGCCAAAGAGTTGTGGTACAAACAGAAGATTAAAAAAACATTATGTGGCGTGACTGTTGAACGCGGAGCTGTATTCTGTGCTGTACATCATATACCATCTTGCTGTATAATCATGAAGTTGTATACGGTGTGAGTCACAACGAAAGTGACCAAATTAGAAAAAATATTCCCCCTGGTAGTTCTTCAGGACTACCCTGCTAAATCTAACAGAGTCCAACCGAAGTTTCCTGTTCAATCCACTGTGCCTTATTTTCAGTTGTCTGCTGGATCCAACGGAGTCCAACTGGGCGTTATAATGCGGTTCAGTTGCCTGCTGAATCCAACATTTTGCAATCGGGAATGTTTACACCAGGGGTTTACTGCTCAATCCAACAGGCTCCAGCGGGTATATGATATACTTGGGTCCTGTTGGATTCAGCAGGGTTAAGGTTAAATGATCTGTGGCTCGCTCCATTTAGTAAGAATAACATAGGAATAAAGTACATGGTTTTAACCAAAAGTGTGAAGGTTTCACGTCGGCCTAATTCACAAGTTGTTTCTATTTTAACAGAAAAATCATAAGATTCAGGTGCCAACCGCTGATCATTTACCGGTACGCATTGAGGAATGCCCTTTAAATACAATGAACGAAAACTCGCAAAAGAGAATACTCATTTCAGGAAAAAGACATAATTTATTCCTCATATATACAAATTACAAAAACTGACAGTAAAAAAAATAGTAGTGTTTCAGCCATGACTCAAATTAAATGTCAAAATTGGTTCTATTAGTAAAACGTGCATAAGTTGTGATATCAAGGATCAATTTCAGTATTGTAGCAGATGAGTGGGAGAACACGCTCGTTGAATACGTGCCTCATTGGTGTATCAAATTTAATGTATTTTAAGGGGAAACATAAGTAATTCCCGTCGCTTTCGTTTTGACTTACACTGTAGAAATGACGGTTGCGAATAGCCCAATGGGCTCAGGGCCCAATTTCATAGAGCTGCTTAAGCAGAAAATTTGCTTAAGCACGAAAAAAACATTGCTTAGTAATATTAGGTTACCGGCCAAAACTCCATGTGATGTACATTGCTTGTGACTGGTATTTAGCTGTTGTTTACTTAGCATAACAATCGCATGGAGTTTTGGCCGGTAACCTGATTTTATTAAGCAAGACGTTTTTGTGCTTAAGCAAGTTTTGTGCTTAAGCAGCTCTATGAAATTGGCCCCAGATGTTCAAGTCCATTATTTTCAAGGTCGGGGGGATAAGGGCGTCGCGGTCGACACGTACAGAGACGAACGGCATTGAGAAGTGAAAGGAATTTTGCAATATAAACCAACATTGTAACAGATATAAATAAATAATGCTGCTGAAGGCGCTACTCATTATTACCCTGCTCAATGGGCCCATAAAATATTCCAGAAACCATCTGAGCTCCCTATGGATTACAGCTCGACTGCCATTGTGGCGCAAAGAAGCTAACCTCAGTCACAGTAAACTTTCCTCAACGGCAACCATTTTATTTAGTCTTAGGATGAGACATTGACGTGCAGAGCCACACCACGAACGCCTGATATATCCGAGCATGCAAATTGTATGCGATTCCGCGCACCAGCCAATCGGAGTCGACTTTAGAAGTTGTGACGTCAGTTCGATCAGAAATGTGGACTAAGCTGTTGGTTAGTCAATTTGGCCGCTATATGTTTTTATCTGGAGGTCAGTCTTGTTTTTCACAATTAATCGCCGAATCTGCGCGAATATCATACGCGGCTATTCCATAGACTACCATTTACTCCTGGGTATATATGGAGAACCAGTTTTATAGGGACTAAGTGTCTTGCGTAAGGACACACGCATGGCGACCTATCATGTTGGACTCGAAGCCCATACCTTCACAATTACCCACAGATTTTTAATTCCACGCTCCAGACCACGAAGCTATAGACCTTTTTCATGCTGCCACCATTTCAGTCATGTTCCCTGTATACTTCTGAATGATAATGTTTTTGTGCAAAAAGGAACCAGGCTCAGTCTTTCCTTCCACCTTCGCTTTGGTTACGTTGATTTGAATGGGGGAAAAAATCAAGATGGCCGCAACATGATAATGGTCTTTAATATTAAGCTACGTCACTCCAGCAAAACGTAAGCGTTAAAGTCCGGGGGAAGGACTTTTTTCAAGTAGTCCAATTGAAGGGCGTCCACCCATCCAACCCCACCCGTAAATCACTTTATTTCGAAAAACCTTAGCATATGAAAAAAATGTTGATAGTGTTATTGTTCACAGCAGTCAACGGCGGATCCTTAACCAAACTCTTAGGGAACTAGGTCTAAATTACAATTTACAACTGGCGGCCGTTGTAGTTTCGAAAAATAAGGGGGGCCTTTTAATGGCAGAAGGCGCCCCTCCTCCCCCCCCCCCCCCCGTTTCTGCCCTCTAATATTCTAAAAGGTGGAAATAAAGTAATCCTAAAATAAATATAAATAGGGGAGTCAGGTTGGCGTAGCGTGACTTTCCTCGCTTCCACCGCATGTGACCCGGGTTCGAATCCCGCCTGGGACAATATGACGGGATTAGGTTTTCAATCCCTGCCTGATTCTGTAGGTTTTCCCCAGAATATTCTTCTGGGCTTTTCTTCCCACCTCTAAAACTGTAACTTCTTCTCACTGTCTCCTCTCCACAGGTTTCTTCGGGCTTGCGAGCTACAGTGCCTAGGGCGCTTTTGAGGAATCCTTGGTTTCATTACCAGAAATGATAAATGATAAAAATAATAATAATAATAATTTCTTGTTGACGTCCTGCAGGGATATACATGCACTGGAAAGGCCGAGCCGTCGTGACGTGGACTGAGATCGAGTCCAGAGGCAAATCAAAAGTCACCGTCCTGTATGTGGCAGGGGAAGATTACTTCGACCAGTACATCACAATCATGGGGAAAGGTACACAAAAAGAAGGGGAGGGGTTTTTCTTAGAGACTTGCTTCTTTAATTGCCTGACTTCACTGTTCGTAAATTTGTGGTGTTATAATTACTAACAGGTCTAATAGGGCGACGGTTTGTTATTAAATGTGCTCTAATAGGGCGACATACCTTATTAGGGCAACACATAATGTGTCGCCCTATTATGAAAACCGCCATTTTGACCCATTTTGACAAGGGTTAGGGCTAGGGGCTAGTGTTAAGGGATGGGGGATAGGGTTAGGGCTAGGGTAAGGGCTAGGGTAAATTTTGTGCACATGTCTATGGAAGTGTCGCCCTATTGTGGTCATAATTATTATCTAATTATATACAACTTGTATTGAGCAGCCGTCTTGTAGATTTGTTTTTAAATTCAGTATCCACGGTGTGTTCTGGCTGTTTGTAACTTGTGATGCCGTAATTTTGATAATTCCTATTTTTAATTTGGCTTTTTTGTTCCCGCCAAATTGAGGACTATGCCTAATTTTAAGCGGGTTTATGTTTCCAAGCCACCCTTTATGCTTAAAGTTTATGAGTGAATCAGAGAATTATAGGTTTAAACTTTTAGACTGCTGCAGCTTCGGCAAGTGCGCACTTTTATTTTTATCTTCTGTTTGACTTATGCAGATTTTATCAGCTGTATAATATGATCTCAAAATCCTAAGCTGTCAAAAATATTCACAGAATTGCGTCCTCATCCGCTGAAAAATTGTCAATTTCATAAAATACTTTTATATGGGCCTAGTGCACGAGTTAGCCATTTAGCCATTTTTGTCGAGTTCCTTGAATGCATTTCATAAATTGTTAACTGTTGAATGGGATGGCACCAGACTAAATTATGCAGCCTTGTTTTACTGTCATTTTAATTACAAATTTTAAATTCTTCATTTGAAGCAGACTTGAATTAATTAGTAATTTACTTGCTTTCTTTTCTCTTCGCAAGTTCTTCCAAAAATGAAGAGTTTACCTCGCTTTCAATTCAATATGGCCGACTCGTGCGCGAGGCCCATTTTAAATTCCCAATTTTATTTTCTCAGACAGAACAGATAATGACGACCATCGGTTGGAGTTACCAGCCGGCACGCATTGTCTCCCCTTCAAGTTCAAGCTACCCAACAGGCCGCTGCCATGTTCGTTCGAGGGAACCCTGGGATACGTGCGGTTCTTCACGCGCGCTGTCATCGACCGACCCTGGACGTTCGATCACGTGACCAAGAGAGCTTTCACGATCTCCGGAATACCTTATGACCTGAACAAAGTACAGAACCCTCTGGTAAGGCTTATAATTATATAAAGTAAACAAGAATTTGCCCCCCCCCCAAAAAAAAAAAACCCGAACGTAATTTATTTATTTATTTTTAAGTGACGTTGCAATAAAGGCAGGCAGTGCGTACACCAGCCTCTTTTTCTCAACAAAATTTGGTTAAAGTGGTCGGAAATTGCCTCAGATCGCACCACAGACCATCGAGAATCCCAAAAATTTGTCGGGGCCCTTGAGCGGGCCCCGAACCCCACGACGTATTTTTGGATACACTATTGTGTTCTGGTTCCGCCCTTGAATGCATCCAGATAATTTCGGAGAAAAAAACCCAGTTACTATACTATATTTTATTTACATTGGGCCAAACTATATTTAATTTTCAATGTAGTAAGTTGATTGTGTGGAAAATAATGGAGCTTACGTTTTATAAACAAAGTTAAGGACAAGAAAAGCCTCTCTGTTGAAAGAATATGCTGTCAGGCCTTTCCATCATGTCAAAGGACTTTCTGATTTTTTTTTTCAAGAGGGCACAAGTTTGAAAGGGAACGTTTTATGGGCATTTTAATTTCTCGCAACAATTCTTTGTAATCAATTAGATGGAACAATCTTAATGTGTGCATTTTCTGCAGGTTTGTCAGTAATTAATGCTATTTATTCAAATTTTTAGGCAGTTTCGTTTTTGGTATTGTAATTGGGTGGCAATTGCTCTTTTCCTTAATGGTTTGAACTGCCTTCCAAATTATTACGTTAGTTAAAATTCTTATTAAATACTGTTACGATCCGAAAATCTCCAAACTATCTGTGAATGTGAATTGCTCAGAAAGACTGAATGTATCAGATGCAACAAAGAAATCAAACAAGATCAAAATGTGTAATACATTTTTGTTACATGTACATAACATTAAATTTTATCAAACATGATGATATACACCATTAATGAATACCTAAGACAGTTAATTCCTATTGGTTGAGCCCGTCACGTGGCCGGTCTTGAAAGGTTGATTAAACACCGGCTGGCTGGTCTTAAACACCTTTCCCAGTATATCACATGAAATGGACTGCTATGAAATCTGGTATTTTTTGCCCTTCTATTGCCTGAAGTTCACAGTCCTCACTTAATAGGCATGCGCAATACTACCTATGCGTCCATACTTCATAGTCCTAAATTCCAGGCATGCAAGTTTTCGACCTCTTTTTTTTTTTTTTTTTTTTTTTTTTTTACTTCCCTATGTGTGTCATTGAAAATAGAAAAATACAGCAACTGTACAAAGTCGTGGAGTTATTTGAATTTCCTCTCTTTTTGTGACTTCTCAGCTGCATGCACCACATGCGCGCCAATCTCCATATAAAGAGTTGCTATACGACTTTTTGGGAGAGAGGTGTTTCTAAATAACACGAAATAAAATTGTTGCACAGAATCGTTGCCAATAGTGTACCTTTTGAGTCTTGTTTTGACTTTTTGACCGAAAATGTATTTATGAATGGGAATAAATATGTGCTAGGCCGGTATTAAACAAGTCCGTTTAGGACTGGATGGGGCCAGGTTGCCAAATATCCCTCGCCTTCGGCTCGGGGTATAATCAGCGTCCATTCCCCCAGCCAACAAAGGACTTAATATTGTTTAAAACCGGCCAAGCACATATTATTTATTCCCTTACTATAACCAATTCTTATCAAGTCAATGTACTACGATGAACTATTGTAATATTGATCTTTTAAAGGCACCGATATATAATGAAGACGAAAAGACTGTATGTTGCCTGTGTTGTGCAACTGGACCAATCTCCGTCAGTGCAAGTACCGACAAACGCGCCTATCTCCCCGGCGAAACCGTCTACATTTCTGCGACGTTGGAAAACAGGAGCAATCGAAGCGTCCACTCGCTTGAAGCCGAACTAATTCAGGTAAAAGCGCTTCCACTTTTACCGCAAGAATCAAACAGCCTCTCCAACAAAATGAGGGTTTTTTTTTTAATTTATAATTCAACAAGAAAGTAACAGTAAATGCACCGTATACTAGGTCTACTGCTTGCTTGCCCGTTTAAAAACATTGCTGCAATGCAAACAATCTATGGGCCTTATGGGTGCAACGAAGTAAATAGGCCAAACATCCGTCTTCCGAGCTCATGAATAATTGTTATACATTAAACATTTTATACTGGGGTGCACACCAGTGATAATTTCCTATACTTCAAAATTCTTTTTAAAAATACTCAAAACTCTCACAGGTGTTCGGGCTGTACAGAAAAATGATGATCAAAACGTCGCCTTTCATTTTCTTTTCATTTTTTGATGGGTGGACCATCGACTTTTCGAGAAATTATCACCGAAAGAAGACCAACCCTACAGCCGATGATGTTTCCCAAACTGGAAAAGTAGTCATGTTGAAAAAGGATCCCTCCACAATATGGCTAAATAGCGCCACTTTCGGACCCGGCCAATTGCATCCAAAATGCTCGGAAGTGGAAGCCCCAAGTCCAGGCCAGAGGTGCAGTGCCATATCTCTTCAATTCCCCAATTCCATGGCTCTCGATCAGAACTCTCTAATACAGAATAATTTGAGTGTATGTGCACTTGTCCTATCCTTACTTTTAAATAGGAATATGTAGTTGGCTATTTATTTTTTTCTTTTCTTTTTAAAATTCATACATTTGCAGTATATTTTGCAAAATATTATTTTGTCAATATAATTGTCATTTTATTTGTTTTTAACAAAATTGCAATATGTAGAAAGGGTTATGTCTCCTTTGGACACAATTCTGTGTCAGCAAAATATAGTCGAGAAAATTGAAGAGTCCATCCGCCATATTGTGGAAACCCTTCATTTTGGGGATAAAAGGGGACAAAATGCCCGCCTCTTTCATTGTTTCTAAAAGGCCGGACGAGAAACTACTTTTTTAGTACTCGGCTATATAACCAAAACAAACATTATTGGATTCGTCAATCCACAAATTGCTATTCGATTCAGCGGTGGCCGCATCCTTCAACACACAACACTTGCGGTTTGGGTCTAGGGGCTGTCTGAATGTAAAACTGATCTTAGTATATTCGAGCGGTATTATTAACGTAAACGGGATACACATCTTCACTTGGCATTTAACTCAAACAGGTGTGTGTGGGGGCGTTTGTGTCGAGGAGGTAGGCCAAGCAATTACGTTTTAGATTGAGACTTGCTTTCGACGATAATGTGCTGGAAGTTTCGAAGAAAACATCTTTTTTTTCCAAAACGACTGGCAGACGAAAAAGAATATTTCAATGAGGTCTTGGCTACGGTGTCATCGCTGTCTTTTTATACCCTAGACCTATTACTTTCGTTTGTACACGTTCAGCGCCATTTGTATAGGATTTATGCACGAGTCGGCCATATTAAATTGAAAGCGAGGTAAACTCTTCATTTTTGGAACTTGCGAACAGATATGAAAGCAATGAAATAAAGTTTATTAATACCAGTCTGCTGTGATGAATAATTTTAAAATTTGTGATTAAACATACCCTAATGTTTTAAACATACCATAATGTTTACAAGCTACACAAATGAAAGTGAGGCTTGGAATGCATAAATAGTCTGGCACCATCCCATTCAACAGTTTACAATTTAAAAAATACATTCATGAAACTAAATCAAAAATGGCTTCCTCATGAATAAGGTCTATAGTTGCAGACCAGTAAATCGGTCCGAAATTGCCTACGCCGGCCAAATCACGATTTGCATGGCCTCAAAATCTTCAGTATTCGAGCATGCTGTGGGCCATGAACTTGAGGGTTTGTAAAAAATATGGGTGGAAGCCGTGCAAAGGACTGTGAGCTTGTAGTTCCGTTCAATTTGAATGAAATTGGGGCCCTTAAAGCGCTCTGTTTTGCAATGGAGTGTAGGCATCGTTTTTCAAAATGGTGATGGGCTTCAGGACTATTTTCAGAGGTGATCATCTTCGGATGGAAATTTCTCCTAAAAGTCATCAGTTGACCCCCCAAAAATTGAAAAGAAAATGAAAGATGATGAAATAAGCTTTAATTTGGTGTGTCTCGAACACCTTGGAGAGTTGTGAGTATTTTTCCCGAATTTTGAAGTGGGAGCATTTACCATTGGGGTCTATGGAAGTTTATTTACTGGTCTGCAACCTATAATTTCAAAATGGCGCCTTCCATCGTTTGATGTCAAATGTGTGCGCCTGCGCTTTACATTCCACGACAGTGTTTTTTTAGGGGGCGGGACCTGGGGGGGGGGGGGCAGCGTTTCAAAAGGGGTCACCAATGGCGGTTCCGCAACAAATGCGCCCAAAATCTGAATGGGGCCGATGGACCGTCGTCCGATCACAGCAATTTGGAGCGAACAGGGGGGGGGGGGGGTGTAATTTGGGGTTGAAAGGAGCAAAAACTCAATTAACTCCCGTTGGGGGCGCCCTACAGCAAGGCAGCCGCAAACAGAGGGCTTGTTTTTAGGCCAGAAATTGCAGTCAGAGATTTTTTTTTCTCGCAATTTTTTGTTGTACAAGTGGTTTGGGGGAATTTTTCAAAACCTCGCTTCTTTATAGGTGGCAGACCAGTAAATCGATCCGAAATTGCCTACGCCGGCCAAATCACGATTTGCATGGCCTCAAAATCTTCAGTATATGAGCATGCTGTGGGCCATGAACTTGAGGGTTTGTAAAAAATATGGGTGGAAGCCGTGCACAGGACTGTGAGCTTGTAGTTCCGTTCAATTTGAATAAAATTGGGGCCCTTAAAGCGCTCTATTTTGCAATGGAGTGTAGCCATCGTTTTTCAAAATGGCGATGGGCTTCAGGACTGTATTCAGGGGTAATCATCTTCAGATGGAAATTTCTCCTAAAAGTCATCAGTTGACCCCCCAAAATTGAAAAGAAAATGAAAGATTTTGAAATAAACTTTAATTTGGTGTGTGTCTCGATTACCTTGGAGAGTTGTGAGTATTTTCCCCGAATTTTGAAGTGGGGGCATTTACCATTGGGGTCTATGGAAGTTTATTTACTGGTCTGCAACCTATATATAATTTCAAAATGGCGCCTTCCATCGTTTGTTGTCAAATGTGTGCGCCCGCGCCTTACATTCCATGACAGTTGTTTTTTCAGGGGGCGGGACCTGGGGGGGGGGCAGCGTTTCAAAAGGGGTCACCAATGGCGGTTCCGCAACAAATGCGCCCAAATCTGAATGGGGCCGATGGACCGTCGTCCGATCACAGCAATTTCGAGCGAACAAGGGGGGGGGGTGTAATTTGGGGTTGAAAGGAGCAAAAACTCAATTAACTCCCCGTTGGGGGCGCCCTACAGCAAGGCAGTCGCAAACAGGGGGCTTGTTTTCAGGCCAGAAATCGCAGTCAGAGATTTTTTTTCTCGCAATTTTTTGTTGAAATATGAGTCAGCCATCCTTGCTCGTGCCGTACAAGTGGTCTGGGGAATTTTTTTCAAAACCTCGCTTCTTTATAGGTTGCAGACCAGTAAATCGGTCCGAAATTGCCTACGCCGGCCAAATCACGATTTGCATGGCCTCAAAATCTTCAGTATATGAGCATGCTGTGGGCCATGAACTTGAGGGTTTGTAAAAAAATTGGATAGAAGCCGTGCACAGGACTGTGAGCTTGTAGGTCCGTTCAATTTGGATGAAATTGGGGCCCTTAAAGCGCTCTATTTTGCAATGGAGTGTAGGCATCGTTTTTCAAAATGGCGATGGGCTTCAGGACTATTTTCAGGGGTGATCATCTTCGGATGGAAATTTCTCCTAAAAGTCATCAGTCGACCCCCCAAAAATTGAAAAGAAAATGAAGATGATGAAATAAGCTTTAATTTGATGTTTGTCTCGAACACCTTGGAGAGTTGTGAGTATTTTTCCCGAATTTCTGAAGTGGGAGCATTTACCATTGGGGTCTATGGAAGTTTATTTACTGGTCTGCAACCCTATGGGCTGCCACAAGGGCATCCATTTAAGACGTGGTTGGCAACTGATTTGCCATTTGCATATTAACACAAACAATATGTAAGAAGAAGACAGTTGTATTAGGCCTTTGGTAGAGTTTGTTGGTTATTTTGTCTTTTCAGTTTTGAGGCTATATGGGAAAAAATGTGTGGTTGATTTTGGAGGATGTACTGTGCTTGTCAAGGTCGTAGGCCGGACCTTGTGTTGTTTATGTTCAACCGTGCGTACATTTAGGCGTACATTATAATTGAAATCCTCCGCACTGTTCCATGATGTCACTGGCTCTGCCTCAACATATTGACAGTGATTTCTGGAGGATTTTGCAGGATTGAGGCAGTGGTCATCCCTCCAAGGGCCACATTTAAGAAATAACGGAGGATTTTGGGGGATTGAGGCTGTAAGTAAGCAATTTTTACATGGAGGCAATTGGAGGATTTTGCAGGATTGAGGTTGCATCCTAGCAAAAATGCAGGGAGTTATATTCGGAAACATGAATAGCTATCTTTATATTTTTGCGACGTTGGCTTTCCATAGTTTGCCAACCCGTGTTTGGCAAAAAGCGCCTACCAAGGGTTGGCAAAGATTTGTTGGCCCTTACGTTGTAAATAAAATAAACCCCAAATTGATGTATCTCTCGATTCATTCAATTCTTTTGCAGTCTGTCAATTACTATGCAAGGCGAGATGGCGTGGGCTCGCCCAGTTACCGGACAACCTCTCATGTTGTCACCAGCGTAGTGTCTGAGGCCTGCGGGGCCTACGCCTCCGCACACTGGGACAGAAAACCCATGATCATCCCACCGCTGCCACCATGTAATCTGGAAGGCTGCAACTTCATTGACATACGGTATTATGTTAAGGTAATACTCGCTCTGCGATCCAACTTTAATTCACGGCACTATAATAACAGAACTACAATGATAATTGTATGAGCATGTTACTGTTTGGGCGACTGTTCTTTTGTTCCTACCAGATGTTTTATACAATACAAACATTTCTGACAATTGGATAAATACTGGATTGTGTTGTGGCCCCTGTGGAATGCAAAAACAGGCCCACGTTGGGTGCGTTGTATTGTATGGCTTTGTTAAAGGATGCACACATCGATTCAGCACCTTGATAATGGTACAGCCATAACACAGTAGGAACATAGCTCTGAAAAATATGTATTATCTGAAGAAATTTACATTTCTGAAGAATTTACATTTTCGGCAAAGAACGAACGAACGAACGAACGACATGACCGAACTACATGATCAGAGGGTCAAGGGTTCGACAAGCTGATAGCCATTGACCCCCCCCCTTGCCTCTCGATCTCCACCCATGCAGGGGCATATTGAAATGGGTACCAACTTTAGCTGGGGAGTACCTGCGATGGACTGGCATCCCATCCACAGGGGAATAGAAATGTTCTCAGTTGTTTTATGCCACAAAAACCGGAGATAAACGCCGGCCTGATGGGCAATATTGCATGTACTTAAAATTTTGCAACACAACTGTGTTTTCATTACACTGTTGCAGAAATCGAACTAGTTCTACTCTACGATATGGACTACGTATACGAAACGCGAGTCTAAAACTAATATACATGTAAGTATATTTAAACACGACTCACGCACACAGTCTATTGGATGTGTTACTGTCTGTTTTCAGTTCACCGCCGATGTTGCTAGCACACCATTTGACGTGGATTTAATGCTGGAGATTGTGGTTGGCACGATACCATTAGCCGGCCACTGCTATGGAAGTCTGTCCGCCAACCAGCCAGGTTCTTCCTCAGGTATGAAAAAAAGAAGTATTTGATGTAAATTATTCACGATTAGTATATCGTTTGCCATGTGCCAAAAATCAGACATTTCCAGGGCGTAGGAGGGCGCTGTATACGACACCATTTTCGATCTTGATAGGCTACAATGGAAATGCGTTTATTGAAGCAATTTAGAACCTTTGATCCATCCAAAATGTACTCTTAGATTCTTACATAGTAATTTTTTTTTTTTTTTTTTTTTTTTTAAATATTATGCAATGTATAAACCAACATCAATAACATGGGATTCATGTCTGTTTGTTTCCTTCAAAATGGCGTCGTAACATCGCCCTCATTTTGCTGGGGGAAAAATGGCCTTTATAGCAGCATTGTGTAATGACGTCCGCCAATTATGATTGGTTGTTGTAAAGTTTAGAAGCACGTGGTCTGATGGGAAAAATACAACCTACTTGTATTTAGTTTTTTAATTCGTGGCCCCGGAGGATTTATTTGTAAAAGGGTAATAAAGTCCTTTTGCTAAGGCATTCCAGCCAGGTATTCTTAGAAACGCTCTGCACGACGTGTGATTGATGGCTGAAATCTGGCCCACAATGTAATGGCAATTTCGGTCCACAAAAGAAAAATCGCATTCCCGATCCGTTCGAAGAAGTCAACTTTCATTCCACCACTTTACCTTTTTCCAGGTCCTCCTCCTACGTACGAGGCGGCCATTGGCGGGCAACGAGAGATACGCGATGAACACGACAATGAATATGTCTTTGGGAAGCTGGTGTACACGCCGTTTTATATGTTTTACCGCTATCATAACGTCGAAGGCGGGCACCAGTCAGCAATAGAAAAGTCTACCACTGTATAAAACAAATAGGGGTCTGACTCTCAGTGAACGGGCCAGTTAGTCAGTTTGCATTGCTCTAGCGCTAAACATGACAATATGCAGTAGAAAATGGGGAGGGGTGTACATTATGTTCCCTTAGAAAATATATTTAACGTATGAAATTATCCACCTATCTGAATTATATTAACATTTTCAGTAAAATTCCTCAGGTGCAATTTTTTTCTGACTAATGAAAAGAATATAATTCGCGTATAAACTTTGTTTCGAAAACATTCAAATATCAATTCGATGGCACCTTGACGTATATCTTCCTTTTTTTTAGTTATAGAATTTAGCCCTTTTGTAAATTGTCCCGAACTATTTTAGATTTGATCCAAATTCTACAGTCTTTTATGGGAGCAATATTGAATGCGAAATACCTGATGTTTTATAAGAGAATGTCGGCGAGGATATTTCCTCGACATTATGGGACTACAATCCCGGCTAAAATGGGTGGGACACGTCCACACAATGAGGTCCCCCGCTCCCCCGGTCAATGTTGTCACCTCGCGCTTGAGCACAGAACGCGCAATGAGAGACAACATTGGCCGGGGGCGGGGGCGGGCCCAGCGAGTTTTGGCCGGGATTGTAGGATCAAAGTGAACAAGTAGACTTTTTTAAGTGTGAAGGTATTTTCATGAAAAAAGAACAAAATTTCCGAATTTTTGAATTCTTAGGGATTGCAGTGTGGACAAGATAAAAATGATTATATATTATTGAGGTCCGTTTGGGCGCTCTCTTAATCCATGGTGGCTGGTGTAATGTATTATTCATACACTGCGTGTTAACCAGCGAAGTGTAACTATCACACTCTCCTTAAAGTTTTGCTCGCCGACGGAGCGCCTAGGCTTAAGGTCGTGAAAATACTTTCATTTGGTCAGGGTACCGTGTGTAATATCTCGTGAAGTTCTTTAGCTGTAGTGAGAACTCATATAACGAAATTAATGCAATGTAGAGTTTTCGCATACCTTTGTAGGCCTTCAAGGGGATAAGTTGGACTGTTGTGCTTTGTCCTGAAGTTAGTCACCAGGCCCACCGTGGACTTATTCTTTAGTCTCCAGTGTCTCTAAGCAGTATTCTGCCTCTAATTGGTGCTGTGTTATACTCATTAGGTTATTAGCTTGGACAAGGGCGGATCCAGAACACAATTTTTTGGGGGGCCCAAAAAATTTTTGGTCCCCCAAAACAGTGGGTCAACAAAATTACGGCAAATTTTTTGGATTCTAGATGCTCTGTGGTGCGATCTGAGGCAATTTCTGACCACTTTAACCAATGTTTTTTTGAGGAAAAGATGGTGGTGTACTCATTGCCTGCCTTTATTGCGATGTCACATAAAAAAAAAAAAATTGGTTTCGTTTTTTTTTTTGGGGGGGGGGGCATGGCCCCCTTTGGCCCCCCTGGATCCGCCCTTGAGCTTGGACCAGTCTGACAGTTTGTTCACTCAAACCCACCAGCCTTAAAATTCGCTTATGACGTGTAATCTCTTATGAAGTTTCTTTGGAGGAAACGCGAGGCGTTGTGGGTAGATCACCACGATAACAACACGTCCATTCCGTGCGCATGATCAGTAAAGGGTAGAGCGGACATCCGGGATTGTTTTTTAACATTGGCTTATCTAGCTCCCAGACCCATTGTCTTGAAACTCAACGGTTCTTGTGTCTGGTGTGCTGAACGGCAACTCGTCGCAACCGGTGAAAACTGGTGTGCAAATGAATAAATATTTTCACTGGCTCCCGCCCACACTGACGTACATTGCACATGCCAAATAATTGACCGGGTCACCAGTTCAACCAGATCTATCGAATGGGAGCTCAAAGAAATTTAGAGGTGACCAGAGTCTCTGAATGTTAAGTAGGGAACGAGCGAAATATGCCGTTTATGTTCGCAGCGAAAGAGCCGCAGCACGCCTCTAGCCGTTTGGGTAAATCTTCGGATCACAGATTCAAAATGGCGGGCGGGCCATTTTAAAGTCTGATAACGGCCAGCACGTCGATTGTCAGAATACGACGAACGGTAGGGCTAGGGGTCAACCTAATATACGTAACCTAATTATGTACGCGCGTACCAATAGGGTGCTTCGTTAAGCGCGACGCACGAGTGTGCTGGAGAAGTGAGCCATTCAAAATACAGGGGAGGTGGCACAGCCAATCGACGCATACTGCCAAGGTCTTTGCCCGGCCTCGTATACACCTGCGTTTAAGAATTCGGGTCTCCGGTCCATATGGGTAAATAGCGACCTCATGCGGCAGCAGTATTAATTCCTCAGTCGAGCAAGTTCGACGGCCTGTGCATGTTCCGCGGTTTGTCCCGTCCAATCTACCGGACTACTTGTCGAAAGTAGCAAAACGCGCCCTCTCTTGTTCGTGCACGGAGCCCAATTTGACTCTAGGGGCGCTCTTTTCCTCTTTCTATTTTCTGTTCAATATTTCACGAACTTCTGGATGGAAGCAGGATGAGGTAGACTACAACACACCCCTATACCCCCTCGATCAGTGGGTATTTCGATTCGAGTGCTCGCCGCTGTTCAGCTATTTATCAAAACTTTTGAACGCGAGCATGTCTGGACCGTTAACTTCAATCCGCACGAAGTACATAAGCACGCTTACCCAAGAAAACCTATATGCGCGTCGGATAGCCCATGTGTTCACCGCCAAACTTCGGATCAAGGCGATTAGTACGACAGATTGGTGATGGGATTATTCATTCGATGATAAAAGCATGTCATGAGAATGCCATGAGAAAGATATGTGGCCATAGGTCCATCGCAGATTTGTCCTTTGAAATAATATAGGTATAATGACAAGCAATGGCGGCCATTTTGAAAATTTTGAAAATTGATTGGTTTATTTCACCTCTATTTTGTTCAAAGGACAAATCTGTAATGGCCCTATGGTCAAATACCTTTCTTAAGACATTCTCTGACTGTGTGCCAAATTTCATAGTAAACAATCCTCCCAAATATTTCCCCTATCTGCCCCGCTAGATAGACAAGCCAATTTCGGATCGAATAGCTGTGGCAAGCTCGTGTGATAATTACACACAGCTTTTTATAGTAAGGCTATATAGGGCAACGCGGCTATGTATGTGTAGTTAATATATCTGAAATCTTCAATACCTTTGCAATAATTTTAAAAGTTGGTGTGATCATTAAACAAATTTAGTCGTATATTATATCTTCCAGTTTTGTTATTTACGGTGATATTTATTAAAAACCACCGATAAAGCAAACAAATCTTCAGCGTTGTTTGTGTCGTAATTTTACCAATTTTCGTGCTGAGTTTGTAATTTTGAATTGACTGTTTGCACGTTTAAAACAGTTTTGCTCACTGCTCTTTTGAAAGAAAAAACTAATATGATTTTTGTAAGCGCAAGATGACGTCATCATGACGTCAGTCTTAGCTGCCCTTTGTAGAATATAAAGTTTACGCCCCCGCAATAAATTTTGCAAACGGAGTCGATTGCAAAACAAAAGAGCAAGACAAAAGCTCTGTCAGTATTTAAAGACAATTACTTTGCCTACTGACATACTCTACCACCTGTAAGGAAGCCCACATATATACATCTACATAAAACAAAACAGCCTTAGTTTGTTCTGCCTTCAATAGAGGACGTTGAACAATAGAGGACAATAGGGTCCCCAATTCCCGAAGGTCCCCAATTTGGCGATCGTGTACAAAACATATGGGAGGTTTTCCTAAAAAGTTAGTGTACAAACGAACGAGGGACAGTATGGGGTCCCTGATTGCAGGCAAATACACACTTGTGTATACGTGTTCATCTTTTTAAACCGTGGACGAAAAATACCAGAAAACAAAAGAGAAGAATATCGTCCACGATTCCAAGCATACGTCCACGATTGGGGTCGTGTACAAAACCAAATGGGAGTCTTCCTAAAAAGTTAGAGTACAAGCAAAAGAGGGACAATACGTCCACGATCGACGGAACACACGTTTTTGCGCGTTATTGGGTGTATATATACAACTATATTGTATGTTTTGTCACGAATACAGGTTTTTTTAAAGGTAAATTAATCTCTACCGTGCCCACTGGCCCATCTGAGTCCATCAAACATAATGAGAAGTGACATCTGTTGTTCAATGAACTCGCCCAAATACTTCCCATCGAATCGGATCCCGCTAGGACCAACTGTTCGTACCAGGTGCATTTCGTCATTGGGAGGTTTTTTTTCGTCGAATTTTTGAGTAGAATTGTTTTGGTTAACAGACAACGTCACCAGAGACACTTTGGCATGCGGGG
Organism: Patiria miniata; assembly: GCF_015706575.1. Classification (NCBI taxonomy): domain Eukaryota; kingdom Metazoa; phylum Echinodermata; class Asteroidea; order Valvatida; family Asterinidae; genus Patiria; species Patiria miniata. Next base: position 27,809,464 of record NW_024037074.1, read on the forward strand.
AGATCTGTCCTAATTTTGAAGTGACATTTTGGCTGATATTTTGTTTGTTCGTAAAAATGTGGTCAGGAATGTATTTCTGATACAAGCAAGTGGTTCCAAGTGAACCAATTAACAAATCTGTAACACAATGTTCTACAATGTGTTTATTCACTGAAGGAAACCTATTTTTTATTTCGTCCAAATTTGTGTAGACTTCATTTTAACAGACCGTATGGCATCAGAGACACTTTGGCATGCGGGGAGATTTGTCCTAATTGTGAAGTGACATTTGGCTGACACTTTGTTTGTTTGTACAAATGTGGTCAGGAATGTTTTTCTGATTTGCACTTCAAGCAAGTGGTTCTAAAGTAAACCAAATAACAAATCTGTAACACAATGTATTACATTGTATTTGTTCACTGAAGAAAACCTATCTTTTATTTCGTCCAAATTTGTGTAGACTTCATTTTAACAGACCGTATGTCACCAGAGAGACTCTTTGGCATGGGAGGAGATGTGTCCTAATTCCTAATTTTGAAGTGACATTTGGCTGACATTTTGTTCGTTTGTAAAAATAAGCTCAGGAATGTATTTCTGATTTGCACTACAAACAAGTGGTTCATGTTTAAACCCAACCCATTAGCACCTGTCCTACAATGTATTACATTGTGTTTATTCACAGAAGGAAACCAATGTATGTTTGATCCAAATTTTGAGTAGATTGTTTTTTACAGACAGCGTCACCAGAGACACTTTGGCATGCGGGGAGATTTGTCCTGATTTTGAATAATTGAAGTGACATTTGGCTGACATTTCGTTTGTTTGTAAAAAATGTGGTCAGGAATGCATTTCTGATTTGCACTTCAAGCAAGTGGATCTTGTTCAACCAATTAGCACCTAGGTGTGATATAATCACATTGTGTTTATTCACTGAAGGAAACCGATTGTTTTTTCGTCCAAATTTGAGTAGATTTTTTTTTGTTATCGAACGTCACCATGGACTATTTGGCATGCGAGGAGATTAGTCCTAAGTTTTGAGTGACATTTGGCTGATATTTTTTTTTCTTTGTAAAAGGGTGGTCAGGAATGTATTTCTGATTTGCAAAAGTGGTTCTTGTTAAACCCCATTAGCACATGTGCTACAATATATTATATTATGTACATTTACTGAATTAATTAATACAAAAAAACATAGAGTGCTCGGGTGGTTTCGGGCGCTACATGGAGTAAAAGGCAGGTATTCAAAGTCGTTGGTAGCGTTTAGTATAGCATTTTGTTTTGTTGTCCTAAGCAATGATATGTTGCATATTGGTTGCGTTTTACTCCAATACTTTATATCTATAACTTTGGTTTAATTTCCTGAGAGGACAGTTTGACTTTTCTGGGCTAATGGTGATGAAGTTTGGTTGGGATGCTGCATTACGTTTATGGTGTAAATCAGACACACGTGAGGGAAACTCCTTTTCCAATTGAGGACATGTCATGTACCCAAGTGAGGACAGTCCTCTATTGGAAGAGGTATAGATAACCAATGAGCGGTGTCACATGAGAAAGCTCCTTTTCTGATTGAGGACACGCACCCAAGTGAGGACAGTCCTTGATTGGAAAAGGTGTAGAAAATCAATGAGATGTACAAATTAGTAAACATCTTTTCTGATTGAGGACATGCACCCAATTGTGGACAGGCCTCTTGAAAAAAAGTGTGAAAAACTAATGAGAGGGTAACACATGAGAAAACTCCTTTTCTGATTGAGGTCATGCACCCAAGTGAGAACAGTCCTCAATTGGAAAACGTGTACAAGCCAATGAGATGTAACACATGAGCAAACTCGTTTTTTTTCTAATTGAGAACCTGTGGCCATGTGAGGACAATCCTGGATTGGGAAACGCGTATAAAATCAATGAGAGGTGATCGACGCATGAGGAAACTTCCTTCCTGACTAAGGCCCTTGAGCCATGTGAGGACAGTGCTCTATTGGAAAAGGCGTGCAGAACCAATGAGATGTAATAAACGAGGAAACTTCTCTTCTGATTGGGGACCTGTAACCACTGAGGACAGTCCTCGATTGGAAAACGTGTACAAGACATTTGAGAAGTGCTGCAAACAAAAAGTATAAATACGAACAAAAGAGGACGAACAACGGGATGTCTTCGACTATCACCACACGCAAACATTATGCGTTATGAGGCAGTCGTTATGTGCCGGCCGATTAAATCTCTCTACGAAATTAAAATAAAGAATGAAAACGAGCATTCGCTTGCAAAGAATATATTTCGCGCTGTTACCTTGTTGTCTCCTAAGTTGTAACGTGTAGGACAACATTAGCCCATACGTAAAAGCCTTTCTTTCTACGCAACGATATGAAAAGGGCTCACGTCGAAGTGTATGTTGGTAGCAATTGCACTCTGTGGATAGTCGGCCAAAAGCCATACCAGTCCAGTTTTAGAAATTTGACAGCATTCCCGTTGGCATTTTGGCCCTGTATCAGATCGACAGGTCTGGAGCCCGTGGGGTAGGCCTACTTCTGGACGAAGACACGCAGACCTGGGGGTACCGCTATACCATTTCTTGAATATCACGTAGCACGCAAATTCTTGAAAGTGTATTTTGTGTCCAAATTGGGCGTTTCCGCCGTGTCGGCTGGTGGACACATGAACTGAAAAAAGAAACGCTCACCGTGAGAGTTTACCCCCGGGTGGGGATATTGTTTGCTCATATTGTTTGCAAATTCTATCGTCCAGGGCATAGCCTGGTACTAGGTTGAACCGTTTGGGGATCAACAAAATACGCGTGTCATCAAGTATCAAAATAAATTCATTTCCGAGATGTCTGCGGTTTGGCATTGTTTTGCGGTGGATAATTCTTTCTGCGGTTTGGATGAATAACTGGTTGTTGATCGTTTCGAAACACAAACCGCTGGGATATGTCTATAAATACGTCGATTAAGGTACAAACAAAATATCAAAAGAAAATCATACATCAAAATATGGATATGACTGAACAATAAGTTGCTATTTCTTATAACAATGATTTCCAGATGAAAGGAAACACGAACAAAACTTAATTACAAAAATATAATTTGTATTGATGAAGGCTGTTTCAAGATGCTTGTTTGCCGATTGGTGTAGTTTTTACTAATGTAACGTTTTACAATTGGAAGAACATCACTCATTCCTAGGAAATATGACTCATTCTGAAACGGAGACACAGACGTTTCGTTTTCGAGAAATTTCGCGTCGCCACGAAAGGAACAAAAACCATCGTCCGAAATGCACGCTGTGCGACTTCGCGGCTCGCGCCAAAATACGCCTACGCAAAGTTGAGGTTAGGAAGTGTAGGCTACTGCAGACGTATGGGGACACAACAGCGGGTGTTAATTCGCAGTGCAAGGTACCACCAAACGTTTGTCTCGAAGAGTACGTTTCAATGTCGATGTTTCCCATTACATATTGCGGATACTGCGAGGTTTTTCCAGCAGCTTTTCTATGTTGTCAGACACGGTGACTGTGCTTATGTCGAAAATTCGCTTTCACAACCACAAGTTCACTTTTACGACATTTACTTTAAAAGGGTGTGAACGAAATTTGTACGGCAGGGTTAAGTAAATTACTGATATTTCTTGTACACATTTGATGGACATTTTTAACAAACACTCTAAATGCTTAGCAACTTTTACAAGTAATTACTATTTGTATGATGCCTTCACTAAATTGTTGGTTTAAAAAAAAAGGTGGCTTTACGATAGAGGACAGACACACAAAGGAAGAACAAATGATCCTTTCAGAGTTGGGTCGTTTGTTGGAAACGGTCCTCTGTAGTAAGTTTGTGTGCTTTGTCTATGGGAGAGTGTTATATTACAGGGACAAAAGGAAACACAAAGCATTGTCCTCGGGCGTATAGAACTTCACGAAGTGTCCAGAAGGGTGCTTAAAAGTGGTCTCTAACAAACTCGTGTAGATGTATGGCTTTATGACAGACACACAAAGGAAGAACAAATAAGATCCTCTCAGTCCTCGAGCATTGTGTCTTTTGTTTGAAACGGTTCTCGGTCGCATATCCTTAGTCTGTCACGGTGGGAGAGTGTTATATTACAGGGACAAGAGGAAATACAAAGCATTGTCCTCGGGCGTATAGAAATTGTCCAGAAGTATTTGCTTATCTAACTGGTATCTAACAAACGATGTTGGTAATTTAGGCACATGCATTTGGACTTAAACAATCTGCTTTTGCTTACCGTATTATGGCTCTCCCATAAAATTGAAATGAAAAACTTTCACCGTTACAATGATAAGTCTGTGAAACTACCTGGTACGCACGAACAGCATACACATTCCATGCTATCTGGGCCTTCGGGTTTCGCCCCGGAGGTCACGTCTAAATTCCTCGGCATGCTAGCTGCGTCGACAAGTAAATTTGATCAGCCGAGGTGGTTGTGTCTGGATGTTTTCATTGCTGGAGACCAGGTGGTTGCTCTATATTATCATGACGGGTACAAGGCATTACCACTTGACGTCATCAGAAGAAAAGCTTGATGTCATTGGTTTCCGATTCAGATAGTATTTCTGTCGGTATAAGGTTAGGACCTTAATTTAAAAACGCCCAAATACGAACTTAAGGAATGTCGGAATTCCACCGGCATTATGTCGTCACTGTTTTTTTTTTCACGAGGTGACAAAACACACCTTTTATCTTCGATTTTTCTCTGATATTGCGTTTATACAATGATCTGCAACTTAATTTTAAAGCCAGAAATCGCTTGAAGTAACAGAAAAAAATTATTCAGCCGAATTAATTGCTGTTTCCGGCTCTCTTCGTTTTCGTGAAAACGAAAATTTGATTTAGAGTTTTCGTAGAAACTTACCCGCACGCAGCATGTGTTTTCCGATGCCAAAGGGACGTTTTTAACCCATCGCATGTTATACCAATATTAACAAAGACACCAGTTCACCAAAAAAAACCCCCTCTTTTTTAATGGAAATAAAGAGTTTTGTGTAATTTCTATTTACTCATACCACACAGCCAATGTGGGATCGGGCGCAACGGGCAAATACAAGTTGGCAACAAAATGTACTTTTTGGAACTTCAATTTTCCTTCTTTTAAGATTTGAAATCGAGCTTTTCGGAGGCACAGCCCACAAAATTTCGCAAGGATAAACACCCTAGTGTATAGACATTTTGCGTTGCAGGTGTGTCAGAGGGTGCTGTCTATAATTTTACTTTAGTAACAATGAATGCACCAAAGGTTCATCACTAATTCATTGCCCACTGACTCCACCTTCAATGCAAAATGTCTATTATAGAGTTTCAACTATTTTATGATTGGTACTCCCGCATGCTCCAAATACCACGTCTGTATATGCCTAACGTGCACACTCAATAACACGCCACCTAGTGATCGTGACGTCATGTGACGTCACACAACCCCGTTTTACGTATTATTGTAGAAGTCAAGAGAACAAGTCGTTCCCAATTTGGATACCTGCCAGCCAGACAGACAGGAGACTGGTCTGAAACCAGAGGCGGTACACAAGTACACAAGTTTTTTGCAACCAAGTATAGTCAATGGCCATAATGTGCTGATGCGTCAATTGGTAACGGAATAGATCTCGGACTTAACTGTTTTCCTTTAAAAAATCTTCAAAGCCATGAATGAGAACAAAAGGTTGCTTATATTGTATCGATCAGTTGGACTTGATTCAACACAATATTTATGAATGAAAATTTGGGGGAAAATGAACTGATGTAAAATTAGGGGATTCGAGCTCGCAACCTGCAGCACTTACACCACAGGATTAGCGAAGCACGCCACAGCGAAGCCAAACAATCCGCCGTGGAATATAAACTAAAGGGAGTTATGTCAAAATCATGTGACTTGTTTTATTCATTCACCTGATATGTTTCACGCGTGCATATTACGGTTATTGACTACACTTGGTTGCAGAAAAAGTATTTGCCGCCCGTTTGGGAGTGATCAACTTTGTGAGTGGTTACACCAGAAGATAATAAATTGTATTCTTTGGTGCAGCCCCTCCTTTTACAAAAGCCGCGAATCGGCGCTTTTTTGGACATCGGGCTCATTTGTTTTTCTTGATGGAAGCATGACAGCTGGGACCAAGGTGTTTGATACCTGCTTAATTATTCGGCGATAACTCCCGGAAAATGGCTCTCCACTGTTCCCTGTCCCCCATAGCAGCCGGTAGTTCTTCTTTTAGGAAGCCCGTATCTTGGCAAATGCTGTCCACATAGATTGTATTGGGTCTTCCTGTGGATCGTCTACCATGGGAGGAAGTCCCGAGCAACAGGCTGCTGACAGCAAGCTCAGGGTGCCTGTGACAGTGCCCTGCAAATCTTAGTCTCCTTGCCCTGATCTTGTCACTGATCTTGGTACCTATAAATCACATGGCTTATACCTTTTACTTGTAACGTATTGTCAGTACTTCGGGACATTTACATGTGGGTTAATTGATATTGAACTTTGAAAATCGTTTTCGAAAACTTTGTTCCGTCTTTTGCTTCGATTTCGGACTCCAGCTAAACATGGGTCCACATGTTCTGCTAGGGGAACGTGTAAAGTCCTAAGACACGAGGCCAAATTCGCATGGAGTATTTCCATTCTATTTGCATGCTAAAGGCTCATGGTACTAGCTATAGGAGTGAAGGCCGAAGCAGAAGTTTTGAAACCCCGGACCCACTGAGGCCTATTTCTGGACATACCCCCGACCACCATCGATTACGAATGATTAGGAAGAATTTGGTAAGAGTATATATAAACCTCGCATAATGGTGTAATGATAGGTAGCACCGTCCCTAGCCAACGGCAATACACCAGGATTCCACAGGTTTACTTCGGAATGAGTTTTGACAGCTATCAAAGAACTTGGTATTATATATTCAATTCCCGTGTATGCGCCCATTCAAACTAGGTCTAAGTTATCAGTTTATCTTTGAGCTGGGGCAGGATACGAAAATTAAAGGCATAGAGGATCATTTGCTTTTCGTGCATTTCGTTCTTTTCCAATAATGACATCACTCAAAATCCAAAGAAGAATGTTCAAAACCTAACCTGTAGAAGCTTCAGCTCATAAACCATGCGCAATCCAAAGTGAAAAACCATGCACAACCTTTTGATGACGAAACACGATTTCGTCGATAGCACTCTTGTCAATTGACTGATCGTTGGACATCACCGACATTGCATGATTTCTTCTTAATGACAGCAAGCCAGACCGATTAATTCCATGGGGTATTTAGTACCATGCAGTAGTCCAGTACGATCTTTAATCAAAGTATAAGCTTTTTGATAATAATTCGGTGCATAGATACTTTTGGGATGAATGCAAAAGAAATGACCCAATATGCCTTTATGCTGGGGTAGAAATGGAATTAAGTATTAAATTTCTGTTTATGCAACTGAAGCAGGCCACTACAAGACATAGGCCTATCCCTCTTCCAGACTCTTGCACATGTTCGTGTCACTGGCCTGATGCATCCAATCTTTCTTAAAGTCTTCCAGCTCGTCTCTTGGTTGTCCTCTTTTGAATTTGCTGTTTCTAAGCTTGGCTGCCATTCAGTCAGCTGCTTGTCCATCCGTTGTCATTCAATCTGGACACCTGGCCCGCCCACCTCCACATGGGTCCTTGCTATTTCACCTTTTGACAATCTCTGAGGAAGAGGTCATGGTTTACTGAAGACACAGAACCAACTCTCTAGTTTTGAGAGGCCTATACAGTAAATTGGGGGGGGGGGGGGGGGGAGTGTGGCCAAGTGGGTAGGGTCGTGACTCATGATTGGACAGTCAGGGGTTCGAACCCTGTCGTTGGCCATATGTTGTGTCCTTGGGCAACCATTTCACCCCACTTGCCCCTCTCCACCTAGGAGTATAATGGGCAGCGGCAATAGCTGATTGGGAGTAACCTGCGATAGCAGCCCTGAACCAACAATCTCGTTTAGAGATAGTATTATAAAGCCATTTCTTATCCACTTGCCTGTTTCGACACAAAGTCATGAGTATTAATGGGTACCGGCGTTATCTGGGGAGTAACGTGCAATGCACTGGAAGTCTGGCATCGCAGAACAAACCATATAGTTACTTCAGAGATAGGTCTATACAGTCACCTGGGAGAGGATGGCCAATTAAATTACAGTTCTTGACTCATGATCAGTCGTTCAGAAAATATTCTCAGTTGTTTCATATTAACGAAACGGGAGATAAACGCCGGCCTGATGGGCTATATTGGCTCGTGACAGATTTTATACTGTACAAGTTTCTTCAAATATTCTCCATCCACTTAAAAGCGCATTTTTTTTCTACTTTACTAGTTGTTCGAGTCCAAAAAAATAAGGAAAGTTCTGAAATGGGCTTCATATATTCTCTCACAGGTTTGAGAGATTCCTTCCCTAATCTGGTTACCTTACATTGTCACAACGTAGACCTGTCAGCCCCTTTACATGACATTTCTGTGCTATTATTCCGTGTACGTGACTAAAATGTGGGTTTCTGTGTTCCGCGACACTCTTCTTGTATGTCCCATAGGTCATGGAATATATATTACCCATTAAACAGCTGTCCTGTATGTGCTCGTGCCAGTTGTGAATGCATTCACACCGTTTTCTCTTTTTCTGTTGGGCAAATTCCGATGAGTTAAAATTGTTCGACTCGCTAACCTCCCGTCTATATTAAGTCTACGCCCTCTGGTGTTGCTACGTGTCAGCACTTTATTTGCACTATTTGCGATTTCAGTTCGCCCACATTCTTTTAGAGGTATAACCTGATGAACCAAATGACACAAACAAACAAAACCATCATTTATTGGGTCATCAGAAATAATTTCCTGGCGATGACTATAGAGCAGGCTAGTCGAAACGTCGAGACCAAAGACAAGTTAGCACTTAAAGCAGGACGTACTGTAAATCAGAAAACTACTTAGCGAAGTTGATAATAAGCAGGACAAGTTCTTTTCAGAACTAAATATCTACTGAGCAGTTATTATTTGCATGCTGTTACAGCAAACCGAAACGATACAGAAATAATGTGTAACCTGTTTCCCCTGCACATAATGCAATTATGTAATTACTGCACATTACACTTGTTGGATGTGTTTTGCAAACAGGGCGGAAGCTCAAGTTGCTCTTATTACAAATTCCAATCACTCCGGTAAACTTGAAATAAAAATTGCATGGAGTACTGTCTGAAATTGATTCCGATGAAGTCTCGATTCGCTGTGCGACACAGCAAAGGTAAGACATATTTTGTTCTCGCCACATCACGACCGTCTCTAGACACTAGACATCCGAAAACAGACAGACGTGGCGGGGAATACTTTCCATTCCGCAAATTGCTCCTAAATTGGCTGTTTGGCAAATTGTAGTATTTTTCCCGAATAGTTTTGCTGGAAGTTTTTTTTTTGGTTGTTGACGACCCATGCTAAGTAGCAGTATCGTTTATCTTCGCCTTCAGCCCTTCAGGGGCGCCCTGCCGCGCTGGTATGCCTTCGGATGCCAGGATACGCAGGCCCCGAGTCCCGTTGCGTCTTCAGCCCCAACCCGATTACATCCACCCCGTGGGTAGCATCTCAGCTTGCCCCTCGCTCTCTGACCCCGACGACTTGATATATATTTAGCTGGCAGGAAGACTGCCGATCAGTCAGTTTGTCGAGGAACGTCAAAGGCTTCACATCTTCTTGACAGCTCTCTCACTTGCAGTTTCGAGACTGATTTCTTGGCTAGTTTCTTTTGGACCAACGTGCGTTCTTGCTTTTTTTGTTTTACTTCGGATATCTTATAAAACATCATTTTACGACTTCGGCGTGGACTTCCAAGAGTTTCTGTGACCATCAAGGGTCTTCGTAGTTCACCATCCATTTCAAGGTATTGATTGTTTTATTTATTTTAAATTTTAATTTTATTTTTATTTCGAAAACATCCAACAGCGCAAGCGCCAGAACAGGATGGATAAGACTTGGTATAGAAGACGTGGACAGTACAGTTTACGTGGTGGGAGGAAAACCCCAGAATGATGTTCTGGGGGAAAACCCACGGAATCAGGTAGGGACTGAAAACCCAATCAACCTATTGGCCCAGGTGGGATTCGAACCCGGTCACAGCAGTGGAAGGCGAGGAAGGTACCGCTACGCCAACCTGATGCCCCTATTTGTTTTAAAGAACTTAGCTCGATAGCTTGTGTTAAATTTAAGATGTTGGCATTAGGTCCTGTTTTAGTTTAAATCTTTACTGTGTAAGCCAAACAAACCTTCAAATAGAATGTATTTAACCCGGATCGGGATAACACCAACTCTCTGAAAAGCTGTTATTACTTGTTTAACGTAGAAAAAGTTTAACGCTTGACGTTCAACTTTTGACATCAAACGTTTAACGTTATACATTAACGTTTTCCATATACATGAATGTTAACGTTAAAACTAACAATTACCTTTGCCAATTCTCCTTTCAGATGGGGCGTTTGTTGAGATGGGTTTGGATTCTGCCGTTGACTTGTCTTTGCAACCTTCTGTTAATCCAGGCAAGAAACGGATGTAAGTTTTTCTAAGACCTTTTTATTGCTGTAATGTTTTAAGTCGACAGCCGCATGCAGTATAAAATGAGGAAGATTTTAGTGTTTTCGCTCTATACCAAATAGCATGCTCTTGTTTTTTGTTCTCGGAAAAAAAATTATTTGAAAACAATCTACAACTATCGTCAACGCACGACCTTGGTGTATAAACAGGGAAGATGTGTTCCTTAGAACTCAACTTGAGATTTACTTGTTTCACGTTCAGAACTTGCAAAAGTGTTTTAATGAGAAAACTCTGTGAAACTGTGCATAGGCCGTGTCGCTGAATCACAGAAATCATGTACTTGGAAAAATAAAGAATGTTATATGTTCTGTGTTCCAATCAAATTGTTGCTCGGAACATGAATTACGTTTTTTATGGGTCAGATATTTGCGGAATTCGACAGAGCTAGAAATAGTCGGACCAATCGGATGTCAGCGGGGTGCCGGGAGCTTCTGCCGTGTTAGTCGCCATTCCAGGCGCATTTTGTTCACTCAGCGGTCGATGCCGCTCGCATCCCTCGGATCGCGGAGCGCATCACTTGCAATTGCTCCCAATCTTCTTAGATGGATGCACTGTAAGTTGCTGTCTTCTAAGACAAACCTGGCTCCTTCACTCACTCTAAGCTAGCATCATAGACACGGGAGCATCGCAAATGATTCGTCCGCTGGGCCATAATCGAATTGCTGGATGAAAACATTCCTGCGAACATTGGGGGCGGGATGGATGGCTTTCGACTGAAATAGATCGGATATAAGTCTAGGATGTAAGGCTCCAATCTCAATATGTTTGTTAGTCTATGTGATTCTACATTATTGCCTGGTGTTATTATAGAAGAAGCCTTCGTAGATTGAAAGCTATGCACAAATATGTCAGAAAGAATGATTCAATTTCGTTCTGATCGTTTGCCTGAGTGTGGTTCGCGATTTGTTAGAATCAGTCCTAGAATTAATATCATTGTTCAGATTGTTCTGGGTCTTGTGCTTCTCAGTATCAAACGTTACCAGAATTCTTGGCTTTTACTGTGGTATAAATTTTCACTTTTTTATTAAAGGTGATGGGAACTTTACTTTTGTGTGTGTATTTTTGTCGTTTGAAGTGACAATAATGCTCAAAATCTTAAGAGGGATACATAACAACAAACTTGTTTTAAGTTTCAGCTCAGTGAATACTATACAGGATGAGTTAAACAAATCACGAAACCCAAATGTCGGAACCATTATTTTAGTGAAGTTCTGCATGTAGCACTTTCAAAATCTAGAATAGGAAAGCCCAATTCATAAGCTCTTGTTTAGTACAAGAAGCATTCAAATCACTCATGTAATTTTTAAGTTACGGAATTTTAAACACAACCACCGTTTTAAAGTTCTGTCCACGGATCACAAAAAAGGTGTGCGTTCTTTCAGCAAAATGAAAACAAATCACATAGGGATGTGTGTTTCCTTTTGCTGAAAGAAAGCTTATGAATTGGGCTTTCATATCCCAGATTTATACATGCAGAACTTTAATACACTTAAACAATAGTCCTGACATTTGGGTTTCGGTTTTTTTTACTCACCGTGTATATTTCAAGAAAACATAGAAAACTACCTTCAACGATTGTTTTCCACCGAATGATACCCTTTAAGGTGCAATAATTTCACAGGGTATTTGGTACCAGTCCTCTCTTCACTTTCAGCAAGGATTTTTTTTGTTAACTCGGTAGGTCCGTTTCCGGGTTATTATGTTCCTAGTACGTGCCTTTAGATTACTCAATGAGCTAAACGCATCAGCCGCAACTCCCTATTATTTTTGTTGAAGAGCGGTTACGGAGTGCTGGAGAATTCAAGACTGTCGGAATAAACGAGTTACTTTGGGCTCTGTAATAAAAGATATTTAATTGTATAGAGTTGAACTTAGTAACATTACAGAAACGTGTGTAATTGCACAGTGTGTGCTTAATGACTTCACAGAAATGGCGGCCTCTGTTGTAGGAACCGACATTGGCACATTGGCAATATTTTAAATTGACTCCATAATATTGACTCCATGATATTTTCACTAAACATATTTTGTGAAAAATTCCCATTTTATGACCCCTTTAAGTTACCTGAGCAAAATTACAGTGAGTCATAAAACCACATTGATATTGTTCGGGCAAAATGGTCCAGAATGTTATAATACGAGCGATTCTGCCGATATGTAAACTCAAAAGCAATTGCTGCTCTACGAGGAGTATTTAGGGAGTTTAAGCCCCCCCCCCTCCACTTAGGCCGCCCCAAAAATGGCAAATAACATGAAAACAATACGAGACGCTGGTTAAACCCCTTTTGGCACCCCAAGCTAAACCTGCATCCGCCCCGAAAAGTAAGCCTTCAAAAACAGGAGCGCCGCTGAAGGAATGGTGTTCGAGAATTTACAAATTTAATTTATGACAAATTAACGTCGATGTATTTTGTGTCGACAGTTATGTTGTCACACCCACATACAAACCGGTCGGGCGACACCCCGTGCATACAGTCCTGCCAACAAGTGAATAATTGAAAACACGAACAATCGTCTACATTTATTTAGTATCTCCACCATGCAAATCTCAATCCTGGTCCCGACAAGGGGGTTGGATTGTACCCGTGTGTATATAGAGCGCCGGACCCTTGTAGAAGCCGTGTTGGATTCTTGCTAGTGTGAAAGGCGTCTCTGAAATCCCCGTGATTCGAATTATCCAGGGGAACTATTGTCAAAATTTCTGGGGCTCACCCACCGAAATTAAGGGTGTTATACACGGGAGTCTGTTATGCTGTCGACTTCTTGCAGAGCTGTAATCCACTCGCATGTCAATCACATGCGTTTAATTTGTAACGTTTTCGTTGAAATACTTGATAGGCCTACTTGACTTGAGAGCTGATGAAATTGTGCTTGACTCGTGATGGTAGAAGTGACTTCATTACAACTCCTGAGTTGTTGGAGGACCCGAAATACAAGCCTGTCGTCCTCTGACTGACTGAGGCACTGACTGACTGACCGACCCACCCACCCACCCACCAAACCATCGACCGATCGACGAACGACACACCAACTAGCTTGAGTCACTGACTTATGCACCTCTCAGTCCCCCCCCCCCGGCCCGGGCTGCTCCACCCAAGACGTAGGGATTGTCACTTTTTAAGTGACCAAACTTCCCACCCTGGGGATTGAAAAGTGAGCAAATTCCGACATAGGACCTAGGGCAGGGGGAGGGAGGGTTGGGGACTTGAGGGAAAACAATTATTGTTAGGTGCATAATGACTGACTGGCTGAGTGACTGAGTAACTCCCCGAGTGACTGAGTCACTGAGTATAAATAGTTACCTAAACGGAGACTTTTGCAGAGTGACTGGCAATCCTAGTCTTGTTGGATGTACTTGACAGATAGTTTGTGTTTGCCTCGTTTCAGTATCCGAGCTAAACCTCCTGGATCTGTTCCCAATCAAGACGACCGGAGTTCCCGGGGTGGCTGTGGTGCAAGAAGACGGCTCCAGCCTATTCGGCGAAACCTACGAGTTCGACGGTCGCCTGCGATACAGCGCGCTCATCGCGGACGAAGTGCATCTCAAGACCCTGGCGCAAGAGCTCAGGCACCGGGACGATGTGTTCTTTGTGGCTCGGGTGAAGCTCACGGCTGGCGTGCAGAGCGTGCTGACCGGCGTGTACTCAGTCAACAGCGTACTGCCTTGCATTGAGATCTTGTTTGACGGCACGAGCGAGGCCGGTGGCAAGGGTAAGTTGATACATTGTCGTGATTATATTTTCCCCAATATATAAACCGTTTCACGGACAGCGCCATCTTTGTGATCAGGTGGTGGTCTTTGGGGAAATTTCCTTGAAAATACTTATCATCATGCCAGTGCACCCGATGCATCATGGGACGTCTTTTGAATGAAACGCCCCCCAGAAAACCACGTGATCACAAAGTGAAACGGTCTATGACTTTGATTGACAGAATCCGGTTCGTTAGTAAAAAAGTCATACACGCGCGCGCAGCACTGATTATACTAGCGCCCATTGGATAAACACACAAGTTGCGCTATCTTCCGGTAAAGGTTACAATGGTTCCAATGCTAGTGGGCGTGGTTTAAACTAAAGTGACGACACACTAACGAACCGGATGCCTCTATAAATATGCTACCCCTGTACTTGTTAGTATCGGCTTTTGCCCTTCGTCGGCGATTTGTGCTGGTCCCAGAGGGCCAGGCCATCCTCTTTGTACCCGACTGACTCACTGACTGTCACCTGTGAGCCGGGCAGTGCTATCGCATATGATTACCCGGTTACGCCAATGAATGCGATAAATCCGACCAGTGTGTCGACTGATGCATGCATGTAACAAGCCCACTGAATAGCCAATTCGAATGAATGTGACAGATCAGGCTCGGATTGAGTGTCGAAGGCCCGAGGCACCAGTGTTCCGAAGAATGGAGAAGGAAGGGGAAAGGAAGAGGGAATAAGAACAAAGTGGAGAATGAAAATAATAAACACCGCTGCTCAAAACTCCGCATAGCTAAAATCAGGTTCTGCAACCCATAGCAAAAGATTGTACATTCTGTCATGTCGGCGCAAGCTGCCGCGCGAAGTCGCTTCATATACGGGGGTTGACAGCTACAGCCATGCAAAACACAAGCACGTGCTCGCTCGCAGGCACTGTTTTACAATTTGAGCTGACTCTTAATTATTAGTGACTACTTAAAATAACGAGGGTATATCTCGATAGAGAGTCAAGCTACAATTTTGATATTTGCGCCACAGAGCATCTGCAATCCAGAAATTCCCCGGGGCTCTTAAGCGCCCCCTTACCCCACGCCTTAAGGGCTTCACGCTCGCATATAAAAAAAAATCCACTATATGGGATTTAAAGACCCCCCCCCCCCCTGCAGTCTGGGATCAGGGAACAGCGAACAAGGTATGCGCAAAGGTACTTAGCATGTACATGCAGTTTTGCGACAATGAAATAAAAACATTCTTTTATAGCTGGATACAATTCTGTATTTTTTAGCAATTTTAAAAATTAATTTCGAAGGATTACAGTACAAGCTCTCAATATAACAAATTAATCATTCTTGCAATTGCCCTCCTATAGAAAAGAAAGAAAATAAAACAAAAAGTTATGTGGCGATGGCCAAGTCTTCAGGAGTCGGACTTATGACCCTAACTCAATGAGCCCCTTACCGACTTCCATATAGAACTCTTCTGGGTCTCGGTACCCGGCCCACCACACCTCCTTCCCTGTCCATCCATGTAACTCGAAAGTCAGGCACCATAAAGGGAGGAAACGAGGTGGCACCCTAAGCCTTGCTGCCGAGTCAGCAAAAGAACCCCGTACCTATACGCAGACGCCAACCTGGACTTCGCAGACAGTCCCAACTTGTGAGTCAGCTTACCGACCGACCGAGCTAACTGCTGTTGGTAAATGACGACGGGAATTTAATACTCTTAAATGACAGAACCGCGGGAATCGAAAACCAAAAATTGACAACAAGTGGGTTCGAACCCCTAACCCCTGGGTCCGCTGTCAGACAGCTTAACAACTAGGCTGTTTCAGTAGGTGCTTTTCTCTTTGCGTTAAAAGCATAATACTTATTTCCGCAGTAGGAGAGTTACTTTGTGTTTCATAGCTTCACGAAAGACGCTTCAGCATCGCGCTATACACACAATGATGTTACGTAACTCTTTTCTTATCATTCTTATGTACCGTCGGAGCAGTTGACTATTCGGAGTCAATACGAGCAATTAACCTCGCCAAGCTCGTCCTTATTCTGTCTCATCAATTGTTTCGCGTCGCACGTCTTTCGGCCGGCACGGACATATCGCGCTGATTGAGTGAAATTCTAGCAAGTTCCCCTTACCTCATTATATTTATATCAAACTACTGACCCGTTTACAAATATTTACGAGGGAAATTTGTTTGTCTGATTCTAATTCAGCTCCCTAAGCTACAATTCCGGACAAAATGGTTGGGACACTTCCTGAGCCTTCCACGGTCACCCACTCCCCCGCTCCCCCGGTCAATGTTGTTCTCTCCAGCTGATGGAGCACACACTGCGCAATGAGAGACAACATTGAACGGGGCCCGGGAGGTTGGAGGCACAGCGGGATTTGGCCAGGATTGTCTGAATTTCTTCATAGTTTCAAATGTGCATGATATGCCGTTTCAGGGGCTGTTTTCTTGAGTTTTGTTTCCAAAATGTGAAATGGCGGCCGGGGGGTTGGAGGCCCAGCGAGATTTGGCCAGGATTGTAGCTTGGGAAAATTTATCTTTTCTTGTCCTTACGCTAAGTCTAGGGAATGATGCCAATGTAATACAATGTCACAGTAACGTCAGCCGGTGGCATGATTAAAATCGTGACCACGCGAATGCAATGACGGCCAGTGGCGTAAATCACAGTGCCGGCGAGTAGTGGGTGGGGGGGGGGGGGGGGGGGGGGGATGAGGGATGACCAAAATCATAAATTCGGGCGATTCACAATGCAGTGTCAGTTTTTCAAATTTACGGTCGACAAAACAAGGTCCAGTTTGAATAAGTGTCCTTAGCTAATTTGGTTATGAATTTGGGTATAGGGTTCTGCCGCCTTACCAAAAAAAACCCCACCATATTGATACAAAGAAAAGAAAAAAGCAAATTTATACTCGAATCATACGCTTACGAAACTACTGACCGGAAAAAAACTGACAATTTCAAAAGTCCCGCGCTGCGAATTTGTCGACCATCTCCCACAATGCACTAGAAACAATTTTCATCTCAAACCATGTTATGAGTAATCAACGCCTGAAGTTGGATACACTTGGAAAATCAAGTAATAAGAACCGGAAAGTGTCCCTGTCTAAAAAAAAATCCCACATAATAAAAATCCAGAGCACACTTTTGTTTGGCGGGGAAAAAGTGGATCCAAACATTTTCCGCCCCAAATTAAATTTGACAATCTTCCAAAAGGCTAGATTGCGGGTTTCGGAAATACATTCTTTGACTTCAACACAGAGACAATGGCCCACATTACATGAATTTTGTTACATTACATGAAACAAAAACGGCTGTCCTTTGCATAAAGCACCCATCCTTGAGGGGGGTTTTATTCTCAATTCAGCACATGAATACATGTACCCAAAATTCTACTGATGCGTATTCTTGTGGAGCAAAAGCACTGCACTTCCAAAATGTTGTCTTGGATAGAGTTCATTGTAGCATAAGTCTGTATATACTTGTACTTTGAAAAAGTTTGTCTCAATGTATAAGTCTGGATTTTTGTGTGTGTTCATTTTCTCAGTGACGTTCAGTTACATGGCATCAGACGAAAGTCACACAATGGAGTTCCCAGGTGTCAAAATAATGGACGGCAATTGGCACACCTTCATCTTGCACCTGGGCAAGCTTCAAGAGTCCAACAATGAGGTCGCTCTTTACGTCAACTGTGACCCCATCGGCAAACCGCAGGTCATCACCAGCCGGCTGGGCAGGACGTTCAACAAGAAGGCCTTGAATCTGGCGCAGATGAGGGTCGGCCAAAGTGGGCTCATCACCTCACCGAAACCTCTTATGGTAAGACCTCAACAAACTTAGGCCGTGTCTGAATCACATGGCTACGGCCGGGAAAAAACAAACATGCGCACCTATGGAAGCCTCTGGCTAGCGGTTGCTGCCACTTCCCATGACTCGTGTGTTATCCCCGGCCGTAGCCATGAGACACAGCCTGCAATATCTGACTCATAACCTTCTTGCGCTACATCGCCATATTGGAATCTAAACAAGGCTGACATGTTAAAGCAGAAATTAACGAATGTTAAAGCAGAAATTGCGCACACTATTCAGAACGAATTACGAGCGTCCCGCTCTAAATTCAAAAGTTGAAATTGATTACTTGTCATGGGCCGATTTGTTCGTGCGATGTCTCATTGGAATGTTCATAACTAATGTAATGAATTTAAAAATCTATTTTTCAAGGTGCCACATTAAAAAATCACGTAATCACCAACTTTAAGAAGTGTGTTTTGGTCGTTTGTTGTACTTTTATGGAAACAGTCGTCCTAAGTTGTTGCCTTTTGTCATTAGGGTAAAGTGCAAGGCCTGAAGATATTGTTTGGTGGTAGTCTGGAGGAAGCGTTGGGATCCATGGGCTGCCAACCGCTGGACGAGCGTGAACGGGACGGCGTTGGTAAGTACAATGTGGTCTTACAGTGAGAGTTTATCAGACGTCCAGTTACAAGTACATCACACAAGTCAGTACACAAGTCCAGTCACAAGTAACACGGGATGACCAATAAAGGAATGCCTGTGTCACAGTTCATTTGAATAGCTTTTGACTTGAAGTAGGGCTGGGTGACTTGTGATGAAGTTATGAGGCTCCATCACCAAAGAGGGTCAAACGAAAAGGAAGAGGAAAAAGAACAGAAACCTTTTACAATGTATGAAGCTTTTCGTATATATTCTATCATTTGTATCGTTTGTGGGAAAGTTTGATACTTGAATCTTTTGCTTATTATAAGCTAGTTTTATATCTACGCCAGTCGTGTGAAAACGGTATAATTTATTCAATATTTGTTTTTTGCCCTTCACCGAGGTGTTTAAAAAATATATATATACACTGTATACTCAGTGATGTCCCGAGTGAGTGTGAGAAAAAAAATCACTCGGGTGGGACTCAAACCTATATACATATATATTTGTTTGTTACAGTTTGTTTACAAGCTTTCAAATACCAAATTCCAGTGCAGTTGTTGGAACATTTGCCCCCTACGTCCAAAAGTTATCAACGTCTGCCCTGATAACACAAATGCCCTGTGCGGAGAGATACTTTACAAACAAGCAATTAAGTAAGTTACTTTTGTGTGAAAGTGGTATAAGGATTTGATAAGTATAACTTACAGTTGACTATTTTCGTCTTCAGCTTCAGGAACGTTGGTCCTAATGGACTCGTTGAGTTCCCTCGTTGACGCCATCTACATTCTGCAAAATGAGCTCAGCGAACAGGTAAGCAACTTTGATCCCTCTGAACGAGAGACTAATAGCAACAAGAACATGTTTCAGAGAAAAGACAACTGTCTCAGTCCAATGGACGAAGGGATTAAAAACGACGAGGTGAAATAAACATTTAGTAATAGACAAAAACGTATCGTATTTGTGACGTTTTAAACTTGTAATTGTTTTTATTTTGCACAGACAAAGGAAATCGCTCGTCTGCGTGGGATAATGCAAAACTGCGCCATGTGTCGTAATGACGACATAGGTATGACCAAACCTTTTGGGGTAGATTGATTTCTAAAGACTTCGGGTGGTGTTATTGTTAAACGAAATATACGTGAAGAGCAAAATAATTAATGTGATGCGATCAAGCTGAATGAGTTGTTTGACGACCCTGGGGTCATTTTGTTTGTTTTAAAGATTTGAAAAGAGCACATGTCTCAGCATTACTGCTGTGAAAACCGCATGCCGGTACCATCTTTAGTTTAAAAATTATGGAACTCAGAACACCTAAGAGATGTGATGAAGTAATGTGATGAAGTGGCCCTATTTTAGCCTGAATCTCCAAATGAAAGTTCACGACAAACGACTCATTTAGCTTTATCGCATCACAAATGATCCTATGCCTAATTAATGTTTCTAATTCTCACTAGCTTGTCAGTGAATGAACCTTTCTGTTTTGGGGAAATTACAGGTCCTCCCCAGAAAATTGAGAGTTGCGGGACTGGCCCCTGCTTCCCTACCGTGCGATGCACCGATACCCCCACCGGCTACACCTGCGGATCATGCCCCAACGGCTTCCAAGGGAACGGAACGCACTGTACGGACATAAACGAGGTTAGGATAATACAGATATATTGTCAAGTCCATCACAAGTCAGATCGGATAGTCAATCACAATTGGGATCATGCCAGGGAGATCAAACAATGAAGAGTGCTTTTGTCACAATTTATTAGACTTCCGCTGAGACTGGGTAAATTGTGACTGACTTGTGGGGACTTAAAGGAAATGCACAACATTTGAAGACATCCCCTCCCAAAAAAAATAGTGTCGAAATATCATGAAATGTCATACTTAATTGTTGTGCTGTCATTATCGAGAAAAGAGGAATTAACATCATTAGCATCGCCATGGTTAGGACTAACTCTCTAAATTCCAAAGAGTGAAAATTCACTCCATTCGAGTGAAGATTCACTTCCTACAGTCGGAAACTAGGGACTATAGACGTTTTAGAGTGAAATTTCTTCAATCGTAAAGATCGAGGTTTCACTCGAGCTTCGACTGAAATGGTTCATTTTTCAGACTATGTCAATTGAAAATGAGAGTGATTTTCACTCTTAATACGTCTAATCCCTAATTTCACTCTTTGGAATTTAGAGAGAAACCATCGCGCTCTCAACGGAACTTTGCTACGAGAAAAATGAAGATGCATTTTTCCAGTTTTCTCCAAAAGTTTGATATAATTTTCTGAGCTGAAATTTCGACAGGTTATTATTTTTTTTTAGAGGCTGCTTCAGATTTATTGTATTGTTGTTCCTTGAATTGCTCCCAAACACATTTCATTTGCAAACGGTGTTCATTAAATAGTACTCTCAGCTATACTCTGTCAAAATAATATATTCTTGTGGCAAACAAAAGACAATGTAGAAAAAACTACTTTGGGGTAAACCGTCAAGTAGATGAACGGGATTTTCACTTTGATCCAAATTAAAAACTGAATTTCCTTCACAAATGGTGAAGCTGTGGCATGGTTTAAAACTTATTTATATTTATTCCCACGTCTTATTTGGATTATTTGTTGTTATACTTTGTGGTTTGAAAAAAAAAAAAACATTCCCAGTAATTGTGTGATCTGTTTGAAGAAAACGTGGACTTTAATAAACATTTTTAGTATTTGGTATTACACCCATCTAACGCAGTCAAATGAAACTTTAATATATTTACCCTAAAATGTTTACCCCTAAACAAATAAATAAATGAAATATCCGTGCTTTCATATTGAACGAGATGTGACGCGAATAATCCTTGATAATTGCCTTTCCTCGAAGAAGTGCGAAATTTTGAGAAATGTTTCCTTGGGAAATATACAAAATAATAATATAAATACAAATTGACAGTATCCTGACATTTTGTTACTGCCTTTTACAGTGTGTGCTGGCCAGTCCCTGCTCACCGGTGGCCCAGTGCGTCAACCTCGTTCCCGGGTTTCGATGCACACCGTGCCCGACTGGTTTCACCGGAGTAGGAGTTGAAGGAGTCGGCCTAGAGGCTGCTAGGCGAACCAGACAGGTACAATTAAAGGACAAACTATAAGCCACTGTAAACTTGATGCATATACGCACGCCCTCATCGATACAAATGTAAACCATACCTGTATTTGAAGGACACGCTATATTTGAAGGACTCTAAATTGAAATACCCATTGTGACTTATAGCCACTTATCAAGGTACAATGAGAACAACTCAATTCGCAATTCGATCCAGCCCAACCATCAACTTAATTCCACTCAAAATGCTATGTTTCAAGGAGCAATATTATAGAAAAACATGTATTTGTGGTATATAAAAAAGAAAGAAGTAAAGTCTGTAACGAGCCAATGTTGCCCATCAGGCCGGCGTTTATCCCCAATTTATGTAGCATGAAACGACTGAGAATATTTCTACCCCCCCCCCCCGGATGT
Organism: Patiria miniata; assembly: GCF_015706575.1. Classification (NCBI taxonomy): domain Eukaryota; kingdom Metazoa; phylum Echinodermata; class Asteroidea; order Valvatida; family Asterinidae; genus Patiria; species Patiria miniata. Next base: position 27,831,639 of record NW_024037074.1, read on the forward strand.
GATGCTACTCCATCGCAGGTTACTCCCCCAGCTAATGCCAGTACCCATTTATACTCCTGGGTGAAGAGGGGCATGTGGGGGTAAAGTGGCTTGCCCAAGGACATAGCTGGATTCGAACCCCAGATCCTCTGATCATGAGTCACGAACCCTAACCACTAGGCCACACCTGTATAAAGTTGCAGGCAATTTAGATTACAACAATGATTTTCGGTACTCCTGCCATTTTCGCTGGTCCAAGAGGGCCCGCCTAGTATTCTCTGTGTAACTATCTCACTGACTGACTGACTGGCTCACTGTCACTTGTGAGTTGGGCAGTGCTATCGTATAGGAATACCCCGTAACGCCAATGAATAGCCTAAATCCACTCATCCAGCCCATTGTGTACGTGGACCAAAATACATGACAGACTTCCGATGAATAACCATCTGGAATTGATTGAATAGAATCCTGTGCTCTCTGGGTCCAGCTTTATTAAGCTTAACTTTTCTTATTCACGGTAGGCCTGTTGTAATGTCTGTATAGACTAAATGAACTTTTACGCAAGGGCGGGGGCAAGGGGGCCCCAGAATACAGAAAGAACAAAAATGGGGGGGGGGGGGAGAAAGAGAAGAAGTCATATTGCTGTTAATTTGATGCACATAAATTAACAATATGGGTGTACAAGCATTACATTCACTGTGTGGACTTCCGAACAAAAGATGTCCTCATAAACCAGGTAGAGGTGACGTTGTGTGGACTTGCCCACGTCCACACAGTGTTTCCCCCCTCTTGAAAACAGGGTTAGAGACATTTTGGGGTTAGGTTTATCAGTGAAGCAAAATGAAGAGCAACACTATATGGAATCATAGAAAAACAATTTGGGTTGAAAGAGCTTTCACAGTGTGAGTAAAATGAGTTTTTTTTTCACAGGTTTTTCATTACTACACGTAAACAAAGCAATGTCCGCACTACGTATGTAACGTAAACACGTGTGTCTGTGGTGTCCGTGGGGTAGGAGTGAGCAGATGTCCCCCGCCCACCCTCGACAAATTGATGAATTGCGAATTGTACTAGAGAAAGTACAGAAAATATTGTGCTTTAGTACTCCTCTAGAAAAAAATCCTGGCGACGCCCATGCTTTTACGTGTTATTTTCTGTATTACTCCTAGTTTTGCCGAGATATCAATGAATGCAACATCAATAACGGTCAGTGTGTCGCCAATTCCCGATGCATTAACACTCGTGTAAGTATGCACGCATATTTATTTATTTATTTTTTAATCCACCACGATCGTTGTTTTTAACATTTTGAACCAAAAATACATTTCGATTATGGGAACTTTATACGTACATTTTCAAAATTTTAATTTTTTAAAATGATTTTGTGATATGCTTTCATTTCTTCCATGATTAGGGATCGTATTTCTGTGGTGAGTGTTTGAATGGTTTCCGTGGCAACCAGACGGTGGGATGCGCGAGGAAACGACTGTGCCCCGATGGCACGACCTTCTCGTGTCACGATCGCGCGGAATGCAAGATACAACGAAATGGCCAGAAATATTGCGAGGTAGGTAAACATAATGATATTATTGAGAGGACTATATACTTCAACGAATGTACTTTCCTTGCTAATTACGAGTTTCACTAGCAATACAACAGTATATGCATCATTACATAAATAGTATGCCTGTAATTATATGCACGTCTGAATGAGACATCGATCGCAAAAGTCGACACTCGTTTAGTAATGGAGTAATACCTTCACAAATGTTGAATGACATTTTTTGCGGCCCGGCTATTTCAGATTGTTATACCTCTGTCTTGAATACTGTATTTTCACTGGCCTACAACGATCACGTGTTAAGTTTATAAAAACTCATGGCACACTCCCTGTGGGATATCACGTACGTGATATCCCAAAGGGAGTTTGTACGTGCGGTACGTACGGTTTGAAACGCTTCTATCGTTGGTAGCCACGCTATTTTCACCATGTTTTCACACATCAGTGGGAGCAGTGAACTAGCAGACGATCAGCTGTTTCGAGCATGCGACATGCATGTGAGTTGGCGTTCGATTGAAATGTTTGTTGTGTTTACTGCTGTTTTCGTGTTTTTTACATCAAAATCCAAAGAATCCAAAACAGAGATATAACAAAACAATTTTTGAATATTGGTTGCGTCGAAGGCGTAAAAGCAACTTGGGGAAGAAATAGCGACAAAGCTTGTTTTTCCGTCAAAATGAAACATACAAATATGAAAAAAAAACATGGTTTTTTTTAGGTGAAGAGAATCGGACGGCAACTTGAACACTATGCTTTACTACCCACGGAGCTATTTACTGCAGCTTAATTGTTCTCATGCATTGATATAATTTTAATTTTATAAATACATTACATTCATCTGGGTAGGATGTTCTACTGTCTCAAATTGTCATAAAAACAAAACAAAATCGTGCAGTAACATAACAATGTGGATTAAGCGTTGGTCAAAATATCCGCGTTTTGAAAGTTGTCAGTCAGCGACTTCAGAATACTAATTCGTATTACAGTCGGTCAAGATTGTGTAAAATCTCCTTTCATTGAATACTGTTTTTCTCTCCTTGCACTTTTCGATACCATCTGAACGACAGTGTGACGTAGGGTGGGCTGGCAATGGATACATCTGCGGACTCGACACAGATCTGGACGGATACCCTGACGTCAAACAACCTTGCATGGATAAACACTGCATGAAGGTATGCATTAAAATCTATCAAACATACTCAATTCGATTGGAGGTATATAATTATAGACCTTTCTAACGCGCATGGGCGTCGCGAGGGGGAAACAAGGGGGGGGGGGCGCTTTCCCCCTCCCTGGAAAAGCAAAAAAAAAAGGGAAGAAAAAAGGAAGACAAAAAAGAAAGAAAAATAGAGGCGCGAAGTCATAGTGGTGTAAATTTAAGGAGGGGGGAGGGGGCAAAATGTCCGTGCCCCCTCTAAAACTGATATGTTGAGAAATACAAGATTTTTTGGGGGAAAAATATGTGTTGCCCCCCTCTAGAAAAATCCTGGCGACGCCCATGCGTTAGCCCACACGAGGGTTGCTAAACTATAGAAGGCCCAACACTGCAAAAATTAATGATTACACAAATATTATGTTGAAAATACAAAATAATCAACAAACGCAACAAAATGCTTCCTAAACATGCCTTTCTCTTATGTAATCGGGCGTTATGAGGACTTTTTTGACCAATATGGTGCCAACCACGGCTTCAATTTATGCGCTTGCGGCAGCCCATACAAAATGGCGCTTACAACCAATAGAAATGTCATACATCTTATGGTTTCAGACCTGTAGATCGACTCCAATAGTGCTCAGTGATAATTACGCTACTTTAAAAAAAAAACAATTGAAACACTCACAACTCTCTAAGGTGTTTGAGACACCCATCATGTTAAAACTGTTTTCCTAATCTTTTATTTTTCGTTCAATGTTTGTTCAATTATCCAATGGATTTTTGAAGAAAATTCCATCCAAAGTAGTCCTGTGGCCAATTTTGAAAAAAATGATGCCTGCGCTCCAGTGCAAAATAGAGCGATTTGGGGCCTAATTTTATGCGAATTTCACAGTAATACGAGCTCACAATATTTGTGCACGGCCTCCACCCATCTTGGTGGGTTTTTTATTTTATTTTTTTAATTTTTTTTACAAACCTTCATGTTCATGGCCCACAAAATGCTCTAATAACTACTGTAAACCTTTACCTTATTGCTATCTTTACCATGCAAATTTCAAATCTTATTTAAACTCTCAACTCAGTTTGACAGTGCATGCTTCATATTAATGGCTGTTATGATCGTCTGTTTGCCACCAACAGGATAACTGCGTGCGGATCCCGAACAGCGGCCAAGAAGACGTAGATGGGGACAGTGTCGGCGATATATGTGACCCGGATGCTGACGGTGATGGCGTGCTCAACACACCCGTAAGTCCCAATGTCAAGTAGTTACTAGTCCTGGTCCAAGGGTTTGAATTTGCATTTACCTATGTGCAGCCAGTCCCGGGAAAAACGCGCTAAGTTTCCGCGGCGGTGGAGGTCTCTTCTGGCAACAAGATGAATCAAATCCAGTCTTGGCAATATTGGCAGCGCTACCCAAGGAAATTTCGAGCATGCCTCACGCGCGGTGAATTAAAACTAATAGATGCGCGTGAGGTATGCCAAAACGAAGGAAAACAAATCGGAAAGTTTTTTCTACATGCTACTGCAAAACGAGCAGAACAACCGCGTTAACAGTCCAGAATGATCAAATTTCAAAACTTGCGACGGCCATGATAAATTTCCTCTGGGGTATGCTATTTCACTATCACAGCTATTGCATCAATTTGTTGTTTGAAAACGCGTTTGAAGACAGACGAGTTTGAAATAACCTATCATTTAATTCGTCATCAACCACCGTAATGATTATAAAAGGCGCTGCATGGTGACCACTATTTTTAAGCTCTGGGAGGAGCTTCTACATGTCGCTTGGTGGTCGGTCGGTCTGTCTGTCTGTCTGTCTCCGGAAATTGACCAAAAATATTTGACCAAAATTGGGCAAATGCCATGCAGCGTCGTCAGTAAATGCACTCTAAAAATTGTTTGTAATAATTCGTTAATAGTTGTTTATTTATTTATTATTTATTTATTATTTACCCTGGGGAAACCTCTCAGTGGTACACTGTTTTCCAGAGGTGGCCAGCAATTACACAGAACAGTTCATTAAAAATTACAATTACAGAAAACACTAAAAATAGTAAACAGTAAAATGCGGCGTACATAAAAAATTATGTAAACGGAGGCCAGATATGTTCAGTAATGTTATAGTCACGTGGTATTTCTTGTTGTGGTTGGACGGAAGCCAGAAGGAGGAAAGAAAAATTTACCAAATAAATTGGTGTTCCATATGTGCCATCGGCGTCGCCTTTTTCTCCAGAGGTTATTGTGCACTGCATGGCACTTTTTTTCTTAACTAGCCTTCATTCTGATGGATTTTGGTTAACCCATAATGCGTTGCGGTGTCCCCGTTTCCTTTAATGTTGTGAAGGGCATTAGCGGCAACTAGCTCGCTTGATGGGACGTTGTGAGAGACGAACGAAGTTTTTTACTGTACCAAAAAAAACACGATGCATGAATTAAATTGTGGTTTGATCGACAGGACAACTGCCCGTTGGTCGGCAATCCGAAACAAGAAGAGGAAACGGACATGGATAAGATTGGCACTCAGTGCGACAACTGCCCGAGGGTGTTCAACCCCAAACAGATCGACACGGACAGGGATGGCACTGGCGACGCTTGCGACGACGACATCGACAATGACGGTGTGTATCCATGACAAGATACCATTATATTGAATGGTTAAATCACCAGTTACCTACGAATACTGGTCTTGTTGAACTCGAAACAATTCAACTTCTAATCTTGGATGTATGCAGGTCACCTTCCGAAATTTATGTCATGAAACTTGCTGTGTTTTACGTAAATCTATACTACGGATATAGGTTTAAATGAATTTCAAGGAAGCTGAACACAAAATGAGAAAAAAAACCTAAATGTTTTGTGTCATGAAACCAATTTCGTCGGGCGATGCAAATAAACGAAGCAACCGCTCCAAAGAAATTTTATGCTTTTTTTCAGCAATGTGCTCTTCTATAACAAAACATATAAAACGAAAAACGTTTTTATTTTTGCGAAAAAAATATCCTTTTTTCGTTTTGGACTTTCTCAACCCTCGCAACAGCTGTTTATTTGCGGTTGCCTTTTTGCCTCTAATTAACGCAAAAATAGATCCGCCTGTATCATTGTCAAACTCCACTAATTTGAAAGTTGTAAAAAACAATTATGCCATGACCAAACGTAGGCGGATATTTCGTTCGAATGAAAATCTATATTAATATAGTATTGTGAAGATTTAATGACAATGTATTCCGTTTAGGGTAATTTGCTTGGATGATTGTAGTAACATGTTTGATTGGATTGCGTACAGGTATACCTAATGCGGCAGATAACTGTGTGTTCAAGCAGAATCCCTATCAGTGGGATACCGACGATGATGGCTGGGGAGATGAATGCGACAATTGCAGATACATCTTCAATCCAAGCCAGGTAAGTACAGGGATGTGCAGTAAAATATATCAGTTTTGATGTCAAGTCTATCATAAGTCAATCACAGATCATATCACAAGTCCGTTTAAAGGGAAAATACAACATTTGCAAACATCAAAAAATAAAACTACCAAATCATTTTGAAATACCTTGCTGGACTGTTAGTGAATGACAGTGTAAAGCATCCTATAAAATCATGGCACCTGGTATACTGTCATTTTCAAGAAAAGTGGTATTTTTGTATCAATTTCCAACGCTGATCGGCCGATCAGCGTTGGAAAAAAACTGGTTTTTTTTCCAAATACTGGCCCCAGTTGACCATCGCACTTGTTTGCAATCGATTACACACCTATGAACGGGTACAAGCCAGCTAGACTGGTTCCCTGACCTTACAATTCCCCAATATATGTAAACTGCTCTGTTTCTTCTTAAATGGAGTCAGGGAACCAGACTACAGGAAAATGATTGTTTTTCTTGGTTTTTATAGCATTTTTCGAACCCAAAACTTCAAAAAAGTCAGTGTAACTATATTTGCTATATATTTCCAACCCCCCAATTCCATCCATTTCTGAAAATTACAGCCAAAGCAAATGATGTATATTCCATTTAAATACAAGTCATCATCAATCACAAGTACATCATAAGTCAATCATAATCAATTACAAGTTAACCACATGTCAACCATAAGTCAATCACAGGTCAATCAAAACACAAGGAAATCACAAAGAATCACAAGGATATCACAAGGAAATCACAAGCTGATTACAAATAATCTCACAAGTCAACAACATGTCAACCGAAAGTCAATCACAAATCCACCACAAGTCATTTTACAAATCAAATCACAAGTCAGTCCAAGTCAATCATAAATATATCACAAGTCAATCAATCACAAATCAAAACAAACCATATCACGAGCCATTCACAAAGCCAATCACAGAAAAATCATAAGCCGATCACAAGTCATATCACAAATCAATCACAAGTCAACCAAATGTCAACCAAATGTCAACCACAAGCCAATCACAAGTCCACCACAAGTCATTTCCGTATCAAATCACAAGTCAATCACAATTCGGTCACAAGTCATATTATGCGTTGTTTTTGTGGCCCCTACACTTACACTTACACTTACACTTATACAGTGTCGTCTTTTGTGTTTATTTTGTTTTATTTTGTATTTCGTATCTTTCATACATTTTTGTTTAGTTTTTGTTTTTCATAATTCATACTGTGTTTGTTCATTGTGTATTGTTTTGGTCGAATAAATAATAATAATAATAAGTCAATCACAAGTCAATCAAAATTCGGTCACAAGTCAATCACAAGTCAATCGCAAGTCTGTAATAAGATGACCGTAATCAAGGAATGAATTTGTGACTGTTCATTATAAGAGCTTGTGAGTTGACTTGGGACAATGACTAATGATTGTGTTTCTTAGAGTTTTGCTTCAAACAGTAATACACGGTTAATTGGCATTTCCGAATTTAAACCAAATTCAATTTGTAGTTTTGTTTTTACCTCAGAGTGATAAGGACGATGATTTACTGGGAGATGAGTGCGACACGAACATCGACACGTAAGAATTTATTTGCTATTTTAATTCATTCTGGTAACGCAATCAAGGCTTTCCCATAATGTGCTATAAAATAGCTTGGAGTCCCGAAGAAAAGAGCCATGTTTAGATATTGTTGGGGAAAAACAAATGGATTCAGACATTAGTTTGTTTTAAAAAGCAAGCTGAAAGAGTAAGAGTAAACAAAAAGTATAATTTTGTCTGAAGATGTCACTGGCTTATTTACGCTCATACAATGTACATGTATCAGGAGGTCATTATGATCACCAAATCTTACAACGGAACTATTTGTGCCGACATTTGAAACTTGAGAATAATTTGTTCACAGTGATAACGATGGAATTCAGGATAACGAGGATAATTGCCCATACGTGGCCAACAACCCGCAACTCGACTCGGATCAAGATGGACTCGGTAAATATCCCATTGACTGCATTTCTTACAATAACCCTGTATCCTGTACAGGGTGAATAAGAAAAAAAACCGAAACCAAATGTCCGGTCTATTGTGTTAGTGAAGTCCTGCATGTAGCACTCTTAACATCTAGGATATGAAAGCCCAACTCATAAGCTTTCTTTTAGTACAAGAATCATTCAAATCACTCATGTACTTTTTAAGTTACAGAGTTTTATTAAAAACAACCACCGTTTTAAAGTTCTGTCCACGGATCACAAAAAAAGTGTGCGTTCTTTCAGCAAAACGAAAACAATTCACACACATCCCTATGTGATTTGCTTTCGTTTTGCTGAAAGAACACTTACCTTTTTGTGATCCGTGGAACAGACCTTTACAACGGTGGATGTGTTTAAAATTCCGTAACTTTCCAAGTACATATGAGTGATTTGAATGATTCCTGTACTAAAACAGAGCTTACGAATTGGGCTTTCATATCCTAGATTTTGAAAGTGCTTCATGCGGAACTTCACCAAAACAGTGGTCCCTACATTTGGGTTTCTTTTTCTCGACTCACCTTGTACAGTCCTCAACTAAATGAGTGTGTGTTGACGACCTATATTCCCCAACAAGCTTCCAGCTTCAACAAGCTATTCCCCAACAAATTCACACGAGACGTTTCTGATGCCTGTACTGGCAAGAACCAACGGTATACCTTTAGAATACATGCACTGTTTTTGGTGACACATTGTGATAGGGAACTAAAAAACCGGAAACATGATATCAGTTCCTCATCTTTGTGGTTTTTTTTTCTCCCAAAGGGGATGAGTGTGATGACGACGATGACAACGACCGTGTTCCCGATGACACAGATAATTGTCGTCTGGTGTTCAACCCGGATCAAGCAGATTCTAATGGTGGGTGACCAGACCAAATTGCATCCAATACAAAATATTCATATTCATCATTTTTAGCGAATTATGAAAAACCTGTTACAAGCAAAAAGACACTATAATTGTCTGATCAGTCACAGGCAGTCAAACATTTCTTCCACTTGCTCTGCCACACATTTATATATAGACTATAAAGGATAAATAAAATAAAACAGTCAGATCACACTCGTAGACACTGTGACCAGTCAAGTTCCACCAACAGACAAATGAGGTGACTTGTAGGTACAGCTGGGCTATCAATCACCTCCAGTCAACGCATGGCTATATCAAATCAACACTGAAAAATGGCCTGCCGGGTTAATTTTACCAAAGAGAGGGTGAAAACTGGAACTACCTAAACTTGGGTTGTTCTATAACCAATTGTTTGGGTTATAATTTATGTTAAATTCAACCAAAAGTTGTAGTCATACCAGACCAAATTAAATTTGGTCTTGAATGACGACAAGTTTTGGTTGAATTGAGCAGAAATTCTAAACCAAACAATTGGTTAAAGAACAACCCAAGTTTGGGTAATTCCAGTTTTCACCCTTTCTTTGGTAAAATTAACCCAGGCAATTTTTCAGTGAACAAGGGAATTCGTACCTGTGTTAAAACAGTCAGTTGATGGCAAAGCTGAATTTGCCAGCAAAAGAGGGAGGGTTTTAGCCTCAATGACATTTTCACTGGTCCGGTATAGCTGTTTCTTAAAAAACAGGATTATATGAAACTACCTCAGTATACCAACCCAATTTGCTCATCTTTTTTGGTAAAAGTAAATATTGTCTTACACGCTTATTTGGCCTATTATTGCACTTTAGTGGTATCGTATATTTAAATCAATTCCTATAATACAATGTATTCTTAAGTTTTTTTTCCACCATTTTGTATCCTGTCATATACTTGTATGTGTCAGTATTGCAATAAGAAGGCGAAACCAATATTGGAAAAATTGAAATTCAATAAAACATGTGACATTTCAGGGGACGGTTTTGGGGACGAGTGCGACGACGACTTTGACATTGATGGCGTGCCTGATAACGAGGACTCGTGTCCAGAGGACGCCGCCATTCAGCGTACGGACTTCAGGTCCTTCCAAACCATCGTGCTCGATCCCGAAGGCGACTCGCAAGTCGATCCCAAGTGGGTTGTGTTTGATGAGGTGAGAAGTCTATATTAAAGGCCTTACCCCGTTTCAGGCATCCCTTCCAGGTTTGAGTTCTAGAGCTGCGCGCCGAAGCAAATTTATATTTCGAAGATTAGGAACAGTTATGAACGACGATTAGGAACGAGTCGAAAGTTTGAAATTAAGTAAAATATTTATCATTTCGACGCAGTTAAGGGATAGCTGTTACCAGGGCCCAATTTCAAGGTGCTGCTTAACAGTCAGCAGAAAAATTGTGCTTAGCATAGCAGAAACATTTGCTGACCTTAAGAACTATTTCTTGGCGTGGATGGGCTAACGGTCGAATAGCGAGAGATTTATATTGTTATATCACCAAGTTTAAGTTAAGCACTTTTTTCCTCTGAAGTATGCGTGCTTTTTGCTGTGCTTATGCTTATGGTCTCCATGAAATAGACGGAGCCTCTGTTGGCATAAAGTGTGCTTAGCAGCGGCTAACACGGAGTTAAGCCACAGTGGTCTTTTAAATCATTATTTTAAGCCAAATATTATATGAACAATCGGTATAAGCCTAACTTTGCCAATATGTAGGGCCTATTGTACAGGCATCAGTTTTCAGGAAAATAATCGTGGAAACTTGAAACATATTTTCAGAACCTCAGATTGAGTTAGAGTTGGCACGGGACTCATTCAATTCCGAGTCCTCTGGCCAATCTGTAGCCTATGGAGCCGAATCCTTTACAAAGTCGTGGTTTGCTAAACAGACTCCCAATGTAAACGCCATTGTTTTGTTTTTTCAGGGTAAACAAATCATGCAGACCATTAACAGTGACCCGGGCCTGGCGGTCTCGTACCAAGCCTTCGACGGAGTGGACTTCGAAGGAACCTTTTTCGTCAACACGAACACCGACGACGATTACGCTGGCTTCGTCTTTGGCTACCAGGACTCGGCCAGCTTCTACACGCTGATGTGGAAGCAAGGCCTGCAGACGTACTGGGAGGCCACGCCCTTCAGAGCCGTAGCCGAACCCGGCTTTCAACTCAAGGTTTGCTATATGCCTATTTCAGTAGATAAGTCGTGATAAGATTTGAAACTCTGCATGGCCTGGCGGTAGTGTATAACCTAGTGAGAGGTTGCGGTAACACCATGTGCAGAATCTCTTTTGAGAATCGTCTTCGTCCACTGAAGACGATCAGAGCATCCGGAAGACGATCAGAGCATCCTGAAGACGATCAGAAAATCCTAAACACGATCAGAACACCCTGAATACGATCAGAGCATCCTAAAGACGATCAGAACATCCGATCGGAATGTCGAGTTTTACAACCAACCGGTTATTTTCAGACTCACACATCTTCTCAAAAGAGATTCTGCGCATGGTGATTCCACAAACTCTCACTGTTAATTAAAAATTGTTTTGGGGTCATGTATTTTCAAATTTCCTCGTCAATATCCTACACAATATGTTGGTTTTTTTTTTATATTTCTTTTGGGTAATGAAACAAGGATTCCTCAAAAGTGCCCTAAGCACTGTAGGCCTATAGCTCGAACGTCTGAGAAACATGTAGAGAGAAGATAATGAGAAGAGGTTTCAGAGGTGGGAGGAAAAACCCAGAAAGATATGGTAAAGCCCATGGAATCAAGCAGGGACTGAAAACCTAATCCACATGTGGCCAGGGCAGGAATCGAACCTGGTTCCCAGCGGTGGAAGGCGAGGAAAGCAACCACTGCGCCAACTTGACTATGAAAACCGTGGGACATTTGAATTGTGATATACTGATGTATTTTAGGTGAAATGACATTACTATTTGAAAATAAGAGCATTCATATACGTAGGACGCCATGCCAAAAAAAACAAATTTCCACAAAATGCTTTAATTTCGTATGGGGAGAGATGATTTCAATTCTCATATTTACAAAGAAAACATTACAATCATGCAGGAAAATTAGAGAAAACTTAATTTATTTTAAAGTTAATACATACTAGTTGTTGAGGACCCTTATTTGGATTTGACTAAAACTAAATAAACTTAGTTTCTAACATTTTACAATATCTTATTATTTACAGGTGGTCAAGTCTGAGACCGGTCCTGGCGAGATGATGCGAAATGCACTGTGGCATACAGGGAACACGACCAACCAGGTACGTTAGGAGATGGATGTAAAATACCTAATATGTTTGTCTTGACTCGTGGATTTGTTAACCTATGGTCGTCTCATTTTCTATTCATGCCTAGAATGATTATAATAACCCTATAATTATTATGCAGGTAAAACTCCTGTGGCAGGATCCCCTGAAAGACGGCTGGAAAGACAACCAGGCGTATCGCTGGTTTGTGCAGCACAGACCCGCGATTGGCCTTATAAGGTATGATTGTAGTCTTCTATTCAGACCGTTTTGCCGTTAAGCCACTGCACGATCCAAACGACATCTGAATATGAAGAATCGACGCTTCTTATTTTGGGAATTTGGGATAAACGCAGCATTTAGGAATGTAAACGCATTGGAAAAAAGGTAATCTGCAGCCCGTTTTACTTTTCATGCTGGAAACAAAAAAATATAGAAGAAGTTCGCACTACAAGTGGAGGGTATGAAATAGTGCACAACATAAAGTAAATTATTTGTACAGATATTTGCCATTCATTTCATTGGTATACAAAGTTTGGTTGTGTGGCCATCAGGAGCGTCGCTATGCCACTTTGAAGTGGCGCATTGGTTTGATTTAGGCATGAGCTGTTCGAATACAAAAGTAAGTTTAATCGTATCAATTTAAATACAGTCTGTTTGTACCTTCGCAACCACGTTAATATAATAAATAAGAACAATCACACGTCTGACTGCCCTGCAGGATGGTAACATCTTCCCTATATACTTCCACCAAATAATCCTCTTGTTACTTTATTTTTTTGATTTTTTTTTTTTATAGGGTGCAACTTTATGAAGGCGACTTAATGGTAGCGGACTCGGGCTATCTGATTGATACCACGCTGCGTGGGGGGCGACTTGGTCTGTTCTGCTTCTCACAAGAAAGCATCATATGGGCTAGATTGTCATACAAATGCAACAGTAAGTACTGCAAATAAAACTCAATTACACAATTTAGTATTGAATAAAATCATATTTTGCTGTATATACATATTAGACAAGAGCTTGTCATGCTGACAACATGTACAGGGTGTTTGAAGTGGAAGGATTTAAAGATGAGACATGCTGTCTTTTATGAGTGTGACAAGACGTCATCTTTTCACTTATCGGGATGACAAATTAAAGCCTGTCACTTAAGACATTCTGTTGACTTTCTTCAGCGTGACAATTTTTTGTTTGTTTTCAGAGTACACCCAATGATACACCAATGAAGAATATCTTAAAAGAGCATGTTGTTCCACTCATTCATAATAATAATTACTATTATTCCCACAAATGTAGCATTAGGGAGACACGTTATCGTAATTTCTTCGACAATTGGGAGACACTGGTCATTAGGGAGACATTTTCATGTCTCCCTAATTCCACAGCCTCCCTTTAGAGGCAAAATGTTACAGTCGCAAGTGGGTTATATTTGTTGCTCGTGGTCTAATTAGTAAACATACCGAAATACGTGGAAAAAGGACAAGGGAATATTGGGTTAGGGCACATTTAAGTTTGAAAAATTTGTGCACAAGTCTATGGGAATGTCTCCCTATGGTCCCATTTTCGGTAATTATTATTATTTTTTATTTGTCATCGCAACAGAAAAACACAATACAAAACATGACGACTTGAACTAATCACTATTGTCCACAGGCATTCAGTCCCAAGACAGTAAAAAAAACGAACCCATTCATTAAAACAAACATTAAACACACGAACATTAAAAATAAACTAGGATATAAAAATACACAAAGATATAGAAAAAAAAACCATCAGTGTAAACTCTGACCCTCATCATTAGAGTTTGTTTCTTCCTGATGACGGTCAGAGCATATTGGCCGAAACGTCGGTTTCTTCACGTATGGTTCTTCTCGGACTCACCACTTACTTCCCTTTTTAGAGTTGATAACAACACACTGTGTAACCACAAACTTGACCCAAATTTTACTCGAAAGTCTCAAATAAAAAAAAGATGATTCTTCGATATTTAACATATTTGTATTGTCCCTTTGCAGAAGAGATCCCGGCAGAGTTTAGAGGGCGAGGCTTCAACGCACAAGGGGTCAACAGTGGATGAATCAGTCATGTGTATATAGCATATACAGGGAGAGGACTTTTGAAAACAAAATGGCGTCCCAATTATCGTTTTGACGTGGATTTTATGGCATGGCGCGTTGCATCCCGGATGTAGCCGTCAATGAAAGTCTTTCCACGTTTTTTTTTTAAACTGCCATAACAGCTGAGGCCTATTTAATTTTTTTGAACACTAACGGTTTGTTGTTTCTTTTCCATATTTATGTAAGATATCAATTTCGAGTCTTCAAGACAGTTGCCGATTTAATGAAAGATATGTACATTTGCAAGCTGCACTATAGTAGTTCTAGTTTCACCAGCATCCTAAAAATCTTTGTTTTGGGGTTCGAAATTACAATGTTGACGTCGCAGTGTTTTGACACCAAACAAATTCTGTTGGGTCGTTTGTTTGTTTCTAATTCCAAGTCATACTGTCAAGCCTTAAATGAATAGTTATAAACACACATACATTGTGTTAATTGACAAAAGACAAGAGCTTTCTTAGTTTCCGTGAACTTGCCGAAATAGGAATTTTGAAACGTTTCCTTGTTGAACGTTTTGTTTGGAAACTTGCTATTCTTGTCTTCTTGGTGGTTGAATTAAACATCTTCATGACCTTTGCTTTTGCGAGAAGTTCCACTATAAATTAACATACGAATTTCGAATCTCAAACAAAGACTTTGTTCCGCTAGTGCCTATAGCCATACCGTATGTACCTTAGTTAAAAAATAGCCATGGAATCGAGGTTATACATCCATGTCTCACGAAAAGAAAACTATGACTAAGACAAAGCTAAAACCAGTTTCATGTACAGCTTTGTCCCACAAAGAACATAACAGTCGAAAACCAATTAATATTGCATGTGATTTTTTTAATATTTTCCAATTACCTCTTAAAGTCAGATAACCAATCTACCACACAAATTTAATTTCATTCAAATCGATGCATTGGAACAAACGCTCTGCTTCATCGAACTCAAGGGTTGAAAATCGTCTTGGGTCGCTTTCCTTGAAAGTGAGAAAGCGCAGTTAGAGAAATACACATGGGTCAAAAGTGGTAGTGCAGCTTATCTGTTTATCACTTGGACAAAGTTTTTTTGGAAGACCAGGATGATGTTATGTAAAAAAAGTGGCCCAAGTGGTTTTTCAAGTCCCGTATGGTGATTGCTGTATGTTTTGAACAAAACATCCTGAAACCAACTAAAAAGCATTTGAAAGACAAATTATTCTACTCAGCAATACATGAGACATAATACCCCACTTTTCTGAAAACATGCCCGATTCGACTGTTAGGTTTTTTTGTGGGATGACCTTGTAACAATGAAATGAGTGTTCAGGTTTTCAATTCGTTACTGAGGCTTTACTTCTAAATTGGACACACTGTGCAAAACATACGGCATGTTAAAAGTTTGCGATAAACAGGTTTAGGCCTAATAGTTTTGTTTTTATTTTGTCAACAAAATTTAATGTTATAGGCCTGCAGTACCAGATCATTTTATTGTAACTGAATTAATTCAAGTACGTGAGGCGGTGGAAGATTTTTTGTGGATGCTGTCTGGTTTGTGCAATGATATAATTGAGTGAGTCAACCGCTTCACAAAATGATTAAAATTATGGTTATAAGTTAATTTTTGTTTTTGTAAAATAACGATACACTGCAAAAAACTGTACTGTTAATTTAACACCATTCGGTATCTATATATACACCAGTAAAATTTTACACCAAATGGTCCTATATAGATACCAATGGTGTAAATTTAACACTGTAGTTTTTGCAGTGTATGCATAGTTTTAAGTGGATAGCTGTACAAAACGCATAGTGTATAGAATATTTAATTTAACAAATATATACCTGTGTGTGCTGAAACTTTCTTTTCTTAATCAGTGACACAGAAACTGAATTGAGTGCCTTTTTATTATGAGATATTCATAGGATCTGACCAAAAGAAGTTATAGGTTAGTTGACCAAAGAGAATATATCTTTTTGTTAGCTGAATTACCCTTTATAGGTCACTTTTTCTGTACAGGCAAATGCAGTACAAACATTAACTTTGAAAAAAAGTATCAGCACAAACCTTTTACCCGGCCTCCGGGTTAGTTTTATGATTTGTTCAACCTCAACATGTTTATTATAAAAAGATAGACCTATTGTCCCAAAATATTATGAATTAAATTAATGACACTGCATTTACAAGTCGATATTTACCCGTTTCAGTTCATTAGCAAAGTCTTGGTTAACGGTTTTTAATTGTTAATATATTTGATTTCCTGTATTACACCTTTACTTGTTTTTTTTCTTTAAAATATTTGCCTGGTTACCGAACATTTTCAGCGTATACAATTTCTAGTGTAATTACTTCGCCGGTAATGTTCAGCTCCAACCATGTTTAGTTTGCAAACGAAGTTAACAACATGCTGACTACGATGTCTCTAAACAGCAGCAGCAAATACGGGGACAATAGTTCGACAGTCTGTTATGACCTTGCAAGTTAAATCACAGAAAGAAATCACCTGAATCGTAATTGATTTCCATATTTGATTTGATGTATGTGACTTATTTGATGTCATAATTATAATGATGAATTCTAACCTCAAATTTATATTAGGTTGTCTTGCCAGAGACACATCCATTTTCCAAATGACAGCTTCGTCGTCCGATTTTGTTGGCTTCATGGTACCCGGGGCCCAGAAACATTTTTGTGTGTAAAGTGTTAGTTTTTTGGCCTACAAAATTATGGAACCACTTCAACCAAAACAACCCCCCCCCCCAAAAAAAAAAACACCCCAAACAACCCATTGAATTCTCATTGATTTTCCACTATTTGAAGAAAGTAAAGCTAATGGAGCTGACTTCTTTTTTGACCAGGACATTAAATTAAACACCCTTAGCT
Source organism: Patiria miniata (assembly GCF_015706575.1). Classification (NCBI taxonomy): domain Eukaryota; kingdom Metazoa; phylum Echinodermata; class Asteroidea; order Valvatida; family Asterinidae; genus Patiria; species Patiria miniata. The sequence continues at coordinate 27,848,856 of NW_024037074.1, forward strand.
GATGATGAAGCCATGGATTTAATAGAGAAGTATCTCCCACATATATTGAATCTTAAAGTTCAATTTGGCAATAAGAGGTTTCCCATTCCCAGTCATTATGTCTCCCATTTTACCATCTGGGATGAGCCCTGTTATTATTGGATAATATAAGTTTCTTATTTGTCCCCTCCCAAATGATAAACATAAACGTACTAGACTTTGTACTCGGCTGTATGAATTAAATAATACGTCAAACGTTTTCTCCGATTTTTGGACTCACTGTATTCATTGTAGATTAACCATCACCATCACCCCCTCTTTTTGTTCTTGTTTATCGCGGAAATTCCGAGGTTGCAAAAATTGCTTGAACATCTTGAGGTTATTTTGTGGCCGCTTTCCCCTCCGCGACGCCCTCAATTTGCCGATCGAATATCACACTAAAAACGACTTAGTCAAAATATTGACATGTTTTTCTAAGTTTAGTATTGACTATAGAAATTTAAACATTGAGTACTATGAGTGGAAAAAAAAAGATAGTTGGATTTAACTCCAATGGTAGGTAGCTAGGTATTTGCATAACTATTTTTTCCTGTTTCAATAATACTGACTGGAAAAAAAATGACTGATTTTCAGTTGCACCCAGTTGATCCTGAACATACTAGCCGTAGTCAAATTTAACTGGTTTCAGTCAAATCTAACAATTTAGAGTGTATTCTCATGCAATACAACGTAAAGAGTACTCAAAACATTCACAAAATTAATTGACAATAAAGAAAGGAAGATACCTTATTAGCCAAAATGAACTTAAATTTGTTCTACAATTTCCTGTAAATCTCACATTTACGGAATCATTAAGCGCAGTTATATGGAGTACACTAGGTTTCCCTTATACGAATAGCGCCACCTTGTGGCAACCCCCACCCCCACCCCGCCCACTTTTCACGGAGGAATAGTTCTCTTCCTTTTTCCCCATAAAAATGCACGTCATCCCCCTGATTGTTTTTATATTGATTACACTAATTAGTGAACGACAAGAACCCCTTCAAAAAGTCAAGGTGAGCGGGTTCACCACCAAGCCATCTTCAGTTTGGATGATTTAAAAAAGAAAGAAAGAAAACAAACAAGTGCGAGTGCACAATATATAGATCTGGCCGTCTTGCAGCGCTTAAAAATACGACGCCCAACAATGCGACGCCGATGGCACTCATGGAACACCATACTTAAGATTTATAGTTAAATGTTGCGATTCGTAACTATACGTTACTGCACATTATTTTGGCTCCTTTTCACTACCTTTTCATAAACATCTCTCCGAATTGTTACAAACAGTTTTGTTCAGTATTTAATTTGTTTTGTTTGCTTTATACAAACAAATAATAAGATGAAGGTTATTTATGATGGGAAACTAAAGGGATAATTTTGCTCAATTTTCGGGGACAGACAATAATATAAACTAGAGTTTTGCGTTTGTTGAGTTACAAACGCAGAGTGGTCGGGCGGACAGCCTTCTCATTATACACTGCCCAGCTAAGTTAGGAATATATGTAGAAAAAAGGATCACGAAATTAAATCCCTTTAAGTACAATCAATGTTTCAAAAAGGTATCTTTAACGGTGTGATAAACTTCAGTAAACATTCTATGTGCACAAAAAGTTATTTCTAGTTTGATGACGTCATCAGTCAAAAATGGTTAGTGAATACTGATAAAGTTCGGAGAGGATAATTTGTCATTTTAAAATTAAATAACGTATGAAAATATGGGAAATATAATTGTTTGTATTAATATCACATAACTTCCGGTTTGACGACGTATTTATAACACCTAACTTCCGGTTTGATGACGTCACAGCTTTAGAGATCCAAAGGTGAACATTGTAATGGATATCATTATTTGGACTTCGAAGATATGACAGGGATCAAATGATAGAAATAAATTTAAACTTTGATCATTTTCGAATTCTCCTTAAAGTAACTTCCGGTCTGGTGACGTCATGAATTTGAAACCTTGTCACCTTATCTGTGATTAATCAGAGAATGTCAAGGGGCGATTTGGTAAAATTTGGACAGATAGTTTTACAATTACAGAAGGGAAACTATATTTTATGTGCCGATAGGGGGCGCCCTTTCGGATGATGACGTCATCACACTGTTTTTTGCGTCTTGCATTCCTCACTATACACTTTCATAATATATATGTCTGTAGTGAAATGCTTCCGCTTTGGAGTTATATTCAGTTTTTATTGCACTTCCGGTAACACCGGAAGTAAAGGTCAAGCGGTTTTGCGTTCGGGAACATGAAATGTTTCTCACGGCATAGTCTACAACCTCACGAAAAAACGAACACGATACTCTATTTAGTTCAAAAGATATAACGCAAACTATTTTGTCAAAGTTTGCCCATAAATCGCTTGTAATTTGATACCTGATTACGTCATGATGACGTAACAAAATTTATAACATCTTCGTAACATGGTACAAGTTCACACAAGGTTTTGCTGCTTTGTTTTGATGTCAGGCTAACGTCTTCATTTTGAATTCACCTAACTTTGACCTTCCGGTAGACCCGGAAGTAAAGGTCAAGCGAGTTCACGTACACTACAAAAACTGTTAAGCGATTAATGGTCTATCTGATTACAGAATACAAACATCATTGATTGTTTAGTTCAAGAGTTATAGGTGAAAGTAATTGGTCACTTTTTCAGATAAAATCACTTGTAATTTGACACCCGATGACGTAATCATGACGTCATAGTAATATGCACCACTTCGGATGAGGGTCGATATATATTGAAAGTTACAAGTTCATACCATATACCGTTTAAGAGAAAACCCGCGGAGAAGTATTGTCCGGAAAAAAAAAGAAAGAAAGAAAGAAAGAAAGAAAGAAAGAAAGATTAATCGTAACAGATCCAAAGAGTGGTCGGGTTGTGCCCGACCACTCAATAAGCATGCGCATCGATTGAAACAAAATCGGTGTTCTGAAAACCGTGAGTAAGAGCGCTGTGTATGACGACAGCACTGCGTTTGGTCGTGGGCGTCGCCAGGAGTTTATCTAGAGGGGGGCAAAACATATTTTTTTGCCCAAAAATTCCTGTATTTCTCAACACATTCTCGATTTATCAGTTTTAGAGGGGGGCAGGGACATTTTGCCCCCCCCCCCCCACCCATTAAATTTACACCACTATGACTTCGCGCCTCTTTCTCTTTTCTAAAGTTTTTTCTCTTTTTTTTCTTTCTTCTTCTTCCTCTTTTTTTTTGCTTTTCGGAGAGGGGGGGGGGGCAAATGCCCCCCTTGCCCCCCCCCTCGCAACGCCCACAAGGGCGGATCCAGAACACAATTTTTTTGGGGGGGGGGCCAACAAAAATGTTGGTCCCCCCAAAAGTGGGTAAAAAAAATTACGGCGTGGGGTTCGGGGCCCGCTTAAGGGCCCCGAAATTTTTTTGGATTCTAGATGCTCTGTGGTGCGATCTGAGGCAATTTCTGACCCCAGGGGGGGGGGGGGGGGGCATGGCCCCCTTTGGTCCCCCCCCCCCCTGGATCCGCCCTTGGACGCCCATGCGTTTGGTCAATTTGTCAGTTGTTTTTGGTCAATTATTTTTGGTCAACCTAGCTAAGGGGCTGATTTTGGTCAATTTTCGGGGACAGACAGACAGACATCGGACACCCAGACCGACCAACCGACCACCAAGTAGTGTCCTGCCAGAGCTAATTAAAATGCGAGGTAATTGTTTTACTTTTTAGCAAATATGTTTCAAGTTAAAACCCCTCCATCATTTTGGCGACGGGGAGCTTATAAGAAAGTGCAAGGGGCAGTTTACCAGTCGATAGCTGTCGCGTGATCGTATCCTAGCCACAAGTAAAAATAACCGTAGGTCAAGGTCAAAATAACCGTAGGTGAAGTGCGTGCGCGCGATTCATAATTTTTTTTTTGGGTCACGTGCTTTCAAGAGAAAGACGTCACTAGTGAGGCGCGCGCTGTATGGCCATTACGCGCGTGCACAACGACAACAACAAAGTACGCCTAGTCGACGTAGACTCGTGTAAACCACACGTGTCTCGACACTTTTGTCGCAATCTGCCGGTAAGTCCACCTTTTGTATCGGCAACAATACATGTATACGATATGTATATTAATAACAGTTGTATTTTGACCTTGCAGTTGAGAATTATTCTGTGCTTTCTGAGTGACATTGGATTAATGCCAACTTGGCCATAATTGCATGACTCACATGTCACATGCTCCTGTTCAATCGACATCGCGTGTTGTCCACACCCCCAACACTCCCCCAGAAAACAGAGAAATGCGCCGCTTTTGAAAACCTCCCCACACAAACCATATTGCGAAATGCGTATTTGAATAAATGAGCCAATAAATGAGTCGTGCAGACAAACTGCGGTGCCGCGATGTGGAGAAGTTTGGAGTGAATTTGTGAAGATAGAAATTACAAATTCTATTCTAACATTTAGTAACAACATGTCGAAACTTAGCCCGACTGCGTCTGGCCGTACAGTACTATCGCAAGCTCTGTAGTACGGCCAGACGCTGAATGCTTCCAAAAAGACTGAATTTTTTTGGCCGCTGATGTAGCGATTTTGCTACATCTTTCGATCGCGATTATCTTTTCATCCAGGACACAAATTTCCAAAGTTAAGGTTCGTAGTCGTAGAGCAACTCATACCTTTTCGAAAAAAACGTTCTTTGGTCTCAATATTTTCATCCATCTGGCCACATGACGAATTTCAGTCATCAGATTCCACAAATATCGTCCCCATGCGATCCCCCATGCGATTTCAAAATGGCGGCCGCGCTGTAATGTATGCAATATGCAGGCGCGGCCGCGCAAACTCATGAATATGCATTAAAAGTCTGTGACGTATGACCTCGTGTTTTTGGACGTACGGCCCTGCATGCAGCACGCACGTCCAAAAACACGAGGTCATACGTCACAGACTGTTTATGCATATTCATGATTTGCGCGGGCGCGCCTGCATAATGCATACATTACAGCGCGGCCGCCATTTTGAAATCGCATGGGGGATCGCATGGGGGACGATATTTGTGGAATCTGATGACTGAAATTCGTCTTGTGGCCAGATGGATGAAAATATTGAGACCAAAGAACGTTTTTTCGAAAAGGTATGAGTTGCTCTACGACTACGAACCTTAACTTTGGAAATTTGTGTCCTGGATGAAAAGATAATCGCGATCGAAAGATGTAGCAAAATCGCTACATCAGCGGCCAAAAAAATACAGTCTTTTTGGAAGCATTCAGCGTCTGGCCGTACTACAGAGCTTGCGATAGTACTGTACGGCCAGACGCAGTCGGACTAGTCGAAACTGCATAGACCTGAACACAGTAGGCCTAAACAGATTTGACGAATACAATTATCCCCGCCGTGGCCGTGACCCTTGTGATGTGCATCACAATCACACGTGTATCATGTGGATGCGATATCATTATGGGGATTCCTGAACCAGGAAATATATTCTAACTCAATTAGGAAATGTTTCCCAGTACAGTCTCTCTCACTCTCAGTTCTAAGTTCATGTTTAGTTTTGCAATTTTGGCAGTGTATGTGTGTTTATAGCTCCATGATGTGACCGACACTGAACAGCACAGTGTGAGTGTTTTTGGGACTCATTAGAATTTTAACGTGACAAATGCTCGCCATGTTTGTCTGGTTTATCACTTCTTTCATGGCAATCTAGCCCCATAAATGTGGCCTATTTACTGGACTGCCTCCGTAAACATAGGCCACACATCCACATGTACAAAAATCGTGTCGACGGAGCCAAATTTTGATTTTCACATTTAGGCTTAGTTTGTAGGGTTTTTTTGCTTTAGAAGCATACTCACCCTCTTTATAGGCTAATCAGAAAGTGCTGCCTTCTTCAGATGTATATTTTTCGTGAAATTTCCAGATTCATTTTTACACGTTTGCGTATCAAAATTTCAACATGAAATTTCACAAAAATTAGACATCTGAAAAAGGCAGCACTTTCTGATTAGCCTGTAAAGAGGGTGAGTATGCTTCTAAAGCAAAAAAAACCTACAAACTAAGCCTAAATGTGAAAATCAAAATTTGGCTCCGTCGACACGATTTTTGTACATGTGGATGTGTGGCCTATGTTTACGGAGGCAGTCCAGTAAATAGGCCACATTTATGGGGCTAATGGCAATCATGCTTTGCCTTTGTCATCGTGACTTTGTATTCACAAGATGGGAATCAGACCTGCGCCATCTTGCCGACGGGGCCGGGGCAGTTGTAACGCTGCGGCTGCGCTATGGTGCATATGCATTGTCAATGGAAAACTTTGGTGTTTCCAAGTCATCATGCCGCCAATCCAAAATGCGCGCCTGCGTCTACGTCCAGTTTAGCAACGTGTGTTCTTTTTGCCCCGTGAACAACATGGCGCATATTACCGTGAAAGTTTATTTTGGGACACCAAAAATAAAATTTCTAAAATAACGGCAAGGCTGGGACTTAGACTCTAACGTTAGTGGTGTGCTCACCGACACTGCTATCCACTGTAGGCCTTTTCACACTAAACAAATTTCGGGGTTGACACAGGGTTGATGCAGGGTTGAAAACTTGCGACGTTTCACACTTGAACATTTTTAACCCTGCGCCACTCCTGCGTCAACCTAGTCCGAAAATTTGGGACTCTCAATACTGTGTATGAGAGTCCCAAAACTTAAGGTATTGAAAACATGCAAAACAAGAGAATAGACTGGCACCTAAAACAACCAGTCCAACACAGCTTCAGTACTGCATCAATCAGCCATGCCAAAAGAATTTAAGAAACATGTGGCATGAAGCGGGAACTAGTCTCAATGTACCACACATTTGTCCATAGTCAAGCCACCAGACTATTGACACTGAATGAAGAGGTCAGTCTTTTTAAATAGTTGGACCATGGTTGGACATGTACCAGTCTAGTATTTAGCCCCATTATGAAATCACTTTACTTCCCTCTCATGTGCAAAATATTGAAGAAAAGTCTCCTTTAAAAATTGAATTGAGTCTGCAAACTTGGTTGGTGAAATACTGGAATTTTGGGAGAAATTTGCTGGCTAAACCGTGAGAAAAGTGGGCCTGATTTAGTTTTGCACGTTTCAGAGCACTCCAGAGCCCTGTCTGAACTCAACCCTGCTCCAGACCAGGGTTGAGATTTCCAACCTGGGTTGAAACTCTCCCCAGTGTTCAAAACAGTAGTATACCGCGTGAAATAAGCTCGGTTTAAATTTGCAAAAATCAAGTGTGAAACAAGTTGAACACAGGGTTGAAAAATCACTGGGTTCACCCAGGGTTGACTCTAAGCTGTTATTGGTCAATTTTGATGCCATGTTTTTACAATACAACAATGGGCATAGAGACCTAATAAAACCCTGACATTGGCTTTCAAAACTGTTCGCAAAATGCTGCGCAAATACGAGAACGCTCATCGTGGGCGTGAAGTAAATGCACAAGACGGCAGTTGCATTACGCGTGTTATTTAAAATATTATGTGATGATCATTCGAAGCCACTGGACATTCGCGCATCGCATAACATAGGCTTAAATGTTGCTAACAATAATGTTGTTGTTAACTTGATCACAACGTAAAGCATAGGCCTAATAGATGTCGTGTCAAGGTCTTATTGGAAGTCCATGAAAACAGGTTATCGAAGACCTGATATAGAAGGCTAGATAGACATACATGTATGTATAGATATTCTGAATGGTCAGAATGCGGAGATCAAGAGGCAGTCTAGTTGCATAATTAATTGCCGAATCTGCTCACATACATGTAATAAAGACCCTTGCTGTGCATTGGGATGCCTGTCCCACCATGGAACAAGTATGTTTGTAAATTTGCTAGTCAAGCCTAACCGTAAACACGATATCTTGCCCCTTCCTAACTTTTATCATGTTTGCATCAAGGATAATAATCTGTTGTTTTTTTATCGGGACCACTGTTCATGTTTGTCAGTGATTTATATTGTACTGTGTCATTTATTTCAGAAGGCGAGTCCCATTCAGCATGGCAAGCACTGAGGTTAGCGGGGAGTTGCCGTATGATCCCAACGACACGGTGAATTCATCTGTGGTGTCTGGAGATGTAGCATTGCCTGATGATGGCGAGGTACTCTCCCCAGACAACAGGTGAGACGTGTTATCCAGATGTATACATGTAGTTATCCCACATATTTGGCCTCGTGGTGTGTGGGACACAGACACACTACATTTTCATAAGCATGAGCCCGATAATTAATTTATCTTCAAGCAAACTTGACGCACAGTAAAATTGGGACTAGCACGCTTTATGGGAACCTTTTAGCGGTTCAACATGCAGCTGGAATGTCGCTCGCATCTTGGAATAGCACAATACACATGGTGCAATATGGACCGTGCGATACAGTACATGTTTGTATCACACTGTTGTTGCCATGGATTGTCCAATCAGAATGGAGGATACAAGTTTGCTTGAAGACAATCATTCTGAACCTGTCGCTCCCTGTACCGCTCCAAATTGCCAGAGTACTGTATGGTTTGTATAGATTTATCAGGGAATAAATACAATGTAATACAATGTAGTGCAGGAGCTAAGGGGTTAAGGCAGGCCTGAGGTTGACCTGCGATTTGCTTTCGCCGCGATTGAACCATTGGCATCCAGCACAAAAGTCAAGCTTGGTCCACAAAACTGAGAAATTGTGTGATTATCGTGAATCATGCAGCATCTCGACACAGAGTAATTGCAACCATGCTCACGTCACCCACGACATGACGACGTGTCACAATTAAATTAGATGATCTGGATGCGCGCACAATGTAATTTTACACAGATCGACTGCGATTGATTCCCGCCTGTCAGGAACATGTTCTGTTGCAGCACAGAAGTAGAAGTTTGTTTACTCTTGCAACTTTATTTTTTTTAGCACCGACTGATGCCGATCGTCTTTGTATCACCACAGTTACACTCAGGTCGCGAAAAATTGATCCAGCTTGATCCTGAAAGGTCACTGAGCCGCTGACTGTTCTATGTCATCGCAAGGTCGATCTATCTAAGGCTAGCTTGATATGCATTTGCAGTACAAACATCTAGGCATACACATGTAAACCCTAGAAATTATTCAAAACATGATAAGGGGACTACCAGCATTCATGTCTTTACATTAAAAACAATTGACGGAACTTTTCTTGCAATCCTTGGGTGGCAAGGGGCAGCAGTGCTTATAAATTTACTGTGCATCAGGGAAGGGCAACTTCAATATTTAATTTAAGGTTTGTAATCTTTTAGTAAATCACTTCAAATTCTATTTTTGAAGTGTTCTAGCCAATGGTGATGTGTCTACCGTTGGGGAGGAAGCAGCGGAAGCATCTGAAACAGAGCAGGGTGACGAAGCAGCAACTAACGACGTAGCTGATGTGGAAGACGTCCAACCACTTCTGCCAAAAACAATCTACAAAGAAGGTACATACCGGTAGTGTACAAAGTTACATGTACACTGTTCTTATTTGTGGAGTGCTGTGGCCAAGAACTTTGGATGCAAAATCTGTAGGTAGTTCTGCAGGTTGTGGGTTCGATTCCAGTCCGTGGGGTTGTGGAGTGTGTCCTTGGGCAAGACACTTTATCTCTTGCTTCTCCCCACCAAGGAGTAAACTGGGTACTTGTACGTTTGTTTTTGGTGTAAATCCAGAATTCTCAACTGTTCCACTTCCCTTTTCCTTTTTTATACTAACTTTTTTCAACAGCTCTCGTTGGTTTTGTACACGTTTTCCAACCAAAGAGTCCTCAATTTGGTTCCCGTTCTTGATTCGTTGATGATGTTGCACGTGTATGTCTTCAATTTACACCATAAACATGATAAACAAACGCACAAGTTCATGTACTGTACATACCTCTGATGGAAGAGATAGTAATTGTGTTTGAAGTAGCCGTTTCTGTGTGACAATTGAGTGCATGGTACTTGTACTGCATTGTTGACACTAACTTTATGTTCAATGTGTACACATTTTTCAACATGCATTGTAATTTGTGTAATTGATTATTTCGTTTGACAAAGTGACCTCTTAGGAGGTGATAGAGCCTTGACTGTCAATATTGACCATTCAGACAATGGAGTTGTGGTTAAACTCTGGCCTGCATGTACCACTGCATTGGCTCAGAAAATATAGTCATGCTCTCTGTACCTATAGGAATGACAAATCATTTCGGTACACTTCATGCATTAATTTGGTAATACACAAGATTAGGAGAATGTATGCACAGGTTCTACCCAAGCAAATATGATGGTGTGTGACCTGATGAAGAGAAACAATTCACATCTCGGGGTTCAAATTTAGCAATTAGCCCGCTAGCCAAATGCTAGTCAAAACAGCAGCGGGTTAGTCAAACTATTCCTTAAGTAGCCCTGCCGGCAAGTCAAAAATTGGGCTACGGCAAAGATGGAAAACTAGGAAGAAATAAATCAGAAAGCATCATCATCGTTGGGCAACCGCAGCCGAGGTGGATGCAACCAAACTCTTCCAGACTCTCTTGTCCGCCATGGCCGTGGTGCTGTCATCAACGTGCTGGCTCACATCATTGCATACAGTGTCAACGTAGTTGAGGCAAGGCAATCTCCAGCAGAAAGCAACCTTCAGAAAGCAACCTGTATTAATTTGTTTCTAATGTTATTCACTGTTAAGGCTTAAATGATTGGATCTGTTTATTAAAAACACTAAGATGATTGCCTAAGGATACACGTTTTACATGTATGCACATCGTTGTGTATGAGACGCTATATAAAAGTATAACATGTGGGCTAGTTAAAATACCAGCGGGCTAATTAAGACATTCAGTACCCCGGCTGGTCAGTGAAAAAAAAGTAAAGGTCGAACCCTGCATCTGGTCAAGACAATTAGTCAGATTTACAAGGTAGTATACAAATAAAACATGGTTTGAGGGTGGACAGTCGATATTGGCTCCCCGAGGTATTGGAAGTTCGCCTCAGGAACTAGTTTGTCAACTTCCAATACCGAGGGGAGCTAATATCGACTGTCCACCCGAAATAAACCATGTTATATTTGTTTTACTATACCTCACATATTCAGTTGCTGATTTTTTTTCTATATATATATGCACCTAAAACAAAATTCGGGAAAACTTGTACAGCTCACCAAAAGAATATTGTTGCTCAACTTCAATTACTAGTTCGGTTCGTTTGCAATATAATACAGTTACTACAGTTGTAAATACAGTTGTTGCAATGTGTACAACTTTCTTTAGTACAGGAGACATCTTTACACGGTCTATACATTTTCTCCAGTACAGCATCATTGAGCTCTGGAAATTAACATTTACGCGAACCGCGCAACCATGCATCACTCCCTCCTAGGCGATGTTCGCGCATGCGTACTGCACCCGTGCAACAGTTCCTCGATTGCTCTGTAAAGCGCATGCGTAGTAGACTGTCGCACGGGTAACCCATGCGACAGTCTACTACGCATGCGTATTTACAATGTGCGTGAATCCTCGCGCGCGCGTTTGGTAAACAGCAAGAATAACATCTGGCACGTGATGTTGAATTGACCAGTGAGAGTTCGGCTCTCGATCATGAATATGTATGAGGTATAGTAATATCACACATGTCTCTTTCATGCCATCCTAAATTTTCTTAACTTCCTCTTATTGACATCAATTTTCAGGGGGGGGGGGCCCCTGAATGTTCTCTTCTGTACATGTATGATAAGGCTTGACAGTTATTTGGCCCTTATATTTATATACTCCATCAGTCAGTCAGTGAGTTAGTCAATCAAGTCAGTCAGTCAATCAGGGGAGCCAGTCAATGGCTTAGGCTACCCATTCAGATCCAGCAAAACCTGCACCAAATGATTGAGTTGGAGTTGCCATATGTGCCTCATTTCCCATGACCAGGTCACGGTTTGTTTTCCCATGCAATGTACATAGTTGGGTGGCCTTGGGACACCTGGAAGCCAATTGTCAAAGTTCATAATGGCCTGAGCTCTCACCCATGTACATGTATTCAGGATGCTCCCCTTTCTGAAGTTTCTCTGTGCTTTTATTGACTGAATTGTGGCCTATTGTTGTATTTGGGGCGGGCGTTGGTTCGCTGCACCTATAGCGTGGGCTATATATGCAGCCCAGTTGTGTACCTATAGTTTTCATTACAGCCACACTGACCATTGGATGACTTAGGTGAAGCGAACAAAGTTGTAATTACCAGGCTACTACTGGGAGAAATACATGAAGTGTGTTTAAAGTTTGACTTGAACAGTTTGTTGCAATTTGTTGCCCCAAAAAGTCTGAGATAACATTTGTAAGTGTTTGATATCATTGTCCAAAAGTTCAACCTGAACAACAATCAGTGCTTTGAATACAGTTTCAGGAAAGTTTGGTTCTGGAAAAGATCAGTTATATTTGCATGTTTTAAACACTGGCATCATGACCAAAAAACACGGTCGGAAGGGAAAACGAAATGATCGTAACGGTGGAGCAGTGGCGCCGGATGAATTTAGCCAGACTTCGTATACGGGTAAGTACGGTACAGTGTGCAAGTATGTATTGGTACATTGTAAATACTTGTTAATACAATGTATATACATTTGTAATTACCAGCTTCATTACACATGTGTGGGTGTACATGTAAATGCACAAACATGCATGCACATGTGCATGTACCAGTACAGGGTGTGTCAAAAAGGAAGTGACGTACCAGTACATGTAGAATTGAGAAAAACTATTTTTAAAAACATGTGGCTCGCTCCACTTAATAAAAATAACACAGGGATAAAGTACTCGTTATTGACTGGTACATGTACATGTATGAAATTGTACATTATTGTAATTTGCTTTCTACCGGTACATGTACATAAATGTATTTATGTATCGGTACCAGTATGTTCCTAAGTTGTGTTTATTTTAATGAAAAGATCACAAAATTCATTAGTCCACAAATGATCATTTTACCATTCAAATACAATGTAACAAGGGCGTTTTCCTGCCTTCACAAGTGAAGGGATATTTGCACAGAAAACAAACAGAAATCACCATTGTTATTTCAGAATAAATTTCTTTATAATTCAGTAACAAAATCTGACTGTAAAAACAATGTTTCAGTTTTGACAAATGTTATCGAAATCTCATTTATATCTGAATGCCTGTGTGTATAATCTCTGGTTCTCACTCAGCTCAATCATGTCGATGGCTTCAAATGGCATTCCACGGACATGGATGTAGATTCTTTTAGTAAAATATGCATAAATTCTCATAGCATCCATGGATCAATTTCAGTTTCAAACGAGTGATAGACCATGCTGGTTTACAATGTATATGCTTTGTTGGTGCGTCAAATTTAATTCAATTTCGGGGGAAAATCATTAAGGCCCCCCAAAAATGTCTCTGGTTTCTGGTATGGAGCTTGCCCCAAAAGTGGTGCGGCGACGCGGCTTGTTTTTAACCTGATTTTTTTGGCCTCAAATGTCGGCTGATGACTGCAAATGGTGCCCGACTAACTTAGTGCAAATACCGGTATATGGGAGTCCAGAGAGGCCACATAAAGCTTATTCTCGATCATAACCCCATCTAAAAACACGTTAAAATTGTGCAGCAGCAGGATTCCAGTCAAACCAGTGAGTTTGGCGGTTTTGAGACATCATCTTTCATTGAAAAAAACACTTTTTCATATCGCCGACGTGCATGGCTACGGCGTCGCGTGCGCATACCAGAAACCGGAGACTTTTTTTGGGGGGGCCTAATCCAGATCACGATCTTTTTGACTCACCAGTGGTACATGCCCTGCGCAATTTTGGTCCCTTTCCTGTTTTGATACATGTACATCTGCTACTAATAATGACTGGGCATTTGTATTTTACGCTGTACTTTAACAAGGACACATGGCTATATTTTTTGGGGGAATTCAAAAATATATTGCACTCGCTATAATGGACTTATCTTTGACTTGTGCAATATGCATAGCATGTGCAATACATTCTTGTACCCCCCCCCCCCCAAAGCCATCCAATATTAAGGAAATAAATGTGTGTTCGGGAGGTATTATAACACTCTGTTTAAGACCGATTTGGGTCTGGATGGGTGATAATTACCAGATGCAAAGCCGAGGGTGATGCACCCATCCTGACTCCAACCGGTCTTAAACAGAGTGTTAGTACCGACCGAACACATATTTATTCCCATGCATACGTTTTCAGTCAAAAAAAAAAATCTTTTCCGTCCAAAAATCAAAATAAGTCAAAACTAGACATTGCTATATCCATTTTGTTCAACAATTTTACTTCATATTGTATCAAACACCCCTCTGACTACAATATGGAATTTCCCTCTACAATTCCTTACCTTAAGTTATAAGGACATTGACGTGCACGTCGCACGTATTGCGCGATGTCGTGCAAAACGCAGCTGGGCGGGTGATTGCGCATGCCTACATGTACGTGAGGAATGTGAAATTCAACCAATGAAACGTTAAAAGGCACCGGATTTCATAGGAGTCCAAATTTCATGTGACACTGGAAAAGTTTTTAAGACCAGCTAGCCATGTCTTTATCATCCATTTGAGACCGGCCACGTGACGGGCTCTCAACCAATAGGAACGGGTAAACTGTCTTAGGTGTTTATGAATAATAATTATTCGTTGTCCAAGGTCGACGCTTAAACAAGTCCGCATGTATTTCACACAAGTGACAGTCCTGCAGTTGATTCATTGAGATAGGGACCGGTAAACTCAAATTATAAGCCAAGTTGAGGCTAAGTACTGCAAGTCTAATTCACAAGTGACAATTCATAAGATGGAATTTTGCGTCGGGGTGATGTAAATCAAATTAGGTTTTGCCCTTCACCGATGCATAAACACTCAGAGTGTTACCTCTCGAGTGAAAGTTGGGAAAAAATCACTCGGGTGGGACTCGAACCCACGACCTCCTGCTTTCTAGTGCAGACGTCTTACCACTCGACCACCGAGCTAACAAGCTAACAATTAGCTGGTTTGAATCTGATGTACATAGCAGCGGGTACCGCATTAACTATTCATAAGGTGGAATTTTGCGTCGGGGTGATGTAAATCAAATTACATGTAGGTTTTGCCCTTCACCGACGTATAAACACTGTATACTCAGAGTGTTACCTCCCGAGTGAAAGTTGGGAAAAAATCATCGGGTGGGACTCAAACCCACGACCTCCTGCTTTCTAGTGCAAACGTCTTACCACTCGACCACCGAGCTAACGGGATCGGTTAGCTGGTTAGAATCTGATGTACATAGCAGCGGGTACCGCATTAACTATTCATAAGATGGAATTTTGAGTCGGGGTGATGTAAATCAAATTAGGTTTTGTATACTCGGTGTGTTACCTCCCGAAACCTAATTTGAATCACAAGTGACAGTCAGTCAGTTAACTTTTCCTTGTTTTTTTGGCAGGTGAGCTGGCACCGGCCGACAATGTGTGGACGTGTAAAGCCGATGGCGCCATCAAAACACGCGTCAGTGACAAGAACAAAGACATACCCGTGGAGACCATTCATGTCGCGTTGATGAGGGCTGTCAAGAACTATCCAAATTGCACTGCGCTGGCGATCAAACGAAACGGGGAATGGGTGAAGTGGTCCTACTCTGAGTACTACAGGGATGTACGAAGTGTTGCCAAGTCGTTTCTTAAGGTAGGCAATAATCACTCATTTTAGCAAATGCATGTGTTCTGACCTGCCGAGATCCTACACAATCTATGAGGAGGTTTTGTAGGAATTTGTAGGATTTAGGAAGGTAGAGCTCTGGCATTATCACTTTACATGGGTTTGATGCCCCTTGAAACATGGTAGACCTGTACAGAGAGTGCCATTGGATTCCTTCACAGTGGACGATTTTGTAGGATTCAGGAAGGTAAAGATCAGCCACTATTACTTGACAATGTACATGTGTCTGATGTCCCTTGAAAGTACCAGGAGAGTGGATGATTTTGGAGGGATCCTGTATGAGTTTAAAAAAAGTATCAAAAATTATATGAAACGTAGGTACAATCTTCAATGGGACGAACTTTTGGATATACCTGTCTATCTTAAAGCTATAGTCCATCATTTGTAATTAGTGCATTTTGTTCGTTTGAAGCAACAAAAGTGTTCAAAATCTAATGAAGGATACTGAACAACTTACTTGATGAAGTTTCAGCTCAGCTTCAGCTTCATATTCCTAGACAGCATTCTAGGATCTCAATTTCAAATCAAAAGTTGCTTAATCATGTTTCGAATTGTTTTGAATTGCAGCTTTACGCGATGTTGCACACTGATCCAACGAATTATAGCAACCGCGCGCACCTGTGCGTCGTTCCAATGCTTGCGCGCGCTGCGCCGAATAACAAAACGAACAACTAATTTTAATTTTCCTACGGTGCTTCTTTTGGATAGCTGCAAATGATGGACTCTGGCTTTAAAATCTCCCTGCATGTAATTTCTTAAAGGTAAAGAACAACATTTGCAAATATTCAGAAACAAAATTGCCAAAATATTAAGAAATATCCGAAGAGAAAATTGTTGGTTAGGATCAAGCATCCTGTGAAATCATTGCGCACTTTGCTGTCATTTTCAAGAAAAGAGGAATGACCATGGTTTCCTCTTGATGGTTAGGACGGAACCATCATCGACTTTGTTTCAAATAGAAAAATTGACCGATTTTAGTTTCATAGCTTGCAATCGGTACATGTATATATCCGTGAATGAGAATTATTTGTGACAAACTGGGATCATACCAGAAGATGGTGCAAGAAAAAAACTGCAGTAGAATACCGGTATGTTTATGATATGCAGTGTTAGGATTTGAAACGGGGAATAGCCATAGCTGCGATGGTCCATAGCACTAGCAGGGTACATTTAGCTGGTACATGTATGTACATTGCCTGATAGCAGAAGGTCACCTAATCACAACCTCTTATTATCAGTGAATTACTGATTGTTATCTGTGGCCTTTGAGTGCCTATTAGATCACATTCTGAATAGCATGAAAGGTATTGGAAGTAATCTGGTCGCGACCTGAGATTACGGGGCTCTGTACGATGCTGCACAATACACTACAACTACTGGGTAGGCATGGCAGGGTGTACACGTACATGTAAGCAGCTATTGTTTGACTTTTTTGTTTTGCTATTTAAAACTACAAGCATGTTTAGGCCAAAAAAAATAATACTCGGGTCTCTGGTCAGCGCGCGTGTCGATTTTAATCATGCGCGTCAACCTTTTTTTTTCCCTCAAATTAACACGGAAGCTACAACAGCGCCCTCTATTGCCACACCTCAAATTTTTATACCAAGGAGCACCAAGGAATGGGGAAAATGCACCAAGGCAAATGATAAGGGGCATCAAGGCAAATTATGGAGGACACCAATGTATAATGAGGACACAAAAAAGCAAAATAGTACCCACCTTGTCTGTACAATACAAGCTTGAAAAAAAAAAAAGCCACCAAAAAAAAAAAAAACGCGTCGCCGCATCAATTCCGGAACTACGGTCTGACCAGAGACCGACTATTTTTTTTTTTGCCTTACCTGTACAATGTCCATATCAGTGTTACATTTGCTGAAGGTGATACACATGTACCACATTGACACATGAAAAAGGATTGAAATATTTCTGAACCCATAAGCACAAGATCTTGTATAAGTTTGCAATCACAGGTGTAACAAGCAGGGCGTTTCTGGGCGGTACAGGGACTAATTGCATGGGTTTAATAAGTGGGCAATTCTAGCATTACATACCGTAAAATAATGTCCGTGACAGAGCTTTTAGAGAGCTCAGTGAACATGGTGAATAAACCTGAAAATGTAGTTTTCAAAAGTTTTAGAGCCATCATCTGGTAATACTCAGTCAAGGAGATTATAGACAAGTAGTTTTGGATCATTTCTTCGAATAGGCTAATACCTAACCCTCCTCACTCCTCCAAAATCCTCCTGGCCGTTTTGGAGGATTCTAGAGGATTGAGGATGAATGGTGATTGAATCACATGAGGATTTTGGAGGATTGAGGATGAATAGTGTTTGGATGATTTTGGAGGATTGAGGATGAATGCATTTTGAGGCAGGACTGTCTGATGATTTTGAAGATTTTGAAGGATTTGGGCGTTGGTTATCCTTCATTTAAACACGAGTGCAACATTTTGGGATGAGGAGGATTTTGGAGGATTGACGATGAATGCATTTTGAGGCAGGACTGTCTGACAATTTTGAAGAATTTAGGTGCTATTCCAAAATTTTGGAGGATTTTGGAGGATTGAGGATGGTTCTTAGCAAAAAGGGCCTAGGGGGTTAGGGTTTATTACAATGTAGATATCATGGTTAACTGGCTCTGTCACGGACATTACACTTCCTCACATAACACTGGAACTGCTTTAATAGATATGTTCACTGAAATTACGAAGTGATACTTGCTTCGTGTATATTTTCACTAGAACCAGTTGGAGCGTTTGTTTTGTACACAGTTCAAATATTCACTTTTATCATGTTTATTATAGTGTGAAAGGGTGAATAAGCATACGTTAGCAGTGACCATTGTATGGCAGAGTTATTTCTTTTAATGGTACTGGTATTTGTACGGAAAAAGTACACGAAAAGCCAACTTTATTTTGTTAGAGGAACCAATCAATTGAATTGAATTGCATAAGAAATCAAATTAATAAACGTAAGTTTCCAGAGACCTTCAAAATGTACTGGTACTTTTGTTAAAAGGATTTTGCAGAATTTAAAAAGCATTGCCGTTAGTACTGGTACTTACAGGCAGGATCATTTCCTATAATAGAACACCACTCAAAATCCAGAGAAGAATTTTCAAAGTGTATACTGAACCCGTTCAGGTTTCAGCTCAGTGAATATTACATCTACATGTACAAGGTTTTAAGAGAACAATTAAAAACTATGCACAATCTTTTGATCTCGAAACAGATTTTGTCAAATCAGTCAATTCGGGCGATTCACAATGCTTTGCGCCACCAAAGTTTGCCACGGAGAGGTCATTTTTCCCAGTGCATTGTGGGAGATGGTCGACAAATTCGCAGCGCGGGACATTTGAAAGTGTTAGTTTTTTTCAGTCAGTGGTTTCGTAAGCGTATGATTCGAGGATCTGTTTGCCCATTTCTTTTCTTGTTATCAATATGGTGTTTTTTGTAAGGCGGCAGAACGCTATACCCCAATCTATGACATATTAGCTCAAGTTGGCTACTGACACTCATTCAAATGGGCCATGTTTTGTCGACCGTAAACTTGAAAAATGGACTCTCCGTGGCAAACTCTTGGTGGCGCACTGCATTGTGAATTGCCCGAATTAACTGAATGTTGGGAATCAGCTGCATTTCTTTTCTTCTAAATGACAGCAAGCCAGAAGGAATAATTTTCACAGGGGTGTTTTTCTACCAGTATGATCTGTAATCCACATAACATACCGGTAAGGGCAAAAAAAAAATTTTGCTTCTGATCACATACAAGGCATTTGAAACTAGGGTAGGTGCATTGTACTGTAGGTATGGAATTTCTTTTTTTGGTGGGCAATTTACGATCACATGGAAGTGTCTGCATGTACGGTAGTCAAGAGTAAAAGGTAGTAATTGATGATTTTCAGGGTTTTTTCCTCATGTCCCCCCCCCCCCCAAAAGAAATTTAGGGTAAGGGCTGTCAAATAGGGTAGGTACGGTAGGGTAACCGGAAGCAGAACCATTATTGTTTTTTGGCCTAAGCTTTTTAAATATTTTTGGGAGGTTACTTTTGGGATAAATGCAAACGATTCTAGAAGCCTTTAATGCCAAGTGAAATTAAAAATCATTTCGAATGTGCCATTTGTGGAGGATTTTGGAGGATTCAGGATTCTAGTTGAAAGAAATACCGACGGAATTAAGTTGATTATTTCACGCTTGATATTTCTTCTTCACCAGCTTGGTTTGGAGCGTTACCATGGAGTTGGTATCATTGGCTTCAATTCGCCAGAGTGGTACATCAGTGACATTGGTGCAATGTTTGCAGGGTGAGTGAGTGATATTTACTCAAAACTTGACTGTGGAAAAAAGGAGTTATTGAAGTTGGCATGTTTAACTTTTTACCATGAAAGGAACCCAAGGTGGCTTGAAGTTTACTCTGCAAACAACCTCAGCCTCAAAGCTGGCCCAGATTTTAGAACAATTCCCAAATTTCTCACTAACAAGTGCAAATTATTATTAATTTTTTTTTTTGGGGGGGGGGAATTTAAGACTACCAATGAACGGGCATCAATTGATGTGTAAATTAAAGGTACATGTAGTGTCCATCATTTGCAATTTGTGCATTATGTTCATTTGAAGCAATAAGAGTGTTCAAAATCTAAACGTGCTAAGCTATGTGGACTAGCTGTGTCGTGATACTGGGCTAACCTCCGCAGCCGAGATCAGGACGGCCATGGGAGACTGTGATGTGTGGCGTGCTTTTGTTGCAGTCCGACGATAGTCGACTTGATGATGATGATGAATCTAAAGAAGGGTGCTTATAAACCTGATGAAGTTTCAGCTCAGTGAATGCTGTATATTCCGCGAAAACAATATTCTAGGGATCTCGATTTCAAATCAAAAGTTGCTGAGTCATGTTTTGAACCGGGCCTGATTTCAGTGTCCGAGACACGTTCTCACTGAGCCGATTGCAGCTATGCGATGCCGCGCACTGAACTGACGAATTATAGCAACCGTGCGTGCATGTGCGTCATGTCAACGCTTGCACGTGCTTCGCTGAATTAAAAACGAACTGCAAAATATTTAACTTTACCAGAAAGAAGAATAATTTCAAAGGGAGTTTAGTCTCATTTCAGTCTTTAAACCAAGTATGCTTTTCAACAATAATTACGTCGGTTACTTTTTGGATAGCTGCAAATGATGGACTGTACCTTTAAAGTCTTTTTGACAAAAAGATATTTCACATTTTATTGAGTTCGTGTTGTTTGAAATGATGGATGTTTTGCCCCGGCACCTATTGCGCTGTCTACATATGTATGTAATACTACATGTACACTAGATTACTGATAAAATGAAGTATCCGGCATAATCATCAATACTTTAGAATGTTGTTGATTCTTTGACTTTTTTTTTGTACGACTTCTCGGAAATATCCCATGACACGTAATATAAACGAGTAAATCATTGATTAATATTTTTAATCAATGATGTGTCAATGGATGAGTTTTTGAGGACATACAGAATTACAGGTCCGGTACCTGTATGTCCTTAAAAACTCATTCATTGACACATGATTAAAAAAATTAATCAATGAATTGCACCACGGAGTCAGATGTACATTTTGGACAATTCAACAGTGTGCATGAAAAATGTAAAAATCAAAAAAGTGGATTTTTAATCTGATAAAAATAATCAGTTAGCAGTTACTACAATGATTTAAAAAAGAAATTGTTCACGAATCCAACTTTTTTACTGTAGTAGACATCAACTCGAAAACAACATGTTGTCAACGTACTCAGACAAATTTTTTGTTGGGGTGTACAGTATCAATTATTTTTTCAATTAAAAAGTAACAGCGGAGCTAATTATTTTTTCAGTTAAAAAGCAACAGCTGAGGATTGAACATTGTTAGAAATAAACTCTATTTCAATAAAATCCAGATTTAAATGTACATGTGTAATAAGCTGAACAAAAATGACGTTTCATTTTTGGCCTTTGGATTTTTTTTTTTAATTGAGATTTGTAATACTGTGGAATTGCCCATGTGTACAGGTGTAAATGTGTGCATAACAATATGCACACTTTAATTGTTTGGTTGATTACAATTTATGTTGGCGGAATGCAAGTGAAACCAAATTATCTTAATTTTTGGTAAGTTTATGTAGCTTGATATCAGTTTATTTGCCGTAGCAGAAAGACATAATTTTTCCCCACTTGTTTACAGTGGCTTCGGTACCGGCATCTACACGACCAATTCTGCTGAGGCATGCCAGTATGTAGCTGACAACTGCCAAGCTAACATCATAGTGGTTGAGAACAAGACCCATCTCAACAAGATCTTGAAAGTCTGGGACAAGCTCCCCCACCTCAAGGCTGTGGTGCAGTACACCGGCCAACTGGAAGAGAAAACTGACAATGTTTACACCGTAAGTGCTTTAAAACATGTATCCCAGTGTGTAAATTTGTATGGGTTATTATAAATCGTTGTGTGTCAAGGAAAAGGACGTAAGCAGTGAAGAAATCACATCAGGTTGAAATTTGGGCTCATGAAAGTCGTTAACATTTAAAATCATATACATGTAGTGCATTTTATTTCAAAATACATGTATTTATTTTGAAGTTATTTACATTTTTGACCATTTACCGGGAACTCCATCTGTCTTAAACGTGAACTCGCCCTGCATTAAACGTGCGTTTAAGCGGCATGTTAAATCCTAACGCCCTTTTGCCGGGAACAAACTTGGCTTTTCGTACCCATTTAAGTGGGACGTTAGGGCGCTTGGAACATTTTTTGTCAAATGAAAGATATTTCCTAAGCTCTATCGATTACCCCAAATCCTGAATTTGACCTTTTGACCCTTTCGATCCAGGCACCCGACAAAATGTTTATTGAGTTTTGATTGATATGGATGCAAAGTTCAAATGAAGGCTCTATTCTTGGCAATTGAATTCAGTGTTTAGACTTGTGATGTACATACCAATGTATTGTATGTACCTCTGTTTTCCCAAAGCAAAAATTCTACAGGTTAGTTTTCAGGCACCCTTCTTCCCGTTTTGAGTAATTTTGTTGCTTCAAATGAAAAAAAAAACTCAATGCAACAATGCCATTCAAATGATCACAATTATGTTTTTTTTATTAAATAGAGGAAATTATTTATTGTGTGCATGCATGTTGCTAAATATAGTAACATGGATGAATGTGAATGTGGACGAATGGTCCTGCCTTGCTGTACGGAACACTTTTTCATCCAGCACAACATGGACACTGACAGCTGCTTGATGTCCCCGAAGCTAGATTTTTTTTTTTATAGTTGGCCCCTTTCAGAGAATCAACATTCATTGCCGAAACAGGAACTTGAAATTGTTGAAAATTAATTGAGGAAAAAAGATCAAAACATAATTGATTTTGTCGTTTGAAAAGTGTTTAAACATGAATGGAAAATGTTTCCTTTTTGTAATGCATGACAAAAAAATTGTCTGCTTTGATTTGGTTTTTCTACGCTCAGGTATGATACTGTCAACTTCAATTTGTGCAAATTGTTCACCAGATGTACATGTACAAGATTTGATACAAATCAAGTACTGTTATTTCTAATAGTACATTTTACATACTTCATTGTGACAAGCATATACATGTAAGGCCAAGTTAAAACATAACCAGTTTCTCGTACCTGTCCTCTTGTCCACCCACCCCCTTTTTGTTTTTTTTAACCCTTACCCATTGGGTATTTCTGCTAGAAAGTATCCTGAAACCGCCAAAATCCATCAATTTTGCCATGCAAAAAAAATGTGGTGGCCAGTGAGTCCATCAGACTCCACCAGTTAGCATGGTTAACCGAGAGTAAATCTGTTGAGATCCTGAATCCATCGAAGTCTCCCAACTGCTCAATATCATGAATATGGAGATCCCTGAATCCATCAAAATCCTGCAGTATCGCTAAAAGCTTGCTGTCCTGAATCCATCAAAATCTCCCAACTTTTTCAATATGAAGGTATCCTGAATCTGCCGAAATCCTCCAAAACGGGGGTGTGGAGTTTGATGGGTTCAGGTACGTTAGGGTTAATACATTTGAAATATATTTTGCAACTATATTGTCACTGTGTTGTCTTTTTATTTGTTTCCAACAAAATGGTAGCTATGTAGAAAGGGTTACGGCTCCTTTGGACACAATTTTGTGTCGGCAAAAGGTTTGAAAAAATGGGAGAATCCATCCGCCATCTTGAAAAATGTACCATCTCGGGAAAAAAAAGAAGAAAAACAAGTGCCCGCTTCCTTTAAAAAAAAAACAGAATGAGAAAGTTTTTTTTTGACTTGGTGGAATCCAATTCTTGTTGCATATTTCTTCTTGCAGTGGTCAGAGTTCATGGAGATCGGCAAGGATGTACCGGACTCGGATCTGGATGACATCATCAACTCCCAGGCCCCCAATCACTGCTGTTCACTCATCTACACCTCGGGGACCACCGGTAACCCTAAAGGGGTTATGATTAGCCATGACGGGGTCAGTGCCATTGAAACTCCTCAACCCTAACCCTCGATCCTTGACCTTTCAAAATCCTGTTTTGCAGGATTTTGCGGTCGACATATAATTGTCGTTTTAGGTGAATTGTATTCCAATCTTACGGTAGTCTTATTGGACTCATTTTGGACTAGCTTGACAGTTTGTCATGCATTGGAACCAGGTACCTGAGTGCCCGACCGCTGATGTCAGGTACCGGTTCCAGATTATGGGATCGTGTACCCGTAACCAACGTTTTACTTCAATAGGGTACCTGGGTTACCGTACTACCCATAAATGCAAACCACTAATTTAAAGAAAACTACAGTTTTTTTTAGAAACTTTAAAAACATTTCATATTTAGTGACATTTTGGAACCTTTTGGTCCAAACATTTAAACATCACTTTTTAATATCTGCTGCGGCTGGTTTGCCCTTTCATTGTACATCTGTCAGAAGAAATAATTTCAAATAAAATTACTTCCAGACAAATTAATATCACTTCTCTTTTTCCAAAGCAATTCACCATGTTGCAATTTCTGGCTGCTTAATTTGACAATTCATAGAAATTTAAATTAGGACAACTAAAGATTTAAAACATTTTTTTTTCGGTTCAAGTGAAATGTCAACTTCCTTCACATTTATCCTGTTCGCGCTGATAAAGCTGATTTTCAAACTAACCACAACAGGAAACTGACTAGGTGCATTAGAATAATTTTACAGTTGAACATAGAAATTGACTGGAGCGGGGTTTGAACCTTTGACCTCTGGATTGTGTTCCGGTGCTCTACCAACTGAGCTATCCAGCCCTATGTTTGCGGTTCCCCATTCTGCCGTTTCATTGGTAGAGCACCAGAACGGCAATCCGAAGGTCGCAGATTCAAACCTAGTCTGTATTATTACAATTGAGCAAATTCGCTGATTAATTATGCAAGAAAACTGCATCTGGATTTAGACCAATCAGCAGGCGCTTTCTATAGCAGGTCTTTGGTCATTAACCTGTTGTCGCGTCATATACATGGATAAAAAAACAACAACAAAGGCTGTTTCACGCTCTCTGTATTATGTTATGTGATACGCACCCGGCTGTTGTTGTATTACAAAACTCTGCATTCGAATTGACCAATCAAGTCCTGATTTGGCATGTTTGGGAATGAAATGGCGTCACAATTTAGTAAAATCGACTCTGATTGGCTGAGGCACGAGATTGCATAAGTCTGCATGCTTTGATATATCAGACGTTAGACAGGAGTCTGGGCTCCGTGGATAACAGGTGATACTCAGACTAGTTTAAACATGGCTCTAGTCAATTTCTGTTTTCAACTTTAAAATTGAACTTCGAGACAACATATATTTAACTGTAACCCCCTAGAGTGATTTACTAGGAACCTTCCTGACTCCTGCAAATTCCAACACCATATGGTAAACTGTGCACAAACACTGTTGGACTCTGATTATTGGTGTCAAGCCTAACCCCATGTAAAGCACAATCAGTTTACTAGTGCAGTGCTCACTCTAACATATTCCAACAAACCCTAGTGTTGGAGTTTGACTGGATGGGGATTGTTAGGGTTAAGGTTATCCAAGCACTTTCATATTGATGCTGAATAATTTTATCCATACAGTTTCTATGGCAAGCTAAGGGGTGTGCAAAGGCCGCCCATCTGAAGCAAGGTTGTGAGATTGTCGTCAGTTATCTACCCCTCAGCCACGTCGCGGCTCAACTCTTTGACATCTACATACCTCTGGTTACAAGCGGAGCCGTCTACTTTGCCCAGCCTGATGCACTCAAGGTAATTGACCTATCGCCGAAAAAGGGACAAAAGGACTACAATGCTCCTACCCCACAGAGCTTCCCCTGATAGCGTCCGTAGCCCCGTATATATGTTAAAGTTAAGGTTAAGTTTTTGCAAAAGATGTGTTACTTCTACATGCTTTCATGGATTTTGAGGAAACTTGGATGCAGTGACCCTTGGGTGGGAAGACTTTAATCCCATGATTTTTATGCTATTTCTTTAAAATATGTAGTAGACATATCAAAGATTACAAATATCACTAAATCTGAAAATTTGAAGAAAAACAAATTAAGTTTTTGCATTTTTGTCTCCACTGAAACCTGTGCCAAGTTCCATCTCATGTTGCCAGAAAGCCTTCACATAATTTGTCTTTGTACCCCTAGGGAACGTTAGTCAACACACTCAAAGAAGTCCGCCCCACAGGGTTCATCGGTGTGCCCAGAGTCTGGGAGAAGATTCAGGAAAAGCTCAAAGCCGTCAGCGCCAACAATTCCAACTTCAGGAAGAAGATCGCGGACTGGGCCAAGGACATAGGGCTGAGAGGAAACATCGCTCTGGAGAAACGGTGAGTCACTGGATCAAGATCATCTGCAGGGGGACGGGAAATGATAATAAAATATCCTCGTTTGGCAAGTTACCCCTTAGACAGCCCTGTGGAATTTTGTGCGTTCAGTTTAGTTTGTCTCAGATTTTGCGCATTCCGCGTCCATTTGTATATCATGTAATTGGACAATATTTCACAAGCTGCGTTGACGCGATTCTACTGCCGTACAGTAGGTTAATTAACACCGAAGTCTGAATAATCAGATTGGAAGGTTTGCATGGTCACGTCGCCAATATACGAAAGTTATCAGCGACACTTTTTGACAATAAAATGTTTTTTGGGGGGAGATATCTGGACAAACTATTTTTTTTCTTTTTATTCCCTTGCTACATTTTTAATATATATTCATAAATACCTCAGACAGTTTAGCTATTCCTATTGGTCGAGAGCCCGTCACGTGGCCGGTCTTAAACGGATGATAAAGACATGGCTAGCTGGTCTTAAACACTTTTCCAGTGTCACAATAAAATGTGGACTCCTAAAAATCCAGTGCCTCTTACCGTTTCATTGGTTGAACGTTCACAATCCTCACGTAGGCATGCGCAACACTACAAGCGAGTCAGAATTTTATAGTTCTAAATTCAAAACGCAACGCCCCAGGTGCGTTCTGCGTGACATCGCGCAGAACATGTTACGCGCGCGTCAATCTCCATAAAAGGGTTGTTTACATCTTACTCGCCAGCTGAACACTCCATTATTTTGCTAGAGGGATGTTTCAGAAAGCATGAAGTGAACTTGTTGAACAAAATCGGGATTTTTTGAACGAATTATTTGATATTTTTTTACGGATAAGGTATTTATGAATGGGAATAAATATGTGCTCGGTCGGTATTTATCACTCTGTTTAATACCGCTTAGAGTCTGGGTGCTGATAATTACCCTCGCCTCCGGCTCGGGTAATTATCAGCAC
Source organism: Patiria miniata (assembly GCF_015706575.1). Taxonomy (NCBI): domain Eukaryota; kingdom Metazoa; phylum Echinodermata; class Asteroidea; order Valvatida; family Asterinidae; genus Patiria; species Patiria miniata. Next base: position 27,876,309 of record NW_024037074.1, read on the forward strand.
CCAGACTCTAAGCGGTATTAAACGAGTGATAAAAACCTCCGGAGCACACATTTATTCCCTTATTTAAAACAGAGTTTGTTTGTGTGGTTCTTTTGAATGAGACGTCAAACAAAAAAATCTGCCCAACATTTTGAATAACATGTCAATAAGTCCATTTTGAATAACTTACAAAGGCCGATTTGTCTGTGCAACTCTCAAAGTGTTTCAGATGGTTGCCAAAGCAATGAATAATCAGAAGAAAATAAGAAATCCATAACCCCCTAAGGGTTCCTCAGGGCTACCCTGCTAAATCCAACAGAGTCCAACGGTTACTTCCTGTTCGATCCAACAGAATCCAACTGTGCCTAATTTTTTGTTGTCTGCTGCATCCAACAGAGTCCAACTTAACGTTACCAGTACCCAACAGATCAGAATCCGACTCTGTATACATGTATGTCCATGTACATTTGTACCAGGGGTTTACTGCAGGCTCCAACGGGTTTGTGATATAGTTGGATCCTGTTGGATTCAGCATTAAAATTCCCTAGGCCTTTTTGTTAGGATGTAGCCTCAATCCTGCAAAATCCTCCAATTGGCCTCATGGAAAAATAGCATGCAGCCTCAATCCTGCAAATTCCTCCATTGTTACTTGAATGTGGTCCGTACAGGGTGATCGCTGCCTGAATCCTGCAAAATCCTGCAGCAGTGACTGTCAATATGTTGAGGCTTGGCCAGTGACATCCTAGAGCAGTACGGAGGATTTCAAGCATAATCCAGGCCTATATTGATGCATGGCTGAGCAAAAACAATACAAGGTCCGGCCCAAGACCTTGACAAAAGTGCATCCTACAAAATCAGTAATGCACTTTTGCCATTTAACCTCAATCCTCCAAATTCCTCCACTTTGGCAAAGAGGATATTAAAGGATTCAAGGCAGTTAGGGTTAACGTACCGTATGAACATATTCAACAAGTACAGGATACTTTTTATGTGAATCCCTACTTACCGATATGTTTCTCTCATGATGTCTTATTAAACACGCAAACATTAGCGCATTGGAGTACAATCAGATGAGCTGGTGGCAATATATCTGGGGTGCTATCAGGTAGATTTCTTCCCATTTGGTGTTCTATTAAGGCTGTACACATACATTTTTATGGTCTGAACGAAGCTCTGTTTTTTGTGGTGTTTTTTTTTTTAAGTCATTCATTTGTGACCTAATTTTCAGTTATTTTTTGTTGAACTTTTGGCGAAGTTTTTCTTGTGTTGGCATGATGCTACGTGTGTATGTATACATGTTCACATACATGTCAGAGTTTTCAGTCTTTCTGAGGATGAGTTTATGTTGGGACATTTTGCCCTTTATGATTGTTTATCATATTTGTGTGAACAAGAATGGTATTTTCAGTTATTAAATGTTGTACTGTAAGTGCATTGTAATTGTGGAATTTGACATTGCATACAAATGCTTAATTCATTTTTGTTTTGGGGGGGGGGGGTTCATTTTGGCTGAAGAGTTTTTGTGTCTATCACCTCTTTCAGACTTCTGTTTTAGAGTCGTGCCAAACTAAATTATTCCCTTAGATTTGAATTTAGTTTGATGTTTGAAAAAAGTTTTGGAGGGACTACGTGCGTCAAAACGAAAGATCAACTTTTGCAGTCACTCTGAATTGTTTCAGTGTCTGGTTGATATAATTGAAAATTAGTGCCTTCAAAGTTTGGCCTTAAAGTGTCTTCTTGGATTGACAGGAGTCGGCCTTCCAGCTATTTGGTTCCATTTGGTTCTGTTTGGTTCTATGTGGTTCCATTTGGTTCCGTTCTGTTCCGTTTTGTTCCGTTTGGTTCTGTTTGGTTCTGTTTGGTTCCATTTGGTTCTGTTTGGTTCTGTTTGGTTCTGTTTGGTTCCGTTTGGTTCTGTTTGGTTCTATGTGGTTCCGTTTGGTTCCGTTTGGTTCTGTATTCTATTTGGTTCTATTTGGTCTGGCACGACTCTTTAGTCTGAATCATGTGGAGATGTAATTTCATCATCTTTCAACTTGTGTATTATTTGAATGCATCGGTGTTTTACTATCCACGTGAAAGTGTAAAATTGGCCCATCTGACATGTTATCGTTGAGAAAAGAAACAACCTGCTTTCACTGTAACAGAGAGCATGCCCATTGAGTGAGTAACAAAAGTATTCAAGTTCTGCTGAATTCATGTTTATAAAAGTAACATTAGAACAAAGATTTAAGTGGTGCACCACTGGGTGTGGTTTTGCTGCTCAACATAATTGTGTTTTCAACTGTTTTGTGATGAAGATCATTGCATGGCCCACCTATCACTGCATTCCTTTGTCATAGCTCATTACTGTTACTTGTGACCTGACTTGCGATTGACTTGCGATTGACTTGCGATTGACTTGCAGTTGACTTGCAGTTGACTTGCGATTGACTTGCGATTGACTTGCGATTGACTTGCGATTGACTTGCAGTTGACTTGCAGTTGACTTGGGATTGACTTGGGATTGACTTGCGATTGACTTGCGATTGACTTGCGATTGACTTGCGATTGACTAGCAGTTGACTTGCAGTTGACTTGCGATTGACTTGCAGTTGACTTGCAGTTGACTTGCGATTGACTTGCAGTTGACTTGCAGTTGACTTGCAGTTGACTTGCGATTGACTTGCGGTTGACTTGAGATTGAGTTACAATTGACTTGCGATTGTCTTGCTATCGACTTGGACTCACTTGTGATAGACATACCACATGTTTCAAACTGTCATAACAATGAAATGGATCTAAAATTTATTCTTTATGTTTGTAACAGTCAACCAGTGCCGTGGGGATGGACGTTGGCCAATATGATTGTCTTCAAAAAAGTAAGTGTCAGACATTCTGAAGGTTTGTAGCATTTGAAGTAGACCATAACTTAAGCCATGTTTTGTTGCATAATTTGTGGACGTGCATGAAACTTGTCATGCATAAATGTGCTGTACATGTAAAGTTGAGTGAAGCAATTTGTAATTTTTTTTTTGATGAAATCAACTTCAACTGTGAATCATGATTGAAATAAGTAAGTTGCTTTGTCCACATTTACTCACTGGCTGGTCTGTTAGCTTAATTGGTAGAGCACCGGAGCAGTGTTCCGGCGGTCCCAGATTCGAGTCTAGTACCAATCAATGTCTTTGCTACACCGAATATTCAGACTTGAAATGAATTGATTTGTCCAACTGTACTTGCATGTTTGTTTAGTTCAAGAGTAGAGCACCGGTGCAATGTTCCAGAGGTCTCAAGTTTGAATCCCGCTCCAGTCCTTATCTTTACTGAATCATTTATCATAATTAATTAATTGTCCATCTCTACTTGTAGGTTCGTCAGGCTCTGGGATTGGATCGTTGCTTCTTAACCTTCTCAGCTGGTGCCCCGATCGCTACCGACACTCTCAACTACTTTCTGAGTCTTAATATACCCATCTATGACATCTACGGAATGAGTGAAAGCTCAGGTATACTGTTTGTCATGTTCAACTTTTTGTTTGATGCCTTATTGGGTATGGGCTCCATGCACAAGTACCCCTTCAACAGCCAGAACAGGAGAGTTGGGGGAAACCTAGACCGGTTCCCGAACAATCCACTGCATATTTCGAATGATCCAAAGTTATTGGGGGCCGGGATTAGTCTGGGAGACCATCGCAAGATAAATTTGAAAGTATTCGCGCGCCGACGACGCCTGACGCTCACGCGAAGACACTGTGGCTAATAGCTTTAGCACATTCAGGATGTCGTGCATTATCCGCACGAACCAGTACAGTACTGTCTGCACAGGCTGTGTGTCCCATCCAAGGGGCTGTCAAAAGTGGTAAAAAACGCCCTCTTTTGTTGGTGCACGGATCCCATAGTTTTCTGAAATACGGGGATGACAGTGTAATTTGGAAAAAATGATGTTAAAATCTTGTTAGGGCCTGGCAGCCGATAATGGCCCTCACTGACCTTTTCGGTCCAACACCACAAATAGTTGGTAAGGTTGCAAACTTCCCAATGGTTTTGTTCTACCATTTGATGTTTTTTTTAGGGCCGCATACGATATCCGTCCCTGACTGCTACAAGATGGGAAGTGCTGGTCAGTGTCTGAAAGGAGCTGAGACTAAGATACATGAGCCTGATCAGGAGGGCATCGGAGAGGTAAGTACTGCTAAACATGAAGAAAGAAACTTGCCAAGCGTGGGACCTTGTTAGCTTTGTACATGCAGGGTCCAATTTCATGGCTAAGCTTACTGTCAGCAAAAAAATCCCGCTTAGCTAAAATATTCTGAGCTTATGGTAAGGATATCTCACGGGTTAGTGATGAATTCTTTATTTATACACATCCCGTATCTAAGGATTCTGTGCTTTCAGGGTAAGCACACAGTGGTTATCGTCGTCGTACAGCTAACGTTGTATTAAAGCACAGAATGGTTACTGTAAGCGCGTAATTTTGTAATAAATAGGGTTTCACAGATTTGTTTTACTTTCTGCAACAAAGAACGCCACCTATTGTCCGATGGTGTCCAATATCATCTGCTTTGAATAGCGCCTTCTATAGTCAGATGATGCTCAACCCCTACCCCAAGTTTTGGTTTTTGCGACGGCCGGCTGACCAGATTAAAAAAATCCTGGCTAACGTTCAGCACTGAAAGTCTGCTTCCCCCCCAATTCCTTGGCAAAATGACTATTACCATTTCAAGTACATTGCAAATTGACCATTAGTTTACCAGTCATCCTTTACGCGAGAAATGATGGTCCTTTTAAACTGTAGGTGTGCTACAATGGACGTCATGTGTTCATGGGCTACCTGAACATGGAAGAGAAGACTAGAGAAACTATAGATGAAGAAGGCTGGCTTCACTCTGGTGATCTGGGGTACGTGGACGACAAGGGATTCTTGTACATCACTGGAAGAATTAAAGGTATGTCAGAGAGTAGATCCAACTATTTTTGTTTGTCTGTCCGTCGGCCTGTTGGCTGTCTGTCAGTCGGTCGGGAATCCTTGGTCAAGGCGTACGTCGAACGTGTTCTTGATGGTATCTGGCCGCTACTGTTAGCACTACTAGCAGTGCACCATGCATTGTACGAAACGTGAACAGTGACCGCACGTGGCTACATGCAATATGCAAATCAGCTAGGATAGAACGAACGCCTTGGGACAACGGTTCGCATTGGGCCCCCCCAAAAAAGTCTCCGGTTTCTGGTATGGAGCTTGTCCAAAAAGTGGTGCGGCGACGCGGCTTTTTGTTTATTTTTACCTAACTTTTTGCTTCAAATGTCGGCTGATGACTGCAAATGGTGCCCGACTAAACTTAGTGAAAATATATGGGAGTCCAGAGATGCCACATAAAGCTTATTCTCGATCATAACCCCATCTAAAAACACGTTAAAATTGTGCAGCAGCAGGATTCCAGTCAAACCAGTGAGTTTGGCGGTTTTGAGACATCATCTTTCATTGAAAAAAAAACTTTTTCATTTTGCCGACGCGCATGGCTACGGCGACGCGCGCGCATACCAGAAACCGGAGACTTTTTTTTTGGGCCTTGGCTTAGCTTTTTCTTAATTTTGTTGCTGTATTTATATCTAGGTATATTTGGTCTGGGGACTGCAAACTTGTGGGAGAATGTAGCCACACATCCCGCTGTCTATCCATGTCAAAAGATGAGTGTCCACGGCCCAGTTGTGATTAATAATCTCATCTGTATTTGCGTATGTCAAATTAGAGAAAATCATTAGAGAGTTTTCTATTAGTGCACATATGAACATCTTCATCCCTTAAAAATTCGTTAAAGAGCCATTTTCCCTTGAATTACAGTGAACTAAATTTTCATGGATTTTTCAACATATTAAGTCAGATTAGGAGTCCGTGAAAACACTGTTAAGAAAGTCCTTTGTTTACCCATGGAGATAGACCCAGTGTACCGTTATGTATAACCAATGATAATCCTCAGTGGCCAGGGTCATTAAAAAAACCGTGAAAATACCCTTAGAGGATTAGTCCTATATGAGCCCCATGTAAATGTCGGTGAAACATCTCTTAAAGATTCTTTTCACGGAGAAGTGGACTTTTAATGAAAATTGAAGGGATCAGATATTCGTCACAAATAAACCAGTAGTCCTCGATCCACTAAAACTTAAAAATTGTGTGGTTTTTTTTCCATCAGAGCTGATCATTACGGCCGGCGGGGAGAACGTCCCACCGGTACCCATTGAGGACACCATCCTAAATGAGACACCCATACTTAATAACTGCATGCTGATCGGGGACCGACGCAAATTCCTGTCCATTATTGTCACATTCAAGGTAGGTCGTTCACTTATATACCGGTACACCCTGGCCTTTGGGTCTGAAGTTTGACTCCATGGGAAGAATTTCATATCCGAACATCATGCATTTGCCACCAAACTTTAAAAATTCACCTCACCTTGTGTTTTCATGGAAGACAACTCCATTATGCTTGGGGAAATTGAAATCCTCAGTGGAAAAGGTGTTTTTTAGGCCATATTTTGAGTACACATATCAGACAGATGATCCATCACGGAGGCAGCCATATTGAAGCATCATCATGATAACAGTGTGACCTGAACACAATGAATAATCATACCCCAGTTTGTTCCATTCTGTGTTGCAACATGAACATTTTAAGGGACACTTTTTTCTTCACACACCCCTGTATGTCCATTTAATGCACCTTATTTGATTAGATATTTACCCCTTCGATTGGAAGAAACCTACTTAACCATACGTCATGTAATAATGTTGTAATATTCCTACGTACATGTAGTTGGCTGCCTATGAGAGGGGTCTATTGGGCAACACGCCTGCAGGATACTCAATTGTACTTCCAATATGCGTTAGAACATTGGCCAATAAATTGTACGAGTTTTGTGTACACATGAGGTACACCACGTTAGCCAGTCGGGTTGGCCAGTCTTACTTGGCATTGGAACATCAACCAATGAAGAAGCGTGTTTGCCTCATGAATATGTATGAGGTGAAATTACAAAAAACTGCCCATCGACTAAAGGCTGATCTTGAGTCCCTACACTTGTACAGTATACTTCTAAAATGCATAATTGGAACATTGGCCAATACATTGTACCGGTACGAGGTTTGTGTACATGTATGAGGTGCACCACGTTAGCCAGTCGGGTTAGCCAGTCTTACTTGGCTGGCACATTGGAACATCGACCAATGAAAGGAGCGTGTTTGGCTCATGAATATGTATTAGGTGAAATTACAAAAACTGCCCAGGGAGTAAAAGCTGATCTTGAGTCCCTACACTTGTACTTAAAAAATGCATTGGAACATTGGCCAATAAATTGCATGAGGTTTGTGTACATGTATGAGGTGCACCACGTTAGCCAGTCGGGTTAGCCAGTCTTACTTGGCTGGCACATTGGAACATCGACCAATGAAAGGAGCGTGTTTGGTTCATGAATATGTATTAGGTGAAAATACAAAAACTGCCAATTGAGTCAAGTTTCATTTAGAGTTCCTGATCCTCGCAGGTCATGATCGATGAAGAAACTCAGGAGCCAACGGAGGCACTGAACGCCGAGGCCCTGTCCATCTGCGCCAAGCTGGGCAGCCAGGCCAAGACGGTCAGCGAAGCCATGGAAGACGAGAAGGTACAACAGAGCATACAGAAAGGAATAGATGCCTACAACAAGCAGGCCTCCTCACGGGCGCAGATGGTGCAGAAATTTAAGGTTGTCGAGAAAGACTTTACTGTCGCAGGAGGCGAGCTTGGTAAGTTGAATCCTAGGCACTTCCAGGGGGATTTGGGGAGGATTTTGGCAGGATCGAGGAAGGAAGACGTAGGAACTTGTACTTGGGGACTGATACCCGTTGAAAGTATGGGGAATGTTTCCGGCCTATGTGCTCCGTGCGTGAAAAAGAGAGGGTTCTTTTTTACCAGTTTGGAGAGCCCAGGTGTCAGGACACACTGTGTACATGTACAGGTTAGAGTGCGTATAGTGCAAAGTGCGCATTACTAATTTCGTTCTTAATGTGCACACAAAAAGATAATGTGAATGTGACATAACTTGACACCTGATGACATCATCATGAAGCCAAAGTTTGCAACACATCTACAATAGCTGAGCTACAAATGAATGCCTCTGCCAAATTTAAATTGATTGATAAAAATACTCAAAGATTGATAAAAATGCTCTAAGTGTCTATTAGAAAGAAAACGTGTACTAATGTTATGGACAAGAGTGTGAAAAAGAAAGAAAGAAAAAAAAATCCTGACAAAATCAAAAGCTGTTTGTTTCATAGCGTGAATAATTAAATGAAAAAAAACCCAAAACTTTGCTGTGGAGGGTTACACTTTTTAATAGCATAATTTTTTCTCCGATTTTCTTTTCCCAGGTCCAACACTGAAGCTGAAACGGCCAGTTGTCACAAAGCAATACGCCGAGTTGATAGACTCGATATACGAATAAAAATCGCTCCGTGTGTTTTTGCCGGTATTATAGACTACAATGTATATCGCAAGTTACTCCCTAGTACACTGATCCATTAAGCCCAGCCCACCCCACACATGGGCAACAACATGTGCGCCTCTACAATGCCAAACTGCACGTTCCATGCGCGTACATCCTGGGCAAGTGCACACATGTTGGACATCTGCACGCGTATGGTAGACATCAAATTGCGGCTTTGATTGATCAGAACATCCTGGGCGGAACTTAGTGGATCCGTATATTCACGCGGTGGCTGAAAAAAATGTTTGCATGAGAAACAGGATTTGATGTTGATCAGGCACAACGGACTTGAAAATAAAAGTTGAATAGACAATTTGGAATTTCTATTAAGAGTGTTATTATTTTGTCACCGACACCACGAACTGACACTCAGTTGCGCGTGGGTGCCTTGCACGTGCACATATTTACAGAACCGCGTTTTCACGAACTGACACCTTATACATTGACGCTTGTAGTGAGCACTGTGCATTTTCGTTTTCAGAAACTGACACTGAACTTAATTTCACCAGTTAAAAGGTTTTTAATTAAATATTTGTGTAATGGGATAACACAACAATACGGATGGATTAAACACAAGTTTGCGGATGGATTAAATTCGTGTCAAACCTTTCAGAGCGTTTTTCTCTGCATAGTATTGCCGCAACATGCTTGCGTGTCAGTTCGTGAAAACGAACATTTCTATTACGCTTCAATGTCAGATGTGCGCGTGCACACCCGGGTGTCAATTCGTGAAACCGAAATTGTTAATTACGCGGTTTTTACGAACTGACATCCACCATAGCACGTGAGTGTCAGTTCGTGGTGTTGGTGACGATTTGATGTAGTCGTTTTTAGCGTTACGACTCATCTGAAAAGATTTGCCACTATGAGATGTACAAAATCAATCTGATTCTTAGTAATTTTTGTTTGCTTGTAAATTGAAGTGCATTGTGTTGTAGGCAAATATCAACAAATTGTATGTGAAACTTAAAGTAATTTTCTGTGTTACAGTTGTGTTTGTAAATTCCTGCAGTGATTTTAGGTTCAAATATTACGACTTTCTGGATAAAATCTAGCATATATCCAGTACATGAATATAATGTAAGACAATATAGTACATGTGACACATAAATTTCAAGCAATGATTGAAATTGTTGATTTCTCAGTTTTGTTGATTTTTAATTTTAGATACCTACCATTAACCATTCTCACTAGCCTGCATAGTCCTACTCTTTTATGTCGTAAGACGGTACCCTGCCAAACCAAGTCCACATATTTACTGTTTTAAAACTCGTTGTCAGCCAATGCGATTGTCTGCGTAGACTTGGCGACATTTCCCTGCACACACTTAATATCGTAATAAAAATAGCCCCTCATCAATACCTTCCTCCCCGCCTTCTACTTTTGGTTTAGCCCCTCCCCTCTCATCCATCACACCCCCTGAACTGAGTGTGTATCTGTCCAGCCAGGCATGAAGATACATATTTGCTATTGTTAGCCCAATGTGCATGGATTTGAATGGCCATGTGTGCTTCAGTCTGCTGGGTGCTGTGCTAGGGATAGGTTGTCTGTGGACAGTGGAGGGCTGTGCTGGTTTTGCCTGGGCGTGGCCGGAGAAAGCCTTGCTGTCATGTACCAAGTAAGTTGTGGTGCAGGACAGCTTAGTTAAATCCCCCCCCCCCCTCGGGTTGGGAGTAGAGTTATGGTGCTTTTACCATAAGCTAACACACTCTCTGTAACCATCACCGAGCCCCGCCCTCGTAATTTCCTGCATGGTTGTACTTGCATTCACTTTTACAACAAATTCCTTTATACATTATTTTCATTAGCTTATATCGTAGCCCTACATTGCCCCCAGATTTAAAACGAAGTGATAAGAATAAGTTGGCGGATCGAATTTTTCTAAATAAAGAAATTTACTTGTAGCCTATGAAATATCCATTCCATCTCTGAGTTTTTTTTTGTCTCGCTGCGACCCCTGACCTCGCTACAGTAAGCCTGCATGATCACCAAAGACTTTCCATTCAATGCCTCTTAAATGGCAGAGATGTCTTTGTTGGCGTGAGGATTGGTAGGGGCAAGAGGCTGTGCTACATGGCCTACCCAGTGGCAGCCATGTAGCGCGAGGTACATGTAGGTACGGTTGATGGCCGACCGTACCATAGATGAGTTCATGTTGGTGATAACTTTTGTAACAATTGTGTCAATCCAGGAGGTCTCATGAATACTTAATCTCACGAGGTCAAAAATAGTAAACATTATGGACTTGGTTTGCTAAGGTACCGTGTTGCGACGTACGAGAGTAAGGCTACTAAATTTTCTGTACCGTGGCTAGCTAGGATACAATTTAACAGAACTAACCGGTGTATTAAGTAAAGTGTAGCCTAAACTAACGTTTTCCTATCTCACAGGGTAACTTTACTTCAGAGAGGACCATTATATATACAACTATTCAACCTATCAAGTCTTTTAACATAAGCTATATTGATTTTCTTTAATAGATATTAATAGTGCAACACAAACAAAAAGGAATGCCAGTACAGGATGTGTGCTCGAATAGTTGATGCAATATTAGGTAGGCCTATATCAAAGTTTCTTGCAAGTTTACACAAAAAGGTTTGTATTGAGATCAGGGCCCAAATGCATGGCTCCGATTACTGTTAACGAAAAATCCCTGCTTACTATTTCAGAAAATTCTGTGCTTACGGTAAACGTATTTCACGGGTTAGCATGGAATTGTTGCTGGACGCGCATCCCGTAACTAAGGATTCTGTGCTTACAGGGTTAGCACAGAATATTTATGCTAGCGCGGTAAGCACAAAATGGTGATCATAAGCACGGCATTCTTTGGTTAGCAGAGCCATGAAATTGGGCCCTGGTTTTAAACCCTGTAAATACAACTGTTCTGAGGTTCCACAGTATTCAGTTTATAACTGAAAGAAAAGTTAATTAAAAATATATCACCAACTTTATTATACTTAATGATTTTGTTGTTGGGGGATGCAGATGTAGATTTTCGGTCCAACAAAATTAAATTAGTAGTGTACTTTAAAAATAAAATGTTCGGGGAATTGAACGAATACAGTTGTATATCTCTTAAGTTTGTGTTGGTGCTACAAATTGATGCAAAATGAAACACAACTACAGCACTTGGCAACTTGTACACAAAATTAAAAACTAAAAAAACAAGCAGAATGCCCAGTAGAATAAATGGATAAGAAAAACACTCTATGCATACTTAACTGTGTTTTAGTGGGTTGACGGGTCATGTATCAGTAGTATATACATTAGGCCTGGGCGAGTAGTGGATATTTCTACTCGAGTACTTGCAAAGAAATTTCTTGCGAGTAGTCGAGTACTGGTGAGTAGTTAACTGAATTCCCATAAAAGCAGAAAATGAAATATACGTTAGTATGACGGGAAATAACTACAAGCAAATAGCCTGCAAGTCGCATCACACTCTTCAGCACTGAGTTATCCCGAGTTATACTGTGCGACATTTACATGTGTACATGTACTTGAAACTTGTTTTGACGAATAGAATCCTAGGGAGAGAGAGCTGGAGGGAGTGATTTCCTGTTTGCAGGGGATGTATTAAGCCGTGAACCCTAAACCCTAAATTGCTACTCATGAGTGCCTGCTCCTCGCGCCAGGACGAGTACTCGAGTAGATGAAAAACCACTAGTAGAACAATAAGTAGTATAAACAACTCGCGAGTACTTAAGTAATCAAGTTACTCGCCCAGCAGTAACCTACATGCATTGCCCCTTGTAAACTTGCCTTCTGTAATAATTGTGAATCTGAAAGTCTAAAGGCCCATTCCTGCATGCAGACAGCAGGGAGACCTTCAAATTTCCTGCAAAAAAAATGTTCGAATCCGCCTACATCCCTATATAATAAGTGAATTAGTGACGTCAGTACATGTGCAGTGTAGCCTGTTATATACAGTATTATTACAGGGGTCTTGTCATGGTAGCTTTCCAATGTGACCAAAATCTGATTACGCCCAATATTAAAAGCAGGTATACATTTTAGCCGCGACTGGCAAATTGAATCTTTAAAATTAATACTGTGAATTATTTAACAATACAACGCACAAGCCTAGTTTATGAAGACAAATTAAAGTTGTTATTCAAAATTGCTCTTCGTTTGTTTGAAGGATTTTTGAAGACTTATTCATGATGTTGCTCTTAGTATGTTCAGATGGACTCTACTGTACATAGTTAATGAAAATGCCGTGTCACAATTGTTGGAATTGATACTTTTTCCCCATTTAATGTAATTTACTCATCAGTTCTCAGTTCAGTTTTTGAAGCGCAGGACATGTACAGGTACACATGTAGCAAGTAAAAATGGTAATGTCTTTTTAGTTTTATTCAATTCTTTTTATGTTTCGTATCGTATCAGATACAATTCACCTAGATTCATTTTCCATGTTTTGTTGATCTTTAACATTCTAATAGTGAGCATACACGTAATTGTGAGTATATCTAATATATGAATGCACATTTCTCGTGAGAGTTTACCTCAACCATTCCGCCCAGCCTAGTGTATTAAAATGTTGCAAAGCACTTGATAACAAATTAGCACCGTAAACAAAATTATTAACACAACTGCAGTTACAGGTCAAAATTTCATGTTGTGATGAAATCGGCAACCGTACAGTAAATATGTGCTTACCAAATAAATAAGGTATACCAAATAAATAAGGTAACTTAAATGTGCTTACCAACTTGCTAACCACCGTAATGAACCCCCCCCCCCCCAAATCTGCTTTACGGTTATACAAGCAGTGATAATTATATGCAATAGGTATTTGTAACAGCCCTCATGTGAGCATTGTGTGATGGTACATGTGGCAGTGTGCAGTGGCAGTGTGCTGTAGAAGTGACTGCGTATATAGTGAGCAGGATTGTTATTAGGAAAATCAAGACCAAGTCTTCAAGTTGGGACCTTTTGTCAGTGTGCCACAGTGTTTTTCCCAGTAATCTAGTCACATGATTGTGTTAACTCTTAAAAGCTGAAAATTGCTTGAAGGAAAACGTCTTACTTTTCATGTATAATCACGCTGACCAGGTTTTGCAGTAAACAGTAACTAACAAGGTACCACAACTAAGGGCTAGCTCAAGAGAAGAAAATGCTTGTCACTAAATTTTCAATTAGGCCAACCATCTTTGCTGATAATTATCAAGTTTAAATGATTCAGTATTTTGTAGCATAATATTCATTTGAATTTGTTATTGAGTTGATATTTTATAATTTGGACAAGTACTTGCCACCAGCAGGTTTAGTTCTCCTGGGCCAAAACACTTGAATTTTGGTTGGCAAGTACATTTTCTTGTTCAGATTTTCGAAAACAATTTTTGGAAACAGTCAGAAAATCTTCACAAAAAAAGACACCACCAAACAACATCCATATTGGCCGAGTTGTTTAACTCAAATATGAAAGCAAAAAACTGATGCTGTGCAATATTCAGTGTGCTCAGTGTTTGATAACTTTTACAGGTTTTTATTTTGTTCGCTGGGATCCGTTTGGAAGCTGACTAGGTTACTTTCAAGTTCGCATACATGTTAGGTTGGGAAAAGACATCAAATTGGGCAAATTTTGAGACTGTGACCTTATATCTGTTAAATAGTATCAACTTTTTTATTTTACATTTTGCTCTCCATATTATTTGATTATATTTAACGGTTCCAGAGCTTATACCTTTATTATTTTGGTTTATTGTATTTTAAAAAGTATTTTTGAGTTGCATATTGTACAACTCTCACTGTACAGTAACTGTCACAAAAATGGTTGACTGTTGTTATAATGTAGTTTCTTCACAAACCTCACTACACCTGACCAAAACATAGCCTGCAAAGCACAGAAGTCAAAATTAAGATTTGTTTTCCTCAGGAAACAGCAATAACAGATATGAAGCAAATCTGCAAATGTAAGAAATATTACTGTACATTTCCTCGGTAAAGGTTCAATGATGTTTGCTGGATAACTAAGATCTTTGAAGTCCAGTTTGGAAGCTTTTGAAAGCAGTCAAGGATGAGGTTTGGTGGGAAATGGGATTAGAAACACGATAAATTCTACGCTCGGCTTTTTTATGCCACTTTTGCCAAACAAAAATTCACTCTTAAACAAATGGTATATTTTTGGCTTCAAAATGTTTTTGACCTGGTACATTTTTTTGTAAATGTAAATATTCTTGGTTTTTGCACTTAATTCAAATTTGCCAAAAAAAAAAAAAAAAGGGAAAAAAGAACTGTATGTGTACATGTAGGATTGTTGTGATTGTATTTACAGATATGTGTGGCTGTCCAAATTAAGGGTTCTAACTGCTCTCGGAAACGGACAAGAATATCGTACACAAAATGTTCAAAATGGAAAATGATTGCACTGTAGTAATTGTGGGTTTATTGATAGGGCTATGGATATATTAACAATCACTGTAGGACTTTGTGGGCTGAATAAAACAAAAATTGGGCCGTGTTTGGATTTGTATGGTAGAAAAGAGCGGATATACTCTGCATAATTTCGAGATGGAGTGTTAAATGTATTAATATACAATGTACACAATTTGCTTTTGATGAAAGTTTCAAAAATGGATGGATTTCGGGGTTAGTATTTTACAGCAAATATTGTTACACTGACCTGTTGCGTGTTCATAGATGCTGGACAAACCAAGGAAAATTGCTGTTCTTGTATACTAGGTTAGTCATTGCAAAAATGTGGGAGAGACATGAAACTGGGACTGAGAAACATTTGCAATTTTGTTAGAAAATACTTTGAAAAATGTTTACTCTCCGGATCCGTAGACTTTGTACACAACTGCTGAGGTGGCGTCTGGGTACTATACATTCTTTCCCCAGACTCTGAATCGGTTGTACTTCAGTTGTAGGGAATTATTACATAATTACTTGTGTTATCCTTTTCAACAGTTGTAAAACTGTAATCACATCTGGACGTGGCGACTGATGATTTGCTTGGTTGATGTTATTGTTGAAATCTGGTTGGCTGGCGAATAAAAAAACAATAGTTGTAAATCTGTTGATGTGGAAAGATTAACAGAAAGATGAGTGTTAAATTTGTTGAAAATGAAATACGTGTTTTGTATAAAATCTATTTGACAGTTTGACTTTAACTTGACTTTAACTTAGGTCAAGTTAAAATTGCCCACGGGCCCGCTCTACCTTAACCCTATCAGAACTCGACCCATCAAAACCCAACGGCATGTTCTGTTGGAATCTGTCAGGATGGGTACAGTACCCCTAAACTGACAGTCTTTTACATTGGTTTAGCACACCTCCAGAATCAAAGTCAGAAATATATGTATGCAGTTTCCCATATGGTGTTGGAATTGCAAGGATACGTATGGTTCCCAGTCAATCATGCTAGGGAGTTAGGGTTAATTTAACTGCAATTTATTGAAAAAGAAAAACTTCACTCAATCTCAGGAATTGGGTTAGGACCTTACAGATGCTGTGAACAAAATATTCTATAAACCCAAAATATCTGAAATCTCTTTATTCTTCCATTTCTTTTCATATATAATGTACCCGCTTTTACATCGTTGATAATATTTCTACAATTATTTGCGATAAGCTCCATTTCATTAAAGCTTTGAACGTGAAATCTTTGCAACTTTGTGCGGATATTGAAATACATGTATACATATTACACAGTTCATGATGAAAGGAAATTATTCGGGGTGTATGCATATATTTCACCATGCTTTCATTATCACATTTTCAATTGGAACTATGTACACAATTCAAAACTCTATGAAAATGCAAAACATGCTTAATACTTCGTACCAATACAAACTGTACCTCAACAATTTTACACAGTATATTTTATGCGAGCAAAACCCAATACTGACTTTACATTTCTTTAAAGGCCCCAAATTGCATCATAAAACATACCATCTTGTTAAATTGATGCATATTATGTAATTTCCATGACCCAACATTTAACAATGGTAAAGGGGTGTTTCTATGGTAAATCACAAAAAAATGGTAAAATAAAATAAATTCAACGTAGCAGATATTGCTACCTGAAAGTAATTGTATTTAAATTCATATTCCTATAACTTTTAGCACCAATCGTGCCCGATCAAAATGTAACAACTTAAAAAAATAAGTTAAATAACAGTTCACAAGCATTCTGCTTTCCATACTGACCCCCTACACAAACATACTTTTTGTGCAAACTTGTCCTTTCAGAAATCAATCAAGTGACTGTTTTTATCAGCACGGCCTCACAAGGCGACACAGTTATTGTTTACATGTAATTTAGAGCTTATGTTTTCACTCATTTTCCGGGAGCCGATTCAGAACCGGCTCTTTTCCAGGAAGAACCGCTCAAGCCTAATTTTTAACAGTAAAGAATTCCCGGCCTACTTAAAGCAGGACTGACTGGCTTTGACTGTTTATGTAACTTGATACAGCTATGCTTTGACTATTGGTGATTGATAAGCCAGCTGTGCCCACAACTTGCCTGCTTTGTCTGTTCATGGACAGTGCTTGCTTGACATATGATCCGACTGTTGGCGTCTATAGCCTGTGTTCAAAGTATAGCAGGGGAAGAGGATGGACAATTTGACTGTCTGTGACTGTTTAAATAGGAGGGTTAATAAGCATAAATTAAACGTGCCAAGATAACAATTTGTACATTAATAATGATCTTAAATTAAAAAAAAAAAACCGGGCTGAAATGATAAGCAGCTATGTACATGTCTAGAGCACAAACATGTTAAACGTACATCATTAAATTTTGTTGGTCAAAATTTACAAAAACTTGTTCACCTTTTGCTAGTTCATACTCTATCTACAGTATTACGTACACTTCACATTTTGTTCAATATAAATTTGTTTCAAGCTTAATTCACAAGAGCTGTGATTACAATAACACAGAGATAACAATCAGATTTACCGGTATATAATACTGCATTGGCGTTATTATTATTATTATTTTTTATTAATCTTGTTTTGCATAGTTTACAATGCAATCCAATACGGATAATTCTATTCAGCAATTGCATGTAAGTTTCTTGTTTTTCTGAAGTAGCATAACAAGTCAAAACTCGAAAAATGGCTTGTAATACAATATTTTATTTTTCTTATTTGAAAAGTTACCTTACATCCTTTCGTCACATGGGCTGTTATGCATTGGAATGAATACCTATGTTAATGCGGTATGTAACATCGTACATCACACTTAACATGGTACTTAAGAAGTTTCACAATGAACAAAACTTGGAATTTTTTTCAATTGATTATAAATCATCCCCATTCCGGTCGGTTTCCATCATTAGAGCAGCTGATTTATATGTGTCAATTGATGATGACAATGGAATTCACTCGCTTTTCAGAACCGATTCCCTAAAACATTTTTTGTCACCGAGTACAGGGTGAGTAAAAGAAAACGAAACCCAAATGTCGGGACTATTGTTTTAGTGAAGTTCTGCACGTAGCACTTTCAAAATCTAGGATATGAAAGCCCAAATTCATAAACTTTATAGTAGTACAAGAATCATTCAAATCACTCATGTACTTTCTAAGTTACGGAATTTTAAACACAACCAAAGTTTTCAAAGTGCTACATGAAGAACTTCACTAAAACAATAGTCCCGATATTTGGGTTTCGTTTTTTTTTACTCGCCCTGTATTGTCTGTCTTTGTGATCGGCTCAATTCATTCATGGAATTTCCGAGGAAATTCCGTGGACTTTATGATTGAAATTCCTTTGTCGTGTGATCAAGCACCCCAAAAGGAGCCTTCATATTCACACATTGGTTTCTGATTTAATCAAACCGAAACAAGCAACATCATGGTTATCACCATTTTCAAAATTTAAAGATGTAAGTCCATCATTTGTAATTTGTGCATGTGGTTCTTTTCAACGATAATTACGCCAGTTACTTTTCAGATAGCTGCAAATGATGGACTGTAGCTTTAAAAGAATTTGGATGGATAAATAACATTTTTATAAGGGTGCAGCTGCAAATTATAAGATACATGTATATTCTTGCGTGGAAGGAAATACTGTTACCGAAATGGCAATTTATCTAAATCTACGCATTGTTATCAAAAGAAACATCAGAAGTGATCCTCCATTTCTCACCAACAATCTAGGGCAAGTTCGATCAAGGACTAATGGTTATATTAATTACTAGTGGTTGGTTCGCGACGTACCTGGCACATGCGCGCTGTAGTTGAAGTGGGAACGACTCTTGTCGAACTATTGTCATGTCAACGACCATGACAGAGTGGCGGTCGCACATCCGCTAAACAATTTTTCAACACTTGATGTTTCTGTTCTTTACACGAATAATAGCGATTGTATAGTTTAGGACACCTGACATAATCAATATTATTGTACAATGGTGACAAAAGTGACAGACTTGTAAACTAACATAGAAAAACTATGCAATGAAAATGAAATTTAGCACTCACAGTTTTTCGTTTTCCTGCTATTTTTTTGTTTAAAGTCGGTCCCCTTTGCACTATGCCATGAACAACTGCTATTGATAACCAGCTTTAAATTCTGGCGTGACCAGCTGTGGTAGGCTGGTCCTAATAGTTGACTAGACTAGTCCAACCATCGACTAGCGTGCATTCGATCAGAGTTAGTCCAACTATGGTTAACTATGGTCCTTGATCGCACTTGCCCCTATATTTCAGCCAAAGGTTCATGGGCAATAGGCCACATTTTTGGGGAATGAGGGTTCTAATGCTGTTTTGGGAAACAAAAGAAAAAAAAAGTGAAGCTTAGGCTACTGATATCAGCTTCTGACTACAGTAAACTCCGGCTAAATCGACATCGTACAACTCGTCAAATTGCTCAAGTCGGCCATCTGACTAAAGTCCCCATTGTCCGTAATGCATTTCCATTGAATTTTTTATTTCTAAGTCGGCTTTTATAAGTCGCAATTTCGCTCAAGTTGTCATACTACTCTCGGTCCCCTTACCATAAAAAGCATTACAAAATCCTTTGTGTAAGTCGGCATTAAAACAATCATGCATTGGCATCGACTTCCTGTACTGCGGTTGGCAAAAAGCATCGAGTGAAAAGTGGTTTGGCACGGCCCGTGATCGCAGTATGCATCGGTGTCGCAAAAGGATTTCTTGCTGCATGCATACATCGCATTTGCATCGTGAGCATATCAATACCAGTACCCCCTCTCGTCTGTACGCATGCGCTCTGTCCATTTCGGGGGTCATCTTATTGAATGACTAGTGCTGCAGTCAATGCATGCGTGGTATATACCGGACCACGCACGCATTTAATTCGTTACTATGCACATACATATGTATCGTGGTCTCCACTATCAATACCCCAAACTTGATGATACAATTCGAGGATTAATTTGCTGGATTCAACTCAAGCATTAAGGAGATAAACTAGGGTAAATCGAAGCCAATTAGTGCAATGAATCATGTGCAAAAGGCCATTCATGTAAGTCGGCAAAATGACGTCTAACAGCAGATGTCGGCATTCACGTAAGTCGTCACAAATTCTCGGGTCCCGAGAGTGCCGACTTAGCTGGAGTTTACTGTATTTGCTTTATTAAAGTTGGATTTGTGTGACATTAAAGTTTGAAAACTGTTGTGCACAAGTCTATGGGAATGTTTAGGGTAATAGGGATACTACAGTATTAAACACATGGGTTCAATTCTTCTCAATGTTTCTAAAGCCAAAGTTTTGAAAATCCCCTCAGTGACAGATTGTCCACGTTCCACACTACACGTATGAAACCGTGAGCAACTACTGTTGCGACTGTCCTGATGTCCATAAGTACGTCTGGATGGACCGTGCAGGCACTTTGGCATTGATGTAACCAGCGGATGGATCATGGATGCTTAGGTATTTAGCTTCATCAAACCTGTTTGTAAAAAAAAAAAAATCAAAAGTCAGTAATCCATAAGATGGAATTTTTGCGTCGCGGTGATGTAAGTCAAATTAGGTTTTGCCCTTCACCGACGTACAAACACTGTACACTCAGTGTGTTACCTCCCGAGTGAAAGTTGGAAAAAATCACTCGGGTGGGACTCGAACCCACGACCCCCTGCTTTCTAGTGCAGTTGTCTTACCACTCGACCACCGAGCTAACGGGATCGGTTGGCTGGTTCGAATCTGATGTACATAGCAGTGGGTACCGCATTAATTATTCATAAGATGAAAAAAGTCAGTAAAATAACAAAAATAATAGAGAGTAAGTGCCCCAAAAGAAAGTGCATTGTGTGTTGAAATTTTGCAATGAGAAAAATGTATGTACGTTTGTGTTTTTTTTTTGTTAGCCCAACAACTTGGAAGTTCAAAAGTGTTAGATTGACATGCATACACAGCAACTAATGTTCTTTTGGCCCATGAACAAGATGGGGCATATTAACATGTAAGTTCTTATTGGAAGAAAAAAATTCAAATTAAGGCAAAAAAATAAAAAATTTTGGTCTCTTGTCAGACCAAAGTTCTGTTTTTGAGGCGGCGACACGGCTTTTTTTTTTTTCTTCAAGCTTGGATTGTACAGACAAGGTGGGGTACTATTTTGCTTTTTTTGGTGTCCTCATGTACATTGGTGTCCTCCATAATGACATTTAATCTCTGCACAAAATATTTTTTTTTTTTCAGCGGGGGGGGGGGGGGGGGGGGGGGGGGGGGGGGGGGGGGGGATAGTGTGGTTATGAGAATAACTTACCTGTTTAAAACAACTACCGCAAGTGTTTTACCATCAGGGAGTTTGAAGGCTATACTCTCAAGTTCATTATCCTTAGACGTGGTCAGTCCAATGTGCACAGAGCCTGGCAGAATGAACTTACTGAAATAGAAGGAATAAAAGACAATTCTTTCGTTTTACCGCCCATTATTGTACGGGAACAATCATAATACTGTGTGACAATTTTATTCATTGGACGCTGAATGAAAAAGGAAACTTAATTTTGTCCAGCAATTAATGGTTATGATAAAACAAAACTGTTTTCAGGGGGAGTGTGTGGCCTAGTGGTTAGGGTTCGTGACTCATGATCAGAGGGTCAGGGGTTCGAAGCCAGCTGCTGGCCATATGTTGTGTTCTTGGGCAAGCCAAATAACCCCCGCTTGCCCCTCTCCACCCAGGAGTATAAATGGGTACCAGCATTAGCTGGGGAGTAACCTGCGATGGACTAGCATCCTATCCAGGGGAGTAAAATTATTTTCAGCCGTTTCATGCTACTGAAACCGGAGATAAACGCCGACCTGATGAGCCACATTGGCTCGCGACAGACTTTACTTTTACCTTTTACTAAATCAAAACTGTTTTGGGGGTGAAAACTGGAAACGTGCACAGACAAAAGATCTGTAAACTTAAACTCACCTAAAATGACCAAGGTGATAAAACATAGGCTGTTTGTAGAAGACATCGTTCTTTGCGTCCACTATGATGGGGCTGTCTACATTGTTCTTAGCCCAGTTGGGCCCTCCGTCCATGTTCAGTGCTAGGTTCCAGTCCGTCCAACCAGCCACCCAGTTGCTCAAATCCTGTACAAGAAGAAGTTTGGCAGTCTCTTCACTGAACACTGCAGTAATGGAATATTATAAAACTACAGGGCGAGTAAAAAAAACGAAACCCAAATGTTGGGACTATTGTTTTAGTGAAGTTCTGCATGTAGCACTTTCTAAATCTAGGATATGAAAGCCCAACTCATATGCTTTCTTTTAGTACAAGAATCATTCAAATCACTTATGTACTTTTCAAGTTACTGAATTTTAAACACAACAACCTTTTTGAAGTTCCGTCCACGGATCACAACAAATTCAGTGTTCTTTCGGAAAAAAGAAAACAATTCACATACGGATGTGTATAAATTGATTTTGCATTTTGATTTTGCTTTGCTGAAAGAACGCACACCGTTTTTGTGATCCGTGGATTGAACTTTATAATGGTGGTTGTGTTTAAGATTCAGTAACTTGAAAAGTACATAAGTGATTTGAATGATATTTGTACTAAAAGAAAGCTTACGAATTGGGCTTTCATTTCCTAGATTTTGAAAGTGCTAAATGCAGAATTTCAATAAAACAATAGTCCCGACATTTGGGTTTCGTTGTTTTTTTTTTACTCACCCTGCATTGTATCAACCAGGTATCTCTTTTAATGTTGAAGTTAGGAAGTAGCTGTTCTGTTGATTTGAATGGGTTAAAGTGCTTGCCTACTGCAACGGTGACCGATCACGGGAGAACCGGATGGTGGCGCTGTACTTAAGCCCGGTTCATACTCCACGCAAATGCGAATGCGAATGCGAATCGAATTTGACGTCATGTAACGTTCGCTGCGAAATTCGCCGAGTTCAAATGTGCTCAACTCTTACGAATTCGCAGCGCGAATACTTGACAGGACGTCACAAATTCGTGTTCGCTTTTGCGCCGAGTATGAACCGGGCTTTAGGCGTCATACCATGGGACCTATAGGTTTGTGCTGGTGTGCTTGAAAAGCGTGAATATCCGACCAGCTGGAATACCAAAACCGGCATATTTTGGGTGCTTATCTTAGAAAATATTAGCTTAGCAGTCATGAATAATTTGGTACCTGAATGATGTCATGACTATATGACTCGCCTCTCTCCCAACTGCCTAGCACCACCGCAGGGGAGTCCGGTAGGTACCCGTTGCAGGCTTCAGTGGCAAGCAGAAACATGTTTGGAAACATGTTGTGGGTTGCCGTCAAACGCGACGCTAGGTCGAAGAAGAAATCAAAGTACCAGTGGACAGCTATTCCTGAGACGTATTTGGCTGCGTCCGCATCTGATAACACCTATTTTAAATGAAGAAGAAAAATGTGACCTGCCATATCATAATGATTTAAATAATAATTTAAAACCACTTTCAAGAACCATCTTATCTCCCAGTATATAGCATAGTTTGCTTTGTCTTTTGTTGGTTTTTCTACATTCATACCGTTTGCTTTAATTGTGCTTTCTTTTGCTTGCATCATCCATTTTATAAACTGTGTCGTTGTATCACTAGTATGTTTCGTATGTCCGTCTGTAAAGTTTATTAAGTTTACGTCCACTCCGTTTGTTTGTCTGTTTCTGTTTCATTGTTTTGTTTTGTTGTGTTTTATCTTTTGAATTTAGTCTTCCTTTTTCAGTATCGTTTATATATATTTTTTTTGTGTGTTTAAGGCATTCCGTTTATAAGCTTCGGCTTCTTGTGTAATGCCTCCACTTAGTTTTCATGTAACAATTGTTTTGTTTTCTTAAGTGCTTATTCATGTGGAAATAAATGTTTCTGAAATGAAATGAAATGAATGAATGAGGAATAACCCCCACCTTTTGACTTTTCAAGTTACGTATATTGTGTTCAAGAGCAAATCATTAGCTTTCCAATGATACCAAATTTATTTCTGTAGCTTAATTTATTCCAAAGATATGCCGCTGGAACTGTAACAGTGTCCCGCCAAACTTCGCCAACCTCATTTCGAGAAAAACGGCTTTGAAGAAAGAAATACGCGTTGCGCCGCCAAAGGCAGTGGAAAACGTTCTTCAGTTTCCAACATTTGGGGATGTTATTTCCCTAAAAAAAAGCCACAGTGTGAATCTTGGATACCTTGGCTACTCAAAAACATGAAGAAAAAAATAAAAAATATTGATTTTGACATGATTTTGTGAGTGTATCCAACTTCAGGCGTTAATTACTCAAAATATTGTTTACGGGGGACATTCCTCATTTTGCCACAGTAGGTCACAAATATGAAATTAATGGATCACTTGGATGATTTTGCTGTCTATATGTAGGGATGTAAGCGGACTCTGAGATTTTTGCCTGAAAATTGATGCATACAGGTATGTGTGCGTGCCAACCTTGCCATCTTTGTGTGGACCTTAAAACAAAGCAGGTCCACACGATGCAGGTTGTGTGACCCTTCCGTGGACTAAGCCAGGTCCTCACAAGGTAATCGAGGCATTTTGGGGTTAGGGTGAGCTCTGTGAATGCTGTATGTTCCAAGAAAGCAGTATTCTAGGATCTTTGCTTCAATTCAATTATTAATTTCCGAGTAATGTTTTGAATTGCACCGGAAATCAGCATCTGGAACACGGTCTCATTCAGCCGATTGCAGCTACGCAATGTCACGCACCGAACTGAAGAATAACAGCAACCGCATGCGTGTGTACGCCGTGTCAACGCTTGCGCGCACCTATTCATGGATTGCCAAATTGCAAAGCAAGTACTAACACAAATTCCAAAAAATGCGTCACTTGACGCATCGTTAGAAATGGCCTTCTTTTACTGTTTTCTTCAAAATGACAGCATGTCACACAGAACAATTTCACAGGGAGTTTAGTGCCAATACTTTCTTTAACCCAAGTAAGTTTCAGAACAATAATTTTGTCAGTTACTTTTTCAATAGCTACAAATGATCTACCCCACCTCTAATGCCAAAATACACCTCAAAGATAGTTTCTGAATGCAAAAGGTGCATAGGCTCGCCATGCACAGCGAGTCAAGGGTAACATACCCCTTTAACATAATCTGGAAGAAAGAGTCGTTGGTCATCAAGTATCATCAAGTTGACGTCTCCGTAGCCGGCCTGGTTTAGGGCGGGTCCTAGGTCCGTCTTGACGAAATCTCCCTCCATCTCTGCGGTGTAGTACTGGGCCTGCCATTTGTTGTCGGTGCCGCCGGCCGACGGCTCGTTCTCCACCGATATGCCCCACATGGTCAGATTGTTCTTCTTGTACTCATCAAGAAACCTGCACGGAGGAAAATGCTGAGTGAGTACCATTGCAGGGAGGCAAAGTGCATGTCAATGTGTGCAAGTTCTTTGTCTTGAGTACAAGTATGAGTTCGAGTACTTTGTCGTGATTATGAGAAAATGAGTACAAGGCAATATTTTTTCCATGAGCACGAGTACCAGTACCAAAATGTACTCAAGTACGAGACAAGTATCAAAGCTGCCAACTTTTCAAAATCCAAATTAGTAATCAACCCGCGCGGTCATTTTCAACTGCGCGGACATTAACAGTGTATGTACCAGCTTTATCAACATCATGGTTTACATGAACACATACATGAACATACCCTTCTTGCTGTGATTAATAATGTACTGTAGGCCATAGAATAATAATAATAATAAAAAAATAATAATAAAAAAATAATAATAAAAAAATAAATATAATTTTTTTTTTGTAAATTATTTTGTTTTAGTTTCTGTATTTGTTTGTTGGAGTCAAATAAATAATAACAATAATAACATGTGCGCATTTTTTTCTGAGATGCCTGCTATCGGTGTTGAGTTTCGAGTTCATATGTTTTTACACACATTTCAAGTTGACCCAACTAGAGTTCCATTTCAGACAGGTGAAATTTAAAAAAATAACTTCCAATAAACTGTACCCTGGAGATAATCTTTCGCTTGTAGTCCCTCCCAATTGTTTCAAACTTATCTTAATCTTGGCCACAATTTATTTAGCAAATAATTAAATTTACACTCTGGAGAATTAGTTTGGAACAAGCGCCATCTTGAAAATTGACCAAATGCTGTTTATATTAGCTACAGCTGACATGACACATGTTTTTACGAGAGAAAAAAATTATCAAGACTTAAACTTTAGTGTTGATTCATATACGCAAAAGTTAAGAAAGTGAAATTTGTGATGTCAACAATCGATTCATGGTGAAATTTGCTATTATCCAATACAGATTTACCCTGAATTTCTGATTTCTCTTGCAAATTGCTAATGTGTGCCCATTCATTTGCAGGTCTGAATTTCTACAAACTATTGTGTGAATTTAAGACATTTCATCAAAACAACTTTGCTTTGAAATATTTCTTCAGGACGGACAGACATTTGGAATGAACTTTACAATGTTCTTACTTGATAAAGTAGTTAGCCCATGTTTTGTGGTACTTGTCGCCAGCTTGGCCTTTCAGCTGTCCTTTACCGCTCATCTGTCCGTTTGTCTTCATCCAAGCTGGTGCAGACCAGGGTGCAGCAAATAGTCGGATCGGCTTCTTGGACATGGCTAGGGATCGTTGGATGATGGGGATCTGGTGATCAAGTCAATCACAAGTCAATTGCAAGTCAATCACAAGCCAATCACAAGCCAATCGCAAGTCAATCACAAGTCAATGGCAAGTCAATCTCAAGTCAATGGCAAGTCAATCTCAAGTCAATGGCATGTCAATCTCAAGTCAATCACAAGTCAATTGTAAGTCAATCGCAAGTCAATCACAAGTCAATTGCAAGTCAATCACAAGTCAACTGCAAGTCAATTACAAGTCAATTGCAAGTCAATCACAAGTCAAACACAAGCCACTGACAGGTCAATCACAAGTCAAATCACAAGTTAGTCACAAGTGTATCACAAGTCGATTGTAAGTCAATCACAAGTCAATCACAAGTCAAATCACAAGTTGGTCACAAGTGTATTACAAGTTGATACAAGTCAAATCATAAGTCAGTCACAAGTCAATCATAAGTCAATCAGAAGTCAAATCACAAGCCATTGACATGCCAATCACAAGTCAAATCACAAGTTAGTCACAAGTCGACCACAAGTCAAAATACAAGTCTATCACATGTCAATCACAAGTCGATCACAAGTCAATCCCAAGTCCATCACAAGTCAATCACAAGTCAATCACAAGTCAATCAAGAGTCAAGTCACAAGCCAATCACAAGCCCAATCTCAAAGGTCCGGGTGACAGACGTTATAGATTACCTTGTATTTGATGTCTTCCTTTGCTAAGGAGAAGTTCTGCAGAGCGAAATCGTTGGGCACATCGTCATAGGAGTATTCACCAAGTGAGAAATCAGTACTAGCCATAGGAATGCGACCAGTTGTGTACTCAATTCCTGTGACAAAACGAAAGAAATGAGAGACATTCGTTTAAAAAATGTATGGAAACCGTTAAGGCAAAACTTAAAATAACAGTGTAAATAGCGTACCACATGATCATGAACCACAGCCTAATACACAATACTAACTGGGCCTTTTTGAAAAATGAAGGTGCCAGCCCCCCCGCCCCAAAGTTTCCAAGATGGCGAATGGATCCTTCTATTTTCTTGGCTGTTTTGGTGATTCAAAATTGTGTCCAAGGTTACCCTTTCTACACAGTTATATAATTTTGTTGGAAACAAATAAAAAGACAAGACAGGATGGTCCAAAAAAAAAAAAAAATGCAAAAATTAGACAAACAAAAAAACCAACATTGCAATTTGCGTAGTTAAAATCTCTCTCTTACCATCAATGGAGAAGTATGACCTGAGTAGGTGATCCTGAACCTTGCTTGATACGTTCAAGATGTTCATCGTCGCCGAGTCTGTGAAGGCTCCTCCAAACCCCAAGATGGTTTGATAGACTTCAGAGGAATTCACAGTTATCAACATGTTCTTGTCTGCAAATGAAGAAAATGTTCATAAAGTTTTTTTTGTCAAACACCTACAAGTTTGTTTAAATAATTTACAGGTACATTCTTTCTTAAATATCCTCAATAAAACCTTTGCTATGTCTTATGTTAATTAATACATGATTTCATCTACAAACAAAGATTAAATTGGTATGTTTTCACGTCACAAAAAAAATACCACTCCCCCCCCCCCCTCAAAAATAAAGTTTTGCCTTTTTCGCAAAAAAATAAGGACTCACCTGAAATATTGTCGGGCCACAAATAATTTAAAATGTGTGCAAGAATAATCTAGGCCTAAATTTATGCCCGACTGAGCATAAACAACTCAAGGTCCGGCCCAAGACCTTGACACAGTGCATCCTCCAAAATCAGCCACACATTTTTGCCATATAGCCTCAGTCCTGCAAAATCCTCCATTTTGCAAAGAGGATTTTGGAGAATTAGGGAAGGTTAGACAATAATACTTGTGATGTTGGAATGCACTGCAATGACTTGCTGATCCTTGCTGAACCGGTGCTGATCTTTGTCACTGGTAACGGACACAAACATCCCGGATTCGGTGTTGCTAATTCCCTGGACGGTGTCACAATACGTAGCATTACACACGCAGACGTAGGAAGTCGCCAAAGGGAAGGATTTTCTTTTGCATTCCACAGCTGCAACAAAATTTGACATCTCAATTGTTAATTTGTTTTTGATTAACCCTAAAGGGGCAGAATCCGCCTCCCCCCCCCCTTAACTTTTTCCGCGATAGCCTCGAACATTTTTTGTCGCGACCCGAGCTGTTCTGACTTTTTAGCCTCGAGCCTTGCACATCTTTTGATACAAAAAACATAAAATTCGGACCATGGGCTGCTGTGCAGCGAAAAGTTTTCCGGGGCTACGCGCCGTGAAAACTGAATTTTCCCATACATAATGTACACAGAGCAGAATCACCATTAGTGCATATGAATAATTAATTAGCCATATTCCAAAACCCTTTGACCTATAGTCATGACATTTCTTGGGTATGTTCATGAAGAGTTGTTCTATGCATGTTCTGAGTTTCAAAATTCTTAGGCTGAGAGAAGGTCGAAATAACCCGCCCCTTTTACATGTTTTAGGGTTAAAGAAGGCAGAACTCGGCTCATATTCGATAGGCTACTGATTTTCCGTTTCAACACTGTCAGGCCCAGAGGAACAACCAACTGTGATTGGTCAGTGTTGGAGGCGTAAGCTTGAAATCTTGATTCCGATTGGCTAATATTGGCAGGGTGATCATATTCACATTTGTTAGACATGAAACTTGTATTTGGAAAAATAGATCCCCAAAACTTTCTTCATTCTGATAAGCTAAAAAAAAAGGAGATTTTTACAATAATTATATTTCAAATTAGACCTGCATGTACCAAAGTATTATCACTGAATTCTTGATACAATGAAGAGGAATCAAATGAAAGTTTAACTGGTTCATAGCCCCATAAGTTTGTGCACAAATTGCCTGGTTGGTTTGTCATCCATGCCGAAGAAGCATTGCGAATATTGACAAATGTTGTTGCCTTGTTGTTTGTTGTTGTGTAATTTTAGAGAGTTTTGTTGTCTAAAAAGGGAGTACTCAGTTGAGCTAGTTATAGCCCTACACTATGGCCCGGCAATGGAGTAAACTCTGGGCTCTGTGCCATACGCATGTCAGCACAAAAGGTCGGTTATTGATATCATTTTTTTCAAGGAAATCATTTGGACTTGGTTGGTGAAATACTGAGGACATTTTCTTTGCCCCAGTGGAATTTTTGGAGAAATTTGCTTGCTAAACTGTGAGTAAAGTGGGCCTGAATTAGTTTTGCATGTTTCAGAGCACTCCAGAGCCCTGTCTGAGCCATACCTTGCATTTGATGAGAGAGTGCTGGACACGTCAGTTGGAATATGAGATGGGTCCAAAAAGACATCCACGTCAACCAAATCAACCTGCCGGCCATCCTCAATTCATTCACTGCCTCTTCAAACTATTAAAAATGCTGCAAATGAAACACATATAGTAATTATGATCAGTTCGTCTATTTTCAAAATAAGTCTTATTAGGCCGAGTAAAAAAAAAATAGTTTCTCGTCCGGGGTTTTTGAAAAAAGGGAGGAAGCGTGGCTTTTTATTTTTAATTTTTTTCAAGATGACCGCCTTTTCAAAATTTCCTGCAACCGTTGTAGTTCCACTGTTCAAAGACACTTTTAAAGATGAAAGACAAGTTGGACAAGAGAACTGAACATATTTACAGTGTCAATTAGAGTTGTATTGGTATTGGTATTTATTTTCCGATGAATTTGTAGACTTTTTCGGTGTGTTTCTACTACATTTTTCAAAAATAAAAAATAATAAAAAAATCCAGGCGGCCTCCAAAAAGGAAGCGGGCGAGGACGAGAAACTTTTTTTTTTTTTTACTTCGCCGTATATTTCTTCTTGTATATTTCTGGGTGTTGTTTTACTGTGTTACCTGTCATAACTTTGCTATCAATCGAAAGAGAATTGCAAGACAAATTTAATGGCATTAAAATTAGCTCCGTAGGCGTACGTAGGTGCTTTTGTTTCGGAGTAATGCCACTAGCTTAAAGGGGTAAATCTTGGGAGTCGGTGTCTGTTAGGTAAGCGGGGCGACTGCGAGCGCTTCAAACGTGCTGGATAAGTGTGTTAAGAAAGCTTAAGGTTTATGTATGAATGTACTACTACTAGTACTACTAGTGCTTAGTTAGTACTAGTTCTGTACCCCCTTTTGTTCAGATTTCATTCTGAGAAATATTTACTTATTAATTTTTGAATTTTATCTCAAAATCATCACTGTAATGACTGTAATTTGTAAGTTGTGAATTACATTGTGTGTGAATAGATGATATTTACATTACAGTGATAAGATAGACTTCTTTTTTCTTTCAATTATTGTTTTGGAACATGTTCAAATACTAATGTAATTATCATCGTTTGAAGATTGCTACTTTTGCGTGGTTATTGTTAGGATTTATACTAGTAGTAGTAGGCCCTAGGCCTAATTAATTAGGAGGTGTTTCCATTGATTGGATGTACCATGGATGTACTATCATGTAGCGCACATTTAATATTACGTGCACGTGATGGAGAGAGGCGTTTTTTTTTTCTGTACACAAACATTGGCGATCGTGAAGTGTAGCTAAGGGCCCGGTTCCTATAGGGAACAAAATCCACTTTAAAATTATTGGACCTACCAAAACTAGTTGGCGACATTCTCAATAAACAGGTATGTCATAGATAGAGGGCAGGGTTTTGATTTTTTGAGGGAAATTTGGGGGTAAAATGACGATGACAGCGCAAGGCACAAACCGCGCAGGAAAATCGTGATTTCTACACCAAGAATCTGTTCAAAATTGCAAAACGGGTGTCATTAGAATTGAGAAAAGTCTGCTTTTGATTGTAAAGGTGATTTTTGAGCAATAAAAAACCATT
This sequence comes from Patiria miniata, assembly GCF_015706575.1. NCBI lineage: Eukaryota > Metazoa > Echinodermata > Asteroidea > Valvatida > Asterinidae > Patiria > Patiria miniata. The sequence goes on from NW_024037074.1 coordinate 27,907,588, forward strand.
TTTGACTCTAATTTGCTCAAAACAAAACAGGGGCACTACACTTCCGGACTTCACGATTGCCCAAACATTGACATGATCATGATGATTGACCAAGTCTAAATCGCTGTGGGAGTAATTGCAGAATACCCCGCCACTCGGAAATACACCCCTAAAATCTCTGGCTACGCGGTGGGAATCACTGGAAAAGAAACAATTCAACTTCCATGCCAGCTACGCGGATACCGAGTGGGGGTCCATTATTTCTCTGTATCTCTGTATCTGTACGTTGCAAGAAACCAATTCTGGGAGAGAGAGGGTGTTCACTGTACAGTAACTTATTGAGAGAGAGGTCCGCGGCTGATGAGGGATTTGAACATGTTGAAGGTATCAACAGAGTCGGCTGTTCTGGTTGTATCATGGAGTTCCTTCCTCCATAATCATGATAATTATGTAAACTGTGTAAACAATGGTTTTTTTACGTCTGACTTGAGCTTTATTACTTTTTTTGCAACTTACCTCTGTCGATCTGTTACAACTTACAATGAGCCTTCCTTCCCGTGGTATTACGGTATTAGTATTTATCCAGTATATAGTACTTTTAGTAGTACTCGAGTCGTACGATCATAACATGACATACTCGATCGGTATGCAATAACGATGACAATGCGCTAGGACCTACATGTGCTATGTCATGTATGTGGTACGGGTGCATGCAAGTGTGGTGGCGCAGCAGCAGTCTAGTGGCGTGATCCAGTTGTGAGTCACGTGCACGTCATGTGTCCTTTGATGTAAATGAAAACTAGATTTTCTTCAAGCTTATGAGCTCACTTGTGTTTGCCCCCATCTTGGGGCTTTATTTCAAATTAAGTCCTTTATGTCACTTGTCAGTGAATAGTATAAAGTGAGGTCAAAATTTACGGTACTTTTATTTGATTTTGGCGCTAAGAACTCCAACAATTATTCTGGATCTACAGATAAAGCCGAAGTAGACGGAGCCGAGATTTGGAAATACTCTCATTGCAACAGCCAATCAAAATTTTGTTTGAGAGTAACAGTGTGGGCCCCTGCGCGTTTTCATTACACTACAATAGTTAAATGTGAACGGTGACAGACTATTTGCCTAGGCTTCGGCCGCGGAAAAGTCAAAATGGATGTGTTGCGTGTGTGCGAAGCTTAACTGTACTTGTTTATCATATCAAGATTCTTCGTGTTACTGTTAATTTTTAACGAGAATGTATTTTGCAGTAGTACGAAACTGCGAAACTGGGTTAACACATCAAAATGGACAAGAAGTTGGCTCTGACGGAAACGCTGGTTCAAGCCATTCAGCAGGACATGTTCGGGTAAGTTGTCCGACACACTCACACACATACAAACTTATCGCGGAAATTCACCTATGCAAATTGGGGTCAACACGCCCCTCATTATGACGTCAACGTTGAGTTCGTGCTTGCGCTCATGCCATCAATTTCAGCCCGACTCGCTTCAGTTTTATGAATGAAATCATTATGCATCGGAGAGTGCACATGCCAGAAATTTACAGTAGAAAAGCTCATGATATCTGCTTTCTTTTGCCGAAGAAAGCATCAAAATCGATGACCTATTGCTTGAGTTTTGACAGTTGAAACATTTTTTAGCGGTTTTTTTTTTAGGAACCAAAACTTCTTATTTTTCGAGGGAGTCCATCTTTTTAATCCTAAATTTCTCTCTTCTCGAATTTGGTTCGGGAAAACCGGAATTAGTTCCATATAGAACAGGTTTTCAGCTTTGATATGGTGTGGCACATGTGGGTGGCCGGTCTGATACGGCGATGGCCGCGAGCAATATGCATAAAAATTGCTCGCTAAAACTGCCCAAAATTGCGAATGATAGTGAAGTAATCACGTGATATAAACACGTGCAACGTGCAGGAGATATATATAGCTCAGTGAAAGGCGGTTACGAAGATTAAAGGGATCCCGTTTGATTAAAGGGATCCCGTTTGATGAAATGTGTGTGTGTCTCTTTTTTTTCTGTCCCTTTTACCCTGTATCCCGATGCAACGGAGTTGGGCGGTGGGTTGGGGTGGGGATGGCCCGCGGTTGGGTGGGGGAGGCCTGCAGGTGGGGTGGGGGAGGGGGAGGGGATGGGGGGGAGGGGGAGGGGATGGGGGGGGGGCGGGGGAACAAAGACACAGTGGGTGGAATATGCACATTCTTTGGTTGAATGGCCATTGCACATATCCCAACACCTTGAGGGGCGGGGTGGGGTCCCCTGGGTGGGGGGAAAGGAACGGGAGGGGGGTACTGAGAACCAGGATAATGGAATAATTTCTGTCTTTCATTTCTTACACCTGCACCATATCAGGACCCCATGGAAGGGGAGTGCACATAAGGGGTTCCCGGTGGAGGGGGGGGGGGGGCGTGGGGGAGGATGCCTCGTGAGTGTAGAGGGGGGCCGGGGTTAGAGTACTCAAAACCAGGAAGCTTAAAATCCGGGGGGGGGGGGGGGGGGGGCTCAAAAGGAGGAGGGTGGAATTTCATATTTCCTTTTCTTTTTTCGGTCCTTGCAACATATCCCGACCCTAGTGGGCGATGGGTGGTGGGGGCCCCCACCAACACAGAAATCTTGATATGCAAATTAGGTAAACAGCGCCGCTCATTATAGCATCATCATGAAATTCTTGCTTACGCGCATGCCATCTACTTCGGCCAATTTTCGGCCAGACTCCTTCAGTTTTATGAATAATATCACTGTAGGCCTACATCGGAGGATGCACCTGCCAGAAATTTACATGCTGAAAGCAACAGAATCATGTCCGCTTCCTTTTGCCGAAGACAGAGTCAAAATTGTTAAATGAAAGGGTGAGTTTTGACGATTAAAATATTGTTTTAGCGTTTTCCTTTTTGTAACTCAAACTTCGTATTGTCCAAGGGAGTCCATCTTTCAATCATGTTTTTCTTCCTTCCAACATTTTGTTTGAGATCAAATGAATTAATTCCGAGTAGTTGAGTTTTTTAGCTGGCGAATGGTGTGGCCTAAGTGGGTGGTCGGTTTAATAGTGCGATGGTCGCGAGCAAAATGCATGGAAATTCATCACTGGAACTGCCAAAAATTGCGAATGATTTTCAAATGATTACGCCGGTTATATCCGGCCCGCCGGCACCGCGCGCGTTCTAATAAAAACCCAAGATTAATAAAATAATCGGTTACACCTCTATGTTCCGACACCCCTATGTTCCGACTGCACATATTCCTATTCCTAACCCTAACCGGGAGTAACACAATCTAGGTTGTCGGAACATAGGGGTGTCGGAACATAGAGCAGTCACCAAATAATCAAGATGTTTTGTTTTCTGATAAATGATGTGACTTTATTATTGGGAATACCACTTTCTTTTTTTCCTTTCCCCTGCCCTGGATACCATATTCCGACCCTGGGGATGGGGCGGTGGGGGGGGGGGGGGGGGGGGGGGCGGAGCGTGGTGTTCAAACCACGCCAAGAGGGCTGAAATTGTTTTTTCCAACAAGTGAAGTTTGTCTTTTAATTTGGTGCAATGACGTTCCCGACCAGACTTTCTTTTACTGCGATATCATGGACCGGGCCGGGGTTGAGGCGGGACCGTATCATAAGTCCGACGCCTCATAGGTCCGACGCCTCATAAGTCCGAAATTTCGGACTTATGAGGCGTCGGACTTTATTTATTCCGCCTCATAGATCCGACGCCTCATAAGTCCAACGCCTCAAAAGTCCGACAACGGAAAAACGAGTGTCGGACTTACGAGGCGTCGGAGCTATGAGGCGTCGACCTATGAGGCGTCAGATTTATTAGGCGTCGGACCTATGAGGCGTCGGACTTATGGGCCTTTATTTGGTTAGGGGATGTGATTTTGTCGGATTTATGAGGCGTCGGACTTATGAGCGGACCCCGTTGAGGCCGGGTAGGGGTTGTGGGGGCGGGGGGGGGGGGGGATTTCCCAAAACAAAGAGGGTGGAATGTCCTTTATGTTCTTTTAGTTATTAATCTTAAGACGTGCTGCTCTTGGGGGGAGAGAGGTGGTGGGGCCGCATGAGTCGGGGGTGGGGGTGGGGGGGGGGGGGTTAAGGTACTCCAAACCAGGAGGGTTGAATATCCCGGGGAGCATCAGAAGGGGAGGGCCTGGAATTTCCCAATCTTCTTTTGTTTTCATCATCATCATCATCATCATCATCATCATCAGACGTCGTAGGCTACTGCCCGTTGACGCAACAACCGTCCACTTCTTCTGGGTTGTGTGACTGGTGAAGGGGTGATTTCCTTCGCTGAAGGGTCGCCGCAGTTAGTTTATCCACGCTGAGACCGCTCCATCTGGTGAGGCCGTCGATCCAGCGGAGTTTGGTCATTGCATTATATCCCGACCCTTGGAGACAGAGGGTGGGGGCTCCGACAAACTATTCACAGAAACCTTCGTATGCAACTAGGCGAACAGCTCCGCTCATGATGACGTCATTGTCAAGTTCTTGTTTCATTACGCGCATGACATCGTCTTCGGCCAATCTCACTGGGAGTCCATCTCTTCAATCCTATTTTTCTTCTTTCCAACATTTGGTTCGAATTCAAATGAATTTATTCTGAATAGTTGAGGTTTCCAGCTGTCGAATGGTGTGCCACATGTGGGTGGTCGATTTGATAGTGCGATGGTCGCGAGCAATATGCATTGGCATTTTTCGATGGAACAGCCAAAAATTGCAAATGATTTTCAATAATTGATCACGCCATCACCGCTTGCGTTCTAATAAAAAAACAAAATTAATCTAAAAAGCAAGATGTTTTGTTTTCTGATGAATGATGCACCTTCATTACATTATTGGGAGTAGGCCTACCCCTTTCATTTCATTTCCCCTGTCCTGGATATCATATTCAGACCCCCGGGTGTGGCGGGGGCGGGGTGTGCGGTTCAAGCCATGCCAAGAAAGCTGAAATTATTTTCTTTTCCATCAGTGATTTTTGTCTTTTTACGGTGGTGGTGCAATTACGTTCCCGGCCAGACTTTCTTTTTTACTGCGAGACTGGGTTGGGGTGGGGGTTGAGGCCGGGTAGGGGTTGTTGGGGGTCGGGGGATTTTCTTCCAGTGATTCTAAGTTCCAAATCTGCATGCCCAGTGGGTGGGTGTGGGAGCGGGCAGGGCTGGTGGATTTACCAAACAAAGGATTGCATATTCTTCAAGTGATTTTATTCAGACTTGCTTGCCCGTGGGTGGAGGGGGGGGGACGGGTTGGATTTCCCAAAACAAAGAGGATGGAATATCATTCCTGGGAGAGAGAGGGGGAGAGAGAGGTGGAGGGGTTATAGTACTCCGAACCAGGAGGGTTGAATATCCCCGGGAGAGCCGCAGATTGGGAGGGCCTGGAATTTCTCAATCTTCTTTTGATTTGGTCCTTGCATTATAATCCCGATCCTTGGGGCAGAGGGTGGGGGCCACGACAAACTATTCACAGAAACCTTCGTATGCAAATTAGGTGAACAGCGCCGAATTTTATGACGCAATCGTCAAATTCTTGCTTTAAAATACGCGCATGACATCGTCGTCGATCAATTTCGGCCACTCTCGCTAGGAGTAGGAGTCCATCCCTTCAATCCCGTTTGTCTTCTTTCCAGTATTTGGTTCAAATTCAAATGAATTTATTTCGAATAGTTGAGGATTTTAGCTGTCGAATGGTGTGCCACATGTGGGTGGTCGGTTTGATTGTGCGATGGTCGCGAGCAATATGCATGGACATTTTTCGAAGGAAATGCCAAAAATTGCGAATGATCAGTTAGTCTGTATACAGTATACACGTACGTACGTGCAGCAGAGCAAGGGGATCTACCCGATGTTCCCCAATACCGATGTTCCCCCAAATCCATAGGATTAGGGTTAGGGTTAGGGTTAGGGTTATATTGGTAAGGATTTCGAGGAACATCGGTATTAGGGAACATCGGAATTGGGGAACATAGACATGCACCCGTGCAGGAGCTATGGAAGAAGCGTTACAAAGCAAGGATTCCGTTTGTTGATGGCCTTTTTTTTCGTCCCTTACTATCCCAAAGCGACGGGACGGGGTTGAGTGGGTGGGGTGAGGGAGGCCCGCGGGTTGGAGTGCAGGTTGGAAGGGTGGGGAGATAGGGGGCGGTGCACCGGGAACACTCCATGCACATTTTTTATTGACCCTTTTGGCCTTGCCAATTATCCCGACCCCTTGGGGCGGGGCGGGGATAACATTTCCTTTGTTCCTAATTTTTCCTTTTTTCCGTGCACCATTATCCAGACCCCGGGGAAGGGGGCGTTAGGGACGGGGGGAGGGGCGAATGGGGGATGGGGGCAAATGGGGGATGGGGCCGCGTCCCCACTTCTACGCCTGTGCAATTAAGCGTGGGTGTGCGTGTGTGTGTGTGTGGGGGGGGGGGGGGGAGTTTAGAGTACTCTGAATCAGGAGGTTGGAATATCATGGTTTTTTTTATTCACCCTTTGCGCTGTCCCCTGGCGCGGAATGGAATATGGGGTGAAAATATCTTATTTTCATGCAATGATGTTTTTGGGGTATTTTTTTTGGGGGGGGGGGGGGCTTTATACGAAAACTTAAAAACAGTAATCATGAAAAATATAAAATTTAATAAAAATGCAAATTGCAGAAACGAATATCTCATATCTATTTTGTGAAAATGTTGTGGCTCTGAAAAGAGCCGTTTTGGTTTTAGTTTGTTGATTCGATGATTTCTTCGAAGGCTTGGCCGACACTTTCTTCTGCTTGCTCGATGTGTTCTTGCTGGCTGGCTTCTTGGCTGGCTTCTTGGCCGGCTTGGCTGACAGATGTATATTTGACTTGGATGGCGTTTTCTTGGCAGCTTTCTTGGGTGACTTCTTCGGCGCGGGTTTCTTGACTTTATTCACCATTTTGGCTTTCTTGGCTTTTCTGCAATCTTGGCTTTCATTTCCCGTTCCTTCTTGGCCTTGATTCTCTCCTTCTCCTTAGCTGCATTAGCCTTGGCCGGCAGCCTTCTCTTTCTCCTCGGTGGTGTCAAACTTGAACGTACCAGCGGCTCCCTTACCTGCCATCCGAGTGAGCCTCCAACTTCATTGATTCATGTTTTATTATTTAAAAGTTTACTCTAGCATGGCTAATTCTTAGGGTGGATTATCTGGATCCGCACGTCCGTACCCCCGTGGGCGTACCAAGCACCTCCCGCATGCAAAAAAAAAATATTTTTTCCGCCTCTTTGGCCGACGTTCTGACTTGGTGGGTCCTTTTTCCGCAAGTTCAGAATATTTTCTCTAAAAATTGGAGCAAAATACATGTATTTGAAATGCCTTCCTTTGTCAGAAACCAAGAAAATAGAAACTGCATTCTCATGTTTAGACGATACACAATGACATCAGAGGAGAATAACAATCAGTACTGTCGAACTATTCGCTCACAAGATGCCTTTGATCACTAGTTCTCCATAATTATTTAGAGTATTTTGTATTCGGAGTATTCATCATTTTCCATCGTTTCTGACCTTTCAATAACATTGGACTTAAAGGGAAATCTTAAGGGCTCCGCTAAGCCTCATATAATTATGTCAGACGCATATAGGCCCCAAGTCCGGCAAAATCTAATATAAGGCCCATAACTGTTATAAAATTCCGACGCCTAGGTCCGACACCTCATCAGTCCGACGCCTAATAATTTGGAAATTTCGGACTTCCGAGGCGTGGCGGGGGTCCAGGTTTATCATCGGAGGAGTCGGACTTGCGATATATAGGCCTAAGGCCCCAACCTTGATAGTATAGCCTCCCATGCAGCTACGGAACAACTCGAAATTTGGTTAATCAGGGTATATATATTGTTTTATTTCGTAGTACTATGCAGTTTTCTTTGACCATGGAGGGATGGTTTGACTTTCAGGTTTTGAGTTATCAGTGTTGACTTTATCCAGATTTCGCTTATTCCAATTTGTCAGCGTTTTCACGAAGGGGTGAATTTGCCGCAATAGGTGTTGGGGTTTAACGGTTAGGGTTAGGTTTGGGGAACAGGTATAACATAATGCACCCGTTGAACTTGCAGTGGTTGTCAGAAAAGAGGTTTTAAGTTGGTCACGATTTGGAATAAACATTTCGCATACTACTGACTAACTTTTGAAACACAGATGAAACTTCAAAGATGTACCAATTACAGAATAATGGAACAACAATTGCGAGGTACCGGTATCGTAACTAATCCCCATAGATGTTTGTCTGGTCGTGAAAACTAAATCCCACACACTTGTTGTTTTGGCAAATTGCCGATACCCATTCCCCACCCTTTGCACGAATTTGTCTCTTCGTAAAAAATCAAAAGACATTCAGGTGAAGTTTTCTCAACATTGATTTGATTGTTATGATTTCGTTGATTTTATCTGATTTTGACCCAGACTTCTTTCCCAAAAATGTTCGTTGCGTGCAATTTCAGCCGGAACAAGAATTTTGAAAAAAGGTATGATTTTTGGATTGATAATTTAGTCCCTCCGTAAAAACGCTGAAAACCTTTTGCAATTTGATTCAAAAATTTCAAAACTATTTTTTAAAAGACTTGTCATGCTTACTGCTTACTGCTTACTTACTCTGATTCGATTTTTAAAGAACGAGTTTTTGACTATGTATTAGCCTGGGGGAGATTATAATCTGGATTGTTTGTTTTGCGTCTGTTCTTTGACGACTCTTCGGAATTGCCCCCATGATCTACCCCTTTCGTGAAGTTGGCATCAAGTGTATTTCCTTTTATTTTCATGCCTTTGTTGTTATAACTTCTCGACATTATTGACAAGTGGTGAACATTCATATTCGTACTTGTATTAGTCATCTAAGTTAAAAACAAACACATTCTTGTCCTGGTGTAAATCAAAGAGTAAAAACAGTAAAAACAGCATGCAAGAACTGACAATAGTAAAACTTACACTTAAATTAACCTATGAATAAAACATGCCTGTAAAACACAATAATTTTTAAAATGATAACATAAAGACTGATAGCAAAAAGACACGATGCCTATCCCCCCTGGGCTAGCACTATGACAATGAAATATAACTTTAAAAATATGCCGGGGAAAAAAGGATAAAGAACTTTAAAAATGTTTTTTTTTCCATCGTCGTAAAATACTAAAAACCACAGGTGCAGATTTTGAATAGTTATTAAACTTAAATAAAGTTATTTTGTACTGTGTTTTCCAGTGGCTAATTCACAACAAATGATGTAGAGATCTAAACGGTCCTTCATATTTGCTGTATTATTATGTAACTTTGAATATACATGTAATCCCAAATTGCATTTTGGTCAAAAATAAAATGAAGCAAGCTTCGAGTCGAACTCCGATTTGAAAAAAATTGACTTGAAGCTCGCCGATCCCCTGGATCATCCAATACATGTACATACACGTATACGTATTTGTATGCAGGATGTATGCATAGTGCCTGGCCGTGGCGTGGGAACGTATCAGATTACATATCGGCCGACCGCAATATCGATCGGTTCAAAAATAGATGGTCCGCGCGGGAATTGACCTGGATTGACCCGCAAACGTTCGGGTTGTCTGTGACGTAGGCAAGTCACCGACATATTTTTCTAAAAATGACTGCAAGTGCGCAGGCGTGCAAATTCCCGCACGATGCATAGGCCAAGTTCGTATGTGTCACACAGACAGTCTTTTCTCATGCATTTATCAGTTTATTGACACAGACTAGCTTGAGTAACTCCAGCTGACATGCTCCATATTCATTCACATCATGGAGAAATAAAACATGTAACGCTGGAGGAAGGCCTGTTCGTTTCCATGTGGTAGCAAGAACCCCTAAAAAAATGGCCTCTCCCAAAAAACGAAGCAGGTCGTTTCGTACCCAAGTCGTTTCGTACCCAAGTCGTTTCGTACCCAAGTCGTTTCGTACCCAAGTCGTTTCGTACCCAAGTCGTTTCGTACCCAGTCAATTATGATGCACAAAGGAGATTAAGCCAGTCATGCAAACCCGCTCCTGTTAGTGACCGACGCGCGGCATCATCATAGAGATGTATCAAGTTCCCACTAGGGATTAAGATTGCGTCCTACACTGGCTGATGAAGTCTCGACCAATGCGGTGGCGTGCATTCGATATTCACGCACAGTAGCTATCGAATGTGGGCCCTCTAGCGGCGAAAAATCCTTTGGAAAACACATTTTGGTTCCCGTTTTTATGAAGATTGTTTTCCCTTTATGAATTTTTAAAACTCATATTGAAAGAATATAACACTGGAATAACACAATAAACCAATTTAAAATCTATCGTATGGGGATCTACATTATTTTTGTTTTTATTTCAAAGGAAAAGCCGTATCCCCTTGAAAACCCGGGTAACTGGAGAATATATACATTAATAGATACATATTTTGTCCCTTTTATTTTTTTTCTCCGATGAAGTTTGAAGTAAGTATTCATTTTTAGGGGGTGGGGGAATAAATTCAAACTCATTAAGTAGAGCCTGTTAGTCCCAGAACATTGACCGGCAATTAGCGCGGTCGGCCGGCAATTCCCCACGGCTAAGTGCATTGGCGTATGAACCTCCCGGACTTGTGTTTTTTAAAAGTTTTTTTTTTTTAAGGTTTCAAATTTGCTTGTCATTTTGATTCCGTTACAGTTATGGCGTTCCAATATTCAGATATGATAGAAACTGAAGCTAAACCTTTTGTGTGAGGGAAGGGTTCTGCATTACCCCTAATCCCCAACTATACCAATACAATCTTGGTAACCCATTGATCCAATTTCAATACTGTCCGCTCCAGTCATGCACCGCGGTGCCCCTCATTGATACAGCGGTATCTTTGATAAGAGATAGGGTGGTCATTGGTTAAAACATCTTCAACCGCGTGTCTGATTGGTTGATAGAATTATACTCAGGATCCTTCTGAAGTCTATAAAAAGCATCATCGAACAGAATCGAGTCATTCTGTTTCAAGACGAGATTCCACTCCAGTCAAGATTCAAGAATTTTCAAGCTCAAGATGCCTATCAAGTATCCTTGCCTCTTCTGTAAGAAATCTGTTGCATTGTTGTTCCATAGAAAGGATTTGGAACCCTTTGTCACGTGTGCAATGAATCCTGGGTGCGAAACGACCTGGGTACGAAACGACCTGGGTACGAAACGACCTGGGTACGAAACGACCTGGGTACGAAACGACCTGGGTACGAAACGACTTGGGTACGAAACGACCGACATTCGGCCTAGAGCAGTGAACTGGCGTTGTACAATGTTGTATACAACGCCACGTTCTTGTTTCATTTCGAACCTGGCGAAATCGATCCGACATACATAATTCCGTATGGGTGTTGAGTACTCACCTAGAAATCTAAATTTGCCCGTCCGATTGTTTCGGCTGTGTAATTTCGACGAAATTTGCCCATCAGTAAAGACCCATACGAACGTGTAGAAATTAGATTTTAACCTGACCCCGGACGCGTCTGAGTCGCTTGGACAGATTGACGGCTGTTTCATGTCGCAACCCGAAAAAAAAAACCCCGCAGACGATTGGCTGCTCGGCTCATCTCGTGTACAGTACGTGTGTGCACACACACGCGGGCGCACGTGCGACCGCGTGCGGTGCGGTGAGAGAGGAAAGGACTTGAAACTTGTCTAAAACGATGTCTGTTTTAGCTGCGACAGTAAACAGCCGTCGAATCATACGAAAATAAAACGCAATGCGCATGCGTCAGTTGGGAGAAAATGGCAGCTAGCATGCAGTAGCGGACGGACTTCATGAACCGGGGCCAGAATTTTCCTCAATTTTCGTCAAATGCAAGTTTTGACGTACAAATAGAATTCAAGACAGCTTCATATGTGAGTACTTATTACATGGGCAAAATAACGTCCAGTGTGTGTAACGGAGGGAGTCAGAGGGACACGTTCGCCAGGTTCGAAATGACATAAGAACGTGGCGTAGTTTACAAGCCACGTTCACGGGTCTAATCTAGGCCTAGCTGGAGTTACCCAGCCCTGAGTTTTATCATTGGGTTGTCTATTAGGGCTGGAGCTAGTTTTTCTCGTAAACGATAGTATAGGAAAAAAAAATTGGAAAATGTTCAATTTTGTCCCCGTTACACACTAATTGCAACTGCAACTCACCCCAAACTTGCCTGGAATAACCATTACACAGGTCCTTGAAGTAAAAAACGATCCACGATGAAGATTCAGCCTACAATTGCAGTGAAAACAGGAGGAATAACCGCTAACCTGACAACCTTGCTGGCATGGCCAGGACCGCAATTGGTTTGTGCACAAAAAAAATTGTGTACAATGAATGGCGGTCGATTATCAGGCACAGAGCGCTGTCAACTACTCGTTTTTGCCGGCTGCGCTGGCTGTTGGCGCATGACGTCACGCGGAAGCGTAACACCCGATGACTGTTTCATGCACTAATATGAGGTTTACCACTCGCATCACAGCTTTGGTACTGGAACCGCAACCGATTGTGCATGAAACAGTCATTGGGTGTTACGCTTCACCTCAAAATATTTGAGAAAGGCTTGGAAAACATTTTCAAGTTCATTTAGATGAGATCAAAAATATTTGAGAAAGGCTTGGAAAACATTTTCAAGTTCATTTAGATGAGATCATATTCTTAAATTAGTATTCTCAGGTCCCCTTTATGGTAGTCCTTTAATTAACCCTAACCCACCTCACTCCTCCAAAATCCTCCTGGCGGTTTTGGAGGATTCTAGAGGATTGAGGATGAATGGTGATTGAATCAAATGAGGATTCTGGAGGATTGAGGATGAATGGTGATTGAAGCACATGAGGATTTTGGAGGATTGAGGATGAATGGTGAATGAAGCACAAGAGGATTTTGGAGGATTGAGGATGAATGCATTTTGAGGCAGGACTGTCTGATGATTTTGAAGGATTTGGCATTGGTTATCCTTCATTTAAACACGAGTGCAAAGTTTTGGGATGAGGAGGATTTTGGAGGATTGAGGATGAATGCATTTTGAGGCAGGACTGTCTGACAAAGTTGAAAAATTTTGGAGGATTTTGGAGGATTAACCCTAACCGCCCTGAATCCTTCAAAATCCTTTTTGCAAATTGGAGGAATTTGCAGGATTGAGGTTACATGGCAAAAGTGGGTTGCTGATTTCGGAGTACGCACTGTGTCAAGGTCTTGGGCCGGACCTTGTGTTGTTTATGCTCAGCCGTGCATAAATTTAGCCCTTGATTATACTTGACATCCTCCGCACTGCTCCAGGATGTCACTGCCTCTGCCTCAACCTATTGACAGTCATAGCCGGAGGATTTTGCAGGATTCAGGCAGTGGTCACCCCTCCATGGACCATATTCAAGAAATAGCAGAGGAAATTGCAGGATTGAGGCTATTTGCTATTTTTCCATGAGGCCAATTGGAGAATTTTGCAGGATTGAGGCTACATCCTAGCAAAAAGGCCTAGGGAGTTAGGGTTAATTAAGGATGGTTGTAAGCAACAAGGGCCTAGGGGGTTAGGGTTAATAGCTGGTATACATGTGTAAATTTCCTCGGAGCTGTCATATTTGAGGTTGAAGCAGGATGGCAATCCAGGGACCGTAAATAGAAATGCATGGAAACCTTGCATTAACATTCACCCAACTGTGTGTTGAAAGTATTATACGGCCCCCCAAAAAGGGTTTTTAACTTTTAGCAAAAGTATATCTTTAAAGTATGGAAGTACATGTATTTGATGACAGACAACTTTTCTCCAATATGTACATGTAGGTTCCAGTGGGAACTAACTTTATTTTGTCCCCTTTGTTTGGCCTTATGCAGAGATGGATATTCAAAAATAATACCAAAAAACCCATCAAATCTTGTTCTTAATTATACTCAAACCATGGTTAGACTCTGGACTAGACATATTCAGGAACTAGAAGTCTAGGGCAAAATAGCAAAAACAAAATAAGCTAATTTTAATATGTTTAATGCAAATTTAGTTCAAGGTTGGAAAATATTCAGAAACAGTTGAAAGATTACTATATTAATATTTTTAGCAGAATTGCATATTTTTATACTGTCAATTTCCCCAATAAAGCAATCCACCAAAATTTACCCCAGTAATCACAGCATTATAATATTAATGATTATTGCTTCATGCATGCATAAAGCATGGAGGAAGAAATAGGCGGCCATTGTGACACCGCCGTGCGCTATATTTTAATCACCTTGCTGAAGGCACCCCAACAACAAAACCCTGGAGGGTCATTTTTAATGTACGAAGCGATGACCCCAAAGCTGTGACGTCGCGCTTACATGCAAATCGATCTCGTCGCTCAACAGGCGCTCCAGTTGCGATGCGACGGCTGTTTCTTGTACCGGTACGATCTCTCAACCACTAGTGAAAGTTTTTAAGAAACGTTAGTCTACTAAATATGCCAAAACATACCCTACCGGATACATCATGTGTGATACACTGACAAACAATACATTTTATATGAAACAATGAGTAGTTACTGAAATTTGGAAAGAAACAAGGGATCCATGAAAATGTAGGGTTTTTTAAAAACAATTTTAAAATTTCTTATTGTGTTCTTTGCCAACAGTAGGCCTACACAATGTACATGTACATGTATCATACACACTTTTTGTAGTAAAAACCTCTTCATAAGGCAAAGTAAAAAAAAAAAACATGTTTCTCGTCCCTGCCCGCTTCCTTTTTGGAGGCCGCCTGGATTTGAATTTTTATTTTTTTTTTTAAATGTAGTAAAAAACACAGAAAAAGTCCACACTTTCAATTTTCATCGGAAAATAAATACCAATACCAATACAACTATAATGACACTGTAAATATGTTCAGTTCTCTTGTCCAACTTGTCTTTCATTTTTAAAAGTGTCTTCGAACAGTGGAACACCAACGGTTGCATGAAATTTTAAAATGGCGGCCATCTTGAAAAAAAATTAAAAATAAAAAGCCCCGCTTCCTCCCTTTTTTAAAAAACCCCGGACGAGAAACATGTTTTTTTTTTATTCGGCCTAACTATGTTTTTTTATATCAACTTTAAAAAAATTAGAAAAAACAAAAAGTCCATGATGAAATGACATTCGGACATATTGGACAATTAACTGCACCAATTAATACATTAGTAAAAAAAACTGTTTTGTGAGTGTCTTATTTTTGTGACAGCTACATGTATGTTAACATTAATTGTGCACAGTCATTTTCGTCAAATGTTTTCAAAACAGTTGATTAATTAAAAGTGAATTTACAAAACTGCAAGTTATGCATTTAAAGGTACGATATTTGCAAACATCTACTAAATTAATATTTACATCTTACTGGACTGTCAGTAAATGATAGTCTCAAGCATCCTGAAAAATTATGGCACCTGCTATGCTGTCATTTCTGTCATTTTGTGCTGTGCTGTCAAAGTAGAATTTTGTATCGTTGGAAAAATAAAATTACCTTTTTTCAAATACTACTTCCAATTTACCAAATTAAGTTAGCTTTACACATTTTGTTTGCGGATGCAAACCAGCTAGTCTGGTTTACTGCCCTGACAATTCCCCGCTGTTTAATTATTGCTACGTTTTATCTGAAGTGGGGTCAGGAAACCAGACAAGAACAGCATTTTTTCTTGGTTTTTCATGCATCAATGAACACAAAACTTTAAGTTCCAGGTCAGTGTTAAACAATATTTTGCTACAATGTACGCACGCCTAAAATTCTAGTCGCAGAATCCGTCCAATTCTGAAAATTGCAGAAAATGCATACCAAAGGTACACAGGATCATTTGCTTTTGTGAATTTTTGTTTTTGAGCAACAAAATAGCTCAAATTTTTAAGAATTAGAAGTCGTAGTTTTTGTGGATTATTTACATTATTTTTTGGTTATATAAACATTTCCTGTTCCTTTCTCAGTTTCTCATTAATGTTAGGCCTATTTTAAATAGACTCACTGGGCATTTTTTGTCAGCAATATTGAAATAAATGTTTGTTTGAATGAATTAATGAAAAGGGTGCATTTCTAACTCGTTTAAGTTTGAGCTCAGAAAATGTATGCAAAGTTTTTTGGATCTTGTAACTAGATTCCGTTGCTAATGCACGTAAAAAAAATGTGCCCATGGGCACATTTTCTTAAACCACCTGCAATGAGTGTTTTCTTCTGAATGATACCATTGCAGGCTGACTAACTCCACAGGGTATTTAATACCAGGCCTATCTTCACTTTTAGCAAGGATTCTCTCTTTGAATGAGACCAACTGGTGCATATACCTTTCTGGGCAAATGTTCCTTATGTACTTAAAAAGTATACCTTTTGTAAAGATGAGTTGTCTTTAAATAAAAACCTCCTTGAATTTGATCAGTGCTGATTGCAACATGGTCCTTATTCACGAGTCGGCCAAATTGAATTGAAAGTTAGGTAAAATCTTAATTTTTGGAACTTGGGAAGAGAAATGAAAGTAACTTTAATTAAAAATTTGTAAATAATTAAACATTGCCTAATGTTTAAAGCCACATATATATTAAAAAAAAATGACAGTAAAATAAGACTGCATTGTGCCTGCATAAATAGTCATCCCATTCAACACTTTAGCAATTAATGAAATACATTCAGGGAACTGGACAAATATAGCCAACTCGTGAATAAGGCCTGTTTTGTTTTAAAGTCAACCCAAAGAAAAGAATGCACTGATCCAAGCCATGACCAGCACCCATGCCAACCCACTCCTCACTCTCCTGCCGTCGCTTGTGACTTTCGGGTGTTCTGAAGTTACAGAAGACTCTGTGAAGGATTCTGAGGGATCAGCCATCTTCCACAAGTAGGTTTTGATGGTGCGCGCTGGAACCGATGAGTTAAAGTAGCCGTCTTGGGTGGCTTCATGCATGCTGAATGGTACCTCACTATCTCCCCTGATAAAAAACGAAGTACATACAACATGATATACTGGTGTACATGGTGGATAAAAACAAGGAGATATCCTCTGGTAGGGTTGGATCTCCTCTTTAAAATGACACCCTGATCATGTCCTTACATTCACAGTTGACTGAGCACATGGAGCAGTGACAAATTTTACGAAAGGGTCTATTTAGAGAATTGCGCCAGGACTACCCTGCTAAGTCCAACAGAGTCGTACCAGAGTTTCGGGTTCAATCCACTGTGCCTTATTTTCAGTTGTCTGCTGAATCCAACGGTATCCAACTTGGCATTATAATGCGGTTCAGCTGCCTGCTGAATCCAACATTTTGCATCAAGAATGTACACTTGTAAGGGGTTTACTGCTCAATCCAACAGGCTCCATCTGGTAAATGGTATCGTTGGATCCTGTTGGATTCAGCAGGGTTACATGTAGGGTTAAAAAAGTGTACATCGTGTCTCATACCTGTTGAGGAGTACAGTTACCAGTGTGCCATCTGGACGTTTGAATGCAATCGAGTTCAGCTGGCTGGCATTATTAGCGGAGCTGTGCAGCCCAATACGCACTGATCCTGCCGGAACAAATTTACTGTGGGCAAAAACATGCAGATTTGGCTGATTCAAATATGTTCGTGACGTTGATTGATAAACATCATTTAAATTGCAATTTACATGTAAATCAAATGAATTTATATTTAATCACTAATTTAAATAATTTTTTTTTGTAAAAATCTTATTTTTGGCAAAATTAATTGATTGAGGGTCATCGTATTCAAACACCCCTACATGTGAGTCATCAGCATCGGCTCATCGTCGGTTTTGTAAATTACACAAAATCATTGTTTTGATTAAGGTCAAGATCTGAATTTAAAAGTTTTCTTTTAAATTCAGAATTTTAGTTACAGCACAATCACGTTTGCTTTAAGCATTCCTTGATCTGTAATAGTATAACGTCAATGCCGGGCCACGGGCAGAGGGTGCCAGCACGGACTCGCGATGCAACCGTATTGTCGGGATCCCTGCTGCTTGGCCAGGATCACCCGTTGGCGGCCCCCTCCATTGAGGAAACCCTAGACTCCAGAGGGGACCCCAAAAGAAGACCCCAGAGGAGACCCCAGAGGAGACCCCAGACTAGGAGACCCCAGACTAGGAGACCCCAAAGGAGACTCCAAAGGAAACCCCAGAGGAGACCCAAAAGGAGACCCCAGAGGGGACCCAAGAGGAGACCCCAAAGGAGACCCCAGAGGAGAACCCAGAGGTGACCCCAGAGGAGACCCCAAAGGAGACCCTAGAGGAGAACCCAGAGGTTACCCCAGAGGAAACCCCAAAGGAGACCCCAGAGGAGACACCAGAGGTTACCCCAGAGGTGACCCCGGTGGAGGCGCCGCCTTGTTCAGGGATGAACATGGGTCCTCGGAGGAGGCGGTGTAAGGCCTGTGCCGGACGGTTGGCAGAGGGCACCAGCACAGTATCATGGTGCAGCGGTAGCGTCGGAACCATGTTGGATGACTCGAAGTTGGAATTTTCCAGAGTTTTGGGGAGCCAGTTAGGCCTACATGCTAGGTCCCATAGGGAATTGCCCCACGCTGTACACAGCGGCGTAAACACTCCGTTCCACTCAGAATGTTGTCGGGCTGTGATGTTGATGCAGCAAGGGCGGGGCTTTGTTTTGGGATGCTACGGGATGGTTTTACCAGTAAGCCCAGTGCAAAGTCCCACGGGGTATTGCCCCGCACTATGACTATGCACAGTGGCGCAACAGACACTCTGTTTCATTTGGAATACTGCCGAGTTGCACCTGTTGATGCAGCAGGGGTTACCGGGCTTGATCGTTCGGAGAAACCCCGCTTCTTCTGCACCAACACAAGTACCAGGGCCAACGACGGGAACAGCCCCTTAACACAAGCATTCATATGACGCACTTTCCTTTCGGAACGGCTCCGTTCTGCGCACGTCTGCGCATGTGCCTGATGTGCCTGATGTGTGGTCCTGCGCATGTGCCTGATGTGTGGTCCCCTGTGGATCGGCTCCTCAGTGCACAAGTCAATGGAGCAAAGCCGTTGCATGGAGTTGCTCCGCATGGAAGTCAATGGAGCGGAGCTGGCGCAGTTGCTCAGCACGGGAGTCTATGGAACAGATCCGGTGGAGCCGATGGAGTTGCTTTGCATGCATGGAGTCAATGGAGCAGAGCCGATGGTGTTGATCTGCACAAGAGTCTATGGAGTGGAGTCAGTGGAGCCAACAGAGCTGCTCCGCGCGGGAACCTGTGGAGTAGGCGCAGTTGCTCTGCACACGAGTGAATAGAGGAAACCCCAAAGGAGAACCCAGAGGAGACTCCAGAAGGGACCCCAAAAGAGACTCAAGAGGAGACCCAAGAGGAGACTCCAAAGGAGAACCCAGAGGAGAATCCAGAGGAGACACCAAAGGAGAACCCAGAGGAGACCCCAGAGGAGACCCCAAAGGAGAACCTAGAGGAAACCCAAGAGGTGACCCCAGCAGAGGGGCCGCCCTGTTCGGGGATGAACAAAGGTCCTCGGAGGGGGCGGTGTAACATCGGTGCCAGGCCGCCAGCAGAGGGCGCCAGTGCAGAGTCACGGTGCAACTGTAGCATCAGGACCCCTGCTGCTTGGCCAGGGAGACCCATTGGCGGTCTTCGCTGACTCAGTAGTGTGGTGTTTTTGTATCGTGTCTTGGTTGTGAAGCATAAAAAGAGAGCCTCGTGTAAGAAAGTGGAAAGAATAAATGGCCTCGAGCCCCGAAACCCTGAAGAATAGTGTCTGTGGTTTCCTTCGTCTGGCATGTGACAACCCAGGATCCGGTCGACGTTACAATAGTCTTATTTCAAACATTTTTCAATACAAATTTAGATTGAGACATATTAAAAGTGCAAAGCCTGATTCCTGTTCTCCACCTTTATTAAATTATTATGAGAACAACCAAGAGATCCAAACGTTATTAAATTATTATTATTGGAAACAAACAAAATGCACGAAAATGCCTTCTATTGATGGATTTAGCAGAGATTTGTCCTACTGAAGTTGTACCTGAAATGGCCCATGTGGTAGAACATTGGCTGTTTGTAGAATGCGTCATTCTCAGCATCCACTATGATGGGGCAGTCCACTTCATTCTTGGCCCAGTTGGGTCCACCTTGCATGTTCAGAGCTATATTCCAGTCGACCCAACCAGATACAAAGTGGTTCAAGTCCTGATGGTCAAAATCACATTTCCTGTGTCTTGTTTATTCACTTACAATTGAATGAATATGGCTACATGGTCATTGTACATGTACAAAATGTACCCACAATTTAGCCTGAAATTAGAGTAAATGACATCAACAGATTTGTTGCCCCTTTTCCTTAACCTACATGTAGTCATGGTAAAAGTGCTAGGAAATATGTCTGCAGACATAATGATCATGGGTCAGCCTTCTTGAATGTCTGAACGCTTACCCATTTAAAGCATTTACAAAATTAAATGCAAATGCGTTACTAATTCAGTGCAAAGTGATTTCGTTGCTGCAATGCGGTGAATGTCAGAAGGAAACTAGAGTTGTAAAGACTTTACCTGGATAATGTCATAGCTGTAGGCCTCTCCTCGCTCCCAGCTTCCAAGGATAACCGGCTCAGCATTGGCCTGGTATCCCTCGCAAGCCTCGGTGGCCAATATAAACTGGTCTGGGTAATGTTCAATGATTTTATCCAGCTGGTCGTAGTCGGCCCCTGGCCAGTTATCCTGATACCAATGTAGTGCTATACCGGATGTGTATGCCTTAGTCTCTGTATCATTCAAAACCTGTAATTATGTAAAGTAAAAAAGCTATCTGTGAGTCCTGTTATACCTTTCGTTAATTACATCTAAGATGTTTGGGGTTCTATCAAACATCTTTAAAACCTACATGTACCAGTACATGTACCGATACATGTACCGTGTTGTATTAGCTTGAGTGTTCATTCACTGTAACAGTTAAGATTTCAGTCTATATTTCTGCTTGCAGACAAGCTTACAGACAAGCTTGCGGACAGGCTTGCGGACAGGCTTGTGGACAGGCTTGCGGACAGGCTTTCGGACAGGCTTTCGGACAGGCTTTCGGACAGGCTTTCGGACAGGCTTGCGGACAGGCTTGCGGACAGGCTGGCGGACAAGCTGGCGGACAAGCTGGCGGACAAGCTGGCGGACAAGCTGGCCGACAAGCTGGCGGACAAGCTGGCCAACAAGCTGGCCGACAAGCTGGCCGACAAGCTGGCCGACAAGCTGGCCGACAAGCTGGCCGACAAGCTGGCCGACAAGCTGGCCGACAAGCTGGCCGACAAGCTGGCCGACAAGCTGGCCGACAAGCTGGCCGACAAGCTGGCCGACAAGCTGGCCGACAAGCTGGCCGACAAGCTGGCCGACAAGCTGGCCGACAAGCTGGCCGACAAGCTGGCCGACAAGCTGGCCGACAAGCTGGCCGACAAGCTGGCCGACAAGCTGGCCGACAAGCTGGCCGACAAGCTGGCCGACAAGCTGGCCGACAAGCTGGCCGACAAGCTGGCCGACAAGATTGCCGACAAGATTTCGGACAAGCTTGCACCAACAAGCTTGCAGCAAGCTTGCAAGGTACCAAAAATGCAAATTAGGCAAGCTTGTCTGCAAGCTTTGCGGCAAGCTTGCAGTAGGCTTTCGGTGACTGCAAGCTTGCAAGGAACCGATGATTGTACAATGCTTGTCGCAAGCTTGCCTGCTAACCTGCGGCAAGCTAACCTGCAGCTAACCTGATTTACAAGCTAACCTGATTCACTTTTCCCTTTTTGCCAGGTGTATGCATGAAAAGCTTGCCGCAAGCTAAATTTTCTGTAAGGGCCAGTCCCTACATGTACCGTATGTTCAGCGACCCCATTCATATGTAACCCTAACCCTATACCCTAGGGGAACACTGGGAACATAGGAAATAGGGACTGGGGAACATAAGGACTGGGGAACTTACATGACATAAGCACTGGGGGGGGGGGGATACCGGTAGGGACTGGGGAACATCTTGTAACCTACCGTTTCAGTGTCTTCAAATATCCCAGGTAGGTTGTCGTCATGCGACATGAGCTTGATGTGTCCATAGCCGTTCTCATGCAGGGCAGGTCCCAGATCCATCTTGATGAAGTCCCTCATTCTAGGTGGCTGCATGGCCATGCACTGCCAACTGTAGAAGGGAATCAGACCGGCCGTGGGCTCGTTCTGTACAGTCAGGCCCCACATCGGTATATTTAGCTTGTCGTAAGCTTTGAGAAATCTGTTAAGATCATTTGAAAATTAAATGGAATACTGTACGTTCACATACCGGTACATTGTTCCAGCAGGCTCGAGTGATGAGCAATATAAGTATTTTCGCGTAAAAGGTAGACACAAAAATGCTCAAAGTGAACTTACATGTAAAACACAATCCTGTCTCACAAACTGTGTCAAAATACATATTGGCGTAGGACGCGACTTCGGGAGCACTTCCCAGGATAACAAGCATACCTCTCTTACGCTGTTTTCCAGCAGGTGCACTTGCATGAGATCTGTGCGTGCCAGGAATTTTTCTGGGTTGCAACACCGAAGTTCCCAAGATGTGATTTTATTCATGTTGATGATAGCAAACTCATCGCCACTGCATTAGGGCAATACATTTTGTACAATCTAAATCCAGTTTTGGTCTATGGGCTCTGTGTGCCAACAAAAGAGGGCGCGTTTTTACATACAAACATGTACATCTCTTTTGAGAGCTCCGTGGATGGAACACACAGCATGTGCACACTGTACTGTACTGTACTGGTTTGCGCACGAAGTACGCACAACTTCCTGAATGTGCAAAAGCTACAGCCATGCACCCCGTCTCCGCATGAGTGTCAGGCATTGTCAGCGTGCGAATACATGTACGTTCAAATTTATATATATGAATTTAACTTGCGATGGTCTCCCGGACTAAACCCTGCACCAATAAGTTTGGATCATTCGAAATATGCAGTGGATGGATCGGGAAGGTCAACTCTCCTTTTCTGGGTGTTGATGGGGTATTTGTGCACGGAGCCAGATAGGCTTACAGCAATTTTGAACCATGCCTCCTAAGGCTGGAAAGACCACACGGGTCTACGGGAAGTGGCTGCAGCCGCTTCTATTGGGGCGTGTGTAATTTCCTGCCACAACCGAGTCATTCAGACATGGCCTGTAACCAGGTACATTGTATATACATTGTAAGGCGTACTTTGCAAGGAGTCCCTCAGCCATGAACAAATCTGCAAAATAGGCCTACATACCTGATGAAATAGTTGGCCCATGTCTTGTAGTACTTTTGGCCAGGTTTGCCGATAAGAAAGCCTTGATTGAACCCATTGTGCATCATGCCGTTGGTCTTCATCCAGGCCGGGGCAGACCAAGGGCTGGCAAACAGACGGATGTCCCACTCACTCATGGCTTTGGCTCGCTTGATCACTGGGATCTTCAAGGCAAAGAAATTCAACAATTATCCTTTGTTTCTCGTGTCTGGCCATTCTTCATGTTATTACATTCAACAAGCATTCAACAACAGTTTTATGTTCATGAGTGGTTTATTAACAGAGGTACACATGTATGTCAAGTTTTCTCTCACATTGCAGCTTTTATACTGAATTAAACTTGGACCAATCACAGCCAAGCTTGTGAAGCCTGTGGAATCCAGCAGAAACTTACAGCTATCACAGTTGGTCTTTTATTTATTGGTGCATTGTGAGTTTGCAACCAAATGTACAACCAAAGTTCAGTGTGATGTGCACAAGTTACGCATGACACACAAGTTAGGGAGGTGTTATTACCCATAGAGGAAACACAATTTTGTCACAAGTTGTGAATTTGGTTTGACTAAAGTTTGCTTCAGGGTTACCGTGCCCTTGAAAACAGCCCTACAGATTTTGAAATTTATAGAGAGTCATTGATGCCATACATGTATGTGACATTTACTGTGCTTTATTGGTCTTGCTGTTTGTACCTGTACATGTATGAAGTGTGCATGGGAAGACATTACCTTCAAATCAAAATCTTCAGATACCAGTGTAAAGTTGACAAGACCAAAGTCACCATCGTAATCATCGTAGCTGTATTCGGACAGGGAGAAATCACAGCTGTGGATGGGCACACGACCCATGTTGTATTCAATGCCTGTGCAAATGAAACAAGATGCACATAGGACAATTGTCAATGACACTATGGGTTACGTGAACAAGTACACCCCCACCCTCCCCCCCCAGCCCCATCCCCCCCCCCCCCCCCCCCCCCCCCCACCCCCCCATCCCCCACCCCCCCCCACCCCCCACCCCGGTAAGGGAGAGTTAGGAAGAGTTTGGGAGACCAGTGGGAGAGACATTCAAACGCATGCACATAGGACAATTGTCAATAACACATAGGACAATTGGACATAGGACAGATGCACAATTGTCAATGACACATAGGACAATTGCACATAGGACAGATGCACATAGGACAATTGTCAATGACACTGGGTTACGTGAACAAGTCGATCACTCGTGAACGAGCATGGTCATCTACCAAGCAGGCTTCAATTTGGGTCCCTGCGGACCTTTGAGTGGCTGATAAGTCTTATCTTTGAACCACATCTGCGGCTGCGTACATTGTACATGTACATGTACACGGCAGGAAGTCCTGAGGTAACAGGATGTCTTTGGAGCTGGGTTCTTTTTGCTCTTTTCTGAGGGACCGCTTTTTCCTCCTGCTGTTGTGCCTGTTCAAAGTGTTCTATCCCTTCATACAGTAACTTCCTCCAGGAAAGTCGCTCCAGTGCAAGTATCTCCGAAGTGTTGACATCAATGTAACATTTGTTGAGGCTAGCTTTCATGGTGTCCTTGAAGCGTTTCCTCTGTCCTCCTTGAACGGAGCCCCTCTCGAAGCTGACGAAAGAGCACTTGTTTTGGGAGGCGAAAGTCTAACATCCTGAGTATGTGGCCCTTCCATCTCAGTTGGTTACGGGTAACCATGGCTTTGATGCTCGTGCTGTTGGCTTCCTCCAGAACGCTGATGTTGGTGCATCTCTCTTCCTATTTTATGATACACATGTACCTCTCCAAAACCTTCAGATGGCGTCTGTACATAGTCCAGGTCTCCGAGCCATAGAGTAGTGTTGGGTGGACTCTATACTGCCTTGTAGACAAGGATCTCAGTTTTCGTGCAGAGGTCTCATTCATCAAACTTAAGGCTGTTTTCCTCAGCCAACCGAAGGCACTGCCATCAGACTGGAGGCGGTGTTGGATTTCCACCATGTCTGCTTTCAATGAAAGGTGGCTTCCCAGGTATGAGAAATGCTCCACGTTGTCAAGGAGTTCTCTGTTGATTTGGATGGAAGGAGCATCAGGCACATCATTGGGAGCAGGTTGCTGGAAGATCTTGGTCTTCTTGAGATTGAGGCTCCGACCAAGCCTTTGGCATCCTTCTGCAAAGACGTTCAGGATAGCCTGAAGCTTCTCCGTGGAGGTGGCCATAACAGCATTGTCATCTGCATACTGGAGTTCCATGAGGGAAGTTGTCACCGTTTTCTCTTGGACTTTAGTAGGCTGAGGTTGAACAGCTTTCCATCTGTCTGGTAGACAATATCAACTGTGCTGGGGAGCTTGTTCTTCACAAGATGGGTGAAAGCAGCAGTGAAAATGGAGAAACAGGTACATGTAAGAGCGATGACACATCCCTTCTTGACACCGGTCTTCTCCTCAAAGGCTTCGGTCTCACTGGCGTCCATCAGCCGTATTTTTCTTAGTTTACTGTTGAATTGTGGGCTCGGATACTGGTTTGGTGGTGTTCTGTTTTTTACTTTTTTTAGTTTAATATTTATTAGTTTAAAATTTCTTCGAGCCTCTGCAGTAGCAGGCAACATTTTTTCAAGCCTTAACAGAATTTCTTCAAGCCTCGACAGTTGCAGGCTAAATTAATTTTCTTGTCCTCACCAAAGTTTGGTAAGATTGTGTAATTTAGAACTCTTATCACAAAAGTGTTATACATACATGAACCGGTGCGTAAGCGAATGCAGTTTGTCCTGTCCACTGCGCTGTCAAAACTTGTAAAAAGGCACCCTCTCCTGTTTGCGCAGCCCATAGACTATTTAGAGATTTAGGGGAATATCACTTGAAAACTAAATTGGTTCATCAGTTACTTAAGTTTTTGATAGTCGGTTCCCAGCCTTGTGCACTGATGTGTTCACAGTACTGTACCTTGAATGGAGAAGTAAGACCTGAGTAGGTGATCCTGAACCTTGCTTGATACATTCAAGATGTTCATAGCCGCTGAGTCTGTGAAGGCTCCTCCAAACCCTAAGATGGTCTGATATACTACAGAGGAATTCACCGTGAACAGTTCTGCACCCTCTGACATGTCTGAAATGAAACACAAGAGAACATTGATTAACTTCTACCACAAAAAAATAATTGTTTTTTAATCTTATAAGAAATTTAAAGGATTGTTAATTATTTCATTTGGCAAAATGGAATATAAGAATATTTCAAAACATAGGCCTACATGTATTGTGAGATAAGCTACTGAATTTGTTTTTCTACGAATCCCTTTCAGTAAGTAAGTCTGTTCAATTGGTTGGGGCTTTTTGAAATATTCCTTAAACTGTTAAAACCATTTGGTTTAATTTGGAATGCATTACTATATACTCATATTTCTGCAGATCAAGTCCTGGGCCAAATTTCATGGCGCTACTAAACACATGATTTTCTGCTATAGAACATTTGTCTATTTATATTTCATTGAGACAGTAAGCAAGAAGTTCCTTAAATAAGTTACGTATGTACATGTACAATGTACATGTTTATACATGTATACATAGAGCACTGTGGTCCAGTGGTTACGGTGTTCGACTCACGTGCGGCCGTGGTACATGGGTTCAAACCCTGACGGGAAACAAGGTGCTTGTGTTCTTGGGCAAGACGCTTTACTACAATTGCCTCTCTCCACCCAGGAGTATAAATGGGTACCTGTGAAGGTAGAGACCAGAATGCGCTGATCTCGAGCTGCTGCAGAAACTGGTCTCATGGCCTGATGAACAGGGGTAATAATTGTGAAGTACTTTGAGACCTTTGGTATAAAGTGCTATACAAGCACTACATATTACATGTATTATTATTATTATTATATATACTATCTCCATGCATGCGCAACCATTAACACATCCAAGCCATAAACATGATAAATTAGTGATGCGGGTTGGCACAATTTTCTGTTAAACATACCGTAGTAACTATTCTGCTATACGATGTACCACTGTATACCCTCCTGCTACTTTAAACAGTCACACAGACTACAGTCCAAATTCACTGCTTTACATATTACATTGTGTATACTTTTAAAAAAGGCTAGTCACAGTCAGATCATGTAAACCAAGCAAGCACTGTGACTAGTCAAACTGGATCAACAGACAAAGCAGGCAAGTTAGTACAGCTGTTTTATCACTCACCAGGAGTCAAAGCATAACTGTGTATCAAGTTACTTACACATAGTCCCAGCCAGTCCATCCTCAGGTATAGGCTGGGAATTCTTAACTGTTACTCGGTCACTTGATTGATTTTGACTGACACTGACAGCGCGATAAAATTGGACCCTCTTCCTCATCCATGTGTCATATATCGGGAGTCAGATTGGCACAGCGGTACTTTCCTCGCCTTCCACCGCTGTGACCCGGGTTCGAATCCCGCCTGGGCCAATATGTGGATTGGGTTTTCAGTCCCTGCCTGATTCCGTGGGGTTTCGCAGAATATTCTTCTGGGCGTTTCCTCCCACCTCTAAAACTGTACAATGTAACTTCTTCTCATTGTCTCCTCTCCACAGGTTTTCTCAAGCTACAGTGCCTAGGGCGCTTTTGAGGAATCCTTGGTTTCATTACCAGAAATGATTAATAATAATAATACATGTAATATCACAAGTCATCCAGTCTTAGTCAACTGACAAGCTACAGTCAAATGAATTGTGATCAAGGCATTCTTTTGTCGCTGTTCATCCCATTACCATGGCTACATGTACATGTACATGTACATTATGATTTGAATTGTGACTGACTTGGGATGCGACTTGAACATGACTCTCATATGATTTAATACTGTCGTGGAAACCCTTCTTTTTTTAACTCTTACCTGCTGTGTTGTTATCCATGGCGAGGATCGTCTTTGTGAAGCGGTCACCATCTTTGCTGGAGCTGTACTCGATGACCTCATCTGGTTTCAATTCAGCATGTCTCTCCACCGTGTCACAGTAGTTAGCAGAGCATTCGCATACAAACGAACTGTTGCCATCAAAATACTTTTTCTTGCAGGGTTTATCCTCTGCGTCTACCAAAAACAAGAGAATTGTATAGAATAAGAGAACATTGATATTCAAGTCAGAAAACGAGGTTTTGAAAAAAAAATATCTCTGGATGAACTCGAACCCCCTAAAAAAATATAAGACATGGCAAGCCTTGTAAAACTGAGTGACCCCAGCATCACAAAATTTCATTTAACCCTCCTTTGGGCTTTTGTGCGCCAACAAACGAGGGCGCGTTTTTACCACCTTTAGAGCTCCGTGGACAGGACATCCGCATGCGCGTACCGCTACTGTACTGGTTTGCGCGCGAAGAGCGAACAACTTCCTGAGGGTGCCTTAGCCACAGCATCTTCATGTGGGTGTCATGCGTCGTCAGCGCGCAAATACGTTCAAATTTAACTTACGATGGTATCCCAGAGCAGACTTATTCCCCCAATAACTTTGAATCATTCGAAATATGCAGTGGATGAACCGAGAACCAGTCTCCGCTAACTCTCCTTTTCTGGCCGTTGAAGGAGCACTTGTGCTCGGAGCCCATACTTCATTGTACTTATACTGTTACTATACATCTGTACGTAACCATCACAAACTGTCCAAAAACCTACATGTATCCCCTAATGTACATGTATGCAAATAGCTTTTGTACAGGCTGATGGTCACCAACTATCAGAAACCTCTACAGAATGCTCTGTTATTTGCAAAGCCTGTTGAAGGTGTTTGATGTACAGTACATACATGTAGGTTGACCATTACTGCTGGTATACTGCTTGTGCAGCAGCCATGTTAACCTATCCAACATGAGGCCAGTTTATGGACCTGTTAAAAACATAGATTTTGACATTACATACATGTACAATGTACATGTAGGATTACTCTCTACAGACTGTCATTGAGAGAGGGAGGTTCGGTTTAGGATGGCTAATTTTCACCGGAAGTCTGTTCATGCATGTGGCCCACACTCTGGGCTTGATTTTGGGGGTAATCCTATACAACAGCACTACCTGGCTCTCCTCACCAGTCTACATGTACAGTACATGTGCAATGTACCATTGTGGGGCGCTGTGGTCCAATGGTTACGGTGTTCGATTTGTGTGCCGTGGTACATGAGTTCGAATCCTGACCGTGGGAACATGGTGCTTGTGCTCTTAAGCAAGGCACTTTACCATTATTGCTTCGTCCGTCGGATGGGACGTAAAGCCGTAGATCCCGTGTGTTGTGTTTGCACACGTTAAAGAACCCAGTAACACTTATCTCTAAGAGAAGGGGTTTGCCCCGGTGTTTCTGGCAGTGGCTGCAATATGCGCCGCAGCACCTTGTACACCCTTATAAGGTGCTGTAATGGGTCTCATATTTGTCATATACTTTATTTACCTGTCTTTAAAGGGAATGTACAACATTTGCTTTTGCTGCAATTTTCAGAAATAAATGGATTTGGAGGATAAGTATGTTATAGAAAATATTGTTAAACTGACTTAATTCACGTTTTGGGCTTGTAGATGCTGGAAAAACCAAGAAAATCTATCATCTTATAGTCTGGTTCCCTGACCCCACTTAAGATGAAACGGAGCAATTAATACACTTTGGGGAATTTTAAGGTCAGAGAATAAGTCTAGCAAGCTTGAACCCCTTCACAGGTGTGTAATCAATTGCAAGGAAAAGTCAGAATAACTAAATATGAAAAAGTAGGAACAGTTTTTGAAAAAAAGCCAGTTTTCTCCAACGCTGGTCGGCCGACTAGTGTTGAAAAAATGCAGGTTTTCTTGAATATACATGTATCAGCACACCAGGAGCCC
Source organism: Patiria miniata (assembly GCF_015706575.1). Classification (NCBI taxonomy): domain Eukaryota; kingdom Metazoa; phylum Echinodermata; class Asteroidea; order Valvatida; family Asterinidae; genus Patiria; species Patiria miniata. Next base: position 27,937,510 of record NW_024037074.1, read on the forward strand.
CAACTTTACAGGATGCTTTAGACTGTCATTCCGTAACAATCCAGTAAGATATTTTGTGATAATTTGATTATTTCGTTTTTTGAAGTTTGCAAATGTTGTATCTTCCCTTTAACAATAGACATAATTTCCAGCGCCTTGAGTACCTAATTGTTGGTAGATACGTGCGCTATATAAGACTCCGTTATTATAATAATATTATTATTATAATCATGAGTGACAGTCAGTGGTTCTGGTGATTACTGTGTAAACACCTCCTACATGTAAGTGGTTATCTCGCACTTGGCGTAGTAAACTGACTGGTTCCAGTGATTACTCAAACACCTCGTAAGTTAGTGTACATGTACATGTAGGTACAAATATGTGATACAACCCAAAAAAATGAGTCACAAGTCGCCAGAGCTAGTTTTGAGTAATGAACCTACCGTACATTAACAGAATCCTACACAATGAAAATCAACATTGGAACAGTCAACCTTTCTAAACCCACATAACATCTGCATTATTAAAGATGTCAAAAGGAGTGAAAAATTAAACGAAAAGCAATTTATGTGCTTCATACTGCATGCAAAAACTTATTCAAACAAATATGACTTTAAGACTCATTTCGTGGGAACTGGTCACAAATACATTGTAGAACACCCTCTGTGACCAGCAAAAACTTACCTGCAATGCACCAGGGCAGTTGGAGAACTAATAAAGCAAGGGCGACAACCTTCATTGTGACAGAAACTTTAGTTGCAAAATTTATCATTTCCCTTTTCTAGTAAATGTTGTTACAGTTACAGAACTCTCAACATTATGCAAAGGGGCTGCTCTGCTGAATGAGCGAGCATTAGAGCTGGCCTGTATCGAACGATATGCATATTTTTAGGTTGCTACTCCAGTGGATGAATTGTTGCCAAGCTGCCAAGAATGTTATCTCCAATTGAGTGCGTGATCAGGTGATGGCAATTATACAAACATGGCCTGTATCTTTTTAATTTTTAATAACTTCAACTGTTATCACTGATGAAGATCAGCTTCATGTGAGGAGTTGTATTTGTTTCCTGATCAGTGAAGTAACAAGGGTCCAAATTGCAGTACCAGGCAGGGAGGGGATATGTCCATTATATGTAGAGGGGGCACTCAATAGATTTGTAAGTTACCGGTACATGTATGATAACGATATTGAGCTGTTTTTGCTGGTCCTAGAGAGCCAGCCTAGTGTCCTCTTTCTACCTACATGTATCTCACTGACTGACTCACTGACTGCTACTTGTGAGTCGGGCAGTGCTATCATATAGGATTACCCTGTAATGCCAATGAATGGGCTAAATCCAGCCCACTGTGTAGACCAGTTGCATAACCAGACTTCTAGTGAATAGCAAGTTATGTAATCAATGGAATAGAACTTTGTGCGCCCTTGTACCACCAGCTGTACTAGATTTGCCTAGTGAGTCGGGCAGTGCTATCATATAGGATTACCCTGTAATGCCAATGAATGGGCTAAATCCAGCCCACTGTGTAGACCAGTTGCATAACCAGACTTCTAGTGAATAGCAAGTTATGTAATCAATGGAATAGAACTTTGTGCGCTCTTGTACCAGCTGTACTACGTAGATTTGCCTAGTGAGTCGGGCAGTGCTATCACATAGGATTACCCTGTAATGCCAATGAATGGGCTAAATCCAGCCCACTGTGTAGACCAGTTGCTTAACCAGACTTCTAGTGAATAGCAAGTTACATGTATGTAATCAATGGAATAGAACTTTGTGCGCTCTTGTACCACCAGCTGTACTAGATTTGCCTTGTGAGTCGGGCAGTGCTATCATATTGGATTACCCTAATGCCAATGAATGGGCTAAATCCAGCCCACTGTGTAGACCAGTTACATAACCAGACTTCTAGTGAATAGCAAGTTATGTAATCAATGGAATAGAACTTTGTGCGCTCTTGTACCAGCTGTACTACATGTAGATTTGCCTAGTGAGTCGGGCAGTGCTATCATATAGGATTACCCTAATGCCAATGAATGGGCTAAATCCAGCCCACTGTGTAGACCAGTTGCATTACCAGACTTCTAGTGAATAGCAAGTTATGTAATCAATGGAATAGAACTTTGTGCGCTCTTGTACCAGCTGTACTAGATTTGCCTAGTGAGTCGGGCAGTGCTATCATAAAGGATTACCCTGTAATGCCAATGAATGGGCTAAATCCAGCCCACTGTGTAGACCAGTTGCATAACCAGACTTCTAGTGAATAGCAAGTTATGTAATCAATGGAATAGAACTTTGTGTGCTCTTGTACCACCAGCTGTAATAGATTTGCCTAGTCTTAATGTTTTCTCAATTACCGGTATTGTCTTTCTGTATTTTATCCAAATTCTTAGCTCAGAAGACAGGAGTTGTGTCCTCACTCACAATGATTAGTTTGGTCACTTTTCAAGATGCTTTCTTGTTGGCATAAAATTCATTCCTAGTTTCTAGGAGCATTTGCTGTACATTGCTGTTCCACCCATGAGGGTGAGTGGAACTCAATAAATTCTTGTGCATACTGTGTCCAATATAAATATGTATGCCACACAGGAAGGCCGAGTGGCACGATGGGTGCGATAATTACAAATTTATCTTCCAGCAAACTTGACGTACAGCAAAAATAGAACACGGTACACACAATTTTTCAAGGGTTATCCTATTCATGTGCGTGCAGCAGAAATTGCGCACCCATCAATAGAATATTAATTTACTGTGTGCGGAATGCAGTGCGGACTGTGCAAATAAGTATGGTACCATACTTATATTGCACTATTGTTCCCATGAATTGACCAATCACAGTCGAGGCTTCAAGTTTGCTGCTTAAAGATAAAGTACAATGTACATTTTTGTCCTCAAATGTAATTTGACATTTACAATTGCAATGTTTTCCAATAAAGATAAGGTCCTAATCCCTGTTCTGATTATGTTTAGTTTGTGCAGGGTACACACTAGAATGTCAATAAACCAAATCATTCATTTTGATGAGTACCCCTGTTAAAGGGAATATACAACATTTGCAAAAATCAAAAAATAAAAGTACCAAGTTTTTATGAAATACCTTACTAGGACGTTGGTAAACGACAGTCTAAAGCATCCTGTAAAATATTGGCTCCTGTTGTGAAGTCATTTTCAAGAAAATGGTATTTTTGTATACATTTCCAACGGTGGTCGGCCGACCACCGTTGGAAAAACCTAACTATTTTTCAACTACTGCTCCAAATTTACCTTTTATTTTCAGTCCATTTTTTTTGCTATTGGTTACATAATCATGAACGGGTGCAGGCCAGCTAGACCGGTTCCCTTACCTTGCAATTTTCCAGCATCTATAAATTGATCCATTTCATCTTTAGTGGAGTCAGGGAACCAAACTACTTTAATTTTGTTGTTTTTCTTGGTTTTTCCAGCATTTTTGAACACAAAACTTCCAACATGTCAGTGTAACAATATTTGATCTATTATACTAACCCCTCAAATAATTCATTTCTGAAAATTACAGCAAAAGCCAATGATGTACATTCCCTTAATCTATTCTGATTACAATGTAAGTTTAGTTTGTGCAGGGTACACACTAGAATGTCAATAAACCAAATCAATTATTCCGATAAGTACCCCTGTTAACATGATAAATAACAGTTTTGGAGGATTACAATGTAAGTGGACTTCCACCTTTGGTCCTTCCATAACTCACAGATCTCTACTGACCTTTATCTGGAAAACTAGAAAAAGAAATATCCTTTGTAGCTTTGGGTGTCTGCCAAAAGACAATGTATCTTCCAGACTAAACAAGCCATCGTTTGACAAGTAAAACGATGGATGAGTCATGTTCAGAATTAGGTACAGCACCGGTACATAGTTCAGAACAGGAGTATACATGCGTGACAAAGCATTCAGTTTGTCTTTCACTATAAAACACAATTCAACAGTGTTTTCACATGGATGGGAATACAGTATATCACTGAATACATTTTTATGTGCAGATCGCTAACCTGTGCAATTGAGGTTTTTCATGTTTTAAGAATCATCAATAAATACCTATGCACATTGCACAATATGTTGCATCTTTGTAATGGAAAGTAGGCCTACTTTACACTATTCATAAGATGAATTTGCTAGGGTGATGTAAATCAATATTAGGTTTAATGCCCTTCACCGACGTATAAACACTGTATAGTACCCCGGTATATACTCAGTGTGTTACCTTCTGAGGGAAAGTTGGAAAAAAAATCACTCGGGTGGGACTCGAACCCATGACCTTCTGCTTTCTCGATCTGCCCTTGGGTGCTAATCCAACCTGATGCTACCGTCTGGAAGTAAGTCCTTCCCATCTAGCAATAGGAACAGACTCATTGAATGCTCTGCCACTCATCGAGTTACGGTACTAACTTTGACTGTTCGTACAGCTCGGACAGGTCTTTACGTAGCAAGCTTCTAATCCCAACCTAATCCTATGGTCAGGTGTGCATTAAAGTCCTTTCCACCTAGCCATAGGAAAATACTCACTGATTGCTCTGGCAGCTCTGCCACTCATCAAGCAACTAATTGGCTTAGTTTACAGCTCAGCCAAGTCTTTATTGGAGAAAGGTTCCAATCCCAAGCTAGTACTACCGTCTGGCATACATAATTGTAAGTCCTTTCCATCTAGCCATAGGAACAGACTCACTGAATGCTCTGCCACTCCTCAAGCATTACTAATTGTCTTATTTTACAGTTAAGCCAAACTGGAGCAAGGTGCCAATCCCAAACTAGCACTTCAGTCTGGCATAAGTCCCTTCCATCTAGCCATAGGAACAGACTCACTGAATGCTCTGCCACTCATCAAGTTACTAATATGCTTATGGTATTTTACAGCTCAGCCAAGTCTTTATTGGAGCAAGGTGCCAATCCCAAACTAGTACTTCAGTCCGGCATAAGTCCTTTCCATCTAGCCATAGGAACAGACTCACTGAATGCTCTGCCACTCATCAAGTTTCTAATATGCTTATGGTATTTTACAGCTCAGCCAAGTCTTTATTGGAGCAAGGTGCCAATCCCAAACTAGTACTTCAGTTTTGCATAAGTCCTTTCCATCTAGCCATATGAACAGACTCACTGAATGCTCTGCCACTCCTCAAGCATTACTAATTGTCTTATTTTACAGTTCAGCCAAACTGGAGCAAGGTGCCAATTCCAAACTAGCACTTCAGTCTGGCATAAGTCCTTTCCATCTAGCCATATGAACAGACTCACTGAATGCTCTGCCACTCATCAAGCTAGTACTTTGCTTATTTTACAGCTCGGCCAAGTCTTTATTGGAGCAAGGTGCCAATCCCAACCTGGTCCTACCGTCCGGCATAAGTCCCTTCCATCTAGCCATAGGAACAGACTCCTTGAATGCTCTGCCACTCATCAAGCTTCTACTACAGTATGATGGCAACCCAAACGTCAGGTACGTACAAGTTTGTTGGTCTTAATGACAGCCCAAATGTTTTGGTACGTACAATATGTAGGTCTTAATGGCAACTCAAATGTTTAGATACGTAAATATGGATTGTGAAAATTTGTGCTGTGTTTGATATAAACTGCTTGAATATGTTCATAGTCCCAGAACAAAGCTGGTTATTTTGTGACTTAGGTGTGACCTCAAGGGTTGAGACTTCAAATTGAAGAGTGTTAGAACATACTGTACCTACTGAAAAACGAAGTTAAACCTCTGGCTACTCAGAACTAGAGTTGTGATCGAGTCAGTCACAAGTTAATCACAAATCAATCACAAGTCCATCGCAGGTAAATCACAAGTCATAAGCCCAAGTCAGTCACAAGCGATACGAATGAGTTGCAGCAGACGTTCCTTTCATCCCGTGATACTTGTCATTGACTTGTGATTGACTAGATTACGTCTCTGCTTCAAACATTTTCCCCCTTGTAGAGTGTACTCTATTTTCACAAAAGTTGACCAAGTCTAACGCATTTCAATATCCCTCTTGTGTCATGCATAAAAAAAATGTTATGGTCTTCATTTGTAATCCAAAGGTCTGCTGATGGCATGACACCGGTCCATGTGGCTGCTACTTGGGGACGCTTTCTGGCTTTGCAACTCCTCCTGCTGAACGGAGGCGACCCCGAGTTGTGTGATGAAGATGGAGCCAACGCCACGGACTTGGCCAAAGAGAACGAAAACTGGGACTGCCTGAATCTCTTGACTTCATACCAGACAGAGGAGGATGAGGAGGATTCTCAACTGGACACATCTGTGACAAGTAAACTGACCTTGATTTGTTGTCACATTATGCTGTATATTAGGCCACGTCTGAATCAATTGGCTGCGGCTTGCTTTTACACATGCCGCTATGATAGCGCCTGATTGTCAGGTGGCATGGGTGGCTTGTGCGTAAGGTGCTCGCCTCTCACCACTGTGGTCCTGGTTCGATCCCCGGCTGCAGACCATAGTAGAATTGTGCGTTGGTTCTCTCCTGTGCCCCAAGGGTTTTTTTCTCCAAGCCCACCGGTTTTCCTCCCTCTGGAAAAATCAAACACTTTCAACCTCAGGCTGCGCTCCGTGGTCATATATAGGTCGTGCGGCTGGCTGCCAATGGTTTTACATGCCAGCCGCTCGACCACGTTGTAGTCGCGTCCTTCCCAATTCAGCTTCTCAGCTGCGAGCAAGGATGATAAGCCTCCCAAATCATACTTATTAAGTGTGGTACTGCCTGCTGTAGCCAAGTTATTTGTACGTGGCCTTAGGCAGAAAGAAACTAGGTAAAGCAGGATTCGAACCTCAGATCTCCCAACACATCAACGGTGCTGTACTAGATCAGCTACATGTATGTACAGTTTGCCCTATGTTGGTTGTTTTCCAATTTTTCAAGACAGGCCCTGATCCAAATGGGGGGGGGGGGGGGGTTTGAGAGTCAAACCCCCCCCCCTCCCCCCGCCCGCCGCTCTGACCCCAAAAAAATACCAAATTCTAACAATTATAGCAATAATTTAAAAAATCACATTCTGCCTGTCTGCAACAATTAAAAAAAAAAATTCTGACGGGCCTGACCCCACCCCCCCCCCCTCCCCTCCCCTCACAAAAATTCCTGGATCCTGGATGCATGGACTTGTGGTAGAGTGCAGGTATGCATGGTATGGGCTCCGTGTGTGAACAAGAGAAGGTGCTTTTCTACCACTTTGAAGAGCCAAGTGGATGTGACACAATCCCATGTTCATGCTGGTTTGTGCCCGTATAGCATCTCTGTGCCATAGCATCTCTGTATGAGTGTCTGGCGTCGTTGGCAATGCGTTCGAATGTCTCTCCTAAGTCGCCACCCCAACTCTCCCTTTCTTACCGTTAAGGAGGGTACTTGTGCATGGAGCTCATAGTGTTATGGAGGTGGAAGGTTCGAATCCTACTCCGGTCAAGTTCCTCATTAAATCATTTTAATCCTAACCCTCAAGGGTTCCCTTGAATTATGTCAGTTTCCCTATTTTGATTCATTTGGTCAAATTATGCTTAACTTGAGAACTTTCTTGGATACAAATTTTGTTTTGTCAGGGTATCTGAACCAGACAAGGAGCAGTTGTGATGTGCATCCTGAATGCAGCCTGGACAGCCATGACTCGACAGACTTCAATCACAACTCCGCTCACGCGTCCTTAGATTCTACCGGTTTGTTGTCCTACCTCCCAGATGTCTCGTCTTTCTCGATCTCTAGTTTCACTGAGGACAAGCCGCGGCCTTCAAGATCTTTCTTCCCAGATTTGGTCTCACGAACGGAAACACGGGGACAGGACCTTTCTGAGGAATCTTGTAGCTGCGTCAGTGAACCGGAGAGACAGAAGCGACTGTCCTTAGAGGGGAAGTCTAGGGGAAGCTTTGACAGTCATGGACACAAGTGCGAAGAAGCAACATCGCCGGTGCAGAAGCAGGGGTTGGGTGGTAATGGCAGCAACTTCAAGAGATGCCATGACAGAGGGTCAACTCATCTTGATCCAATGGACGGCCCTTCGGTAGCAGATGAAGATGGAGTTGGAAGTGAGCAAGATGAGGAACATGATCATGACAGAACTCTCTCCAACACGTACTTAGAGGAGGTACTCATGTGTGACAACTGCACTGGCTTGGACGTGACATCTCCTGACCACATATCTGTGTTCATGAAAGGCTCCCATAATGGTGATACGCCACCCCTTGATAAAACAATCGCCTTCTTGTCGGATCGACGATCAATCAGGCGTTCTGCTGCGGTGCTTAGGCAAACAGAAGTTTCCATTGCGAGCGAGGAGAGTTCAGCATATGTGACCTGTCAAAGTCATGACATGTCTGGTGTAAACGCCCAGCCATCAACAACCAAGAGGAATCCTAGAAGGGTCACGTTTAGTGATGAGCAAGGAGATTCCAGTAACTTGTTCCAACAGTCATCAGAAGAATTTGGCTTTGCTCATGCCAGACATGTCTCTCACGATCCATGCAGAACCACTGAATCCACTGCGGACTTTGACGAGTCATTAGCCCATACTGGTGAGTTGAGTGACTTACTGACATCAGACAATACTGAGAGTGATCTGCTGACATCTGATGAAAGTTCCCTCTTTCCTCCTTGCAACGGACCAAAAACAAGCAATCTCCTAAATGGATATAAACAGTCAGCTCATAACACCGTTTGCGCCGAAGGGTTCGAGAGACCAGAAGCTAAGGCTTTGGCAACTTGGCGGTTCTCATCCGGTCGTCCACCTTCAAGATTAACGGAGGATCATTCCACAACACATGAATCGCACTTTACAGATTGCAGTGAGGCCGACTCTGACACTGAACATGACTCGGTTGAGTACCTGTACCACGACGAAAACACCGGAGCCATGCTAATTGAGCGGCAGTGCCCATCAGCTCTGGGTACAAGCAGCAGCTGCCAGGACCTATCTTGCCTAAACTACAGTCACATTTCAACGATTGACGATACCGTCCTGTATGACTGGCGAGACTACCAAACAGATGAGGAGTGTGACTCGTCTCCACCGGCACCGCCGCCCAAGGAGCTGCTTGAATTGACCAACAAAGGGATCCGTGAGATGATGCGAAAGTACGGGGAGGAGGCAGGTCCCATCACGGCCACCACACGTATGGTGTACTTGCATCATTTGAACAAACTCCAGAAAGATCCAGATTTTGCTAGGAGGGCTGCGAGTAGACAACAGACATTTCAAGGTGAGATACACAAATCGTTCTTGTCTAGAGGTCTTACAGAACATCAGTACCTTCACGAACAAGTAGATCTTTGCATTTTCAGCATTGTCAAAATTTTACATGTCTTCAGCTTCAGACACCAACTGAAATTACAGAAAGGACAGAAATTTCATAAGTACATTTGTGCACTGTATAGCCCAACAGTGACAATTCCCATGCATGAACATGTACATATGTAAATAATGCATGACATTTGTATACAGTTGTAAAATTTGGTAGCGTTTGATCAACTGTGCAATTCCAGCATTCTGAAAGAAAGTGTAATACCCGTGACAGAGCCAATTAACCATGATATCAAAATGCTTCAGAAAATTATCCTTGACCATTGTAATCTCCTTGACCATTGCTAAATAATGGATGTATAAGATTTGTGAAATGTACCGGTATTTTCATGTGTATTCGCTGAGCTCTGAAAAGCTCCGTCACAGATATTACACAACGCTGGAATTGCTCACATACATGTGTACATTCTTTTACCCCGTAAGCAATATGCTACATTCGCTCGTACCCCCCGCCCTGCAAACAGGGCGCTGGGATACTCTGATGAGCTTCACAGAATCTTGTGAAGGAAGTGGCCTATGACCTAAAGAATCTGGCTGCAGCTGTTCAAGACCGTAGTTAGACAATGTGCGCAAATGCTATCCGAAAACTTCCCATAGAATTGCGCACATTCCATACCGGATGTGTTTTCTGTTTCATTGCGGACCATGTGGACAAAATTTTGAGTATCGCATATTGCAATCAGACCGTTCGTGATTCGAAACGGAGCCTGAGCGAGTGACGGGAATTGTAAATTTACAACGAAGAAGTTTTACAGAATTTCCTACATTATTACGCTTTTCAACGAGAAAAAACCATCTCTAAACTGGAATAAAAGAGTAATGAATCAGTCTTAAACGACCGTTTCAAACCTTGCAGAGTCATGACCTTGATGACGCGCAGGTCACTGGTCACGCAAAATCCAACCAATCAGAGCGTGAATTCATCAGAGTATCCCAGCGTCCTGTTTGCAGGGCGGGGGGTACGAGCGAATATGCTACACATTACTGTGAATATCAAACTGAACAAATATTTATAAAGTGACTGTTTATTAATTCATTATTTTTGGGAAGGATTCCGTTGGGAGCTTGCGGAGTATCTGAACTCCGGCAGCCTACCAGAACCCGAGCACCAGATGGCGCAGCAGGAGAAGCTGATGGTGGCGCCCTTCCAGACGCCCGACCCCTCACGCAAGTGGCGGGAAGGAACGCTCAAGTCATCCTTCAATTACTTGTTACTAGACCCACGAGTCACCAAAGACTTGCCAGGCCGGTACACACAACTCACCCACCTGGAGGCATTTCGGGTAATTGTCAACAGATCTAGGAGTTGGGAATTTGCCAGAAGCTTTTGTAGTATGACTTTGGGCTTCAGAAATTCCCTCAAAGTCCTCACAAGTCCATCGATAGTCATCCAAGTCAAGTCACAAGCTTTTTAATGTCCCGTAGGATCATTTGCAATGACAAGGAAAAGTATCTACTAATTTAATGACAGAAACCTTGGTCAAAGTGAAGATGAGGATGGTATGAAATATTCTTTGAAATCATTCCTCCTGAAATGGCATGATTCAGGAAAAAACGAACATTGAATGTGGTTTGAAAATAGGGTGCCCGCAAACACACTTTGCTACGTGTGTTAGCAACGGAATCCTCAATCCAGTCACGGGACTGGCCTTGAAAATGTTGCATATGTTTGTCTGTTTTCTTAAAATGCTCCAAACCTGGACTTAAAGATTGAATATTCTCAATCAGCTACATGTGATTCATTAATTTATAAATATGCCTTGAAACAGTTTTAAACTGGTTTCTGTTGGGCCCTGCATACACTGCCGCAATTTGAAAGTAAAGTTCAAAAGGAAAAAGCGCCTTGGTGGAACAGACTACGAACAAATACTTTTGAGATATTTACACAAAATATAGCTATATATACATAAGTTCATTTTAAATATTCAAAACTATACGGCATGAATCGCTGATTACGAGATGAGCAAAAAGCCTTTTGGGAAAAAAAATTGGGAAATTCCCAATCAAGAATTCAACTGCACTTCCCTGTATCTCTTCGTACCTGTAGTGTTGACACTCCCTGATAATTGATTTCATGAACCAACACCTGTCTGTCTTGTTTCCAGATGTTTGTGGCTGCCATATTTTACATTGGGAAGGGGAAGCGAGGTCGTCCCTATGCTCACTTTTACGAAGCTCTGTCCTCAACGAAGCCGGTTGATGAGGTCAAGGGCCAAACGCCGAGGAAAGCAGCCAAGAAACAGGTAGGTTTGACACAGCCACATGATGCCAGTGGCTTTTAGGGTATTGGCCAACCACATAAGCCACCCATGGCTGTTGCTACAAAGAAAGTCAGAAACCTTTTATTGAAAAAAAGAGGCGTATTTGGGTCATGTATATAAATTAGGGGTCCACTTTTTTCAGCTACCCGATGTCGCGCACTGAACCAACGAATTATAGCGTGCGTATGCGTCGTGTCAATGCTGGCGCGCTTTGCCAAAAAAAATGAAAAAAATAAAAAAAAAATTATAAGGGATCGCTGGAAAGGTCCTCTTTCGTTGATATCTTCAAAATGACAGCTTGCCAGAAAGAAAAATTTCACAGGGCGTTTAGTCCCATTACTACATGTATCTTGAAACAAGTAAGCTTTTCAACAATAATTACGTCTGTCACTTTTTGGATAGCTGCAAATGTTGGACTGTTCCGGTACCTTCAATGAATAAACCATTAATAGAATGGAACTGAATTCAAATGAAATGACTTCCTGTTTTCAGCCGAGTGCTAAGGTTCGTCACATCCTAGACATATGGGCAGCAGGTCTTGGTGTGGTATCACTTCACTGTTTCCAGAGTGTCATCCCTGTGGAGGCGTACACTAGAGAAGCTTGTATGGTGGACGCTATGGGTAAGTCTCATATCACAGGTACATGTAATATCTTCCGTCACCCAAGGAAAAAGTTCATTCAATGTACAGTTGGTAGCTTTTTAAAAAGAAACATCGTGTTCTACACGCAACCAACTGGTTCTTTGCAGAACCACTCTACTTCCAAGAAGAGATATCTTTCCACATGGAGTTACCCGCAAACTTTATAATTTATCTCATCCGCCATGCAAAGCTTCACATCATATATAGCTTTTTAAGAGTTAAACAAAGAAATTAACTTGAGCAGGGTTTGAACCTGTGACCATCAGGTTGCCGCTGGTGCTCTACCAACTGAGCTATCCAGCCCTATGTTGGAGGTTCCCCAATTTGTCAGTGTCTTTGTTCACTGGGCACAAGTCGGAAGCCAAAAGTCCAAAGTCACGATGCTATCAACACTAAGAATGTTGCAAACCTGGGAAATATGGCAACAGGGATCACTATAAGACAGGATAAGGCTTTTTATGACAAATTTTCATTACAAATAATTGAAAAGGGTACAACCAAATTAAATTTACAGTGCGCTCCCCTCAGAGTTGGACAGAAAAGACGAATAAGTAGCATGTTGGCCATCATGTCAATCGCAAGTCAATCATAACTCAATCATAAGTCAGCCACAAGAATAATCACTAGTAATAGAAAGTGAACCATGTCAAATGAATGCAGCTGCTACAGTTCAGTTGAATAGCTTGTTGCTGTGACTTCGGACTGGATGTCTTGTGATGGACTTGAAGCCTTGCCTATGGGCTCAGTGCACCAACAAAAGAGGGCACTTTTTACCACTTTTGAGAGGCCCTTGGACGGTACACACAGCGTGTGCGTACTGTTCTGCACTGGTTCGCACTCGAAGTACGCACGACTTCGTGAATGTGCAAAAGCTATTAGCCACAGCATATTGTACAATATCGTGTTAGCGTCGTCGGCGCTCGAATGCATTCGCATTCATCTTGCGATGGTCTCCGAGACTAATCCCCGTCCCCAATAACTTTGGATCATTCAAAATACGCAGTGGATGGACCGGGAACCGGTCTAGGTCTCCTCCAACTCTCCTTCTCTGGCCGTTGAAGGCGTACTTGTGCACGGAGCCCATAACACAGATTTCCAGATGCGTATCACTGTCAGACACGCAAGCATCTTGTCACAATTAGAGACCATGGAGAAGATTGAGGGATGTTCCAATTTTTTCCTTTAGGTTGTGTCCCGAAAAAAATTGGAAGGCTTAAATTATTAAGGTTGAATTTGAATGTTTTGAATATAACTGCATTTGCATTTTTGAAGAAGCCTTTGGTTTTCATTGTCAGCAAGAAGAATGAAGCAAAAATTAATAAAATATAAATTTCATTCACTTGGGCATTACTCATACAGTGGAAAGCCGCTATACCGAACATCGCTATACAGAACATTCGGCTATATCGAACATCATCTTTGGCTCCCGGTCTTCGGCTTCCAAACGTTGTTGTTGAAAAAGTCAACAGATTAACAAAAATACCTTCTGGTGGTGCATGTATTACACACTGTTTGGGCCACTTTTAATTCCCGAACATCAAACCAACCATGGTTACATCATGTTGGAATGTTGAAGAGTGATAGATGGCTATTATTTCCCCAAGGAATAAAAAGGGAAAACCATCCATTGCTAAAGTTTTGTGACAACTCCTCGTGTGGCGGCGGGATGTGAGAAATACCAGTTCAGTGACTTCACTATCGGTCTAAAGAGGGTACCGGCGGTTCAAAATCGCTATACCGAACGATCGTTATTACGAACACTTTCTGTGGATCCCACGATGTTCGTTGTAGCGGCGTTCCACTGTATATAATTTGTCACTTGTTTACCTCTCCTAGGTCTATCTCGGCTCACAAACATTAAGAAGGGGGACTTCTACGGCCCGTCTACCGCGCTGCCTGCTCGCAAGAGGAGACAGATGGGTGTGTTCCTCCTCAAGAAAGCTTGCCAGATCTTCCTCGTGGAGGGGGAACGACAGATCCGACCTGCAGATATAGCGCTGGGACAGTGAAACAAAGAAAGCACCTGAGGAAATATGCCAAAGACAAAAAAAAAATTCTACATTTGTGATTAGTTAAAGTTTTGGACTACTAACAGAGTGGTGTAACTTGACTGGTATTTGAATCTGGTCATTAAAGGAAATAATGCAAGGTTTTAGCTTTGAGAAATTCTTAATAACCGGCAGGTCTTTCTTTGTTTGGGGTTTGATGGGCACTTCAAAGCATATCGGATCGTTTGCATGTCATTCATTTTGTTCGCTTCCAATAATAACTCCGCTCAAATCCAAAGAAGAAATCTTTAAAAACCTAACTTGTCTAATTGTTTTTGGGAAAACAGTGAATAAAAAAACGTGCACAACCTTTTGATCACAAAACACGATTTTGTCCGTATCATTCTTTATTTTTCAAAAATCAGTCAATTGACAGATCGTTTGAAATCACTTCCATTTTCTGACTCTTCTAAATCACAGGAAGCTAGATTTAACAATTACACAGGTTGATTAGTAGCTGTACAGTCTTTGATCCGATTAAAAATTTTGATTATAATTTGGGGGATTGCTTTTGTAGGGATAAATGCAAACGATCCTATAGGCCTATGCGTCTCCATGCAACTTGTGTATGTGTTAAGTTTTAAAGAGGTTGTGGAATGCTCGAAGACATTTCTGTCATTTTTCGGGTATATGTAGCCTAAGGTGTGATGAAATAAAAACGACTATTGTTTCTGTCATGAAATGAGTACAAAAGGTACTTTTGAGAGCTGTTTTTCAGGTCCAGTTTCGACCCGAACGTGCAACTGTGTAAAAGTCGTCGTTGTGGGCAGCAAAGTAGCATACCCGAGTCCTGTTTATTACGTCACGATTTACTGTGTTTTGTTTGCTGCCCGCAACGACGACTTTTACACAGTTGCACGTTCGGGTCGAAACTGGACCTGAAAAACAGCTCTCAAAAGTACCTTTTGTACTCATTTCATGACAGAAACAATAGTGGTTTTTATTTCATCACACCTTAGGCTACATATACCCGAAAAATGACGGAAATGTCTTCGAGCATTCCACAACCTCTTCAAGGATATTTTGGCACATTTGTAACCAAAACTCTGAGTATCTTTTCTTAAGAAGATGCCAAGCCTAAAACCGTCCGAGGTGCTTTGTAAAAATATCCGCTGATTGCTGCCTGTAAATAAGACCAGAATGTTTCTTTTGATAAATTTGTACCTAAGATAATGCCAGGAATTCAAAAGTATACCGCTATTTCAATTTTCCACTCACACTTTCATTTTTAGGATGAGGGGCATGTTCATTTTCTCATTCATAATGATATTAATAAAATATCTTCCATTTTTTTTAAAATCATGTACTTCATGTCGAAGGATTTTTATGTATACTGCCTTGAACAAAGTTGCTTTTTTTTTCTTAATCATGTCTGTATATAAAACAATACATGCCTGTAAATGGACCATGAAATAATAATGTCTCATACAATTTTTGTTTCTATTCAAAGTCGTCTTGCAGACACATCTTGTGTTTATTAAGTACCTGACATGTCTGTACTAATCATTGCATGTAAAATGTTGAGCTGTAATTAGAAGCGCATATGCAGCTAGAATACAGTGTTTTTACATGTTTTTTTTTCTAGCATTAGGCCCCCCCCCCAAAAAAAATTCGGTCTCTGGTCAGACCAAAGTTCCTGAATTGACGCGGCCACGCGTTTTTTTTTTGCTTCAAGCTTGGATTGTACAGGTGGGTACTATTTTGATTTTTTGGTGTCCTCATATACATTGGTGTCCTCCATAATTTGCCTTGGTGCTTTCGATCATTTGCCTTGGTACAATTTCCCATTCCTTGGTGCTCTTTGGTTAAAAAAAAAATGAGGAGGTGCGGAAATAGAGGGCGCTGTTGGAGCTACCGCGGAACATTTTGGAAAAAAAAGAAGCTTGAAGCGCATGATTAAAATCGACGCGCGCGCTGACCAGAGACCGACTTATTTTTGTTTTTGGCCTTACTATCTTTTTTTTTATTTGATTGAAATATTCGGCCTGTCTCCTTTCTTGCAATCGTGTATTCCGCATTCAATCTTGTTTGCCAAATCTACTCTTTTTTTAATTGATTTTAACAGATATATAACATTCAAACTTTGTTACATTTATTTTTAAACAGAGATGTATAAAAAATAAAGCTGTTTATAAAAAAGAACGCGTTATTTTTTGGTAATGTTTGAATTATTTCTTTTTCACTTTAATTAAAAAAAACTTTGGGTGAGAAAAATCACCAATGTGTCAAAGTATCAATTTGAGAAGTTTCAACAATTAATATTATTCTATGGTCCTTAAAAAAACCCACCCAATTTTTACTGTCACTTTGAAAGAAATAAAGAAATACTATAAACTAGTAGATCGCTCGAGTTCCTTTGCGACAAAAAAAAATCTGAAATGTGCTAAATGGCAGTCCAAATCGAGACATGCAATAAACGGCCGCTAATTTGAATTGGCAAATGTAGTTGAAACTACATGTAATTTCAAGACAATTGCTTACTCGACATCTTTATCGATTTCTATTTGCCAGACGTTCGCGCAGTGTGGCTTTGCATACCACGTGAACGTCCGATCCTCGGACTACGCAGAGATGTGGGGACAGAAAACACCTCCCATGAGTCCCCACGGTCTCTTATAGACCTTTATTTTGTTTTTAAACATTGAGCGTCATAAATTTTGTATGGGCTGTCACAATGGCATAAATTAAAACCGTGGACGGCAACACAGAGTTAGCCCAAATGTGCGCATTAACACCCCCCTTATGACTGTAAACAGAGGCAGTTATATTATGACATTGGTAGCGTTTGTTGGTCATGTTTTATTTTCAATAATGTGCTGGGGAACATTAACAAACTTTCTTGACATTTGCATCATTGACCATCCACAATGTGCCAACCACTGGTTGGCGCAGCAAAGAAAGGTTTAGGGTAGCAGACCAGTAAATAAACTTCCATAGACCCCAATGGTAAATACTCCCACTTCAAAAATTCGGGAAAAATACTCGCAACTCTCCAACGTGTTCGAGACACACATCAAATTAAAGCTTATTTCATCATCTTTCATTTTCTCTTCAATTTTCGGGGGGTCAACTGATGACTTTTAGGAGAAATTTCCATCTGAAGATGATCACCCCTGAGATAGTCCTGAAGCCCGTCGCCATTTTGAAAAACGATGCCTACACTCCATTGCAAAATAGATCGCTGTTAGGGTCCAAATTACATCCAAATTACACAGAACTGCAAGCTCCCAGTCCTGTGCACGGCTTCCACCCATATTTTTTTACAAACCCTCAAGTTCATGGCCCACAGCATGCTCAAATACTGAAGATTTTGAGGGCATGCAAATCGTGATTTGGCCGGTGTCACATGAAAATCCGACTCCTATGAAAATCGGACCCCTTTTCCCTTTTATTGGTTAATCCCTCTCACGTGACCGGTCACTTTCCTAATTATCATACTTACGCATGCGCAGTATTACCAATGAGTCCGATTTTCATAGCAACCTAAATTCACGCTACACCGGCGTAGGCAATTTAGGACCGATTTACTGGTCTGCACCCCTATAGGGCCTGCAATAAACTGCCATAGACCCCAATGATAAATACCCCCCCCCCCCCCCTTCAGAAAGTTAGGGAAAATACTCACAATTTACTTTCCAAGGTGTTCGAGACACACATCAAAACTAAAGCTTATTTTATCACCTTCCTTTTTCTTTTCACTTTTTGGGAGTATTCTGATGACTTTTGGGAGAAACTTTCATCCGAATATGATCACCCCTTGAAATAGTCCTGAAGTCCATCGCCATTTTGGAAAAACGGTGCCTACATTCCATTGCAAAAAAGAGCGCTATTAGGGCCCCAATTTCATCCAAAAAGTTGCACAGAAAATAATACAAACTCTCTGTCCTGTGTACGGCTTCCAACCTTATTGTTCACGAACCCTCAACTTCATGGCCTACAATTTGCTCAAATACTGAACAATTTGAGGGCATGCAAATCGTGATTTGGATGGACTCAGCAATTTCGGACCGATTTACTGGCCTGCTGCACCTTTCCCGGCCCATGATGCACCTAAATATATTTTTTGAAGTCCAAAGGACAATGGGGTCTGGGGATCCTGACTAGCCTGCACCCTTTTAAACAGCTATACAGAAGCTTTAATTATGTCTTTAGATATAGGCCATGATAAGTTACCCAGAATACCATCCCCACCGTCCTTTACAAGATCCTGTGAAGCTCGCCAGCCCTTCCCGGCCCAGCGTCCTGGGCCCTAGCTGCAGGGCGGGGGTACGAGCGAAGCGCTATGCACATCGTTGTCATGAACAGCGCCCCTAGTATAATGCGGTGCATGTCCTGGTGTACATTTTAATAGTCGGTGTTTTTTTTTTTTTTCGAAATTAAGGATTATAAAACTAGTTCATATTATTTTTTACGAAAATAATGTTTGATAACAGGCTGACGAAGGACTGTTTGGAACAGCGAATGGAATATGCATATAGGCCTGATAAACAGTGTTAACAAACAAATCCGTAAAAAAAAATCATTTTCTTTTTAAAGACGTCCGTACGATTTTAAAATAGTAGTAGGGGAGTTGAGAATCTGTGTCTGTCCAAATACAAAGAGTAGAAGTCAGGCGCGGAACCCCTAAGGGAGGTTTGACCCCCCCCCCCACCCATGTTCTGACGCACACAAAAAATGTACATCTATCACAATTATATTATTTTTGAGAAGAACTCTAAGAAAGCCGAATGGCCTAGTGGTTAGATTCGCCGTCCACGAATCGCGCGGGGCACGGGTTCGAATCCCGTCGGTGTAGTTTTGGTTTTAATCGCACTCGTTCAGTCATTATATAAGATGTTTAATTTCCCGTCGTAAATTACCAACAGTACCTTAGCTTAACCGGTAAGCACTGCTGCTGGTACTGTCCGCGAGTTCCAGGTTGGCGCCTTCGTACAGGTTCAGGGCATTGGTCCACTCGGAGGATCAGGTTTAGGGGCCGCCCTGTTCCTCCCTTAGCTCTTTGCTTTTACATGGTGCCTGGCCCTCCGGGGTTATATGGATGGACAGGGAAGGAAGTGTGTATTGGTCGGGGACGCCGAGACCCCGGAAGAGAACTAAGGGATCGGCTGGGGCATTGTTATGGCTCAGACCGATCCCTGAAAGCTTGACTAGCACATAACTTTTAGAATTTTTTTTTATCCTCTATCTTTTATACTTTGGTTTAGTTTGATATTTGCATCTGCTCGGCAGATGTACGGTAGTTTTGAAAACGAAGCAGACGTCTATGTCATGAATCAATGAATCATCATTGAACATTCCCAACAAATATATTAATTTGCAAAATAGGGGGGAAAAACGCGAGATAACAAAGTCCATCCCCCTTAAAACTGGAAATTCAAAATGAAAAACAAAGTCAAGTGGAATACAAGAATGTACATTAAGGGTTGAATTGGTAAAAAATCCATTGCATGGGGCTTTTACGGACTTGCTTTTTTACAGTCAGTAACATGCAGGAGCGGATCCTAAGCAATTTTTTTTTTTGGGGGGGGGTGGGGTTTGAACCCCTCCCCTGGTCTGACACAAAAAGTAAACCTATTCTACAGCGGTTATTAACACTAGGCCTATATCACAGAATATGAATATGCCCCCTAACAAAGCTGCCGATGTCCGTATTTTTGTGCAAAGTGGACATTATTACCAGTAAACAGTTTAAGCGTGTCAGAAGGGGGGGGGGGTGTTTTGCAGTTTTTTTCACGGAATTCTATGATTTTTTGGGGGACAGCTCTGGGCATGGGCATCGCAAGGGGTGCAAGGAGGGGGGGGGGGGCGCTTTCCCCCCCCCCCCCCCCAAGAAAAGCAAAAAATAGACAAGCAAAAAAAAAAAAAAAGAGGCGCGAAGTCATAGTGGTGTAAATTTAATAAGTTGGGGGGGGGGTGCAAAATGTCCCTGCCACCCTCTTTAACTGATAAATCGAGAATTTGTTGAGAAATACAAGAATTTTTGGGGAAATGTTTTTTGGCCCCCCTCTACAAAAAGTCCTGGCGACGCCAATGGAGGTGGGGGAACCCCCTCCCTCAGATCCGCACCTGCACCTCTTCGATCGTTTTGCGCAACACATGATCGAGTAGTGTGCAATGACATTGGGGATAACCCTGCATTTCTTCAGAAGCTTTCGGCAGCAGCACAAGCCTTCCGCTGCCGTCTCCTGCAGGGCTAACCCCTTCCAATTTTGGTCAATTTTGGTCAAAAAATGAACTTGCTCCGAACTTCCTAGAAAGACTCCTAAGGGACCCTTGAACAAATTCCAACTCGATTCAGGGACAGATATATCATTAAAAAGAAATTCATATTTTAGCCTAATTTTATGAAAAATGTAAGGCTAACCCCTTGCAATTTTTGTCTATTTTGGTCCAAAAATGAAAATGCTCCGAACTTGCTGGAAAGACTGTTAAAGAACCCTCGAACCCATTCCAATTCGATTGAGGGAAATATATATCATTAAAAAGAAATTTATATTTGAGCCAATTTTTATGAAATGTAAGGCTAACCTTTTCAATTTTTGTCAATTTTTGTCAAAAAATGAAATTGCTCCAAACTTCCTGGAAGGACTCCTAAGGGACCCTGGAACGCATTCCGACTCGATTTAGTGACATATATATATATTATTAAAAAGAAATTCATATTTTAGCCATTTTTTATGAAAAATGTAAGGCTAACCGCTTGCAATTTTTGTCAATTTTGGTCCAAAAATGAAATTGTTCCAAACTTCCTGGAAGGACTCCTAAGGGACCCTGGAACAAATTCCGACTCGATTCAGGGACAGATATATCATTAAAAAGAAATTCATATTTTAGCCTAATTTTATGAAAAATGTAAGGCTAACCCCTCACAATTTTGTCTATTTTGGTCCAAAAATGAAAATGCTCCGAACTTGCTGAAAAGACTGTTAAAGAACCCTCGAACCCATTCCAACTCGATTTAGGGAAATATATATCATTAAAAAGAAATTTATATTTTAGCCAATTTTTATGAAATGTAAGGCTAACCTATTCAAATTGTCAATTTTTGTCAAAAAATGAAGATGTTCCAAATCTCCTGGAAAAACTCATAAGGTCGTCTGGAACACATTCCCACTCGATTTAGGGACAGATATATCATTAAAAAGAAATTCATATTTTAGCCAAATTTTATGAAAAATGTAAGGCTAACCCCTTGCAATTTATGTCAATTTTCGTCAAAATATGAAATTGCTCCAAACTTCCTGGAAGGACTCCTAAGGGACCCTGGAACGCATTCCGACTCGATTTAGGGACAAATATATATTATTAAAAAGAAATTAATCTTTAAGCCAATTTTTATGAAAAATGTAAGGCTAACCGCTTGCAATTTTTGTCAATTTTTTTCCAAAAATGAAATTGTTCCAAACTTCCTGGAAGGACTCCTTAAGGGACCCTGGAACAAATTCCGACTCGATTCAGGGACAGATATATCATTAAAAAAGAAATTCATATTTTAGCCTAATTTTATGAAAAATGTAAGGCTAACCCCTTGCAATTTTTGTCTATTTTGGTCCAAAAATGAAAATGCTCCGAACTTGCTGGAAAGACTGTTAAAGAACCCTCGAACCCATTCCAACTCGATTTAGGGACAGATATATCATTAAAAAGAAATTTATATTTTAGCCAATATTTATGAAATGTAAGGCTCACCTTTTCAATTTTTGTCAATTTTCGTCAAAATATGAAACTGCTCCAAACTTCCTGGAAGGACTCCTAAGGGACCCTGGAACGCATTCCGACTCGATTTAGGGACATATATATATTATTAAAAAGAAATTCATATTTTAGTTATTTTTTATGAAAAAAGTAAGGCTAACCGCTTGCAATTTTTGTCAATTTTGGTCCAAAAATGAAATTGTTCCAAACTTCCTGGAAGGACTCCTAAGGGACCCTGGAACAAATTCCGACTCGATTCAGGGACAGATATATCATTAAAAAGAAATTCATATTTTAGCCTAATTTTATGAAAAATGTAAGGCTAACCCCTCGCAATTTTGTCTATTTTGGTCCAAAAATGAAAATGCTCCGAACTTGCTGTAAAGACTGTTAAAGAAACCTCGAACCCATTCGAACTCGATTTAGGGAAATATATATCATTAAAAAGAAATTTATATTTTAGCCAATTTTTATGAAATGTAAGGCTAACCTATTCAATTTTTGTCAATTTTTGTCAAAAAATGAAGATGTTCCAAATCTCCTGGAAAAACTCATAAGGTCGTCTGGAACACATTCCCACTCGATTTAGGGACAGATATATCATTAACAAGAAATTCATATTTTAGCCAAATTTTATGAAAAATGTAAGGCTAACCCCTTGCAATTTATGTCAATTTTCGTCAAAATATGAAATTGCTCCAAACTTCCTGGAAGGACTCCTAAAGGACCCTGGAACGCATTCCGACTCGATTTAGGGACATATATATATTATTAAAAAGAAATTCATATTTTAGCCATTTTTTATGAAAAATGTAAGGCTAACCGCTTGCAATTTTTGTCAATTTTGGTCCAAATATGAAATTGTTCCAAACTTCCTGGAAGGACTCCTTAAGGGACCCTGGAACAAATTCCGACTCGATTCAGGGACAGATATATCATTGAAAAAGAAATTCATATTTTAGCCTAATTTTATGAAAAATGTAAGGCTAACCCCCTTGCAATTTTTGTCTATTTTGGTCCAAAAATGAAAATGCTCCGAACTTGCTGGAAAGACTGTTAAAGAACCCTCGAACCCATTCCAACTCGATTTAGGGAAATATATATCATTAAAAAGAAATATATATTTTGGCCAATTTTTATGAAATGTAAGGCTAACCTTTTCAATTTTTGTCAATTTTCGTCAAAATATGAAATTGCTCCAAACTTCCTGGAAGGACTCCTAAGGGACCAAGGAACGCATTCCGACTCGATTTAGGGACATATATATATATTATTAAAAAGAAATTCATATTTTAGCCAATTTTTATGAAAAATGTAAGGCTAACCGCTTGCAATTTTTGTCAATTTTGGTCCAAAAATGAAATTGTTCCAAACTTCCTGGAAGGACTCCTAAGGGACCCTGGAACAAATTCCGACTCGATTCAGGGACAGATATATCATTAAAAAGAAATTCATATTTTAGCCTAATTTTATGAAAAATGTAAGGCTAACCCCTCGCAATTTTGTCTATTTTGGTTCAAAAATGAAAATGCTTCGAACTTGCTGGAAAGACTGTTAAAGAACCCTCGAACCCATTCCAACTCGATTTAGGGAAATATATATCATTAAAAAGAAATTTATATTTTAGCCAATTTTTATGAAATGTAAGGCTAACCATTTCAATTTTTGTCAAAAAATGAAGATGTTCCAAATCTCCTAGAAAAACTCGTAAGGTCCTCTGGAACACATTCCCACTCGATTTAGGGACAGATATATCATTAAAAAGAAATTCATATTTTAGCCAAATTTTATGAAAAATGTAAGGCTAACCCCTTGCAATTTATGTCAATTTTCGTCAAAATATGAAATTGCTCCAAACTTCCTGGAAGGACTCCTAAGGGACCCTGGAACGCATTCCGACTCGATTTAGGGACAAATATATATTATTAAAAAGAAATTCATCTTTAAGCCAATTTTTATGAAAAATGTAAGGCTAACCGCTTGCAATTTTTGTCAATTTTTTTCCAAAATGAAATTGTTCCAAACTTCCTGGAAGGACTCCTTAAGGGACCCTGGAACAAATTCCGACTCGATTCAGGGACAGATATATCATTAAAAAAGAAATTCATATTTTAGCCTAATTTTATGAAAAATGTAAGGCTAACCCCTTGCAATTTTTGTCTATTTTGGTCCAAAAATGAAAATGCTCCGAACTTGCTGGAAAGACTGTTAAAGAACCCTCGAACCCATTCCAACTCGATTTAGGGACAGATATATCATTAAAAAGAAATTTATATTTTAGCCAATATTTATGAAATGTAAGGCTCACCTTTTCAATTTTTGTCAATTTTCGTCAAAATATGAAATTGCTCCAAACTTCCTGGAAGGACTCCTAAGGGACCCTGGAACGCATTCCGACTCGATTTAGGGACATATATATATTATTAAAAAGAACACGGCTTGCGCTCTCATCGAGCGCAGGCCCCTTTGTGAAAGGTCACACCGCGGTCACACATTGAGTGTCGAGAGGGGCGAAGTAACTTGAGCGCGCGCTGGGAGTCAGCTAGTGGATGTCTGGTCTGCATCGGTTGTCAGGCGGTCATGAGTTCATTGCTCAGGTTGTCAGAGCGCGCGCAATGCCAGAGCACTGGCACAAAGACCGCTCACTTTCGGTTTGGTTTTCGCTTGATACAGTCAATGATTGTCGGGGCTCTCGTTCACGCTATGTTTTTCAGGATTTTAGTGTTCAGAAAATCGACTTATTTAATTGCTACTCTTCAACTGAAATCGGAATGACAACAGCAATAACATGGAACGAGAATTTGCCCGACTTGAAGCAGATCGCCCCACTTAGGCGACCGCCCAACTGGGAGGAGGTGTAGCCCAGGTTGGACGAAGTCTTCATTGCAATACGAAACGTAGGGAGGAAAGGGAGTCCACCAGGGCTAGGAGGAGGTGGAGTCCCATACGTATCGAAACGTTTTGGCCGAGGCGACGATTCCGAAAGCTTGACATGATGATGATCCGGTCTGGAACGATATTGCGTAGGGGCTAGACGAGCGAGCATGGGCTAGCAACGCCGACAGAGTGGGTCAAGGTACTGGACTCAGACATCACGACATCGAGTCTTCCTGCAGTGCAGTGTGCTTTCCCCTCCCCGGCCGAGCACGGGAACCCGAGACAAACGGCGTGCTCACCGTTCCACCGGAATCGGGCGTGACCGGACCACGGCGTTACTTTGACAACCGGCGGCGGGCCACAAGTCCTGAAGTCCGTGGAGTGTCTTCTCATGCATACCGGGTGAGCAGATTCCTTTACCACTGTGTAATACCTGAAGCTCAGATAACAATGGGTGTTGGGCCGAGTTGACTGGGCATGTTCGTGAGTTTCCGAGTGTCCTAGAATTAGCGCACACTCCAATTAGTAAGCAACATGGTCAGACCTACCCTCCTTTTAGTGGAGCTGGGGAACGTTTTGCATGCAGCTTTGCTTAGTACTTGCTGGTTTCCCCGTTAGTGTCTTGTCGAAATGCCAGGTGAGAATCAGGGATTGCAAATCTTACCACAATCAGAATAACGTAGAGCAGACGTTAAGATGAAGGGGAGTGGGGGATTTTATTTGGCCATGTGAGCGCTCGTAAGTTGTAAGTGTAGGGCAGACAAACTACGGGTAATCCCTACAGAGAAGGGCTTAGGTTTCAACACAACTTGAATGCCGCATACCAATGTATGAGACATACATGACATAACGTCACCAAAAGTTACACTTTATCAACGACGATGAGAAGTGAAAAATTGTAGAGCATGGCAAGTTTGAGAATGAGGGGGAGTTAGATAGACATAACTAAATGCCAGGTTCCATAACATTAACATTTTACTAAGATAGTACCTAAGCAAAAACTGCCAGCAACAAATTGGATTTGGTTGTCGGATAGTTGCTGCAGGCGGGCTTGGGTGTTGTAGCTTGGGGCTGCAAGAGAGCAACCGTTTCTCACTAGGTACCATTGAGCAAACGGTGGGGGCATAGTCT